>NC_064863.1:68511484-69225469 GCF_024139225.1 Suncus etruscus | reverse complement strand
TCAGCAAATCTGTGTTTTCAGAAAAACTATTCTACATGAAACTAGTTTTCTCCATTTCCCATTTTACTTAACATTAAAAACTTGAAAGGAACTATTTTGTGTGGAGAAGGCAGGAAGCATAGAACTCTCTGTGTCTCTCTGTCTCTCTCTCTCCCCCCCCCCCTCTCAATTTTAAAAGCAAATACTTAGGATCCATAGATGAATTCTGCATGCCAATTCCCTGTCAAGTATAGCAAGCACTCAGCCAGCTACTACATTAGGTTTTGGTTTAGAGCCACTCTAAATGATTTATTGTTTTTAAATTATTTACATGCCATTATTCCTTTCTTGTAAAATGCAAAAGTGCTGTCAGGAACAACACAACAGCAAGGTTATGAATGGTACTACAAGTAAATCAAGGTAATTAGGGACTTCAAGTTGCAAATACTGACAAGTTCTCCCCCAGCCACCACTTCACTGATGATAATAAAATTTGCATGATTTCCTGACATTATACTTACCACATATTTTCACTGCACTCTCATTGTAATTACATAGGGCATGATCTCACACTCATAGCAAGAAGAACTCTCACTGAACCCAGAATGAACATTACAGATGTTTAGAAATGAAGAGGATGGAATTAATGGGGGGGAGTTCCCTACATAGCTTTAGGGATCTGTGATGTATCAACTGAATTTGACAGCTAAGAAAGGAGGAAATAGACAGAACTCCTAAGTCACCTTAAGGTCCAAAGAAAATGACACTAAGGTCTCTCAAAGTCAGTGTTTTGAATTTGTGACATTGATTCCTGCAACAGTGTTTATTTGATGTTAAAAAAAATCGTTCTAATCACAGATATGAAAGTAAAGGTACACCTCATAGGTAAGACTATGGCAAGAAAAATGTTGTGTTATTCTTTCAACATCAGAATGAACATGTAAAAAAGGATTTGCGGGCCCGGAGAGATAGCACAGTAGAGTTTGCCTTGGAAGCAGCCGATCCAGACCAAAGGTGGTTGGTTCGAATCCCGGTGTCCCATATGGTCCCCCGTGCCTGCCAGGAGCTATTTCTGAGCAGACAGCCAGGAGTAACCCCTGAGCATCATCAAGTGTGGCCCAAAAACCAAAAACCAAAAAAAAAAAAAAAAAGGATTTGCTACACCAAAAGATTAATGATTACCTATAGAAGATAAGAGAGATAAAAAGAAGCTCGAATTCAAAATTTACATTATATCTAATTTCTCATTGGCAAGTATATGCTCAGTATTTGGTGCACCGCCCATTTACATTCCCACTTGATTTCATTCTCTCTCAGGTGGAGGTGGAGGAGAACAAATATATATTTGCTCTTCTTTTCTAAAGCCAAGTAACCATCCTAGCCCTAAATCACATCTCAATTGGGGAGGGAAAGTTTTTCCTATTTTGTCATACCTGGTGATGCTCAGGCCTTAATAATGACTGTGTGCTCAGGGGTCATTTCTGGTGAGACTTGGGGGTCATATGGTATGCTGGGGATCAAACCTGGGTCAGTCCTGTGCAAAGCTAGATCTTTACCTGCTGTATGGCCCGAAACTTCTATAATATTAATTATTTTATTTTATTAAAACCATTTTGATCTACAAAGTCCTTCATAGTTGGGTTTCAAATATACAATAAATTAGGCCATTACCACCAACTGTGTCCACCTCCCTCCCCAATGATCCCAGAGAGTATCCTATTTCACCACACTTTGCCCCCTGGCCTGCCAATATAACAAGCCCCTTTAAGTTTAGATTGTTAAAATTTAAGTATCTTGATTTTTTTGTTGTTGACTTTGGCTTGAATATTTAGTTCTGTCCTTTTTCCCCACCAGTGCACATGAGACCAGTTAACCCCTGACCCCCACTCTTTCTTGTTTTTCTTTCTCCTTAATTTTATAGAAAAATGAAGAAATATGAAGTAAAACCAAGTAATCTATGTCCCAATGTTCTATGAAAAGAAGAGGCGGCTCCATTTAAAAGATAAAAAAGAAAAAAAATGGGGGGGGGTTGTATAGGTGCAGCAAAAGTTAAGAAAAATAGGAGCCAGAATGATGGCACAGTGGTAAGCCATTTGCTTTGCACACGGCTAACCCAGGACAGACCATGTGTGGTTCGATCCCTTGGCATTCAAGCCAGGAGCGATTTCTGAGTGCAGAGCCAGGAGTAACCCTGAGTGTCACCAGATGTTCCCCCCCCCCCCAAAAAGAAAAAGTTGGGAAAATAGAAAGGAAAAACTTTGGCCTTAAAACAGGGAGACCCAACCCATAAAGCACCCTGCCATAAGACCAACTACAGTCTCCGGGCATACTAAATTGTCTAATCCCAAAGTCTTTCTTCAAGTTTAAAGTAAAAGTTCTCTTTATCGTGGCTGCTGCAGTCAAGCATCTGTATTTAGAGATCTTGGTTTTTGCACAGATCCTATGTTGAAGTCAGGGTGGCACAGATCATCTCTGTTTTCATCTCACCATTAGGTGGAAAGGCAGGAAACCTGCCCTGAATGAAGGCAAATTGTTTCTGTTTCCCTGAAGGCAAGTTGTTGCTGTTTCCCTGAAAGCAAATTGTTTCTGTTTCAAGGAGTCATATGAATCCACTCTGGAGCAAATCAGTGCCAAGTCAGCATTAGGGTCTCCCCCAGTGGAAGTTGGATTCCTGGTGCTTGTGCAGAAAACCATGCCAGTTTCAAAGGTGCAATCTAAGGTTCAGGAGTGAGCAGCCAATGTCTGATTGACTGAAGTCTTGGTCAAGTCACTATGACAAATGTATGAAAGACAGCCCATAAATACAAAATTTATAAGTTCTATCTGCATTATTTTAGAACTTATTTCTATACATAAGATTTTCCCATTTTAATGTGCCTATACAAAAGGGAACAATACCACATGATTCTTAAGCTGAATATGAAGGTAAGAAAATAACAAGGTAAACAATCCCTGTAACCTGGTTCTAACATGAACTCAGAACCCAAGAGAAACTTATCTACTAGAATTTATTACTAAATAAATCTCAAAAAGGGATAAGAGAAAACTACTTCAACATAAGGAAATACACAATAAAAATTATACCTCTTAAGGAAATGCATCTTAAAAAAATACGAAGGAAATAAACATATTCCCTTTGTGTCTTTTGAAATAGTCTGGGGGGGATTAAAATCTGGAGCACATTTTCAGCTTGTGACATGATCTTGTGGAGTCTGAAAAAATGGCTACCAGCAGTCACAGATCAGGAAATTTCCTCGATTTGGGGGGGTTTCTCAAAATCCAAATCTGGTAGTGAGCAAAAGTCACAGCAAAGGGAAGTGGGAGAAAAGGAACTGCTAAAAGCAAATCATCATCAGCAGTGTTGGCATCTTCTTCCCTGAGGTAAGTTGAGCTGGGAAGCTGTTTTTTCCCTTGGGAGCTGGTTGACAGCTGGTTGGGGTGGGGGAAATATTCTAGTTCCTGGTGAATGAAGGTAATAGGTAAATAGGGAGAAATAAAAGATCAGGGGTGAGAGAGTGAAAAGATACAAAAGGATTTTAAAGTGGTAAGCGGGGGGGTATGTATAACAGGAAGCAGAACTGTATTACAACATAGACAGGCATTATGTAAATTACAGACAGAAATTAGACTGACATAGAGGTGGTCAGCACATACACTCACACACACACACACATAGACAACGAAGATCATTCCATAGGTTGTAGTTGAAAAATTGACCCAAGTGTAGTGGGACTTATAAATGAATGTTTATAAATTATAAAGCTGGTAAGTGAGATTGAAAATTTTTCATTTTTAATTCCAATATATAGCAGACATATTTTTTATTTTAAATTTTTACTTTATTTTATTTTTTGGTTTTGGACCACATCTAGTGATGCTCAGGAGTTACTTGGGCTCTTCTCTTAAGAATTAATTTGTTATATTTAGAACATATGAGGTGCCTGGGATAGAGCCTGGTCTGTTTGTGAATGAAATGCCCTACCCTATAAACTATTCCTCCAGCCCCTATTGTACATTTTTAAAGATGAACATGCTATATAAGCCAAAACCTGAAAAAGAGAGAAAAACCTCAGCTTTGCCACATGAAACTTGGTAAGATATAAATCTTTCATTTCAGTTTTATCAATCTCAAAAAGAAAATATTTTGCATAAATGTTAATTGTGAGAATTTAATATATAAGGTGAAAGTCCTGCATGGTACCTAGCATATATAAAAAAAAATAGTTTTAAATTAGTCAGATGAGGGCCAGAGCACAGCAGGTAGGATGTTTGCCTTGCAATTGGCTCATTTGGGAATGATTCAGGTTAGATCTCAGTCATCGCATATTGACCCCTATGCCTGCCAGAAGTGATTTCTGAGTGTAAAGCCAGGAGTAACCCTTAAATATCACCAGGTGTGGCCAAAAAATAAATAAATAAATAAATAAATAAAAGTCAGATGAGACAGAAATGTCCTATTATTGTTATAGACTTTTTAATAAGTCCACAATGAATGCAAAGCTTTACTATCAAAAGTTAGCAACTTGATTAAGAGAAAACTATGGTAGAATATGAAAAGGAGCCTTATTTTCTTGAATTAGTAGCAGTCAGGCTTAAATTTTTTCTTAGAAATTAATCAGTTCCCCCTATTCTTCAAAAGCCAATAGGGGTGTTGGAATAAAAGGAAAGCAGTTAAAACAATCAAATCTTAAGCTATGGAAGTTATTGATTCTGTCACAGGGCTAGGACTCCTATACATTCTTGAAGTAATAGTTTGGGAAGAATCCTCATATTTTACGCTGATTTTGGTTCTAAATTTCAACTATTATGTCTAAGTCTACCTGGAACTATATAATACAGCTATCTCATAGTATTAATACATGAAGAAGGGTATCACATCTGTAATGGTAAAGAATATATGAACTTGTAGCAACATATATCCAATCTTTAGAAAAGTAGAATAAAGTTCATTGTAAATAGTTTGAGGTAATTACCCTAAAAGATTACATCAAACTCTGCGGTAGGTTTACTCATCTTTAATTATATCCATTTTTAGTCCACTCGTAACTTACGAGATTTCTGGAATGTGTTTAGTAATTCACCAAGGAGACTGACTCAGAGACATAGAAGAAAGATATCCAGTGTGTCCAATTGCAGTGACTTTTGACTTCTATCAGTTGTTACCCACTCTTCAACATGACGAGGGAATGCATCAAAAATACATATTTCAATTCGCACAATAGCAAGCATGGAGCTATTATGTAGATGTGACATATTTTATATTGAATCACATGAGTGGTGATAACTTCTGCTAAAAAATATGTCATACGGCCTTTTTCCTGACCCCTTGACTGTATTTTGAAGACCAAACAGACCATCTTTTGTTGGATTTGGCAGTCTGCTCATTTTGTTGTTGTTGTTGATAATGATAGAGTTCCCATTTCTCCCACTCACATTATGTGGAAAATTAAGCTCAATCCTCTTAGAGAAGAGATCACAAACTTCTGAGTGAGTACCATGCTGTTGACTGTGTGATTTTTCACGTATAGTTAAGTTCATCTTAATGTCAGTTTCTATGAAGAATATTACCAGAGTTTTCCATGTTAGGGATATTTAGAAAAAAAAGATTAAATTATAATTACTGTATCAGTTGATCAATCAATATGTTTGAAACAGAAGAAATACATATTTTTTAAGTTTAGATATGGATCATGTCTTAGAAACAACTTAGCCAACTGTCTGTATCTTAGTATATAGATTTTTAACTGCCTTGCTTTTTTTTTTTGCCATGTTTGTGTAACTTAGATCTTGTTCTCTCTTTCTCTCTTCTCATACTCTCTTTTTCGTTTTCTCTCTTTTCATTTACAAGTATTTTTCTCTCTCTCTTCATTTACAGGTATTCATTCTAAAGAAAAGAAAGTCTCTTACGTAAGAAAAAGAAATGAGCTTTCTTTCAATAGATTTATGGAAACTACATGAGTACATGTGATTTATTTGGCAAGAGTCAAGTTGAAAACAAGATTTAAATCTAGTAGGAGAGTTTAAATGCTTTGTTTACTTCTAAATTGGAGCAACTTTGTCAACTTCTCCTGCCCCTGAGTTGGAATGATTTTATGTTGAAAATCTGCATAGAACAATGAGAGACGTAAAAGTTTATTTTTTCATTTAATTAGATATATACTAAAATAACTGCATCTAAATAGCATCCTCTCATATTTCTAACTCAGCAGTTTCTAAGTAATCATTTTTGAGTGCACAAAGTTCAAAAGTTCAAGGACTGTGAAGAAGACTTTGTCTTATTTCTGTCTATCCATCAAACCCTATCTAAGAGTAGCTAACAGAGATCCATGAGGTTTTGGTGGAAGAATAAGTGTGCTCCTTAGTATATTGTAAAAACATAACTTTTTAACTATAATTGAATATGGTTTTCCTTTTAGGTAAATTTTATGTTTTATTATTAATAAATGTTGGATTGTATACAAATGTATATGTATAGCCTATAATCTGGAACTGTATAAAAATCTCTCAGGTAAAAGGGGTCACAAATAAAATAAAACATAAAATCTGGGGCTGGAGAGATAGCATGGAGGTAAAGTGTTTGCCTTTCATGCAGAAGGTCATCAGTTCGAATCCCAGCGTCCCATATGGTCCCCCGTGCCTGCCAGGAGCAATTTTTCTGAGTATGGAGCCAGGAATAACCCTGAGCACTGCCGGGTGTGACCCAAAAACCAAAAAAAAAAAAAAAAAACATAAAATCTGATTTACTACATGAACTGAAGGTTTGGCTCTAAATAAAATCAATACAGAAATTGGGATAGAGAGGAAGGAGCAGACAACAACTGTTATGGGCTAGTTTTATGTATGATTCTGATTGAGCTAAGAGATACCCAAATAACTAGTTAGTATTATTTTTCAGGATATCTATGTTTCCAGAAAAAAGATTAGCATTTCAGTTGCTAAGCTGAGTAAACATCACCTTCCTGAATAAGGGTTATGATTATTTAATCCACTAAGGATTCAAGTAGAAGAAGAAGAAAGGAAGAATGAGGAAGAGGAGGAGGAAGACAAGGAGGAGAAGATGGGGCCGGTGTGGTGGTGTTAGAGGTAAGGTGTCTGCCTTGCCAGCGCTAGCCTAGGACAGACCACGGTATGATCCCCCAGAGTCCCATATGGTTCCCCAAGCCAGGAGCGACTTCTGAGTTCATAGCAAGAAGTAACCCCTGAGCGTCACTGGTTGTGGCCCAAAACCCCCCAAAAAGGAAGAAGAAGAAAAAGGAAAGAAAGAAAGAAAGAAAGAAAGAAAGAAAGAAAGAAAGAAAGAAAGAAAGAAAGAAAGAAAGAAAGAAAGAAAGAAAGAAAGAAAGAAAGAAAGAAAGAAAGAAAGAAAGAAAGAGAGAGAGAAGAGAAAGAAAGAAAGAAAGAAAAGAAAGAGAGAGAGAAAGAAGAAAGAAAGAAAGAGAAAAGAAAGAAAGAAAGAAAGAAAGAAAGAAAGAAAGAAAGAAAGAAAGAAAGAAAGAAAGAAAGAAAGAAAGAAAGAAAGAAAGAAAGAAAGAAGAAAGAAAGAGAGAGAAAAAAGAGAGAAAGAAAGAAAGAAGAAAGAAAGAAAGAAAGAAAAAGAAAGAAAGAGAGAAAGAGAGAAAGAAGAGAGAAAGAAAGAAAGAAAGAAAGAAAAAGAAAGAAAGAAGAAAGAAAGAAAGAAAGAAAGAAAGAAAGAAGAGAAGGAGAAGGAGGATAAGAAGATGAATTGGTAAAATTTAGATCAAAGTAGTTTAAATTATATTTTCTTTTATTCCAAAATAAACTTAATTTGATGATAATCAGGTTTTTTAATGGTAACTAAGGTTAAAATAATAGTATTAGATAGTAAAACAGAAAAATGTCAAGCACAGTAAAAAGCACTTTGTGAATTCTACCTAATGCTTCCATTTATTGCTCCATTTGTAAAAATAAGTCTAAGTCTCTTTGGTTCTCTAAATTTTTGTGAACATCACAAACATTATTATACAAGATAAGCATTTCTAAAAATTGCTGCAATGTATATTATACAAAAAAAACCCACAGGATACATTAAAAAGGCGATAAAGAGTATAACAGAGAGATGGTTCAAAAGACTGAGTTTATGCTTTGTGTGCAGGAGACCCAGATTTGTCCTCTAGCAACAAATAGGCCATGAGTACTGCCTGAGTTGACTTGTAAAGTTAAAGTCAGGTGTAGCCTAAACTGACACCCCTCCCCCAAAGGACAAAAAAAGTGTTCAATAAACATAAAATAAGATAGAAATCTGGGCCCAGAGAGATAGCACAGCGGCGTTTGCCTTGCAAGCAGCCGATCCAGGACCAAAGGTGATTGGTTCGAATCCCGGTGTCCCATATGGTCCCCCATGCCTGCCAGGAGCTATTTCTGAGCAGCCAGGAATAACCCCTGGGCACCACCGGGTGTGGCCCAAAAACCAAAAAAAAAAAAAAAAGGATAGAAATCTAATTGAAATAGCAGCATGGTATTAATATAGAAATGGCTTAAGATATACATATTTTAAAAAAAGACCCTAATCTAGGCTTTGGCCTATGATCTGTACAACAACCAAGATCTCTAATTCCAAAGGGCTGACTGTTACAACTGCAGATCTCCTGGAAACATAATGAAAGACTCAATCCTAGACTTCACCCTAGGACTGGTGCAAAAACCAAGACCACCAACTACATTACACTGATTAAAACAAAAGTGATGGAACAGAAATTCTAGAATCTTAAAGAAAGACTCCATCCTAGGTGCCATCCTATGACCTGTGCAAATACCAAGATCTCTAGCCACAGAAGCCTGATTTTATCATCCAAGATGGAGTGGAAAGTTTCTAGCCACCACAAAAAGTCCTAGGGGAGAGTAAAAGAATATGTTCGGAGCCTGTAGTTATTTCCATGACAGTATACTTTAAGGGCAGAGAAACCCTGTAACCCTTAGGCCAAGGGAATTCTCTTTCTAATCTCCTTAATATTTACTGTGCTTATGCAAAAAAAAAAGTACAAATTAATTTTTCTTTTGGTTTTGTTATTATGTTTTTTTCTCTTTTTCTGCTTTTTCTTCTTTTAATTTCTTTTAATTTTTTTTTCTTTTTTGTGCTTAGTTATGTTTTTATTTCAAGACTGTGGTTATTGTATGGTTGTCTTTATTGCCATGGTGCTTTCCAGGTTTTTTGTTTGATTTTTTTTTTGTAGTGTTGTTATGTTTTTCTTCCTTTTTTCCCTTTCTTCTCTCAATTTAATATGTATAGCCTCTAGGAGGACTCCTCTCATCTTATGCTTATTTGGTTTCTCACCCATTTTATTTTTTCTTTCTTTCAAACAGAACTACATAACTTGAACCATCTTGTTCCGCCTCACAAATTGAGGGGAAATTAAGAGATGGTACCAAGTCCAAATCGTCATATGAACACTAGGTAGAAACAAAAAAATGATCAGACTTAAACACCAAAATCAAAGCCAACGACAACAGAATCAATTCTCAATCTACAAGTTAGACACAAAGGGGACCACTAGCAGCCCAGGGCATAAAGGAGGGGGATATGGATGCAAGCTGAGAACAGGGGTAGAGGGAGGACAACATTGGTGGTAGGAATGCCCCTGATTCAACGTCACTATGTACCTAAAATATTACTGTGAAAGATTTGTAATACACTCTGGTCAAAATAAAAACTATTATAATTATTAAAAATATATATACATATTTAAAAGGTCTTACTGATATGTGCCTAAAAGTATTTGAGCATGCTAACGTTTTTGGGAAAGAATGACTCAAAATTTGTATCTAGAAGAGAAAAACAAAGAACAGAGAGGGAAAAAAAAATAGCAAAATTGGCTATGGGGGAGTGAGAGTTAGAGGAGAGGCACATTCTGTCATGTGACCAGAAAGAGAAACTAAGGGATGGAATGATTGTAAAATGGTTTGCATGGGTTAGACAAGGCTGCTAGAACAAAAGACCCCAAACTGGGTTGCTTAAAAAAGGCATTCATCTACTTACTACCATACTGAAGGCTAAGAATTCAAATTCAATCTCCACTTTCATTTATTTTTTTTTTTGGGGGAGGCATCTCTAATCAGTGATGCTCAAGGTTTACACCTAGTTCTATGTTCAGGAATTGAACCTTAATTGGCTACTTTAAAGGCAAGCAAACAAGCACTCTACTTGCTATATCATCACTTGGGTTCAGATTATATTTTGTGTGTGTTGAAGTTGGAAGCACACCCAGAGATGCTCAGGGTTTACTCCTGGCTTTGCATGCAAAGATAATTCCTGTCTGGCTGTTCTGGGGACTCTGTGGGGTTCCAAAGATTAAACTCAAATTAGACACATTTCAGCGAAGCCAAATGTACTATACTACTACTCTGGCTCTCAGATTCCTTTTTTGATAGAGGCTTTCTTCCTGGCTTGAAGAGAATGATCTTGTAAAATCATTTGACTTTCCTCAAGTTGTGTCTAAGTGCATCAGAGCGAAGAAAGCAGGAATTTCGTGTATCCTTTTCAATGTTAGGCATCTATCCTGGATTAGGGTACCATTCTCATGAATTATTTAACCTAAACTATCTTCTTAAAGGCCTTATCTCCAAGCACACTGTTGGTTAGGAATTTGACGTTCTGATTTGGGAGGATTCAACTCTATGTAGAGTTGGAGGTTTATCTAAACCCAAGGGGAAAGTTGTAGCATCAAATGAAGACAGATATGACTTTTTGATCTCAAAAGTATGTTTGTGTAGTGTAAATTAGAAAATATACCATACAACTTCCATTCAGTTAAATTCCAGATATTTCTTATAAATGAAGCTGCATTAAGCAAACAGAAAGCTGACATTATGCTCAAAATGCTCTCTTGTGTACCCGTTGAGTTAGAACAAATTTATATATTCAAAAAAGAGCAGAATTGACTGTATCCTTTCATTTCATTAGCCAATAGTAAGTGACTATGTGCTAGGCATATTGCTTGGTGCTAGAGATAATATGATGAATATACCAAACAAGGTAGCTGTCTTGAAATAGGTGCTCTCATTGGACTAAAAGTGTGTGTGTGTGTGTGTGGGGGGGGGAAACAGGTTGCTTAACCTTCCTGGAAAGCCAGTCCATATAGAGAGAATATCACTGAGGAGTTTGAAAAGTACGATGAAAAAAACATAAATAAATAACATAAAAGTTACATGGAAGTAACTTAATTTTATTCTAATTTATTTTTAGAGAGTCTCTCTAATAGAATTTAAGACTCCATGGGCCATTTCTGGCAATTCTTTAACTAGAGGCCTGAGCCTGAAGACCTGTCAATTATGTAGAATTAGGCCCAGTAAGACACCAGGCTGCTCAGAACTAGGGATACCAGTTCTGTGCATAAATATTATCTATTGCAGTTCTTTGGTTTTACACCCTAAAGTTGCTTCCTTCAGAAAGACACTTTACTGTTGATTTTAGGGCCACATCCACTGGGACTAAGGTCCAAGGTATCACACCTAGTTGGACTGAGGAAACCATATGGAATACTGGGGATCAAACCCAGGTTGGGCAGGTATAATATCCGTTCAGTTCCCAGGAAGACACTTTAAGTAGAATCATCAGGAAAGACATTCTGCTGGAGAGAAATGTAGAATTGGTGAAGCACTATAGAAAAGTCCTTGCACTGGTGTTTAGAATAGAGTGAGTGAAATGGAAGGAGATAAACTTGATAGGGGAGACAAGTAGAAGGGATCAGATCTATTCTTTTGAGTTGGCAAACAACTGAGGAGTTTGATTTGTGTTTTTAAGTTTTCACTCTGACAACTGACTACTTTTACAATCCAATAACAGGAGAAGGGATAAAAGTTGGGCAGCGATAGCAATAGATTAAACAAATTATGAAGTTTCCTTGAACTAAGTCTAGAGAAATCAAGGATTTGTTTTGAAGAATTAGTCTGGGCTAGGGTAATGAGGGAAAGAGAACGCCGAAGAACTTTTCCTAGATTTTTGGCTCAAGTCTCTGCATAAATCATTATGTTGTTTGTAACATGTGGAAGCTTAACCGGTTTGCGAATGATAGCTGAGTTTTAGACTTGCTAGGTTTGAGATTCCTGTTTAATATCCAAGTAGCAATACAGAGTCTGCAGCTAATTGTGTGAACCTAGGGCTCTGGGAGAGCTTGAGGTTAGAGATTTAAATTTAGGAGTCATCAGTGTTCAGAAGGTATTTACAGCTAAGATGAGATCACAGAGTGAGAGAGAGAGAGAGAGAGAGAGAGGAGAGAGAGAGAGAGAGAGAGAGAGAGAGAGAGAGAGAGAGATGAGCAGAATTTTAAAAGAGCCAAAAAATCTGAGCCCTGGGGTCCTACAGGGTTTAGAGGTCATGCATGTAAATGACACTGGTGAGGTAAGATCCCAAGATGTAGAAGTCACTGGTGAGGTCAGATTGCTGGCGAGTAGAATACTCACAAAGAAACATCCACCAGTCTCTTATAGAGAGTAACTCATTTTATTATAGTTGGGAATTTATATTAGGGGAGAGTAGGGTGTAGACTCTGTCAGCCAATCAAGTAAGAAGAGAGAGGGGATTTAAACAGGGTATGTGCTTCTGTGTTTACGGAAGGCCTGGGTAAGGGGATTAGGAAAAGCAGAGTGTGAACTCTGGGTGTTGAAATAAGTTGTGTGTGCTTAAGGTGATTAGTTAAAATACAGAGTTCACCAAGGAGATGAGGAAGGGGTCCACAACAGGTGCAGAGAACCACTAGGAGCACAGATACATTAAAAAAAAAGTAAAAAATATTTAATGAAGGGGACAGTAATCAACTTTAAAAGAGATTTTCTGACATGTGGGTGATAAAAATTATTGCAGTGTCTGTATAATTTAAGAAAATGCATCCTAGGGCCTGGAGTGGTGGTGCAGCAGTAGGGCATTTGCCCTGCACATGGCTGACCTAGGACGGACCACAATTTGATCCCCAGCATCCCGTATGGTCCCCAAGCCAGGAGCGATTTCTGAGTGCATAGCCAAGAGGAACCCCTGAGCATCACCTGGTGTGGCCCCTCAAAAATAATAAAAAATAAACATAGAGACAGCTAATACATGAAGTGGTCAAACAAAATGATAATGTCCCAATGTCACACTTTGTAAAAAGAGTATTGGGGGATTTAGATAGCCAGTGAAACTTCTGAATTTGATGTTGCTAATGAGCAGTTTTTCTTATTTAACTCCCTGCCAAAGTTTTGGCAGGATTTTTCTCAGGTGTCTAAATATCTAGACCCCTTTTGAATGTGTGACTTAAGTATGTAACCTAAGGTCAATCAAGGTCCTTTAGGCTTCAGCAGAATTATTAATATTACTTAAAGAATGAAGATTATGTAAATTTATGGTCTTCTTCAAAGCAGCCTATTAATTGGAAACTATCTTAAGAAAGAGCAATATATAAAGGCAGGAGACCTAATGTAAGGTAAACCCTGTCTTGCCATGTAAGACCCCTTTCTCCCTTTTGGAGATTTCAAGACTCTTAGTTCAAAGTATTAATCTCCCTTTGCCTTAGCATTGTAAATTTTTCCTTCATATGTAATTAAACTTGACATTTCCTCCCATTAATTTCTCCCAAGTATATTTGTTTTCTCCTTCATCTATAAAAGAATTCAGTGGGAGAATTTTCCAAGTCCTGAAAAGATAAAAGTGTTTATGTCCAGGAGTATGATGAAATGACACCATAAATGAGGAAAGAAATCCTTTCTTTTTTTAATTTAATAGAAACAATTGTGATCTACAGAATCCTTCATAGTTGACAATTTTTTACTCATTCCTTTCTTTCCTTTTTCTTTTTTTAATTAATATCTTTTTTTTAAACACCTTGATTACAAATACGAGTGTAGTTGGGTTTCAATCATGTAAAGAACACCCCCCTTCACCAGTGCAATATTCCCATCACCAATGTCCCAAATCTCCCTTCTCCTCACCCCACCCCCACCTGCACTTGAGACAGGCTTTCTACTTACCTCATTTATTCACATTGTTATGATAGTTCTCATTGTAGTCATTTCTCTAACTGTACTCATCACTCTTTTGGGTGAGCTCTTTCCTTTTTCTTATTTTCTTTTTTTTTTTTGCCTTTCCTCCCTCCTTCCCTCTTCTCCCCTTCTTTCTCTTCCCCTTCCTTCCCCTATCTTCCCTTTTCCTTTTTCCTTCCTTGTTTTCTTGTAAAACAAAATAGTTTTGGTAGGTTTTCTTTGGGGGGAGCACACCCAGCAATGCTCAGTGTTTACTTCTTTTTTTTTTTTTTTTTTTTTTTTTTTTGGTTTTTGGGCCACACCCAGCGGTGCTCAGGGGTTACACCTGGCTGTCTGCTCAGAAATAGCTCCTGACAGGCATGGGGGACCATATGGGACACTGGGATTTGAACCGACCACTTTTGGTCCTGGATTGGCTGCTTGCAAGGCAAACACCACTGTGCTATCTCTCCAGGCCCCAGTGTTTACTTCTTGCTTTGCACTCAGGAATTACTCCTGGTGGTACCAGGTAATATATGGTATGACTAGGTTCAAATCCTGGTCAGCCATGTGCAAAGCAAACATCCCACCTGCTGTACTGTCTCTTTAGCCCCACCAAATATATGTTTTTATATTGAAAGACATTTAGAAAAATGTGAGGGAGAGAAAGAAAGAAAGTAAGGTAAGTGTTCAAGAGACTATAGACTTCAGTAGAGGGAAAAACTTATGGATGAGGACTTTTTAGAATGAGATCTATAAGCCTACCAAATTTTGCAAACACAAACACAGGCTGTTCATGCAATAGTTGTATTCAGAAACACTATTTAAACACTATTAAAATAATGGGAATTTAAATTTTACTTAGTGTTGAATTTGATCTGCATCATCACTTGTAAGAAACCAAAGGATAGAATAGATGGTCAGATTAAATTTCTGTCGGTTTACAACAAGCACCTCAGTTGATTCTGGCCATGCTTTGAAGTCAGATCTAAACTAGAAGGATTGCAAAAAGGAGCTGAGTGGTCCACTTATTGAGCCCTACATTGGGCGCTTGGCATACCTAAGTATGAATATAATTTTGAGCAAACAGTTCCTTAAAATCAAATGCAATTCTATTTCTAACTTTTGGACATAAGTGTGACAATACTGAAGCAGGAATCTACACAGGAAATCACAGTCTTCAAAATTTAAATGCATATATTTTAAACTTTTAATTGGCTTAGCCCTATATCTAATTAGATGGGGTACCTGAATGTACTTCTGAAAACTGAGCTAAACTAAAATGGAAAAATACTGTTTTATATATAAGGGGAGTTGTAATTATAATAGCCAAGTGATTGGTACTAATATAATTGACAAGAAAATAAAACCTTGCACTTAATATGGATGGGGCTTATTTTTCCATCTTCCCATACTATAAACATCTTGAGGTGAAAAAAACCATGACTTATTTACTTATTAATCCCCAACCATTAGTGTGTATTTGGCATAAAAGTACTCAGCCAATGCCTAAGAAAAATAAAAAGACAAGAAATGAAACAAAAAAGTCTTCCAAATGGTAATTTAAATAGCTAGACCAACCTCCATTTTGGCAAAAAAGAAACTAATATTAGTCCCTGAAACCAATGTGAGACATCATTTTTATTTTTTCATTAGTTTGGATTTTGCTTTTTGGGCCATACCCAATGGTGTTAAAGGTTACTCTTGGCTCTGTGCTCATGAATCACTTCTTACATTTGAGTTTCTTTATTAGAGAATTAGAGCCATGACCAAACCCTGAACTATGCAGTTTTTTAAACATTCATTCAGTAGCAAATTATTGTTTTGATACATAACTCATGACATGTTTTCAAGAGTTAAAGTGACAAGGAACTTTTCTTATTTGTATTCCTGACTTTTGGAAACTGCTTCCTAAAGAGTGAATGACATTCTCCATAGCCTCAACCATAAACGTCTGGCCTAAAGCACAAGAAGCCCTATTTCTCTCTTAACCGGCAACCTCACCTCTTATGAATGCTTCCTTCCATTAACCCTTGAATGAGTCACGCTGATGCTTGATGATAATCCTCTGGTGGACATGCCTCTCCTCCAAGAATGAGTGTTGACATGAAGAAGTCTCCAGATCCCCTACAGCCAGGCCAGTGATCCCAGATTTCACCCCCATTGGATCCTGCCTGCGTATCCTGCCTCTGGCTCCACACCCACCTGGACGCCCACGGCATGAAGCTGTGGACACAGAGGCAGACACTTGCAGGGTGGTCCTCTGAGCACACCCTCGGGGAAAAAGACATGAAATATTTATTGACTACAGGCCAAAGTTACCAGAACACTGGCTGAAACCTCTGCAAGGGTTCTGCAACATGCCAGGTAGAAAGCATCTTTTCCCAGCCCCCTCAAATGTCCTAGGGGAGGTTGGTTTGCATTTAATCCTAGCAGCCCCCAAAGCAGCAGCTGTTCTTGGAGTGAGTCTGATATAATCCTTTAAGATTAACAGCAGGAGATAGTGTTTTATTTAAATTGTGAATACATTTTTCTGCTTCCTGTAAGAAGGCAAAAAAAAAAATAATAATCACTGGAAAAATGCTGGAGAGTTGGGTCTAAGTAGGGGCCACATTTACATTTTAATGTTGATTTTGTCAATTATTGTACCCATTTCTTGATTTTCACCCATACAATGGTTTACTGGTTTCTATCTTGTGAACATCTCTGTCTTGGAAAATAACTCCAAGTCTGGGAAGCACAAGTCAGTTTTTCATATACTTGAAAAATCTAAAATCAGATATTCATTGATCTTTCACTCCTTGCTA
The DNA here is from genome assembly GCF_024139225.1 of Suncus etruscus. Taxonomy (NCBI): domain Eukaryota; kingdom Metazoa; phylum Chordata; class Mammalia; order Eulipotyphla; family Soricidae; genus Suncus; species Suncus etruscus. The sequence goes on along the minus strand of NC_064863.1, from coordinate 69,208,736 downwards.
TCAGTCCATTTTGAATATAACAGGAATTGAGGTCTCTCATGAAACACATGTATCCTTTTCCTGTGCTGTGCTTGAGCCTTAACTGTCTTTGAGCTGAAAATATTTTATTTTTATCAATAACCAATGGAAGACTTTCTATAAATTTTCCAAGGCAATACCAAAAGAACTTGTGAAATACTTCCAAACATAACCTATCACTTAAAATTTTAGTTAACAATATGCTAAATTAAATTCTTTAAGCAAAAATTTCTAACTGACTAGAAAACTGAATATTACAACAGACAAAAGATATGACTTATTGCCCCCCATAAACATATGTATATGTTTATATATATGTTAATTCTTCACCACCACCATCCAGGTGGTATGTTAAATTCAATCCTAGCTTAACATTGATAGACAGTAAAGGGTTCACTGACCATTGAATACTTTTTTTTCAATTTATGCCATAAATTGTTAATGACTAAAATGAGTGAGCATTTTTCTTTTCATTTCAGTGGACTCCTTTGTACCTTGGACTTTGTATACCAATTTGATTTTGCATCATTAAACACCGAGATCCTTTGATTAGAAGAGAGATCTTGTGGTTTGTGCTCTGATCAAGATGTGTAAGCTTTTACTTATTCAGTCTCTTACATTCCATAAAGTAAATCCTGAAAAATCTCAGGAAATATGAAATTTGTAAGGTAAAATCTAACCTGATTTTATTACTTAGTAATGCAACTAAACTGTAGCAATACAAATGAGTATAATTTTTGCTCTAATCATAATTTACAACTAATTTAGCTTTTAAAGAAAAATGAATGTAGACATGTTTTTACCCTCCTGGAAAAAGGTCTGTTTTACACTAAAAGAGAGAAAAGAAGAGAAAGAAAAAAATGAAATAGGAAGAAAGAAAGACAAAAAAGAAAGAAAGCAGGAAGGAAGGAAGGAAGGAAGGAAGGAAGGAAGGAAGGAAGGAAGGAAGGAAGGAAGGAAGGAAGGAAGGAAGGAAGGAAGAAGGAAGGAAGGAAGGAAGGAAGGAAGGAAGGAAGGAAGGAAGGAAGGAAGGAAGAAAAGTAAAGGTATGCTGCTTTTTGTTTCTGTAATCTAAATTCATTCTGTCACAGCCTCCTGCAAGATAAGTTAGAAAAATATTTGTGTATTCATCTTGCAAATTTAATATTCTATGTACATTCAAACTTATTCTTAGTGTATCTTTAATAAGGACAGTATAGTAAAACTAGCAAATTAAAACAATGTAAGTAAAATGTAAATGTAAATGTGGCCCCTACTTAGACACACTTCCTAGCACACTTTCCACTTGGAGAGCCCCAAGGGTCAAATGCCACATGGTTGGAGAAGCCTACCTGTATTTGTACTCTGGAAAGTAAAAGACATTATATTACCTCAGCAGCAGAAATTCACCTTCCTGTATAAAAAAAAAAATCTGATAAATTTTCAATTTCCCACAGAGAGAACAACAGAGAATTTAATGAGAAACACATTGGAATTGGACCTATCACCATGTGATTATGAATTTACTAATCTCTCTGTTGGGTACAAAAAAAGTCTTCTCAGAGTTTATCTGAAAAAAGGGAAAATCATATCCATAAATAAATTATGAGAGAGAAATGTCTTCACTCTTTCACTGATACTACTGACATCCCACTGGACTGCTTATTTGGCTGAATAAAAAAATCACTGGAATTTACAGTTACCTATCTGCAGATTGCCAGTGAAGTTGAGGGTTCATTTGATGACTAATTTATTGCCATTTAATTGCAGTTGTAAGTGCTTTGTATTTTTTAGTTTGAATTTAGGAGTCATGTTTGTAAGTCCAATTTTAAAGAGAAACATTCAGTGTTCTTCCATTCATAGGAGCAATTTCCTATCTCACACAAAATTCTGTTAGAATCATCAGCAGCTTCATCATATAAACCTTATTGAGCACCTATAATACATTTATAAGCATTTTTGAGCATTTAAGTATACGTAGATATCAGTATTATATGATCATGCTATATATTATTTTATATACTATATCAAAGATATATATATACTAAAGATATAAAAATACCTAGTTCTGTGAAGAATAATATCCAACATCCTCAATGAATTAAGTCAGAAAGATACATTATCTATCATTGCTATTATCAAAGAACGCTTACTTATTTTTTTTTTTCTTGAGGGGATTGGAGAAGACCAAACAGCATGAGGAATCTCAACTGTTTCCCCAATTTCTAAGGGCACATCTCAAGATCTAATAGCCTAGGGGCCGGAGAGATGGAGGTAGGGCGTTTGTCTTGCATGCAGAAGGACAGTGGTTTGAATCCCACCATCCCATCTATAGCCTAGCTTGACGTCAGATAATGAACAACAGAAAACAGATATATTCTCTCCGAAACTGTATTAACGCTAACATTTACAAGGAAGGTATTGAACAAATAGTGAGCAAATAAAAGGATGCTTCACTAGCTGTGTATCTTATGCTAACTGAGTCTCAAATCTAAGGGAAAGGTGATGGAAAGTTGACTCATGACCTATACACTTATTTGGAGTGGTGTCAAAATAAGATAAAATTTCTTCATGAATGTCTAGAAAGTTTGCCAAGAACAGTGGAATTTGAGTTTAGAAAAGAAAAGTACATTTTTTTGTTTGTTCATTTTGGGGGCCATACCCTGCTTTGGTTAGGGGTTACTCCTGGTTCTGAGCTCAAGAATCACTCCTGGGCTAGGCAAAGAAGACCATGGGTTGCAGAGGTTCAAACCCTGCTGATGTATTATTGCCGTCACACCAAAAAGTTCATCTTTAATTAATGCCATAATTATTTGTTAGTAAAAAAAAATGGATATTTTGGCCATTTTCATCTGGACTGTGAAATCTGTTAAATCTGCAATAAAATATTAAGTCCAGAGTTGCCATCTATTTTTTAAATATTCTGATCCAACCTCACATTTAGTCTTTTTGTTTTGTTTTGTTTTGGGGCCACACCCAGCAGTACTCAAGGCTTACTCCTGACTCTGAAATCAGAAATCTCTCCTGGTAGGCTTTGGGGGACCATATGGTTGCTGGGGATTGAAACTGAGCTTGTCCCAGGTCAGCCATGTGCAAGGCAAACACCCTACCACTGTGCTATCACTCCAGCCCTCATTTAGTCTTTTTAAATGTTCCAATCTCAGATTTAGTCCTTTTAAAATATTTTAATCTAAGAGAAGTCCTGTAAAAATAAAACATATTTATTACTTTAGTGAAAATCTTTTTAATGTATATCTCTATTTTGCCCTAGATATGTATTTTAATATCATCTGAGGAGGAACCATGTTCTGTTGTTTGATAACTTTATTTTTTTTTCTTTTGAAGGGGTCACACCATTGGCTCCCAGAGGTTATTCCTGGTTCTTTGCTCAGAAGTTGCTCCCGGCAGGCTCACAGAAACATATGGGATGCCAGGATTCAAACCATGGTCCATCCTGTGTTGGCCCTGTGAAAGGCAAATGCCTTACTGCTGTGTTATGGCTCCAGCCTCATGTTTGATAACTTTAATATTTGAACATTTATACAATCACTGATAGCAAATTTGGAAATGGCACTAGAGATCACATAGTGAAGGATAGTAAGAGATAGTGAAAAGATTACATAAAGAAGTTCTTTTTAAGAACTATAAAGTAGATTATAATAAGGCAGAATTGATACAAAAGATGACTTAATAAAATTATGTGTTCAAGAGCTACTGACATTTATTTTTATTATAATTTTTATTTTTATTGTACTTTTATTTTATAATTTTTTTTGGATACTGTGATGGATATTTTGTAGTTCAATTGTCTGATGGTATGTTGGAATGTTTTGGGGAAGTTTTATTTATTTATTTTTTTGGTTTTTGGGCCACACCCAGTGACTCTTAGGGGTTATTCTTGTCTATATGCTCAGAAATCGCTCTTGACTTGGGGACCATAATGGATGCCGGGGGATCGAACCGTAGTCCATCCTAGGTCAGTCGCATGCAATGCAAGTACCCTACTGCTGAGCCACCAATCTGGCCCCATATGTTGGAATGTTTTATGTGGTTCTGTGATTTAAAAATGCCTCTACTGACTTATTCCAGGCTAGATTTTTCTACTTATTCTCCTTTGGTATCTAGGTATATTTACTTATCTGAGTTTTTTCAATTAAAAAGTATTGAATTAGGGGCCGGCACGATAGCACAATGGTGGGATGTTTGCCTTGCACTCAGCAGTTTCAGGACGACAGTTGGTTCGAATCCCGGCCTCCCATATGGTCCCCCAAGCCAGGAGCGATTTCTGAGTCCATAGCCAGGAGTAATCCCTGAGTAATCCCCCCACAAAAAATATTACAAATATGTTTACATAATCAAAATTTAGATTGAACCATGAATTATATTATAAAGGAGCTAAAGAGAACAGAGCAATACCACAGCAGGTAGGATGTTTGCCTTGCATGTATCCAACCTGGGTTCAACACCCAGGATCCGATATGATTCCCCGAGCTTGCCAAGAGTGATTTCTGAGTGCAGAGCCAAAAAACAAGTAAAAAGAGATAATGAATTCCTTTCAGAGATTTATTTTTAAATGTGTTTCCCTTAGCAATTTTTATACTTTTTTCTTTAAACCAGCTAATCAAGTAAGTGTCTCTAAATGTAAACATAGTGTCACAAATTTGTTGTTGTTTCTGGGCCACACCCAGTGGCGTTCAGGGTTTACTCCTGCCACTGTGCTCAGGAGTCCCTCTTTGTGATTTTTTGGGGAACTACACTTAGTGCTTGGAATTTGAATCAAAGTGAACTAAATGCAAGCTAAGTGAATTAAACTGTACTATCTATCCAGCCCCAGAATTCAAATTTTTACAGAGAGAAATATTATCACTTGTTACTGAATAGTGGTAAGTCATGACTTACTTCATCTCTCCTTACCAGGTTCAATAATATTAAAGAAAATGATTGTCTTCTATTTCAAGGTAAACATTATAGGAAATATGTCCTTTAGATTTTTATTAATAATACAATGCAGCATCTAAAGAATATGATCATAAATTAGTAAATGATTTTTGCCAATATTCTTTTAGTCACAATTTTAAACTGCTGAGACACTATAACTCAGCTAAAAGAATGTAGAATATTTATATTCACTCACACTCTCAAATTTGTTTCCTTAAGAGAGGTGATGAGAAATATTGTGAAAGAAAAATCAGTGTAACTTCTACTCACCTCAACAGATGTTACAAATAAAGTACATTAAATTAAATATAATGCAATTGTCAAAACTAAATGCCAATCTTAGTGTGTGTTGTCTCTCTTGTAGACAAATCCTTAATGCAAAAATCACTGAGTTATAATTTCAACTATGCAATTTTACTAATATTAAATGGGTTTACATACTTTAAAAAAAACCCAAACCTGTTTTAGTAAGAAACTCTTTAGAAAGTTGGAGGTATTGTTAAGAAATTATATGTATATGTATTTTCTACACATGAATTCATTCAATGAATTAATTTAGGCATCTTTATGCTTCAATAAGCATTAATTAAATGTAATTCTTGATGGCTAGTAAACTAAAGATGAGTGCAATTTAAGTTTTTTTAAGTGTTTTTTTTTATTTTACTTTGGCTTTAAATTTTGAAATTAATGAGTCCTGGCTTGTATTATAGATATTTGGTAACTATCCTACTTTAATCTTCACATGCTAATCAAATCATATTAAAAACACAAGATAAGCTACTTGTTCCGTTTAAAAAAAACTTCCAGCCACATTGGTCAAACATTGATTTGCTTTTTATATGTACTAAGAATTTGTTAACAATTCTTAAAAATAACTTAAAATAAACTAGAGTTTTATTTTAGGCTTCTATTATGCATATAAAGTGGGATAATAGCCAGATAAAGATGATATGTTTCTTTATTTGCAAAAATCTCATTGTTTCATTTAACTCTGTAAAATGTTCTTATATAAATTAATTTAAAATTGTGTCGTATCTCAAGTTATATTTTTAAAATCATGCATTAAATGAAAAATATGAATCAGGTTATTGGATTACACATTTAGTTGAGGGATGGAGTTAACATACAACATACGTATAATTGTTTCCTTTCAACTAAAAACTTTCTGTTTAAGTGGAAGAAAGTTAAATTTTGATGAGTTTTCACTTTGCACTTGTACACCAAAGTAACATGATTTAAAAAAAAATCTGTCAGTATTTTTTCAAATAAGCATGCTTAAGTACAAACCACAAACTTTCTGTAAACAAGTCTTTCTGCAACAGACTAAACTATCTTTCTGAACAGTAGCTATGCAATTTTATTGGCACATTTCTGAAGATAATACTTGCACTTGATAAAAATGATAAAATACAAGAAAACAATAAGTTAGGCTAATTCTTTTATGTGAATTTTTTTGTGAAAGGTGCAGAATGCTATGCATTTGCATTGAGAAGTAAATACTTTTTTCAATGATCAAATCCCCAATTAAGTTTCCCATAAATCAACTTAAAAAATAAACTTCAGAAACTTTTTCTAGAAAGGAAAGAACTATTCATTAGAATGGTTCATTTTATGGTAGGAAAGTCAGAGTGTTTTGAGGAATAAAAATGTTTTGACAATGGGACTTGGCATGCATAAATTTTACGGATTTATCATCTCCTTCAATACTCCATACACTTCTGCTGACGGATTAGCTCCAAATGGGTCTATACACTGAGATCTGAGAAGAGGTATTTTTAAGCAGTCTGGTTTCATAGTCTATGCTTGATAGATAAAATTAATTCCTCCAGTTGTTCAAGAATGAGGGCAGGAGGTTAGATAAAAGAAGTAAAAGCCAGGCAGAATTAGATCCCAGTAAAATGCTACAAACTTAGTGTACCTCTAATCCTGTTCCTTATCTCCAACTCTAAATTCCATCAAAAATTATTATATTTTCTTTGTGCATTTAACCTATACAAACTTATTTGTCTAAAAAAGGAATAGAATTCCATGAATCAAGATATCATAAATTTACAAACTCATACACATTCTCTCTCTCTGTCTCTCTCTGTCTCTCTGTCTCTCTCTCTGTCTCTCTCTCTCTGACTCTCTCTCTCTCTCTCTCTCTCTCTCACACACACACACACACACACACACACACACACACACACACACAAATCCAAACTGAGCCTTTGGGTACTATAAAAGAGAATTTAACCATTTTAAGGTATAGAACTAAGTTTACATTATCTGAGGTATGGGGAAAAAGAATAATAAAAATTAAAAGTGCAATGGATAACAAAACTGAAAAAGAAATCCACATATTACAAATAGGTTACACACAATTGTAATTCATAAACTGCATTAAAACAGTTGTTTTTCATATTACTTAAAATAACAAAAGTAAGAAAATATGCGCAATGCAGAGGTACATTTTTTTTAAAAATAACAAAATTAATAAAAAATATTTTATCTGCACCAAAATATTCTTTGGAAACCAAAAGAACTTTAAATGTGTCATGTATGTTCTCTCAGGTTGATCTGTAAAAGTCTGAAAAATACACAGTCCACATTGTTTAACTTTCTGGAGAAAAAATAGTGTTAGTCTGCAACTACATACAAAGACTTTATGTTTTATGGGAACAGAAGGAAATGCTCCCTATATTGGTACAAAGAATTCCAGTTCAGTTCCTAGGAGAAAACATTTTGGTTTCAGTCAAATTGAAACAATTGCCCTGACTTCAATACAATCGAGTCTAGCTGAAGCTGTGTCCAAAGACTGTTCTTCAGAGTTTTTAAAGATTATACCCTCCTAAAGTAGAAGTATGATTTCTCAAAAGGCCAAGGTGAGTGCTATCCAAAGCGAAATTTGAGTCGGTATTTCACTGTGTTGGGACTTTTCCGAGGTGCAGAAAGAGGGACCTTTCGCTTAATAGGATTGGGTGGCTTTTTCTTCTCAGGAACAGTAACTGTGAAAGAAAGTTCTGGCTGCTCCACTTGCTTGAATCTTGGGAGGAAGTGGGTAGAGATGTGCTGGGGCTTCACCCGAGGACTGCAGCCTCTCTTTGCTTTCCCTCGTTTGTTCAGGGCCACATACCACTCACGACCCGTTTTCTCAGTTCTGTGTATTGCTGAGGCATAGGTATTATAGCTGTTTTCCTGAAATCTTTCCCTGAACTTGCAGTCATCTGTAAATTTGGCCTAGAGAAAAATAAAAGATATTTAGTCCCATATTCAAACTGTAATAAATGAAGTCATCTTATGCTGTGAATAAAACCCAAGATTTCCACCAACCCCTGAACAGCTAGCTATTTCATTATCTTGTATAAAAATACCTTTATTTCCTTTAAAGTTGAATTAACTCTTTCATCCCAATATTTCTGCAGCATTCACCTTTTTAAGCTTATATTTTGTGCATACTTAGTGAAATATCATCATTGTTTTTAAAATAAATGGAACTCAATATGTCTATTAAACAAAATTGTTTGGGCCAGAGAGATAGCATGAAGGTAAGGCATTTGCCTTGCATGCAGAAGGACAGTGGCTCGAATCCTGGCATCCCATATGGTCCCCGAAGCCTGCCAGGAGCGATTTCTGAGCATAGAGCCAGTAGTGCCCTTGAGTGCTGACCCCTGACCCACAAACCAAAAAAAAAAAAAAAAAACAAACAAACCCAAAACTGTCACTATTCAAACATTATTATAAAATTTGCATTTAAAAATTTTTGACATAGGATTTTCTCTCATAAGCCATCACAAAAATGAACAGCGTCTACTAATAAACAATTGTGTGGTAAAAATATCAGTTCATGTTTAGACAAATGGGGTCATATTCTTTTGAAACAAAAATACATTTCCAGTTTTATAAGTATGATTTATGATACTAACAGGGCATAGGCCCTATTAATATTATTGTATGTGTAAGAATTCTTTAGAAAAAGCTTTTCTTCTTATAGTGATGCAAGTCAGTTATTTTAGGTCAAGAAAGAAAAAAAATATTTTCTTTATTTTGAATTATACTCAGTGGTGCTCAGAGTTTATTCCCGGCTCTGTCTGTGCTCAGAGTTCACTTCTAGTGGGGCTTGAGTTCTCCCCTAGTGGAAAGAACTATAAGTTCTGGGAATCAATCAAACCAAGATCTGCTGCATGAAAAGCAAGTGCCCTACCTGCTGTACTATCTCTATGGGCCAGAAAAAAAAATTGAAGTTACTAGCAATACTTCAGCCTGATCTCTCTCTCTCTCTCTCTCTCTCTCTCTCTCTCTCTCTCTCTCTCTCTCTCTTTCTCTCTCTCTTTCTCTGAATCTGTCTCTCTCTCTCTTTGTGTCTGTCTCTCTCTCAAATAAATGCTTACATAATTGTGGATGAAGCAGAAAATTCTACATTGTTAATTATGCAGTTTAATATACAGAATCAGGACAGTATTCTGCAGGGATAACAATTATAGCTTGGGGGATGGCCACCTAAGAAGGTAGCAGAGAAGAGGACAAAAAAGTCTTCCCAGAAAAGGTGACATTTGAGCTGAGTTTTCTAGTGCAACAAATTGTTAGGGAGGCAGGTGTTGTGAGAAAAGATTTTCAGGAAAACTAGTGTGCACATATCAGCGTGACATTATCCTAAAAGTAGTTTGATATAATTGCCATCTGGGATGAGCAGAAAAGGGATAGGAAAGGAGGCTGACAATGATTATTACAAGCTCAAGTTCAGATTAGCATGGAGCTCAAAATACCTTAGTTTGCCACATTGTCTTTTTTTTTTTTTTGGTTTTGGTTTTTGGGCCACACCCAGCGTGCTCAGGGGTTACTCCTGGCTGTCTGCTCAGAAATAGCTCCTGGCAGGCACGGGGGACCATATGGGACACCGGGATTTGAACCAACCACCTTAGGTCCTGGATCGGCTGCTTGCAAGGCAAACACCGCTGTGCTATCTCTCCGGGCCCTTTTTTTATCTTTTTTTTTTTTTTTTTTTTTTTTTTGCCACATTGAGGACAATGAAGGAATATGGAATGGGAGGAGAAAAAGAGGGTATAGCTGGGTAGATATGTGATTGATTATCAATTCTGCCACTACAATTCTTAGCCATGAGCTTTGTTTCCATGATTTTTTTTTTTTTGGTTTTTGGGCCACACCCGTTTGACGCTCAGGGGTTACTCCTGGCTATGTGCTCAGAAATCGCCCCTGGCTTGGGGGGACCATATGGGATGCCGGGGGATCGAACCGCGGTCCTTCCTTGGCTAGCGCTTGCAAGGCAGACACCTTACCTCCAGCGCCACCTACCCGGCCCCTGTTTCCATGATTTTTATACTAATATAGAACTATTGTGATTATAAAACTAGTTTTACTTGGGAAAGGGTTCTGTGCTTTAAATAGAGTAATTACCTGTTTAGGGCAATGTACCTAAGTTATTTACATTCAAGTTTGACTCAATTGGTAACATTCTTTATTTGGGGGATATGAAGGCATATATACTAAATTTTCACAAATCAACTATTGACCCCTGTGCCCCACACACACTTAAACTCTTACTGGAGGCAAGTATGCCAGTGGCATTTTTTACACCAATGTCACTGACTAGTCTATGTCTAAATCAAGGGTACTATGGAGATGTCACTTTCCAAAAGGCCATTTTTTATTTTTTTTATTATTATTTTTGGGGAGTCTCATCCGGCAGTGTTCAGAAGTTACTCCTGGCTCTATGCTCAGAAATAGCTGCTGGCATGCTTAGGGGACCATATGGGATGCTGGGATTCGAACCACCGACCTTCTGTATGCAAGGCAAACATCTTACCTCCGTGCTATCTCTCTGGCCCTAAAAGGCCATTTTTTTAAATAAGGAGTTGTGGAGGGTAATTAGAGCTTTAGTCATAGGCATTGTGTCATAAGAGTATATTACTAAAACATATAAACATTTACACTTTTTTTTTTGTTCTTTATTTGGGGGTGGCCACACTGGGCTAAGCTCAGAGTTTATTCTTGTCCTGAGACAGGGATCAGTTGTGGCAGTGCTCAGGGGACCAAATGGGGTGCCTGGATCAAATCCAGGTGAACCAGGTGAGCTACATGCAAGGCAAGCACCTTCCTTCTTATACTATATGTCTGCATACATTTTTTCAAGTAAAATTTTCATAATAAATTTTCAAGTAAAACATAGATTTAGCTGTTATTTATTTATCTCAACAAATATACTATATCCCATTCAGTGAGGTAATTCCACAAAGTTTGGCTTTAAAGTAAAAGCCATTTTAGGATCTTCTGAAATTTTTCTGCCATTTAAACAGATAAACATTTCATAGAGTGCATCATCTAAAAAGTATCAGGTATATTTACTCCATGTCAATTTTAAATCTTTAAATGTATGTGTAAAACATTAAAAAAATGAGAACACAATATACCTTAACCCGAGATTAACCCTTATTTTGCAAAATTCCATTCTCTAAAGCTAGATAGCTTTATCCAGTTTTGACAGCTTGGAATTTTAAGTGTTACCTGGTCCTTTATTTTACTGTGAAAAATAGTTTACATTTGTGTTAAAATTGGTGTAGCTAAATCAGACACACACACATATGAATTTATGTGCACCGCTTTAAACACATCAATGTGTTTTAAACAAATAGCAAAACTGAATGTTAGTACAATAAAAATGCAAATAACTCTACTCCTAACACTATTCCATCTAAAACTTAGCCTTTCCCCACTAATTTATTTCCAAATATTCTTTCTTAAAAGGAGTCTTTTAAAGTAAAGTCAGTTCCATCTGGAAATGGATTTAGAGATTTTTAGTGTCATCCAACTGTCACATAGGATAGACATTTTCAAAACTTTGAGAACCCAACACTAACTTACAGCCCCTGAGTCATTATAAATTACACACACACACACACACACACACACACACACACACACACACACACACACACAAAAGCTGTCAGACTATTTTGGCTTTGGCTTTCTTAATTGACTTCTTTATAATTTAATGTTTTTTCTGAAAAATTCTTCCAGTTGTACTAGAAGTAAAGCATTTGAAATAAACATTTTTGAGCTTGTTTCATCAGGATATCCAGTTTCTTTTCCAGAAATCTAAAATTTCTGTCATTAGTATTTCTAGCCAAGAAAATGACCCTAAGCAGTATCTTTATGTCCTAATGACATGAATGAAGCATTTCATTGGCAGAGTCACTAAGTAATGTATGTCTAAGTTTTATGTATTTAAATAGCTGTTAGAAAAGTAAAGAGACATATATACACATAAATAGCATTACACAATTTCAGATAATAAAATCTCCAGGATATTTTAATAATCATTTTGCTTTGCTGATAATTTGGAGTCTAATGACAGTTCTCTAAGAATATTCGCAACTCTAAATTGTGGATTGCTCCCTATGGTGCTTGCAGGACCATATGACAGGCTCATATCCAGGACTTTGCAATGCATACACTGAAGGCCACTTTGAGTTATCTTCCCAACCCAGTGAACATTAGCTATTTTAACACGTCTTACATTATGAAAACCTTTTTGCTTTGTTTTGAGCAAAGCAAAGGCAGATCTGGGTGTGCTCAGGGCTTTCTCCTGGTTCTATGCTCAAAGAGCCACACACATGGAGAGGATTGAATTGAGTCAGTTGTATAAAAGACAAGCCCATACCTGCTCTACAATCAATCCTCCAACCCTATAAAAAGCATTTTAGCAAAATACTTTCTAAATAATTGAACAATATTATTTTTCCAGGGAATAAAAGTGGTATACAGACTTTCTACAGTAAAAGTGTGTAGTGGAGAGGTGTAAAAATTTCAAATCAAATATTGGAATCAGAACCCACCCACATCACCTCATTGCCCTGCAACAAAATCAATTTTAAAATATCTATAAATAAATGTTATCACTTGTATGTGGTATTTAGAATAACTTTATGAAGAGATGCAATCATCTTGTTGGGTATTGTCTTGAATACCTTTGGCCTAAAGTATAATGAGGAGAAAGAAAGAAACTGAGTGCATAAGGAGAGACACAAATATGGCCAAATATGGCCAAGCAATCTCAGGTATATTGGTGGAGATAAAAATAAATAAATAAATAAATAAATAAATAAATAAAAGGACAGAACTAAATATTCAAGCCAAAGTCAACAACACTGGAATCAAGAGATCCAAACTCTAGCAATTTAAACTTTAAAAGGGCCTGTTATACTGATAAGCTGGGGTGCAAAGGTATATACTCTGGGAATATGATAGAGGGAAATAGACATTCGTTGTGGGACTGGCCCTGATTCATTTTATGTATGAAAACAAACTATGAAGGACTTAGTAAATCACAATGGTTTCAATAAAATTAATATATATGTAAATAACTACTATATTTGTTTCAAATTTATATTTTTCAGAAGTTATTCAACAAATTCAGTAAATGTCTTATCTCATACCTGACATTTGTATATACCTACACTTTACAAAAAAGTCAATATGAAAATATTCCTTTTCATAGTCTCTGTTTACTTAAATTATCTATTGATATATTTTTTTTATATTTGGGATGCATACCTAGCTGTGTTCAAGAAAACATGCCTGTTAGCAATAGGGGGACCATATAGGATACCAGAGAGTTGTTTGCAAGGTAAATATAGGACCATATATGATACCAGTGAGTTGTTTGCAAGGTAAATGCTCTATCCACTACATTAACACTCTGGTTCTATCTATATTTTTATCTCTAATTTCTTCTGATTATGTAAGTATAAAAATGTTACAATCAGATATGTGAATCCTATAAGCTAAATTCTATGCTAAAAAAATAATGCTAGTTGACAATACAAAGAGAACTAAAAAAAATTAAGCAACTTTTTGCTTCAATCTATAAATTATTTAGAGAAGGGAAAATATAGTGTCATTAATGAAAATAGAAGCTTTTGGAATAAAACGCTTTACCTTGACTCTACTCACCTCTTTAGTGAGAGGAATACTTAATTTCCACAGAAAGGATCAAAGTCTGTTTCCAGAAAGTAAAAATGAAAACTACAAGCATCAATATTCAAACTTCAAGTCAGGAGTAACCCTTGTTACTTTTTTGGGTGTGACCAAAAAAGACAGAGGGAGGGAGGGAGGGAAGGAAGGGAAGAAGGGATGGAGGAAGAAGGGATGGAGGGGAGGGACCAAGGGAGGGGAGGGGCAAGGGAGGGAAGGGTGGGGAAGAGGGAGGGAGGAGGCGGGAGGGAGGGATGGAGGGAGGGAAGGGAGGGAGGGACAGAGGTGAGGAGGGAGGGAGGAAGAGAGGGAGGGAAGGGAGGAAAGCAAGGGAGGGAGGAAGGGAAGAAAGAAAGAGGGAGGGAGAGAGGAGGAAAGAAGGGAGGGAGAAAGAACAAAGGAAAGAGAAAGAAAGAAAGAAAGAAAGAAAGAAAGAAAGAAAGAAAGAAAGAAAGAAAGAAAGAAAGAAAGAAAGAAAGAAAGAAAGAAAGAAAGAAAGAAAGAAAGAAAGAAAGAGAAAGAAAGAAAGAAAGAAAGAAAGAAAGAAAGAAAGAAAGAAAGAAAGAAAGAAAGAAAGAAAGAAAGAAAGAAAGAAAGAAAGAAAGAAAGAAAGAAAGAAAGAAAGAGAAAGAAGAAAGAAAGAAAGAACGAAAGAAGGAAGAAGAAAGAAAAAGGAAGAAGGAAGAAGAAAGAAAGATGAAAGAAAAAGGAAGAAGGAAGAAGAAAGAAAGATGAAAGAAAAAGAAAGAAGGAAGAAGAAAGAAAGAAAAAAGAAAGAAGGAAGAAGAAAGAAAGAAAGATGAAAGAAAAAGAAGGAAGAAAGAAGAAAGAAAATGAGAGAAAAGGAAGAAAGAAGAATGAAAATGAGAGAGAAGGAAGAAAATGAGAAAGAAGGAAGAAAGAAAGAAGAAAGATAATGAGAGAGAAGGAAGAAAGAATGAGAAAGAAGGAAGAAAGAAAGAAGAAAGATAATGAGAGAGAAGGAAGAAAGAATGAGAAAGAAGGAAGAAAGAAAAAAAGAAAAAAATGAGAGAAGGAAGAAAGAAATAATGAGAAAATAGGAAGAAAGAATGCGAAAGGAAGGAAAATAAAGGATGGAGGGATTGAGGGAGGAAGGAAAGAAAGAAAAAAGAAAGAAGAGACATAAAAGGTATATTTATTAATGTGCCTACTATTACTAGGACAGTGTTCCTTTGTATAGAGTAGGGTGCTCACCTGGAACACCTGGATTTGATTCTGGCACCCCATTTGGTTCCCTGAGCACTGACACAACTGATCCCTGTCTCAGGACAAGAATAAACTCTGAGTTTAGCCCAGTATGGTCACCCCCCAAAAAAAAGAACAAAAAAAGAGAGTGTACATGTTTATATGTTTTAGTCTATCATACTGTAATCAGAAAATATACAAGCAGAATTTAATAGGGAGTCAAATTAAGGTAATATACTGCATAGCATTAAATGACTTGGGGAAACTGGTTCAAAATGCAGACTCACCATGGTCTATTTCCAGAAATTATGTTTTAGCAATCTGAAGTGAGAATCTAGATTAACTATAATCCTATGATTTTTGTACAAATGTGATAAGCAACGCCTGATATAAGACAGAAACTTTCTTTGATATACCAGTAACTCAATAAAGCTGGACTTTTGAAAGCTATACTTTATGTCTGGCCCTTTATAAGTCAATTTTGTTCTCACAATAATCCCATGACTATTAAAATTATTTTCCTATAAGAGAAGCAAAGAAAATGATTTAGATGTATCCTTGCCTTTATCAAGTGCCAGGATAGAACTATGACTGAAATCTCCAATCTCCAGAATTTTGGTGGAAGACAGTGGTCACTCTGGTGGTAAGTGAGATGTTGGAAATATCTATGTGTGAAGAGTTTAATTAGCAGTACTGCAAATTATGGGTCTTCAATAAAAAAATAATAATAATAGGAGCTGGAGCAATAGCATAGCGGCAGGGCATTTGCCTTGCAAATGCCTATGCAGGAATGGACCCAGGTTCACTTCCCAGCATCCCATATGGTCCTCCGAGCCTGCCAGGAGTGATTTCTGAGCTCAGAGACAGGCGTGACCCCTGAGCACAGCCAGGTGTGCCGCCCCCAAAAAAACCCAAAATAATAATAAAAGTAATAATAAATGCAATTTTTAAAAAAAGTGAAAGAATTTTTAAAACTCAAATAATATGACTGCTAGGTGAAAGTTCATCATACATAACAAGGTTATCTGTTGAACTTATCTCTTAAATCTTACCTGCAGTGAAGTTTCATGTTAAAACACAGGTGAAATTGAAAAGCTACTCCCAAACATCAAAGAAAATAGAGTTCTGTTGCTCTCTCTCCTCTTTCTCTCTCCTCTCTTTGACTCTGTCTCTGTCTCTGTCTCTGTGTCTCTTTGTCTCTCTCTCTTTCTCTTTCTCTCTCTCAATTAAAATGGATCCCAGAAGCTACAGCTCAATTCATTTTATTCAGATTTCTTGAGTAATATGGACCCCTTTGTCAAACTTAAATTGTATAAAATTATGGGGAAATGCATTTACTGCAAATGCAGCATCTTAGACTGTCTCTGTTTTGAATCTGAATTAGTAGACTCAAATGGAAAGAATTAGGGGGTAAAAATGTTTTAATTCAAAAGTCCCCTGCTGGGACCAGAGTGATAGCACAGCCGTAGGGAGTTTTTCTTACATGTGGCCAACCTGGAAAGGCCCCCAGTTCGATTCCTGGCATCCCATATGATCCACCAAGCCTGTCAGAGGAACTTCTGACCACACAGCCAGGAGTAACCCCTAAGTGCCACCGGGTGTCACCCCAAAACTACCCCCTAAATGAAAAGTTTTTGCTACTGGTCTTAACTAGAAGAGTAGAGAGCTTATGAAGTGACATTTATTTTTGTGGGAAGAGGGACATCCAACAATGTGTGGGGACTGTCTGGGGTGCACAGGATCAAACCTGGGTCAGCTACTATAACTTACCAGTAGTACTATCTCTCCAGCCCTGGTTATTTTTTAATGATGGTGACATCTATTGCTCAAGTCTCCATTTCCCCTTTCAGTCAACACTCTGTGTTAGGGGGTGAAGGTTTCTCCTCACTCTGCCCCCAGCATAGGAAGTCCCGTTCAGACACTCGAACCAAGCCAGCTGGCACTCTTCGAAACCAGGAAAGGAGGACGCTTTAGTCCTTACTAAGGGCTGATCAAGCATACATTCCATGCCTGTTTCGTAAACTCTGCAATTAGCTTTCCTTCCAAACATGATCCCCTAAAACCCTGAGAAACAAAAATAATTCAGCCACATGCTTCCCTTTGGATCTTTAAATAGGTCAAAAGATTGTTTTCCCTAACAAGCAATGAGCTATGATGCATATGATATGAAAAGACTGAAACATACATAATAACCAGCTTTGCCAGAATTTACATTTCAGATAAAAAGAAAAGGGCAAAATAGAACAAAAGATTTTCAGAGACCACACCATAGAATTCATGACCCTTTCCCTTTAAGAGCTTGAGGCAGAGAAATATACTTTTAATTGGGTTCATTGGGAAAGAACAGCCAGAAGATAAAAGGTTACTCTGTGCTTGAAAAGTTTGGAACTAAAGAGAAGAACCAATGATAAGAAGAATTTGGAACTAATTTTTATGTATAAGGAATAACTTTAAACAAAAAACTTATCTCAGGCCGGAGTGATTGCACAGCTATAGAGGTAGGGTGTTCATTTGCCTTGCATACGGCCAAACCAGGACAGACCCGGGTTTGACTCCCAGCATCCCATATGGTCCCTGAGTCTTCCAGGAGCGTTTTCTGAGCCAGGAGTAAACACTGAGCACCTACGCCAGGTGTTACTCAAGAAAACAAAAATACATTTTATCTCATTTTTACAGTCTATTATGCTAGTCTGGTGTTTTGAATGAGATAATACAAATAGCATAGATAAAACATAGAGAGTAGCCCCTGAAAAGTATTCAACTCAATGTTTATTTGTTTTTTTTTTTTTAAGTTTTTCTTTATTTGCTCTCTTGATCCTAGTCTCCTCTAAACAGACTTTCTGATTTGAGGATCAGGGCGTTGCAAACAATCAGATGATTTGGGGCCAAAGAGATAGGGCACTAGCTAGGTAAGTTGTTTACTTTGCCTGTAGCCAATTGGGTTCAATCCCCATTACCACATAAATTCGAGAATAGTGGCAGGAGTAATCCCTAAGAACAACTCCAGGAATAAGCCCTGATCATCACCCCCAAAACAGAATAGATAGTAAAGTGATAGATCAAAATGCTGCACTCTGGATCCTGGTAACCAGGGCTCTTAATCAACTCCTGAAAGCCCCATTACTTATTTGCCAATTATGTCTGGGATCACTTTAGGTCAATTCTGGAGGTTCTTTTTGAACTTCTTTGAAGATGGCAAACCTGATAAAAAGAGAAACAACAGCATAAAGGGGCAGGAACTGACAGCCTATTGAAAAACCAGAACAGCAAGAAGGGGCTGGAAGGATAGTACAGTGAGTTAAGTTGCTTGCCTTGCATGCAGCCTACCTGCATTTGATCTCCAACATCCCATACAAAGGGGAGTGATCCTTGAGGGAAGGGGGAGTGATTCCTAAGAATCACCAGGCAAAGCTCAAAACAAAACAAAGCAAAACAAAAAGACACAATAACAGGCAGAAGAGTGATCCAACAAGGAACATCAGGCCACAAATGAATTGAGAGAGTACAGAACACAGCAAAGGTTTACCCTCAAGGCTCTTTGAGAAGAAATTTTCTCCTCTTTCTCTATGATTCTTCACACATTTGGAGAAAGCAAAATACTACACACCCTTGTCCTTGTAAAGAATGCTGAAAACCCATCAATGTTGGAAGATAGGAATTTGTCTGCATGAGAATGCACAGTAGTAAAAGTTCTAAGAAACACTGCATGTCGTTTGTTCAGTGTGTGCAGATGGGATGAGAATAAAGAAAAGTTCATGCTGAGGTCATCAAAATTTAAATAAAACCGCATTGGGGCAGGTGTACAGGGGGTATTATGTTTCCTTGCAGGTGGCCAACTGATTTTTATCTTCAGCACCCCATATGGTTCCCCAAACCCCCCAGGAGTGATTTCTGAAAACAGAGACAAGTGTAACCCCTGAGCACTGCCAGGCTCCAAAACAAAACAAAACAAAATAAAACAAAACAAAACAAAACAAAAAAGCCATCATAAAAAGAAAACAGTATAAATACTAAGTCTTGTATTTCTTTTTGCCACCTTTGTGTTCCCTTACTAAAAAAAATTTTTTTCAGTGAAAAATTAGATCATCTTTTCTAATTCAGAAATTTCTCTTGCGAGGAGTTGCCCAGAAAAATCACATCACACTGGATAACAATAATCTCACTTATAATACTCTGGAGTAAGTTACACTGCCTATGTAACTCCTTTATATATTGTAAAATAAACTACTGGACACCCAAAAATAGAGGGAGAAACACCAAGAAAAAAATTTGTAGTAACAGAAAACGAAGAAGCAAGGAAACTATTCTAAATATTTTCTACAGTGTTCATTAAATTTGATTAAAAGTATTTTCAAATCATGAGTTTTTTATAAAACAATAAATGAAAATGAGAAAGATAGGAGATAGCTCTAAGACTGAGTCTAGACTTTGCATGCCTTTAATTTAATTCCCAGCACCGAGTAGTCACCTGACCACCGAGCACAATAAGCAGTAGTAGCAGAACACAGTCCAGTATAAGCCCAAAATGCAAAAAGAAGTAGACACAAAGAGAATTTTTAAGTAGATTATTTTTAAGAATATTTTTAAAAATTTTAAATTTTAAATTTAGTTTTAAAAATTTGTTTTTAAATATTTAAAAAGTTTTTAAGAATTTTAAGTGATTATTTTTAATTACATTTTTAAATGTTGGGCCGGAGAAATAGCATGGAGCTAAGGTGTTTGCCTTGTACACAGAAAGTCTGTCCCCTGAGCATGTCAGGAGCGATTTCTGAGCATAGAGCCAGGAGTAACCACTGAATGCTGCCGGCTATGACCCAAAAACCAAAAACCAAAAAAAAAAAAAAAAATGTTAATAGCAAAAAATATTATTTCTAAGAGATGCCTTTCTTAAGTAATGAGATAACACAAAAACTTTTAAAACACAATGCAGGTCTGGAAAAATAGTACAGATGTGCTTGGTTTGACACAGTTGATGGTTTGATCTCTGACTTCCCATTACTCAGACAGAGAACCACCAGGGAGTAATTCCTGAGTATAGAAGCAGAAGTAAACCCTGAACTTGACCCAGTGTGGCAATAAACAAACAAGCAAAAACAAAATGCATAAAGAAACATAAAACAAACAAACAAAACAAAAACAAACACCATGCAAGACATCATCTCTACTTAATAACTAATTCCTTATATTTTGCATTTTTATATAAAAACAAAGTTGAAAGTATACAATTTTCCCATGTTTCCTACAACATAGACTTTGCTTTTTACATCACGATAAATGTGTTTTTAGACATTGTTAACAAAATTCAAAAGTTACTCTATAACTTTTTCTGTTTTTAGATAACAACACTGTAGCTTTAATATGAACATTATGAGCTAATATACTTACAAGTTGCAAAAAGTCAATAAATGTACGCTATAAATGCCTTCACACAAATTATTGATGTAAAACAACTCACAAATTAAATGTCAAATTCTTAAAGAAGTGTTTTTAATCTTTTTAGGTGATTATGCATTTTTTGTTTTGTTTTTTGGTTTTTTTGGTTTTTGGGTCACACCCGTAGGTGCTCAGGGGTTACTCCTGGCTGTCTGCTCAGAAATAGCTCCTGGCAGGCACGGGGGACCATATGAGACACCGGGATTCGAACCAACCACCTTTGGTCCTGGATCGGCTGCTTGCAAGGCAAACGCCGCTGTTTGCTATCTCTCCAGGCCTGGTTATGCATTTTGTAAAAAAAAAAAAAATGTAAAAACCTTGGGACCGAAGTGATAGCACATCAGTAGGGTGTTTGCCTTGCACGAGGCCGATCCAGGACAAACCTGGGTTCGATCTCTGGTGTCCCATATGGTCCTCCAAGGCAGGAGTGATTTCTGAGCACATAGCCAGGAGTAACACCTGAGTGTCACCGAGTGTGGCCCAAAAACCAAACCAAACCAAAACAGAACAAAACAAAACAAAACACCCTCAAATATTTCTCAAGTACATGAACAATTTTTCAAGATGCTTAAACTAGAAACTAAAAGTGTGTGTGGGTCCATCTTATAAAGCTGATAATTTATTGGATTAATACTATTCTTTCATTTAACTTCCTTTTAAATAAATCACTTTATTTATTTACTCTTTTACATTTCCAACTAGAGAAAAGGCACTAATAAAAGCTCAGGAAAAAGAAAGTAAGGTTGGACAATTGGTTTGGAAATAAACCACATCATCACCGAGCTTAATTTTTATTTAATCTACAATTTAGTTCAATGTCATCAGAATGACTTTTATATCAAAGAGCTTTAGTGAGTGACAAGAGCAAGACCCGCTTTAGACTGTTTGAAAGTCATTATTCCATGAAATAACTTTAGGCTGCCAAAATGAGAAAGACTAACAGATGCTGTTTTTGCTTTATCTGCATTATTTCAGCCAGCCATACTTAGACATTTGGGTCAAATTTCTGGAAATTTGTTACTTGCATTGGACAGAGGAATCATGTATCCTAACCTCTTACTTCAACCTTTCTAATTGGCATCCATTTGTAATACTTTCCTTTCTGTAGCAATTATCCTTAAGCAGGTCAAAGTTCAGTCTATTTTTTGCTTTCACTAGAACCTGAATTTGTAAACCTAAAAGTTAAGAATTTTACCCCAAACAAATAAGTAAATAATAAAACTTTTCTTTACCTGCATTGCATATTATTATTATGCTCAGGTTTTCAATTTTATACAACCTTAGATTGTGCAAAAGATATTTTCCCTGGAGATCTATTTGATTGTTTTCTATATGATGTGTTGATTTTTATTTTTAAAAATCAAATATGAAAAAAAAATTAAAAAAATAAAGTGTGATTTTTTTTCCCCTTTTTCTTTATTATAGGGGTTATTCCCAGTAATGGTTGACACATGATTGTAAGTATGACAGCTCAGTGCTGTGGTACTCTGACTACTATAGTCACACACTGCAGTATACAGACAGGGATCCATCTAGTGCTAAGGTTCAAATTCAGGGCTCACACATACATACTATGTATGTACTTTAACATTAGAGCTTTCTTTGAATCTCAGAATATTACTTTTAAGTATGCCATAGAGACAGTACAGTGGGTAGGGCATTTGTCCTGCATACAGCTAGCCTAGGTTCAATCCTTCGGCAACACTATGGTCTCCTGAGTTTTTCAGAAGTGATTCCTGAGTGCAGAGCCAAGAGTGAGCCTGAACACCGTTAGGTATAACCTAGGTATAACACCCAAACAAAACAAAACATACACGCATACACAAAGAAAACAGAGTATTCTACATTTTCATAGTGAGGCAAAACTTTGCGCCTTCAATAAAAAACAATAATGAAAAGGCAATTCTTTTATAAATACTATTAAACAGGGGCCGAAGTGATGGCCCAAACAAAGGCGTCTGCCTTGCCAGTGCTAGCCTAAGACAAACTGTGGTCCGGTCCCCCAGCAACTCATATGGTCCCCCAAGCCAGGAGCGATTTCTGAGTGCATAGCCAGGAGTAACCCCTGAGCGTCACCGGGTGTGACCCAAAAATCAAAAATAAAATAAAATAAAAATTATTAAACAGCTTTCTGGAATTTAATAGCCAGGTCAGAAAATAAAAATAAGTAAATCTTTACATAATTCTGTAATGGTTTATCATTAAGGTCAACAAAGATATTCAATTTGTCGTATAAATAAAATGTTAGTAATTTGTCAGAGTTTAATATTCATTTATTCAATGTTATGTAGCAATGTTGCTCTAAAAGTTTTATATGTAATATGTCATTTAGTTCTCAAATAACTGTACTGTAGGGATATTTTTAATTCTATTTTGCATCAAGAGATATTAACAAGTCACTTTTGGATAAGAAGGAAAAATAACAAAATTTTTCATCCCTGAACCAAATGAAAATGTCATTAAATTTTTTAAAATTTTGTAAAATAGAAATTATGAGAGTTAATTTTAATTGATTGCATTTAGCTATAACTTTCATATACAGTGTGAAATAAAAAATATAGTTTTCCAATTTGTTTGATAAAAGTTAAATGAAAGAAGAATTAAAGAACTGATACCAAAAAGGAATTTCTTTATAAATATATTTAATGGAAGTAAACTTAGTACACCAGAGACAAAGCATAAATCACTTATAACTAGTAGTCATTTATACTAATAGGAATAAACAGAATGAATGATCATAAAAGTAAGTTAAATATCAGCTTTTAAATTACTTAATACTTGCAATTTTGGAAAAATATGTTTATAAAGTTGTTAGAAATTATATAAGTAGTTTGAAAAAGGTTTTGAGTGCAAAATTAGTCTAGTTTTTAAAAGTAATTATAAATGATGCAAAAAAAGTACAAGAAAAGAACTTTTCAAATAAGTAAGAAAAAATGTTTCTGTGAAATCTTGTCTCTTCATTAGTGGTTCCTTCCCTCTCTACTTAATAAAATGGATATCTTCTATATTACTTAAAGTAAACTTTTAACATTCTCATTAACTTGTATGATCCAATTAACTTCACAGTTCCCCATATGTATATACATGTAGTGTTCTATATAATTCTTACAAAATTTTCCTCATTCAAACTTCTTTTCAGAAACGGAATAGTATTACTTTTATTATACTATTTTCAAATACACTTACCCTTATGACTTCTGGTAAATTCGACCATGTTGTGTAAATAGAATATTTAATTG
The DNA here is from genome assembly GCF_024139225.1 of Suncus etruscus. Classification (NCBI taxonomy): domain Eukaryota; kingdom Metazoa; phylum Chordata; class Mammalia; order Eulipotyphla; family Soricidae; genus Suncus; species Suncus etruscus. Next base: position 69,184,953 of record NC_064863.1, on the reverse strand, counting down.
TGTCTTATTAAAACACAGTCAGGTATCTTAATGAAATGTATACATAATTTTGCACATACACCAAATTAAGTTCTCTGAGCAAATTGTCCTATTTACTATCCATAACGTTCAGCAAATATAATGTGGTTCTACTTACACTTGCATGAAGTTTTCCCCTTTTTGACATCGCTAAAAATTTGTTGCTGAAAACTCCTCGTATTCCTACAATCCCCTGAGACACAGCAAATATTTCCAAAACACCTAGGATGACAGAAATCCCAAAATAAAACAGAGTCCTTTATAGAACATCGTAAGAATTAGTTTCTACGAATTCTTTCCAATCTTTATTACGGTGATTTAAAATAACTAATACCACTTAACATTCTTATTTTTATAATTATTTTAAATATTTTTACTCAGATGTTAATTTAAAATAGTAAGTTTCAGGATTCTAAAGTTTCTTTTTCATTATTTTCTTATAGAGAATATTACTTTCTGTAAACAATAGAATTACTTTGAAAATAGTAATTTTAAGTTTTAAATTTTTAAGAAACCGAATAAACTTTTAAATATTTTTAAAATAATTCTCATGTATTATTCTACCACTAAAGATAATCCATCACTTTAAATACTAAAGCATGTAACATCTATATTCAAAAATTTTATAAATTAAAAATATTAAAATACCTTTTACATAAAAATACTATGCTCAAATTATCAAAATATAAAATGAACATATCAATGTATGCTATATTCAATGATTTAGCAAGTAGCTTATTTAATGAGTAAAACATATCAAGATACTGAAAGATCTTATAAATAATTTGGTGTTATTGTCTCAATGAAGTGTTTAATGTATTCTGGTTTGAGACTTCTGCATGTTGAGTAACTTAAAAAACTGTAATCAGATATTTTGTTACATTATTTATATTTTATCGTATTATTATGTCAGTGTTCCCCTGAACTCTATAATAAATTGAAAATGTAAGTCCAGTAGGTCAAAGTAATTATATACCACAATTCATAAAATACTTTAAGTCTAAGAAGTATTTTAATATAAAGCTGACAGTAGAAATGTATGCTTATTCATTGCAGACACAAAAAACTATAATATGAGAAAAACTGTATTTATTGTTAACTACTTACATTAAATCACAACCTAATAAAAGGACAAAGTATAGTTCATACTATTCAATCTGCAACATCAGATAGTCTCCTGAGCTCCACTGGGAGAAGCCCCCAGCACTGAGATCTGACCACTCTCAAATATGACCCTCCAAAACAAAAAACAAAATAAAACAAGAACAAAAACTCATTAGCAATACAAAATCCTGAATCAGAAATGTCATGGTTAGGGGAGAGAAACTGCAGAACTTATTATTTTTAGTATAAGCATTCTTTGCTCAGAGTGAATAAAATGCACCTCAAGAAAACTGTAGCTACTAAATTATTAGTGGATATTTCTATGAAAGTAAAAGGCCTAAAACTTTGAAAGTTTACAAAGAAACACATTACGTTTCCTTTTAGGAAAAAAAACTATTGTCTTAGAAATTATTTTCAAAATGTTATTTACATTTGTTATGCAAATTGTCTCATTAGGATGCATACATTTTAGAAGAATTATCTTTAATAAAATTAAAACTACAGACAATGTTTTGTAAAGTTAAATATTCTACATAATATAATAAGGTAAGTAATATTGATGCAAGCATGACAGAAAATCTTACACAGCTATATCTATATCAAATTCTCTGAATGACATTGCTAACAATGTCATGATTTTGATGTTTGAGATATTAGGGATTTGATTGTTAGCACAAGTTTTAAAAGACAGGTAGAACAATAACAATTTGTCAATGTGAAGAATGACTGACATAAAAATGATAAAATAATAATAAAAGTGAGAAAGGAGATTGAAATTATCCATGACTATGTTAGTAGAGAATTTTTTTTACTCCTCTTTCTGAAATAAAAATTTTCTGGAATAGTACCTGATTTTATAAAAGCAAATTTATTGTTCTGTAATGAAAAATGCATTTCAGCATAAAAATGAAAATTCTTATTATATGTTTTTGCAGGCTAATACTTATTGGGTCGAGACAAAAAAGCTTTGCAAGCATTTATTTATTGGGAACACTCTTTTGCTTACATAATGTTTTGATTTTTAACAATAAATATTCTGATTTTTAAAAAGACCCATTTTGACTAATTTGGAGTTCAATACATGTTTGTTTAGCATGTATATATTCTATAAATTTCTTATTTCAAATAAGGGGAAGATTAAAGAGTTTATGGAAAAGCATTGTTCTTGCACGTTCCATTTTTTTCTTTTTCTTTTTAAACAGTTTTTTTTATTGATTGATTGGTTTTTGGCAACACACGGGAATCCTTAGGGGTTACTTCTGGCTCTTGCTCAGAATTCACTCCTGGCAAGCTTGAGGGACCATATGAGATGACAAGAATTAAACCGGATCCGTCCCGGGGTCAGCTGCATGCAAGGCAAAGCTGCATGCTGTACTATTCCTCTGGCCTCATGATTTTTTTCTTATAAATTCCAATAATAAAATTATATATTGCTTCAGGACTGGAGAGATAGTATAGCAATTAGGGCATTTGTCTTACATGTGACTGATCCAGGCTCAATCCTCAGCATCTCATATAATCCCCTAAATACCTGCATGAGTAGAACCAAGAGTAACCCCTAAGCATTTCTGAGTGTGGCCAAAAAAGCCAAAACTTTTTTTTTATTGAATTATATATTATTTGAAAATAAAATAATTTTATAATATTAAGACATTTTTATAAAAGTTATTTTAAATAATTTTAAGAAAGTCATATTTTATTGAAAGTTTTAAAATATACCTTTACATATATTGTTAACCTTTAACTTATGAAAACTACATCAAAGGAAAAATATAATATTAGATTAAATACCTTTTCACATAGACTACTGTGGTATGATTTTCTAAATCTAAATTCTGTTGAAATAATAACTTTCAAAGTAATTTTCACGATAATTTCACTGTTTCTAGAATATTGGTATAGCTTCTACAAGTCTTAAAATTTAAATTTTTGTCCCTGAAAGAGATCATATACATACTGAATTTACTATACCAAAATGCAGTGATTCACTAAAGTATTCTATATAATGTGTATTCAGTTAAGTGCAATAAAACCATAGAACAGAAAAATTATTGTTTTAAGCTTTGGTAATTTCTTGACTTATGTCATTTAGAGCCAGCAAAAGCATATTTGATGACAATTTACAATTCATAGCATGAATGTCAAGATATATCCATAAGTAAATTATGAGGGGCCAACTATTTCTCATAGATCATAGAGATATAATGAATGTTTGCTAAATTGATTTGTTTCCTTTTACTTTCTAATTAACACTTTCCCCCATTTTAGTCTACCCTATATACACATGTCTCCTGCTATTTTGGTCCTCTTCTGCTTGGGAGGTGGGAAAGATCAGTATAAATTAATTCATATTAAACAGCTATTAAGATGTGTTATTTTTTCAAGGGTATTCACATTTAAGAGGATCAAAATAATAGGTCAATACTAAACAGGGGGAATTATTCTAGTCTGACACTCTGGTTTAACATCTTACTTGATGGAAGCAATAACTTGCTGCCTCTCCGATTATAGACACTTTAATGCACAGGTTTGGAAGTACAGTTTTGCATTAACAAGTTTATTCAGTTATATAGATCTTGACTTTTTATTTAGTACCTCTAGAATTTTCATAAATAATAATAATTATTAATAATCCTAGATACAATTATATAGATGTTCCCTTTTCTTGGTAAATAATATCTAGAAATATGCAGTTATTACATGCTTTTAAATTCTTTCAACAAACCATTAGAAAATCCCCAAAGAAAATTAATTTAAAGCCTGAATTTTTCTCTCTAAGTCATATATCAACAAATAAATCCTTATCAAATCTGAGTCTTATAATAGCCAGTCTAGGGCCAAAAGTGATAGAACAGCAGGTAGAGTGCTTGCTTTGCATGAAGCCCACCCAGGTTTGATCCTTGGCACTCCATATGGTCCCCAGAACCCACCAGGAGTGATGCTTAATAGTTTCTTTGATTAAATTAGTAACAAAGTCTCTGGTTTATCTAGATTAGGGGGTTATATAAAGACTCCATTAGGCCATATTAGGGAATTATATTAGATGCTCCAGACATCAATCTAGACATTATAAAAATCAATTAAGTGAATTCAAATTATTAAAAATTATACTTTAATGAACTTTTTGGTTTTGCGGAATTTTAGGTTAGAATTTTCACTTCATTTCATTTTTATTACTAACTAAAATTAAACTTGAAAGACCGTATAGAAAATTTTGTTTCCATGTAATATATATAACATGCATAGATATTTCATTATCTGTTTTATTCTCTTTTAACTCTTTTTTATTATGAATTTATGTGCAATGAACATTTTCCTTTTTTAATCTTCAAAGTGTAAGGTAACAATTCTATACAATAAACTAAAATGTTACTTGGTATATTTTATCTAAAATTATGTTATCAAATATATGGCCAAAATTTGCTGTATACATACACACACATAATGTATCCAGTTCTCAAAAATAAACTTGAGGGATGTCTTTGTAGCCACACCTGAAGGTGTCCTGGGGATTTAACTCAGGATTGCATGAAAGGCAGCTACTTTAATTTTTTTACTTTCTCGCAGGACCTCAGTTTTCAAAACTTTTCATGGCAGAGGATAGTAGTCATACAGATAAATGCTCTTTCTGATTAATTTTACATCCAAAATATTAAGTTTTGAAGAACGTGTTAGAAATTGCAGTTTAATAATAGAGTTTTAACTTTTTTGAAGTAGCAAGCTATGCCCAAGTACTGTTTTCTATCATTGATAACTTGTAGATATTAGCTTTCAATAAAACTCCCTATTGTTCCCTCTGCCATCTTTGACCCAGTTCTTTGTGACTCATGAGATACTTTGACAAATGTTTCCTTTAATAGTCTATGGTTTACCTATGTGTCAGGGAACTATTAAGGACTACTTTCAAAGAAATAAGTGACTGGGGGTTGGAGCAATAGTACAGAGGTAGGGCGTTTGTCTTGCACTCAGCTGACCCAGGGGAGACCTGGGTTCAATCCCCAGCATCCATATGGTCTCCCAGGAGTGATTTCTGAGCGCATAGCCAGGAGTAACCCCTGAGCATCACTGAGTATGACCCCAAAACAAAAAAACAACAAAAATAAAAAAGTAAATGACCAATTGCAATTAGCAGTCTCCTATTTTTTTTCTCTAGTATTTAGGGGAGGAGATCTATTTCAAATTTCCAAACTAAATGTGATCTTACTAGACATTTTATGTCGCAATACTTCTTTATCAATTAATATGAGCAAAATGTTATGCCATATTAGACACTCCAGATACTCATCAAGCGTGATTTTAAATATTTATATTATGCTAACTGTTGTAAGACACACACCAAAAAATCTAACTTAAAGTTAACCAAAAAACCAAGGTTGATTAGGTTGCTTTCTAATATTAAATACATAAAGGAATGAAGGATCATAAACTGCTAATCTGTGAAATTTGATTGTAAACTGTACTAAATTAGGGTAGGAATAGTTATATTAAAAAAGTATGATTTGGGATCTGTTTAAGAAGTTTCTTTTATTGTGTTTATATATTTTAACATAGAATTTTAAAATAAATGGTATCTCAGATACAATAATATAAATCGGTCAGTATCTTATAGATGGCTGTTATCTTGATTAATAGGGTCTCATTGTCTTTTCTGTGATTTTTATACAACTCTGACAAGGCCTAAAGTGCAAAGGAAAAACACTTTTTTCCTCTTAATGTTTTTTCTGGGTTTCAAAAGATTGTCTCCACACCAACCTAAATCTAGATGCAATGTTGAACAATCCAAGCTCTGGAAGCCAACCTGTTGCTTGTCAACTTTGACTCCTCTCTGGGGATCATAGATTGCACTTTTATTGGTGTAAATTTCCTTAAAAGACAGAATGGGTCAAATTCTTATGAGAGGTAAAGGAAGAAAGATTCTTAGAAGTGGCAAATAAACTCTGTTGTCTAATGGAGCAAACATAGGGTTGGGTGGGAGAAAGTTAAAATCACTGGAGACAGTGTAATTTACACAACTGTCAATGACCCTGAAATCTCGAATATACCCCTCCCTTCCCAAAGACCTGCCTTTATCATCAAGATAGGGATTTGCTTGGTAAGAATGAAATGAGCTCTAAAACATGGAAACAGTATTTGCTAAAGACCATGTTCAAAGGCCCAGGGACTCGCTGACCATGAGTGAAGGACTCTCTCCCTCTCTCTGTCTCTCTTTCTATGCCTCTCTATCTCTGTCTCTCTCATCTCTCCTCTCACCACTCCCTACCCCCCCCACCCCCATTCCATGCTTAAGGCTGCCTCATCACAAACAACACTAACTGGAACTGTACAGCCTAAAAAACAAGATAGGCAGGAGGCTGGAGCAGACCCGCTGTCCCTTTCAGCGCAAATGACCAGGGCCTGATTCTGGCTGAGAACTTGCCAGGCTGTGACAGCGACCTGCTCGCAACCAACCTGTGCTCCAGAATCCTCTGCCAGATTGCAAGCCCGCCTCTGGCGAAGGCACACCTCTGGAGCTGGGGTAAGAACAAATCCCTTGGGGTCCTGGAGTTCATCGGTTTAGGACTGATCAAGTTAGATACACCAGAAAGCTGCCAGGCTGACTCTGAAAAGCTGATGGGTGGTGCACAGCGCTATCTCCTGGCCAGTTTCCACTCTCTCAAGGTACTGTCTTAGAGGCCAGGCTCTTCTCTATCTGGCGGATTGACTACCCTGGAATGGAGATCCTGCAGTACCCCTTTGGTGAAGCCCCTGCAAAACCGATGGCCCTAGTTCACCAACATGTCTCTCTACCTAGACTTGGAGAGATGAATCCAACAGGAGAGTCAGTGATGTTTGGCCAAGGAGAAGGTTGAATTGGAAGGAAAGAGAAATCAGAAAGGAGAGAGAATGTTTTCAAGAGAAAATTCAAAAGGAAACATTTAAACTTTTTTTTCACTTTGTTTCACTGCACAATTTGCACCTGTAGCAAATTAAAACTCTCCTGAATTTTTTTTTCCAAATAGAGAACTTTTTCCTAATTGTCCTTGAATCCAAAGCGTGGCCACTCTTCTTAAATAAGTCTTTTTCGTTCTGTTAAAATACTCAAAGTGTCTAAACCCAACTCTGTCAACTGATTGTTGGAAAGTCCATCAACTTTCCCTCTCTAAATGTGTCCAGTTTCTTAGATCAGTTTTTTTCTTTTTCCAATCAGAGGATGTCTGGTCTCTTATACATGTATACCCAAAAGTGTAATAGATATTAAAACAAGAGTTTATGATCTGGCTACGGGGGTAGTTAGAAGAGTTCAGTCTTCTCGAGAAAGAAGTTGAAGACCTTTCCATTATGGATAGAAAGTACTTTGACGCCTCCTGAAAGTATAACCCTAGTACAAAGGCAAAAAGTAAAGAAAATTTCAAGGGAGAGATGGAGGGCGACTTGGTTGGGCTCTATTTTTTATTTAATATCCTCCCCCCCAATTAGATTGGAAATGATTTTTCCAGGCACTACCTGCGCTTTCCCCTTTGGGACCAGAGCAAATTAGAAGCCAGGTTCACCGCCCAGGAAAACTTACATGCGAAGAAAGTGAGGTCATCCCCCCTCGTACCCCTAGAGAGTACGGGGTGCGCGTCCCGAAAGCTCATCTTCCCTCTCTCCGGGTCAGCTGGGTGGGCAGGGGTTCGAACTCCCCAAGGTGCGCTGGGGGCTGGATTCCCCCGTGTGGTCCCTCCCCTGCTCTCCAGCCGTCTGCCCGCCTGGGACGCCTTTCGCAGGAGAGCCAAGCAACTTACTTAACAGATTGGCTTCGTGGGAGCCGTTGACTTTGCCATCGGGGTAGATCTGCAGATGGAATCCGATGCCCACTCTGCAGTAGAGGCTGCCGGTGCGCCGCCCCGAAGGGCTCCACTGGAAACTGCTTTGCTCCAAGCCGCTTCCAGGAGTGCCCAGAGACGCTGCAGAGGAGGAGGAGGAGGAAGAAGAAGAGGAGGAGGAGGCGTTGGAGGTCGAGGAAGAAGAAGAAGAAGAAGACGTGGTATTGCTCCCGATGCTCCGGCTTCTGCTGACGCCTCCTGGGTTCCTATCACTGGCAATGGGTCCTCCCTGTTGCCCTTTGGGGGCGAGGCGCTTTTCCCCTTGAGCCCAGGCGCTGAGGATCAGGTGGCTGAGGAAGAGGAAGAAGAAGAGGAAGAAGGACAAGCTCATGCTTCCAGCCGCGGGGGTCCGAAGTGCATCTTGGAGGGTTGGTTCTGGGCTCTGTAGCCCCCGAGCGACTGCGTGCTTCTGGCGCTGTCCCTCTCCATGCACCGGGTGGACATAGCCTCGGGAAAGAGAGAGGGAGTGGAGGAGAGAGAGAAAGAGAGAGAGTGAGAGAGAGGGGGGGACACTGGAGCGGATCTGGGCTCCAGCACCGGGATATTTATAACGCCAGTGATCTCACTGCCGAGCTTCCCCCCCTCACCCTCACCCTCCGCTTTGTACACACACTCTCGGCCGGTTGCGGGGAGGGAAGGAGGGAAGGAGGGAGGGAGCCTGCGATCCTGGGGGTGGGGTGTGGAGGAGGGAGGAGATAGAGAGAGTGAGTGGGTGGGGAAGCCGGGCTTCACCCCGACGCTGGGCGCACCCCAGTAGTTCTCACGCGTCTCCTGGGCACCTCCGACCCGACCCCTGGGCTGCGGAGAATTCAGCTCGGGATCCCTCGGCGGGCAGCGACGGACCTAGGGGTAGTAGGGAGGGGGGTTGGAGACCCGTCTTCTTCTACCTCTACCCGGGGTCCCCACCAATCCCACCCCCCAACCCCTCTTGGCCCCCAGACCCTACTATTCGCGTCTCCTCCAGCTGCTAGCTAGGATTCCCAGGGCTATATTGCGTGCGTCCCGCGGGGGGGCGATCCCATTCCTGCAAGCGCTCGCTTCTTGGAGAGAGAAGGAGCATTCTCCGCTAAATTTGGGGGAGGCTTTGGGGTGGGGCATTTGGAGGAGAAAGGTTTTATTGTTGTTGCTGCTGCTGCTGCCACTGCCGCTGCTGCTAATGAGGATTTATTAAAGAGCTGAGGACATATTCCGGTTTTGGAGAGCCACTCTGAACCATGACGCCACCACTAGAGCCAATTTCTTGGAGGACTATCTTAATAGGGCTGGTCCTTTTTTTGGGCCAAATCTTCTTCTTCTTCCATCTGGGTCGGTGTTCCGGAGGGTAAGAGCACACGTCCACCCAGGCTTGGAATCAGGCTAAGGGGGACCAGAGTTGGGCACCAGCACGTGACTGTCCAGTTGTCCTCTCAAGCCGGCCTCAAGATCCCCTGGGCAGGAAGGATTAACTCAGGGGCCCGCTTCAGCTTACTCTCGAGCTGCATAGACTGAAGGACTGACCCCAATGAATGATTAATGATGCACGCCCTGGATATTTCAGGAAACCCGAGAGCAACGCAGGCTTTCCCTTTATGCAATGCCTCTTCTTGTCGTTTATCTGAGAGATATACCTGCCTTTGCATTCCTGGAGGGTTTGTCTGAAATTTCATAGTTAAAGCTTTAAACAGTTATGCTATGTTTTGATCTTCTGAATGAAAGGGCAGAGATATTGACAGATAGGAGCAATGCACATAACCCAAGCTTTTTGGTGCTTTAGTTTGGTCTGATTTGTTACTGAATATCCTCTTCGGGATTCCCATTTCAATTATGAAAAGTATAGACATTGCTTGTGGACTTTCCAGGATTAGAAATCGTCCCTTGGCTAGACTAGGAGATATTAAAGCAGCTGTAAAACCAAAAGTCACAGCCAATCTCTCTCTCTCTCTCTCTCTCTCTCTCTCTCTCTCTCTCTCTCTCTCTCTCTCACACACACACACACACACACACAGAGACACACGTGCAAAGTGTGAAGTAAAACCAAAAGACACACACTCTCCTCTCCCCCCCCTCTCTCTCTCTCACACACACACACACACACACACAGACACACGTGCAAAGTGTGAAGTAAAACCAAAAGACACACACTCTCCTCTCTCCCCTCTGTCTCTCTCTGTCTCTCTCTGTCTCTGTCTCTCTCTCTCTCTCTCTCTCTCACACACACACACACACACACACACACACACTTGCGAAGTGTGAAGACTGGGACAGAGAGCCTGGTACTAAATAAGATAATAAGATGTCCTGGGCTGAACAAGTTCTTTCACTGGCTCAAGTTGTGTTTCTGGCTTACTTAGCACGTACAAACTAAAGACAATCCTAAAAGTGGGCTTTTAGGACACACCCATGCAAATTGCCCCACTTGAGTGAAGTTGCCTCTTTCCTGTTTATTCTTGATGGTTTGATTGTTTGATGCTGTGAGTCTGTGTGCCCGGGATTCTACACTTGATGTCCTTGGCTTTGTGTGTGCAAGCTGTGTTGCTTTGCAAGAATTCTTCTGGGTGTCTCATGCTCTCTTTCTTCTCAAACACTCTACCACCTATACCTAAAGGTTCACATTTTCCCCAATTTCAGTGGCTGCTTTCACTCCCCTTCCCTCCCTGCTATACAGTTAGGAAGTGGAGTTCTCCCCAGGTTCCTCCAGACTGAGGAGGCCCAGACCATACTAGGCAGCGTCACTGAAGCCTGCCTTGGCCTCTTAGACTTTCTTTCTCTCTGCTTACCTCCTACTCCCACGAAAGCAGCACTTCTCTGCAACTCCTCTTGACTTCTGTGAGACTTCAGCCCCAGATTCAAACTTCCAGTGATCTGCTGAGGGGGGTCAGCCCAGACACCTGATAGCGTTCTTACACCCCCTCAACCTGGAAAGTGGTGAAGTGCACTTCAACCTCAACAAAACTCAAGGGTGAGGAATGGGGGAAAAGCCATGTTTCTTGGAGGGAGAGGGTGTGCTACAGCTTGGCAAACCACACCCCCAACTCTTCCAATCTAGGAGTTTTCCATTTTAAAATAATTAAATAAATAAAACGATAGCGCTTCAAGCTTGGGATGTGTAGGGTGAGTGATTGGACAGCATGCCCATGTTGACAGCAAAGCAACCGCGGTGCTTTCCATCCTAGCACAAGCAGAGATACAAAACCGTGGCTAAGCGCTCTGGGTTGCGCCGGTTCTGGTCCACGCCGCCGTGCTGAGCCCCCAGTTCAGCCTGTCTGTCTCCGCAAAGCTAGTCTGCGATACGGAAAAATAAATATCTTGGTTTTCCGATTCGGCTGCAACTGGATGCCTTCCCGAGACGCCGCTGCATCCGAATGTGGCGCCACGCCTACCGAGCGACTTTCAAGAAAGCTGTTCAGGAAAAGCTCTTTTAGATGGCGTGGGGTCCCGGGTCTCTGTCCCAAGATCAGAGCAGGCTCGGGGTCGACTAGGCATCGACAGCGGGGCGCGTGCATTTAGCTGTCGCGCGCGCCTCCTGGATGTTGTGCTGGACGCTCCGGCTTTCTTGGCCGCCTGAGCAAGGTCATGGACAGGGAGGTGCCTGCAGAGAGAAAAGCAAAAGGACCCCGGAGACTAGCTTCTGCTCTTTGATACCTGATAGGTGCCCCATAATCTAGCCTACAAATAGAAGGAGACTTTTCACCCAGTCCCAGTAGGATGTGTGCATCAATCAGGTCTTATCAGAACCCCTTTGAGTTTATTCTACATACTCTTGCCCTGTGACTCACCTTCCCAAACTTCTCAGACCCATCTACTCTGTGTTCCAGGGCCCCACAACCTCATTAAGAACAGGAATCAACTTGGCACTAAGAAAGGGACAGTAAGAAGCAATGTTTCCACAGACTGCCAGCCCAAAGCCTACTGGGGGACAGAAGAGGGAGAAGAATTAGTAGGATTAGTGCTTCCCTCATCTGAAATACCACCTCACAATTTACAACTATCCCTCTGGTGGTAAGCAGGTTCCAGAGAAAGCCAGGCCAGCCTCTTGGTCTACCTGGAATTGCACTATGGAGGGGCAAAAGAATGGACTGGAAGAAAGTCATGATCTAGCTGTAAATCATGAACAACAGTAAGGTCTATCCAAGAAACCGGAGGCCCTCAGCCTAAGAAACTTTTCTGAAACAGTTCATTTCTCCTGGGTTTCTGTCCAGAGCCGAGTTAATAGCCTTTTGAGGTTTGTCATGCCTAGGTCTGGTAATGAAAGTAAAGCAGGCTGGCAAGGGTAGCATAAGGGATAACTTTATTTGATTCAAAAACTATTTTCCTAAGGTTTTCCGACCTGAACTCTTGAACCTGTCCCTAAACGGCATTAGACCCCTACTCCCATTTTCTGTTTCTTTTACACATTAAAAATTGTCACCAGGTAGCAATGCCACTTTCACCTAGCCGAGTCCCTAGTGATCAAGGGTCTTCAGTTCTGTTTCATGCTAATATAGGCAGTTAAAAGGGAAGGAAGGATGGGGGGATGCTTATTCTGTTGGGGTCCTTAGACCCATGTCCTTGACAGGACCCTTTATTTCCTCCAGTTCTGGCTTCTGGCCAACTTGGCAGCAACTACACAACAAATAGCCTGTGGCTAATACAGCCCTGAGCAGGCTGAGAAGGAGGGGAAAGACAGATTGCATAAAAGGAAACAAAGAGGCAGTGGGCATGCAGGGTGCTGATTATGTGATTAGAACTCCAGAGGGCCTGAGGTTAGATCACTTCCTTTTTCTCCAGGAATTGATGGGATGTTTTGGCTTTTTTGGAAATGGTGACCACTGCTGGATTCTTGACAGCCATGGAGACAGAAAATAGAGCAGTTGTTTTGTTATCTGAAATGAATCAATTAAATCAGTTTCATTATTTCATAAATTTTCACTACCAATTCACCTCCTGGCTTTGTTTTAACTTGTTTATCCATCCTTGCATTGAGTCTTAAAGTACTACAGTTCTTCTGTTATCTCCTCTTGTAGTCAGAAGAAAATAACACTCTCCTTTAAACTGCACTTGTCTGTGGTCTCTGTGGAAGATAGAGGTTAGAGTTCATTGTGCTTGTCAAGAGCACAAAATTCATGATTTGAAACCAAGCCACCACCCCCTCCCCCAAATACAGCTTCTTCACTTCATGGCAGATTTTGTTCCTGGAACAATCCACATCTAATAAGATCTGGAAAGGTCATTATGGACATGGATAGAGAGATACAGTGGACTGAGGAATCAGAGACTGTTTTAATCTGTGGAAAAATAGAAAATGAATTAAAATTTAAAGAAAGAGACCTTGTAGTTTTTTCTAAAACCAAGAACTTTATAGGAAGTGCATATCATTTGGGCTTAACCAAATGCTGGAGACTTATTTTTGAATTTCTTTCTTTCTTTCTTTCTTTCTTTCTTTCTTTCTTTCTTTCTTCTTCTTTCTTTCTTTCTTTCTTTCTTTCTTTCTTTCTTTCTTTTTCTTTCTTTCTTTCTTTCTTTCTTTCTTCTTTCTTTCTTTCTTTCTTTCTTTCTTCTTTCTTTCTTTCTTCTTTCTTTCTTTCTTTCTTCTTTCTTCTTCTTTCTTTCTTTCCTTTCTTCTTTCTTCCTCTTTTTTCTTTCTTCTTTCTTCTTCTTTCTTTCTTTTTCTTCTGTCTTTTTTCTCTGCCTATTTTTCTATTCTTTCTTCTATTTTTCCTTTATCTTTCTTCTTTCTTCTTTTATCTTTTTCTTTATTCTTTTTTCTTTCTTTCTCTTTTTTCTCTTTTCTTTCTATTAAAACTTTTTCTCTTTCTCTTCTTTCTTTTAAATTCTCTCTTTCTCTCTCCCTCCCTTTCTTGTTCTCTTCCTTCCTCCCTCCCTTCCTTGTTTTTTTTCTTCCTTCCTATCTTCCTTCTTTCCTTTCTTTATTCCTTCTTTTCTTCCTTCCTTTTTCCACACTCTGTGGTTCTCAAGTCTTACTCCTGGCCCCAGAACCATTCCTGGTGGTGTGCAGGAGACCCTATGCAGAGTCAGGGATTGAACATAGGTGGGCTACATACATCCTATTCTGTCTCTCTGACCCTGTTTTATTTTTATTACATTTCAAATAAATCCTTGACTCCTCAAAGGCTGTCTCTCTTCCACAAAATCTTGCCTTTTAATTTTCTAATTCACAATAGTATATAAATCCTCAAAGAGGATATCTATGAGGAATAGTTTCAAAATAATGACTTAGAACTTGTTTCAATTCCCTCCTTCAAAAGAAGTGAGAACTTTAGCAGTTAAGTTGTAATTCAACATGATGGTGCATTTCCTCTATGGAAGAACTGTAAGACAGAGAGAATGTGATTATGAGATTGTCTATATCCATGTCATTTGTTTTACCGTAAGTCCTCATTATAGTAATCATTTTTTAAATGGGCTTTGTTTTCTATTCTGATTCTTTGGTTTTTGGCAGGCTGCATCAGGCAAACACCTGTTGTCTGGTGATCCAGAGAAACACCTGTCAGTGGAGTCACTAAGTGCTAACATAGGGGCTGTCATCTGGGGTTTGGGAACTTTTGCTGTTGTCAGAAGAAAGGAAAGAGCACCTGCTTAGGGCCCAGAAGGGATGAGTGATAGCTTATTGACTTCGGACATACTCCCTTTCCTTGCTTACTCCTGAAAAACACAGCCTAGGGCTGCAACATCTGCTCCATGAGGTATGTGGCGATATTTGAGAATAAATTCTGTTTAAAGAGACTGGGTTAGCAGATACTTTGAGGCATTAAAATCTAAGGTGCATTTATGGATGAATTTGCAGTTGATTAGAATGGAGAAAGAGAAACAAGGTAAAAAAAAGTGAGGGAACAAAGGAATTTTTGGAGCATGGAAAATAGCAAAATAATATTTTCACAAAATATTTAGAAAATCACCTTTTTATTTATTTATTTATTTATTTATTTATTTATTTATTTATTTATTTATTTAGTTTTTGGGCCACACCTGGTAATGCTCAGGGGTTACTCCTGGCTATGCGCTCAGAAGTTGCTCCTGGCTTGGGGGACCATATGGGACACCGGGGGATCGAACCGTGGTCCGTCCAAGGCTAGCGCAGGCAAGGCAGGCACCTTACCTCTAGCGTCACCGCCCGGCCCCATTTTGTTTTGTTTTTTGGGCCTCACCCAGTGATGTTCAGGGGTTACTTCTGGCTATGTGCTCAGAAATCACTCCTGGCTTGGGGGACCATGTGGAATGCTGGGGATTGAACCAAGGTCCATCCTGGTCAGCCGCTTGCAAAGCAAGTGCCCTACCACTGCACTACCATTCTGTCCCAGAAAATCACCATTTTTGAATACATTGGTGATAGCAATCTGGTTCTATGTATAAATATGTTTGTCCAGGCTAATAGACATAATTGAAAAAAGTCGATATTGTTTTCTAATGAAGGGGTCAGGAGGAAGAGCATTTATCTTATACATTGCCTGCCTGGTATCAATCCCTACTGTCCCATATAGTTCCCATATAGTCCAGAGTGGTTTCTGAACACTGGGTCAGACATAAGCCCTGAGTACCTTGTATGCCCCCCCCCCAAATTTAAAGAAGTATGAGTCATAATTTCTTATTTCTTTGACAATTTAGGTATATCATATTTACATACAGGTAGAAAGAAATGAAATAAGTGACAAAATAGTTAGGGAGGAGAAAGAGAGAAGTAACAGCCAACAGCCTACATTTTCCAAAGTAAGATGTTAACACCTATTTTTAATTTTAGACTAACCTTTAGTTCACGATGTTTAAATAGATATAGAAACCCATGCTGGCATAGAAAAATGTTTGAACCTGCTTCATCCCATGAGATGCTACCCACAGAGCTAGGTATTAAGGGCAATAAAGCCTTTCTATCTGTATCTCTTTCCAGTTAGATCAGAGTTTCACAGTATTTTGTGGGAGGATCTACTAGCCTGAATACCTCCTCTATGTGGATTTTGTTTCTGTCTGGTACCCCATGGCCTCTCTCAAAATCACTCTCCTTTGCCTATGTTTTGACTTTTCCTATACCCGAGAGCTTTCTTGGCATTAGAAATAAGAAGAAAATAGGGGCAGATGAATAAAGTCGAAAGTTAGAACTCGGGCAGAATGGGCAATCAATAAGAGAACTTTTTATCTTCAATGCATTCTTGCTTTAGCTCTTTCCACACCTCTTACATACAACCCATTCAGAATCCTATTTGTCTTTGTCTTTAAAATGTTACCAGACACTTCTTGACAATGTCACATCCTCTGATGTGGGTGACTAGGTGGGATTGAAAATCAATCTGACAATGTGACTGAAGGACCCATGCGCATACAACTGAGATTTGCTGCACTTACATTCTAAGATACTGTAAGGTACAATTTTGCTTAACATTTATTGAATTCTGTTGAGATGTAACCCATGAAAAAAACTATCATTTTTCCATTCATTGAAATTTGCCACAAACTGAGCATAATAAAAAACACATCTAGTTATACACTCATCAAATATTTGTTGAGTGTATAAATAAATTCGGTGTTGGATCAGAGTAAGCCTTGCTCACTACCAACCATAATTCAATTCCTAGTACTGAAAATGGTCCCCTAAGCAGAAGAAGGAATGATCCCGGAGGACAAAGCCAGGAATAAGCTCCATCACTGTGTATGATCTACCTCCTCCCCAAATAGGTTTAGTGATGAAGAGTCTTTTAATCAGCCAGAGACAAATTATTTCAAGGTCATTATCACAGCATCTGCTTCTCAGGTCCAGCAATGATCCTGTACAAGTTCAGAAAGAACTACAACAGGAAACAACATCAGGAATTTTATTTTACATTAGTTTCTGAATGAGTGAAACTTCTTTAGATATGCTGCTTTTATTTCCCTCGGATTCTTTCACCTTAATTTTCCTACTCCCATCCATGGTGGCAAATGTGAGTGGAAATAAGAAAAGCAAAAAAAAAAAAAAAAAAGTTCACTCTTTTGCTTAGCCATAGATACCAAGCTGCTTGACAGTTTAAACCCTGTTCCGGAATGAATTTTCAGGATGATGTATTAAGGACAAGATGTAGACGGAGTGATATGAAACCAGAAAATGGAGTCAGTGACCAAAAAAATTGCAGGTGGTTCTCTGCGGAAATAACACCTAAAAAATAAATTAAAAAATATTTTACATCCAGATTTCTTAAAATACCAGCAGAGGTAGGTAGAAGCCTGTAGAGTTCAAAAACTTATCTAGTTTGTAAAGACAGAGAGACAAGCAGAATGCTCTAAAGCAATACTTTTCAAAGAGGGCACTCGGGAATGCTGGAATTCTGGTGGAGGGAAGAGACAGCACCTTCCTTGGGCAATTAGAAAGATGTTTTCTGTTTGTTCTCTTAGAAAAAGGTAGATTTCCACAGAGGCTAGAGAGACCAGAAAAGGGATAAAAAGGTATAATAAACAAGTTTAGGAACCTCTGCTCTAGAATTCTAATTCTATAGCTCTCTGCTGCACACACATAAGCACACAAATAGTACACATAAGAACAATAATTTTTGCCCACATGTTTTTCATTTTGAAAAGTAAAAAAGAATACATGCATGCCCGTATTATATTGATAAAGAATTCCATTTACATTATAATTATGCAATGAAAATTCTAATTATTTATGTTAAATTATCAAACATGATCTTCAAAAAGTCTAAAGTGTGTATAAGAATTTTAATTATATTATCTTGCCTCTGGAGAAATTCAGATGGTAAAGCAAATAGTCATTGCTCTCATAGCAAAAATTGTGCTTCTTGAGCAGAATATTGTTTTCAAGAGCTTAAAAAATATAAGTACATGTTTTGCACATGGAAGTACTTGTGTTCAATCCCTGGCACAGTATGACTACATGAGGACCATCTGCTACACCACTCATCTACAACACAGCCATATATGACACTAAGAGCACTTTCAGAGTGACCAAGCAGCACCATATTGCCAGACCCTAGAACTGAACCATCTGGACTGTCCCCCTGAACATTTTTTATAAAGTCCTTCAAAAGTAAATAAAATAGATCCAAAGCTATATCACAGCAGGTAGGGCTTTTGCCTTGCACACAGCCTATCTGGATTGTATCCCCAGCCTCCCATATGGTCCCCACAAGCTTGCCAGGAATAATTTCTGACCACAAAGCCGGGAGTAACCCCTGAGAACCACTAACTGTGGCCCCAAAATAAAACAAAACAAAAAAAACAAAAATAGATTTAAGGGGCCAGAGGTCAGTGGCAGGATGCTTGCTTTGCATGCAGCTGACCCAGGTTCTAAACTCAGAGCAAAGAGCCTAAGCACAGTCAGGTGTGACCCCCCAAAATAAAAAATAATTATAATAGTTGAAACATTTTAATAAGGTTTTATTGTGGTTCCCTGTAGATATTTCAGCACCTAAATGACAATTTCAGTGGTGATGGGTGAATTATAGAATGAATGAAATTTCATCTACCTCATTCTAACACAAAGGAATAGCAAGTTCATCAAAGAATCCCATCTGCATTTCCAAAAGTCAAATCATGATTTTTTATTTCGAGTGCCAAAAAAAGGCAAGAACTATGTGTGTCCTATTTTATTTTCCTGAGATGTCTAGCGAGTGTTGCACTTCACATGAATTTCTATGTTTCGTTTTTTTTTTTTTTATGAATTTCTATGTTGATATCTCTTTAGCAACCGGCCTGATCCCCTCTAAGTAGTTGAAGCAATTTTTTCTTTCAAATCAAGATTATGATTTCAAATTAAGTCAAATAATCTTTTTTGTTTGTTTGTTTGTTTGTTTTTTGTTTTTGGGTCAAACCCGGCAGCGCTCAGGGGTTCCTCCTAGCTCTATGCTCAGAAATCGCTCCTGGCAGGCTCGGGGGACCATATGGGACGCCGGGATTCGAACCACCGTCCTTCTGCGTGCAAGGCAAACGCCCTACCGCTGTGCTCTCTCTCCAGCCCCTAAGTCAAATAATCTTAAAAGACTGAAGTGCTGAGAAAGATTATTTGGAACATATTTTTAATGCATTTTTACTCATGATCTCCATTAATAAAATTGATATACTTTCTCAGCTTTCAGAATTTTTCTCGTAAATAAAATTGATATACTTTCTCAGCTTTCAGATTTTTCTACGTAAACAGAGAGTTTTTCTTCTTTTTTCTTTCTTTCTTTCTTTCTTCTTCTTTCTTTCTTTCTTTCTTTCTTTCTTTCTTTTCTTTCTTTCTTTCTTTCTTTCTTTCTTTCTTTCTTTTCTTCTTTCTTTCTTTCTTTCTTTCTTTCTTCTTCTTTCTTTCTTCTTTCTTTCTTCTTCTTTCTTTCTTTCTTCTCTTTCTTCTTCTTTTTCTTCTTCTTTCTTTCTTCTTTCTCTTTCTTTCTTCTCTTCTTTCTTTCTTTCTTCTTTCTTCTTTCTTTCTTTCTTTCTTTTCTTTCTTCTTTCTTTCTTTCTTTCTTCTTTCTTTCTTTCTTTCTTTCTTCTTTCTTTCTTTCTTTCTTTCTTTCTTTCTTTCTTTCTTTCTTTCTTCTTTCTTTCTTTCTTTCTTCTTTCTTTCTTCTTTCTTTTCTTTCTTTCTTTCTTTCTTTCTTTCTTTCTTTCTTTTCTTTCTTTCTTTCTTTCTTTCTTTCTTTCTTTCTTTCTTTCTTTCTTTCTTTCTTCTTCTTTCTTCTTTCTTCTTCGCTTTTTGGGTCACACCTGGCATTCATTGCTCAGAAATTGCTCCTGGGGATCAAACCTGGATTTGTACTGGGTTGGGCTGCATGCAAGGCAAATGCACTGCCACTGTGCTATCTCTCTGGCCCTAACAGTGAGTCTCTAAAGTTTTGGAAGTACATTTTGTTGATTTGTTGTTGGATTTGTAGGTACACCTGCCTATACTCAGGGCTTACTCCTGGCTCTATTATCAGGGATCACTTCTGGTGAGTTTCAGTAACTATATGCAGTGTCAGGTATTGAAAACAAATTGGCATCATTTGGTAAGGCAAACACTTTACCCTTGAACTATCTCTTTGATCCAAATTTTAAAGGTTTTAAAAATAAGAAAGTAATGGCTGGAGAAATAACTCAATGTGTAGAACATGTCTCTTGCATTTTGGAGGCTAGGTTCAATACTTGCACTGTACCATCCCCTTAACACTATTAGAAGTGTCTCTCAAGCACTGACCTAAGAGTATTTCCCAGGCAATGACAGATGTAACATCCAAAACATAATAAAAATAATATGTTAGGGCCAGAGATAGCACAGTGGGCAGAGTGAGGGGTGGGGTGAGAGTGCTAGCCTTGCATGCAGCTAACCCTCAAACAAACAAAAATGGGAGGAGTCCTCTACAAAGTGTTTTTTCATTATTTTTTTAGAATTATAAAAGATTTGTCTATGTCAACAAGCATGTTTATTTGTTACCATGTAAAATTGTTATAACAATATTGTCTTTGTATTTATTAACATTTATTAACAAAGATAACAAAAACTTTTGCACTTCTTTTTACAAAGTTCACACATGACCCATTGTCATAAAAAAAAAAAAGCCCAATTGTTACCTGTGAAAAAATTGGGGCATTCTGTATATAGCTTCTTTATAGAAATTTCAAAAACCTACCCTTTATGTGAATTATTGCATCCAAAAAGTATTGAAGCTCAAATGAATTATTCCAAATTTATTTAATGGGAAGGAATTAGCATATACCTCAGTGTCTGTATTGGGGATAACTTGGGTGATAACTAAGCTTTACTCTTAGTTACAAACACTACAGACCTCAGCACACTAAGCACAAACTTCTGAGACAAAAAATCGCTTCTAGGAGCAATCCCTGAGCATAGAGTTGGGTGTAGCTCTTGAAAGTCCCCAAAGACAAATCTTTCTCACCCCACATTGACAAGTTATAGAATAAATTAAGTGCAAATGGTTAGGATATGAGAAAGCTCATTGAGCAGAAAGTACTTCTTTTAGCAATAATAGATTTTGAGCCTGCTGGGAGCGATTTCTGAGCATAGAGCCAGGAGTAACCCCTGAGTGCTGCTGGGTGTGACCCAAAAACAAACAAACAAACAAAAAAAGAAGATTTCAGTAGGTACTCTCAGAACAAGAGGATTTTTATAGAAAAAAAAGTTGATGGCACAGAATTGAACAATTCAAAAAACCATACATTAGAAAAGGAGACTATAGGAATGAGAAAAGTCATAATTGCAGTATATGAGCAGAGTCTAGGATCTTTGTTTATGTTTATTATTCCTGGTACAGGTGTGTACACCTAACTTGAGTAAAGATCTTGGCTTATATATATCTCTGTATTTTCAATCTACTCATTTTATCTGTTCTTTCTCTTCCCTGAAGTATATGCTTTCTTGGTGTAAAGACTGATTGTAATTCTCCTCTAATAGAAGACAACTGGGAACTGACAAGGAGGGATAAAAAGATTTTACAATCAAAGTCAATAAAAAGATTCATTTGAAAAAAAAAAAAACCTTTGAACACTTTCTGGTCGTGCAGACGAGGGTCAATTCATTAGCCTTTCTGTTTCTTACTCTCCTTATTTGTGAAATAGAAACTATAATAAATACTGCCTAATAGTGTTGTTTCGAATATTGTGAAAAGCACAAATCTAACGAACAAAAATAAAACTGTTAAGCCTGTTTTTGCCACTTCGAATGCATCAAAATTATTAACCATCAAACTATAATCCTTCTTTTCCCTTCTCAGGTTTTGGAGACTATCTCTTTGGATGCAAGCCAATAGAGACATTATAGATGAACTTCCTATTCTAAGCCAACTTTCTTCAGCTCAAGAGAGATAAAAAAAATGCTGTTTAACTGAGTGGCAAAAACATCATAAAGAATTTCCTTTGTCATAAATATCAGTGACAAATAAATATCAGATGATGTGTAGAGAAAATGACAGCACTCTAATTTATCAGCAGGTGTCCAAAATTGCAGGTTATGAAATTATGATCTTTCATGTTACAAGAGTAATGACTGTCAGATACCTAGATCATGTGCTTTACCAGCGAATGTAGTCATATTTCTTCCAGATAACAGACACTTGTCTGTAAGGCCTGAATAAAACCATCAAATAATGCACCATTTATTAAAATCACATATGTTACATCAAAACTATTTCTTTTGGTGCTATTAGTACCCTTTCCCTGTACTCTTAAAACCACATAGGGAGTCCTTCTTGTATTAGAAATAGCTTACACAAAGAGTGATAAGTTTGTTAGAGAAATAAACTACATTCTTGAACTGTCATATTAATGAGAATGTATGAGGGAAATGGAGAGCCTGTTTAGACGTACAGGCGGGGGTCGGCGTGGGGAGGAGGGAGACTTGGGACATTGGTGATGGGAATGTTGCACTGGTGATGGGTGGTGTTCTTTATATGACTGAAACCCAAACAATCACTGTATGTAATCAAGGTGTTTAAATAAAAAAAAAAGAAACAAGAGTGGAAAATTCAAGCGGATGCTGTATGATATTTATATCATATTAATATCACTAGATGTCTTGTTGGGGCCCCCCAGCAAAGATGGGGGTTTACAAAAACTTTGTAAGTATAATTGTTTTCAGATCAAACTTAGAAATAAACAACTCTTTACATGTTAAAAAAAAGAAAAGAAATATAGAACAAACAAATGTTAGCAAATTAAAACAAGCGCAAGCATTCCCACTTGATAAGGAAAGACGTGATTTACAAACTATTCACATAATCCTGAATAAGCAAGTAGACACTTTATAGTAAATACTAAATGATTCATTCCTTTAAGAGTCAAGCATAAAGAAATCATACAAATATTAAACGAAAATATATGTGGACTTTTGCATTCTGAGTACAGCCATCTACTTTCAATATTTTCTCTTTACCTATTTTCTTTTTTTCTTCCTCTCCCCTCCTTTATTCCAAGAAACTTCCTAAACCTTGTGCCCTTTTCCCTAAATCTAGTTTAGGTGCGCTCTGTCTGATAATGTAATATTTAAAGTCTACAGTATTTAAAACATTACTTTTTTCTCAAAGTATCACACTTTGGGGGACAGAGAGATGATTACCGTGTTAGGGCACTTGGGGCTGTATGCTTATCCTAGCATACTTGTATGGTCCCCTCGAATCCCACAATGCTGTGTGTCCTTCCAAATAAAAAAAATCATTATCACCACATTTTATCCTGTACTTATTTGAGATGGGAAAATTTTTCCCTATATAACTTTTATTTTAATACATTTGTTATTTGAATTACCATGAAATAAAGTTACAAATCTGTTCATGACTGAGTTTCAATCAAACATTGTCCAGCACCTAATCTGCACCAATGTGCATTTTTCCAACACCAATGCCCCAAATTTCCCTTTTGCTATTCTCTCTCTGCCTGCCTATGGAATATAGCAAATATTCTCCCTCCCCTCCCTCCCTTGCCTCCCTCCTTCTCTCATTCTTTTTGCTCTCTATCTCCCTCTTTCTCTCCCTCCTCTATTCCTCTCCTTCCCTCCCTCACTCCCTCCCTTCTTTCTCCCCTTCCTCCTAGACACTGGTTTTGCTATCTGTATATAACCTTTTATGCATTGCTAGTCTAAAAATCTATATCCCCTATTGCTTAATTTTAAAATAATAGTTGAGCATATGATTAGTCCCTAATCTCTACTAAAATGATCTTAACAAAAATTGCAAGCATTAGGTTAAAATAAGCTGAAACCTGTTTATCTAATTCTTAAAAACACCGTACCAAGCACTGTAGAAAACATGAGTCAGGTCTGTACAGTTGAAAATCAGGAGTGTGTTTTTTAAAGTGCATAAATAAGCTAAATGCGGAGGTTGTGATTTTTTTTCTTGTATGAACTTGTTTCACTAATAAATGCACAAGAAAGGCTTTAGGAGTCAGTTCTCAAAGTCAGCTGCTTTTCAGTGGCTTTTACTGGATAATAAATTCTAAACCAGGCTTGTTCACAGTGGTTTAAATATCGGCAATGAGGAGCTTGAGATAATACAGAGGGTATGGTACTTTGCCTTATATGTAGTTGACCAGATACAATACCCATAACCCCATTATAGTTCCCTGAGCCCCACTTGGAATGATACCTGTGCATAAGAGTCAGAAGTAAATCCCCTGATCACTGCTGGTTGTGCATTAACCACCAAAATATGTTCTTAAAATATCAACAGAAAAGGCAAGCCCAGGTGCTAGAAAAGGTTGCTTTCACTCTGATTTGCACCAGAATAAATAAATAGGCAATAGAGCAAGTAGGGTGCAAGCAAGAACTAGGAGTAATAGGGCAAATACAGTAAAAGCAATAGAGTAAGAGTGGTATAGCACAAAATTTACTAGGGAATATGTGTAAATTCTTGTATTTTTCCATCGTTCTTCATGATGATATATAAAAATATGTTTGTTGTATTACCTCTCTAGTCACATATATATATATATATATATATATATATATATATATATATTTATTCCTTTTACCTAAGGTGCCATATAGTCCCCCTAACCTATCAGGGCTGATCCCTGAACTAGGTAGTTAGCCTGAGCATTGCCAGATGTGGAGTGCAGCCAAAACAAAACAAAAATATATACGACTACTCCACTTTTATATCTTTTGGCTTGAAAAGCAGACCACATCAACAACTTGATAGTCTATTAATCATGGATCAATACTCAATAATTTCAATGGTTTCTTCTTTTTTTTTATTTCTTCCTTTTTACTGATGTGGTGATAATAAACAATTTAGCCCATTACCTACCAATACTGACTCATTTTGATTGTTTTGTTTTGATTGTGTGTTTATTTATTTTTGCTTTGGGAGTCACACCCTGTGACACTCAGGGGTTACTCCTGGCTATGCACTCAGAAATGGCCCCGGGGTCAGGGGCTCTGGGGACCATATGAAACGCTCGGAGGATCAAACCAAGGTTTAGTCCTAGCTTGGCCACGTGCAAGGCAAACACCCTACCGCTATGCTATTGCTTGTTTATTTTTTTAAGAGATGAACCACCCTCTCAGTGCTGGAGGTTTCCCTCCCAGAGAGTGCGCTAGGCCTGATAGTTCAATGTTGGTCAAAGTGTTAGTGATATTCAGAGCAGACAGCACTGATGGCATCCAGTGGCACAGTGTTCTGAGGTGGTACTGGAAGAGACACAGCAGACTTCAGTTGCATTTGGACCCAGACTGAACACAGAGTTCTCTCAATAGTCTTATTTTTGTAGTTCTTGAATTCTTTTCATTAGCATGATGCTTGTAGATAAGAAAATTTTTGTGAAAATGAGTGAGTGAATTAATGAATGGATTCTCATCCTGATTCTGCCATTAATTCACTTTGTGGTTGTCCAAGTTATTTATTTTTCTAATACAGTCTTTTCTCACTATAAAATATAAAAATATTTAAAATCAATTAGATTAATTACTGAAACACTTTTTAAAAACAGGACAGATATTATAAATATAAGATGTACAAGAAAGACACTTGCCTCTACTCTTTTATGTGTGTTTGATTTTGGGGCCATGTCTATTGATGCTTGTGTTGCTACCTTTTGGCTCTGCACTCAGGAATTATTTTTGCAGTGCTGAGGAGAACCATATTGGATGCCCAGGATAGAACTTGGGTTGGATGTGTGCAAGGCAAGTAGCCTATCTATCTACTGTACTGTCATTCTGATCCCACTTGTCTCTATTCTTTATCCCTTGCTATATTGGCATGATTGCAGCCCATTTTAACTAAAGTACTTTAAATAACAGCACATTTTAGTTTTGGTTATGTTGATAACTAGTGTGATACTTTCACTTGAATTGTATAGATCTATTTTCTTATATATAAACTTAAGAGAATAATAAGGATATTTAAAATTTATTTTTTATTCAAACAGTCAGTAATTCTAATTTATATATTTAATTGAAGTGCCAGTTTTGTGGGACAAACATGAATTTTTATTTAAGAGACATTACTAACTTCCTCTAAATGTGATAAAGGAAATATCATGGAAAAAGTGAATTCTGTGAAAGACATATAAAACTAGCAGAAATCAAGCAGAGAAGGAAAGGATATTTCAGGGTATGTAACTAATTGTGCTTGCTGAAGGATTAGTATATTGAAATATAAGCATAGCAACTGTGCTACAAGAAAAGGAGAAATACTCTAACTTATAAGAATGAATTAATCATTTCATCTCCCAAACTTTTCACTTTGTTCAACTCTCTGAAATAACCACTTGATTCAAGCAGAACAAATTTGCCTCTTTCTCCCAGGGTGCAGGGACAGCTTTCATTTCTACAAGAAAATTCTTTTAGTCTTTGGAAAAATGCCAAATATCCTGGATTTCTCCAGATTTCAACCACATTTCTGACACTGTGCCTCCAATATGATATGACATATGAACAGAATGGAATCCTAGAAGGTATTTGAAAAAAGGAAAATAACTTCTTTATTATAAAACTAAATCTCTAACTGACAAGACCCAGACAAGACCTAAACTATCTTTTATTATATTCTTTCACATTTGTTTACACAGACTGTATTTTTTGTATTTGGTGAAATAAATGGAAGACAACAAATGGTTTTTCTGGGCAATTTTTAAAAAAAATCATGGAATAGAGAGATAGTTCAAGGGGTAAAGCAACCTTGCCTTGGACATGGACAGCCCAGGTAGTCTCCAAAATGGCACCTGCTGGTAACCTTGGTCTCTATTTTTTTCCATATATTTTCTTGCCTATTTAGTGTTATAATCACAAATCACAGACTTGTAGTGCTGGGTGTTTATTGCAACAGATTTACTTTTCAGAGTAAAGTTCCACATCTTAGAAATACTTTCCCAGATGTCCTAAGGTTCAGGTTTCCTTTTGGTAAGGGGTTCACTCTGTCTGCAATCAATATATGAGTTCTCTTTTTTCTTCTTGCTATAGGAATTGTGTTCCCTGGGATTCCAGGTGAAGTGTGTGTACCTTAATTTTAATGGAGTTTTTCTTTTTTTTAATAGGAGGAGATAAATGCAAATAACACAATTCTTCTAATTTGGATGGATTGGCTTGACCCTTTCTACTAAAGAACTTTGTTTTGGGTACACACCCAACACTGCTCAGGGCTTATTCTTGGCTCTATGCTCAGGAATTACTCCTGGAGGGACTTGTGGGACCATATTGGGTGACTGAACAAAAAATGAACAAGGGCCAACTGCATGCGATGGATGCATCTTACCTGCTGTACTATTTAGCCTTCCAGTAAAGCACCTAAATCAAAATTTTCTCTTAGTAAACTTCTTTTAATCTCTCATGTTAAAAGAGAACATCAGTAAATAGAAAAAGGGACAGGACAATGACAAATGCAAATGAGTGACAAGAAGAAATATTATGGAAGCGCAAAGAATAAAATGAATCACAACAATGAAAAGGACTTATGCGGGCTCCATGTGTGTGACACCAGGCGGGGGAAAATCCATGAAAGTACACCGGCCCAGTGGGGCCCAACTGTGAAAAACTGTGAGTGTGACCTCTCTATGTCTACCTACTGTCCTCTTGCATGAAACTCTTGCGAGTGGGGCAAAAAGAGGCTCCAGAAACCTCGCTCGCCCAGATGCCATTTTCAGGGAGGGACTACAGAGCATGAAAACCAGCTAAACTTTGCAAAAGCTGGCTCCCTGTGTGTGACACCAGGCGGGGAAAATCCGCGAAAGTACACCGGCCCAGTGGGGCCCAAATGTGAAAAACTGTGAGTGTGACCTATCTATGTCTGTCTACTGTCCTCTTGTGTGAAACTTTTTGCTGAGTGGGGCAAAAAGAGGCTCCAGCAGAGCAGGGCCGCTCCCGCTTCGCTACGCGGCCATGCACTCTTTCTAAGGAAAGAATTCCATTGCAACAAGAAGGAAAAATCACACTAAGAATGGCGCTATATCACAGAAGCAAACATTTCTCTCTGGACTGTCTTCTCTGTTGCATGCTCGGGCCTAAGATTTGACCCAGTGTGAGGCTTCATCCATGGAGAACTCACCTCCCTTAGAGGCAAGTCAGCCCATCCAGAAAGGGAGGAGCCAGAGGAGTGTGCTGCCTGCATCATATAGACAATGAACACCACCACAACACGTAGAAAAACCCACAATACAAGTGTGACAATGGGGAAACAACGCAGGCCAGCATCAGACATAGAGAATGAAGATGACAATTCTGAGGACCAGATAATGACCAACCAACTAATCAACCTCTCAGATAAGGACTTTAGACTAGCAATATGGAAGATGCTCAACGGACTCCAAGAAACCATGGATCGAGTTGAACAGAACACTAATAAGTACCAAGAAAATATGAAGATAGAAATCACAAAACTCCAAACTGAAATAACATGTCAACTAACAGGACTGAAAAAGTCAGTAAATGAAGTGAATGACAAAATGGATAAGCTCTGGGACAGGGTATCAGAAGCTGAGAATAGACTTGGTGCTGTGGAAGATGAGATACATAACAATTCCATACAGCAGGAGAGATTGGACAAAAAAATTAAAGCAAATGAGCAGACAATGGAAAAATTAGTCAAAGAATGGGAACAGATAAAAATAGAAGTCTATGATAAGCTCAACAGAAACAACTTAAGAATCATTGGAGTCCCAGAGACCCAGGAAAAAAATTTCCAGGAGAATCAAACGGTCAAGAAACATCATTAAAGAGAAACTTCCAGAGCTAAAGAATATATGTGATCAAATCCTGCATGCCCGAAGAGTACCAACCAAAAGAGACCCCAGAAAAACCACCCCAAGACACATCCTAGTCACAATGACAAATCCCACAGACAGAGACAGAATTCTGAAAACAGCAAGATCAAAAGGGGAAATCACGTTCAAGCAAGCTTCCCTGAGATTTACAGCAGACCTGTCACCAGAAACACTCAATGCCAGAAAGCAGTGGTGGGATATTGTGACAAGACTGAATGAAATGAATGCTTCACCCAGAATACTATACCCAGCAAACTCACTTTCCGGTTTGACGGAAGAATACATGGCTTCACAGACAAAAAACAGCTCAGAAACTTCACAGACACAAAACCAGTCTTAAGAGAAAAACTGAAAGACCTAATCTAAGACAAGACTACCCAAAAGACACACCAAATTTTGAAATAAAGATGGTGTTAAATTCCAGGACAATTTTTTCTCTCAACATCAATGGACTAAATGTACCAGTTAAGAGACACAGAGTGGCTAAATGGATCAAAAAACTCAATCCAACCTTCTGCTGCCTACAAGAAACGCACCTGAATAGTCAGAACAAACATAGACTCAAAATAAAAGGCTGGACAAAAATTATCCAAGCAAACAACACCCATAAAAAAGCTGGAGTGGCCATACTAATATCAGATAATGCAAACTTTATACTCAGGAAGGTTGTAAGGGACAAAGATGGACATTTTATATTAATCAAGGGGTACGTAGAGCAGGAAGAATTCACTCTCCTAAACATATATGCACCGAATTAGGGGCCAGCAAAATATTTAATACAACTGTTGACAAATCTGAAAAATAATATCAACAACAACACAATAATTGTGGGGGACCTTAACAGGGCTTTGTCAACACTGGATAGGTCAAACGACTGAAACACAAGAAGAATATACTAGACCTGAGGAGAGAAATGGAAGAAAGAGGCCTAGTGGATATATATAGGACACTCCATCCCCAGAAACCTGGATACACATTCTTCTCCAATGTACATGGGACATACTCCAGGATAGACTAAATGCTGGCACATAAAACATACCTCCATAAGATCAAGAAGATAGAAATTTTGCAGACTACCTTCGCTGACCACAAGGCTCTGAAATTATTTGTGAACTCCAAAGGGACTCAGAAGAAACACTTTAACACCTGGAAGTTAAACAGCCTCATGCTCAATAACCAGTGGGTCCGAGATGAAATCAAGGAGGAAATAAAAAGGTTCCTGGAAACAAATGACAATAAAGACACAAACTATCAGAACTTATGGGACACAGCAAAAGCAGTACTGAGAGGAAAATTTATAGCTTTGCAAGCCCACATCAGGAAGGAAGAAGGAGCTTACCTGAGTAGCTTAATGACACAGCTAATAGAACTAGAAAATGCTCAACAAAAGGACCCAAGAATAGGAAGACAGAAGGAAATAACAAAGCTGAGAGCAGAAATCAATGAAGTAGAAACTCAAAATACAATCCGAAAGATCAACGAAAGCAGAAGTTGGTTCTTTGAAAAAATAAACAAGATTGATAGACCACTGGCAAACCTAACAAAGAAAGAGAGAGAGAGAGAAACTTGATAACTCGTATCAGAAATGAAAAAGGAGAGATCACTACTGATATGACAGAGATTCAAAGGGTAATCAGAAACTACTTTGAAAAACTCTACGCCACTAAAAATGAGAACCTGGAAGAAATGGATAAATTCTTGGACTCTTAAAATCTTCCACGGTTGAAGGAAGAGGATGTAGCATATCTAAACACCTCCATCACCATTGATGAAATTAAAACAGTAATCAAATGTCTGCCGAAAAACAAAAGCCCAGGTCCAGATGGATTCACTAATGAATTCTATCAAACTTTCCAAGAGGAACTACTGCCAATCTTGGCAAGACTCTTTCATGAAATTGAACAAACGGAAACACTTCCAAATAGCTTCTATGAAGCCAACATCACCTTGATATCTAAACCAGAAAGAGACGCTACCAAAAAAGAAAATTACAGACCAATATCACTGATGAATGCAGATGCAAAGATCCTCAACAAAATCCTGGCAAATAGGATTCAATGCCTTGTTAAAAAGATCATCCACTACGATCAAGTAGGTTTCATCCCAGGAATGCAAGGCTGGTTTAACATCCGTAAATCTATCAACATAATACACAACATCAATAACAAGAAAAATAAAAACCACATGATCATATCAATAGATGCAGAGAAAGCATTTGATAAGGTCCAACACCCATTCTTGATCAAAACTCTCAGCAAGATGGGAATGGAGGGAACCTTTCTCAATATAGTGAAGGCCATCTACCACAAGCCAGTGGCAAATATTATCCTCAATGGAGAAAAACTGAAAGCCTTCCCTCTAAATTCTGGCACAAGACAAGGCTGTCCTCTCTCACCACTCCCTATTCAACATAGCACTGGAAGTACTTGCTATAGCGATTAGGCAAGAAAAGGATATCAAGGGAATCCAGATAGGAAAGGAAGAAGTCAAGCTCTCACTGTTTGCAGATGACATGATACTCTACTTAGAAAACCCTAAAGACTCTATCAAAAAGCTTCTAGAAACAATAGACTCATATAGCAAGGTGGCAGGCTACAAAATTAACACACAAAAAGCAATGGCCTTTCTATATACCAATAGTAATAAGGATGAAATGGACATTAAGAAAACAACCCCATTCACAATAGTACCACACAAACTCAAATATCTTGGAATCAACTTGACTAAATATGTGAAGGACCTATACAAAGAAAACTATAAAACTCTGCTCCAAGAAATAAGAGAGGACACGCGGAAATGGAAACGCATACCCTGCTCATGGATTGGCAGGATTAACATCATCAAAATGGCAATACTCCCCAAGGCATTATACAGATTTAATGCCATCCCTCTAAAGATATCCATGACATTCTTCAAAGAAGTGGATCAGACACTTTTGAAATTCATTTGGAACAATAAGCACCCTTGAATAGCTAAAGCAATCATTGGGAAAAAGAATATGGGAGGAATTACTTTCCCCAACTTTAAACTGTACTACAAAGCAACGGTCATCAAAACAGCATGGTATTGGAATAAGGATAGGTCCGCAGATCAGTGGAATAGGCTTGAATACTCAGAAAATGTTCCCCAGACATACAACCACCTAATTTTTGATAAAGGAGCAGGAAATCCTAAATGGAGCAGGGAAAGCCTCTTCAACAAGTGGTGTTGGCACAATTGGATAGCCACTTGCAAAAAATTGAACTTAGACCCCCCAGCTAACATCATGTACGAAGGTAAAATCCAAATGGATTAAAGACCTCGATATCAGCCCCAAAACCATAAGATATTTAGAACAGCACATAGGCGAAACACTCCAGGACATTACAGGCATCTTCAAGGAGGAAACTGCACTCTCCAAGCAAGTGAAAGCAGAGATTAACAGATGGGAATATATTAAGCTGAGAAGCTTCTGCACCTCAAAGGAAATAGTGCCCAGGATACAAGAGCCACCCACTGAGTGGGAGAAACTATTCACCCAATACCCATCAGATAAGGAGCTAATCTCCAAAATATACAAGGCACTGACAGAACTTTACAAGAAAAAAACATCTAACCCCATCAAAAAATGGGGAGAAGAAATGAACTGACACTTTGACAAAGAAGAAATACACATGGCCAAAAGACACATGAAAATATGTTCCACATCACTAATCATCAGGGAGATGCAAATCAAAACAACGATGAGATACCACCTCACACCCCAGAGAATGGCACACATCACAAAGAATGAGAATAAACAGTGTTGGCGGGGATGTGGAGAGAAAGGAACTCTTATCCACTGCTGGTGGGAATGCCATCTAGTTCAACCTTTATGGAAAGTGATATGGAGATTCCTCCAAAAACTGGAAATCGAGCTCCCATACGATCCAGCTATACCACTCCTAGGAATATACCCTAGGAACACAAAAATACAGTACAAAAATCCCTTCCTTACACCTATATTCATTGCAGCACTATTTACCATAGCAAGAGTCTGGAAACAACCAAGAGGCCCTTCAACAGACGAATGGCTAAAGAAACTGTGGTACATATACACAATGGAATATTATGCAGCTGTCAGGAGAGATGAAGTCATGAAATTTTCCTATACATGGATGTACACGGAATCTATTATGCTGAGTGAAATAAGTCAGAGAGAGAGAGAGAAAAACGCAGAATGGTCTTACTCATCTATGGGTTTTAAGAAAATTGAAAGACACCCTTGTAATAATAATTTTCAGACACAAAAGAGAAAAGAGCTGGAAGTTCCAGCTCACCTCAGGAAGCTCACCACAAAGAGTGATGAGTTTAGTTAGGGAAATAACTACATTTTGAACTGTCCTAATAATGATAATGTATGAGGAAAATGGAGAGCCTGTCTAGAGTACAGGCAGGGGTCGGGTCGGTCGAAGGGAGACTTGGGACATTGGTGATGGGAATGTTGCACTGGTGATGGGTGGTGTTCCTTACATGACTGAAACCCAAACACAATCATGTATGTAATTAAGGTGTTTACATAAATTAAAAAAAAAAGAAAAGGACTTATGCTCAGAAATCTTCCCTGCAGGCATGGGAGACCATATGGGATGCTAGGATTCGAACCACCGTCCTTCTGCATGGAAGGCAAGTGCCTTACCTCCATGCTATCTAGCCAGCCCCAGCAATTATATTTGTGACAGTTATTGTATCACTAATAAAGTCATTAATACAATAGCAGAAGCTTTAATGCACTTCTTTTTTTTTTTTTTTTTTTTGGTGGTTTTTGGGTCACACCCGGCAGTGCTCAGGGGTAATTCCTGGCTCCAGGCTCAGAAATTGCTCCGGGCAGGCACGGGGGACCATATGGGATGCTGGGATTCTAACCGATGACCTCCTGCATGAAAGCAAACGCCTTACCTCCATGCTATCTCTCCAGCCCCTAATGCACTTCTTTTTAAGTTAGTAGATGCACTAAAAAAAGAAAGGGGTGTGTGTGTGTGTGTGTGTGTCTGTGTGTGTGTGTGTGTGTGTGTGTGTGTGATAGTGGTTTGCATAGGTACAGAAAAATATGGGAGAAATTGGAAGGAGAAACCTTTGGCTAAAAACAGGCAAACCTCACCCCTGAAGTATTTTGGCATAAGACCAACTCCAGGTTTTAGGCCTACTAGGTTGTCCAACCCCTTATACATTCTCTTTGGTCCCAGTAACAGTTCTTCAGCATCACAGTAGTTGCTTTCAGGTTTCTGTAGTAGTTATAAATCCTGGTTTCTGTACAGGTTCTATGTTGAAGACTGGATGGTGTATAGTGTCTTCTGGTTTTGTCTCATCATTAGGTAGCATTGCAGACAATCCCACCCTAAAAGCAGACTATTGCTGTTCCTAGGTTGTCAGGGTGTCATAAGTAGCATCTTTGGAGTAAGTCAGTGCCATGGCAGTGTAAAGCTTTTCTTGTTATAGTTCTTATTCCTGGTCCATTCAGCACTGAAATCTTGTCCAGAATAATCATTTCCCACAACCACTGTCATGGTGGTCTCTTCTCTGTCCTAACTACCCTGTACCCCTGTGAGAAGCTTTCTACTAAGAACCAGTCCTCCTGACCATCATTTCTATTGTATATGAACATTATTCTCATAATATTATTTTTATATCCTTTTATATCCTAACTACACTGTCATGGTGGTCCCTTCTCTGTCCTAACTACCCTGTACCCCTGTGAGAAGCTTTCTACTAAGAACCAGTCCTCCTGACCTTCATTTCTATTGTATATGAACATTATTCTCATAGTATTATTTTTATATCCTTCACAAAACTGTGATCATTCTGTGTTTGTTCCTCTTCTTCTGACTTACTTTACTCAGCACGACAGATATTGACTAGATTTATCTATGTATCAGCAAATTTAATTAATTCTTTTTTATTTTTATTATTTTTTTTGGGTTTTGGGTCACACCAGCAGCACTCTGGGGTTCCTCCTGGCTCTATGCTCAGAAATCACTCCTGGCAGGCTCGGGGAATCATATGGGATGCCGGGATTCAAACCCTGTCCTTGTGCATGCAAGGCAAACATCCTACCTCTATGTCATTTTTCCAGCTCCCTTTTTTATATTTTGATACTTTTTTTTATTAGTTGCATAGTTTTTTCCATTAAAGGTTTAGCAGAAGGTTTAGTAAGCTTTTCTTCTTTTTATTAAGATAAGAGTTAAAGAAGTGCAGCAAAAATAATGTTAGAGTGACAATTGCTGTTTGCGTAGGCCCAGAAAAATATGGGTGACATGGAAAGGAAAAGCCTTGTCTTAAAAACAAGGAGACCTTACCCCTGAAGTTTTCTGGCATAAGACCATTTCTAGGCTCCAGGCATACTAGGTTGTCCAACACAAGTCATTGTCTGCAGTGCCAATAACCTTTTTTTTTCCCCCCTGCATAGTCACTGTTGTTGGTGTCAGGTTTCTATAGTTAAAGATCTTGAAATCTGTGCATATTTTACATCGAAGTCAGGATGATGTGAAGCATCCTCTAGTTTTACCTCCCGATTAGAGGACAATGTGGATAGCCCTGCCCTGAAAGCGGTTGTTGTTGTTATGTCTTCTCGGTGTTAAGGGAGCTCTCTTTGGAGTAGGTTGATGCTGGGACAGCAGTAGGGTTTTCTGTGGTAGAGGATTGCTTCCAGGTGATATTATAGAAACTGTAATTGTTTCATAGATGGCATCCTGGTTCAGGGGTGAATGAAATATGCCCATTCTTCTGAGGCCTGAGCCAGGACATTATGACAATGTTCAGGGTGTAAGGTCCCACTGCATTACAAGATTTGTGTGTTCCTATCTCTCTTAGACAAAAACTTGCCTGTATGTATAGTATTTTCTCATTTTAATGTGCTTATGCAAAAGCGGAACAATGGTTCATGGCATTATTGGTGTATATAGGGACTGCTGGAACAAGTCCAACAATCCCCGTAACTTGGTTCTAACATAAACTCTAAATCTAGGGACACTTCTACCAGAATTCCTTATTAAACAGATTATAAAGAGAAGAACAGACAAAAAGTGGGGAAAATCGTCCCTTTCTAAGAGAATATTAAGTAAGGGTTATAGCTATTAAGGGAATACATACAAGATATTCAAAATACATACAAGATATTCTCTTTTATGTCTCTGAAATAGTTGGGGGTGTGTTAAATCCGGTGCATCACTTTGGTCTGTGGTTTGGCTTGTTCAGTCTGAAAACCGGCTGGCGATGGACCCATATCAGGAAAAAATCCTTGAGCCATGACTTCTTAGAAACCGAGTCTTTTAGCAAGCAAAGGCCCACAATGAAGGAAGGAAGGAAGAGGAAAGGAGGCCTCTGGGAGTAGATCAATAGCAACAGAGTATTGGTATCTTCTTAGGCTGAGAGTCTATCATATCACTTAGGGTATGATTTGGCAGCTGGTTTTGTGTGGGGATAATTGTCTGCTTCTTGAAGAGACAAGAACTAAAGGTAAAAAGTGCTAAATGTGGGGTAATGGTGGTTGGAGGTGAGAGAGTGAAGGACTATACATGAGCTTGTATGACAGTAGACAAGGGCAGAATATAATATGGAAATTCTGCATCTGCAAAACATATATTAATCATAGAAAATCCGATTGATTAATATCATACACGTGGGGGCTAGCGCCCCCCTGCGGTTTTGAAAATGAAGACCAGTGAGAAAGAAAGTTGCTGGTGATTGGTCCAGCCAGTGAGAAAGAAAGTTGCTGGTGATTGGTCCAGCCCAACCCTCTTTAGAATTCTCTCTGGAACCCACCTTTCTGACTGCCTGGGCCAGCACCCAGGCATGCCCATGGAGACCAGAAGGAAGTGGGGAGATGGCTGGGAGAACCTGACCTCTCAGCATCCCCCATTCTAGGGAGAGGGCCTTCGACCTGGGGTCTCTCCACACAGCATGCCAGCTAGCCAGAGCTAGCCTCCAGAACAAAAGAGCAGCTGCATAGTATTTTATAGTGTAAAAGTACCATTTTCCCCCTCCCCATTTTCTTAATCCATTCATCTGTTCTTGTCACTTGAGTTGTTTCCATATTATGGTTATTGTAAATAGTACTGCAATGAACATAGGAGTGAAAATGTCTTTTCTGCATTGTGTATTGGACCCCTAAGGTATAATCTCAAGAGTGTTATTGCTGGGTCATATGAAAACTCAATTTTTAATTTTTGAAGGATTATCCATATTTTCCCCAAGTCTGGACTAACATTCCTACCAGTAGTGAATGAGAATTTCATTCCTTTTCCTCCATTCATGAGAACACTGGTAGTTGTTGCTCTGTGTGATGAGTAGCAGTCTCTTCGGTGTGAGATGGTATCTCACTTTAATACACAGATCTCAGATGATTATCAATTTCTTCATATGCATTTTGGCCGTTTGAGTTTCTTCTTTGAAAAAGTTTCTGTTCATCTCTTTCCCCCATTTTTTGAGGGGGGTAGATTTTTTTTTCTTGTAATGTTCCAGCATTGTTTTAATGTATTTTGGATGGTAACTCTTTTCTCAAATGAATGGTAGGCAAATAATCTCTATCAGTCTGTAGGCTGTCTTTGTATTCTGGTTTTCATTTTCTTTGAGGTGCATAAGGGTCTTAATTTACTGTAGTCTTATTTGTTTACTTTTGCTCCCACTTGCTTGGTTAGTGTTGTTTAATCTTTAAAGATTTTAATGGCATGGAGAGACCTGTTTATGTTTATTCCTTTCACAGATCATTTACCAATTTAACACTCAACTTAAAAATCTAAAAATTTAATCTGGATTTACTTGCAAACATTACAGAACTCTTTGATTTGAATTTATTTTATTATCTAAGTAATGTCAGTGATATTGGAAGTATGCTTTTTCCATATATTTATCCTTCAATCAATTATAAGATGACATCCAGCTATTGACCCAAAACAAAGGTATTCCCTCATCTTCCTCTTTCTTTAAACCAATCCCTTTAATATGTAAAAGCCCACTTAGATTACTACCCTCCCCCAACTGGTTGAATTTGTACTGGGAGAATAAAGAAAAGCCAGTCTGGTTTGGCATGCTCAGAGAGACCTTGAAGCAAGAGAAGCAAATTGACTCCATGATTTTTTCCTGGCTGGTTTTGTTTATTAATTCGTTGCTGTTACCATACCTTCCTCAGACCCATTCACCTAGGGGTGGAAATATGTATGTGCAGTGATTTCACAACATGGAAATTTGTTTTACAACCAATAATTAAATTATGGTAGGAGGATAGAAAAAGACTTTTAAAAAGAAGACTTAATGGGTTATTTTATTAACAATAGATTATTTTTTGATAGAATTTGAAGTTACTAGAAAGCGCAGAAAAGAAAACAACATCAGGCAGTAAATACCATAGATAGATCTCAGAATTAGGTGGTTAAATATCTTGGCAACAATGAGAGTTGTACACCATCTCAAGGACAGAGAACATATTTCCCAGATGTCACTGTTTAGTTGTGTCATTGTCCAGCAGCAGCTACTGATTAGAAAAAATCTTTTCTGCCCCTAAAAGAGCAGGGCCAGCACTAAAGGCAGTAGGGGAGATGTTGGCAAGGTACTGGAACAGGTGGCAGCAGCAGGTGTGATAGGCAAGAGATGACAAGGGCACAGAGTGTGTTGTTGGCAAGCTGTCGGGAAACAGAGTTCAGGAACTCCTGAGAGCTGAGATGGTGACACAGGGCTAGAGGAGCAGGGCAGAGCAGACTGCCATCACAGGATGACTGGTACCCCCTCAACAGGCACAAACCAGAAATGTGATGAGAGTAGAAGTGGTAGCCTGCTGGCCCAAATAGGCTTGTGAGTCTCACACCATGATGACTTGGGGGCCTGCTGCTCCAGAAGAGACCACATGCCAGAAGGCTTCACAATAGTTATCACAGAGAGAAGACACAGAGACATAGTAACCTTACTGGTGGTTTTATTTCCATTCAGGAGATGCTGCTCTCCTGATCTGGAGAAACAATGATCTGAGGAGAGCATCTGGGTATTGTAAAAACTCTGTGATCCCAGGGCTCTTAGACTTACAATCAGAAATTAAACATGTTGTGTAAAGGACCAGAGAGATACTTTAGTTTGCAACACCCCATATGGTCTCCCAAACTCCACTGGGAGTGATCCCTAAGACAGAGCCAGTAGTAAACCCTGCACCACCAGATGTTACTCCAAACCTTCCCCCACAAAATAAATATTTTGTTCTAGTCCTGATTTGATTAGCTCTATAACTGTTTGGAGACCACAGATCAAAATGACTAATTATAGATGACTGTGAAATGCATCCCTCACATGATTCAAATGAGTAAATACTTACTGATGCCATATGACTGCATAGCAGTTTTATAAAATTGGGAGTCACGGAGGGATACTGCTGTGATTGACTTGGATCTGCTTAGACATGATGTCAGTTTACAATATGAAGATATTCTATTTCAATGTGATAGAATTCCATCAATATTTTATTGTGTTTACTTTGAGAAATTATCTCTCACAGACTATATTCCTGGGCCAGAGAGATAACACAGCGGTAGGGCCTTTGCCTTGCATGCAGAAGGATGGTGGTTCGAATCCTGGCATCCCATATGGTCCCCTGAGCCTGCCAGGAGCAAATTCTGAGTGTAGAGCCAGGAGGAACCCCCTGAGTGTAGCTGGGTATGACCCAAAAACCAAAAGAAAGAAAAAAAGGGAAAAAAAAAAGAAATATCCCTTTGAGTCTGTAGCTAGAAGAGCATTCTGTTGTCCTTGTGTCTTTAAAATGCTTTGTTGACAACAACTGAGAATTCTCCTTATCCCTTATTTCTCTGAGTTCTCCTGAGTATTTAAGACTTCCATACTCAAAATATTTATATGCTGTTTATGCTTCCTTCTAGCCATGTGTTGTTATCCACAAATACATTGGCCACTTGATTAGCTGATGTCAAGAGAAATATAGAAATAAAGTAATTTAAAGTATTTACTTAGATATCATTCAAAAATATTCAGAATATATTCATGACCATTTCTAATATAAATTCCATTAAAAAGGATAATACTTTGAAAATCATAAATACACATTCCTCCTTTATTTTTGAATATTAGACCTTCCTCAAGGGTCTAGAAAATAGTATATTAATACCACATGGGTCCCCTGGGCTTTCACAGGTGCAGCCCTGAATCAAATTGGCCTGAAAACCTCAGTACTGCAGAGCTCAAGCACCACCACATCCTTGGAACCTTTCGCTGAACTGCTAGGTAGGTAGGTAGGTAGTGAATCAAGGTAGGACCAAAACTACTGGAACATCTCTTAGGAGTGTCCCCTCTTGCTAAAAAAAATTAACTTCAAGCTACCCAAATCATACAATAAACATATAACTGGTAAAAAAAAAAATGGGAAAGAGCAGTAAGAATTTGTTAAAAAAAAAAAACAAACTCAAGAGTGGCTGGAGAGATAGCATGGAGGTAGGGTATTTGCCTTGCATGCAGAATGACAGTGGTTCAAATCCCAGCATCCCATATGGTCCCCTGAGCCTGCCAGGAGCAATTTCTGAGTGCAGAGCCAGGAGTAATCCCTGAGCACTGCCGGATGTGTCCCCAAAATTAAAACAAACAAAAAATTTAAGAGAAATAAACATATTTTAATTCTGATATGCAACTTGAGGTAAATAGCAGAATTTGTTTCAAATAGTTTGGCAGGGCATGAGAGATTGTAAGGAGGTAAGAAGAGATTACTTGCCATGCATCCTGCAGAACCCAGTTAGATCCCAATCAATGCATGTGGTCCTGAATACAGAATCAGTTATAGTCCTGAACACTTCTGGTTGTGATCCAACAACTACCCCTTCTCCAAAAGAGACTTTCACAGTACTTTATTGTCTGAAAAGACTAGGATTCTCATCTCAGCAAATGTTTCTTTGTGAGACTGTCTGTCTGTGTCTTATAAAGTAATTAAGCAGTAGCTCCAGCCTAGTAGGACCCAAATGTAAACAAAAATGTCTCTAGATACTCCCAAATAAATCCTGGAGAAGAGTAATACCCTTAATTGAGAACTGCTGTGATAAAGAATTAATATATTCATTTTTATTCCACGTAATATTTTAAGCCAGTCCTGAAAGACTTACATGAACGAATTTTTCAGAAGTTAGAGAAAATGTTTCTTTTACCTAAAATAGCTAAACCATAAAAAAGAATTTGATCTAGCTGAGGACTCAAAGTATAATTAGGTAAAAGAACCCCCATTTCCTTTATATCAGTAAAAATATTTCTACTTTTTAGCTTTTTACCATTTGCTAGAAATTTTTTATTTTTCATTTAACTGCTATTAGAATTATTATTCCTTCTGTTATAGAAAACAATTCTCTTGGCCTTTATTGAATATATGATTGCCGATTTCATCAGCCAACTTCACAGGTTGATAAATTTTTCTGGTAAATTATTTCTACAGGGAACCTGTGGAAGTACATGGAGTGTTTGTCTTCAGGTGATTGTAAGAAAATCTTCATAGCTTTTTTGAGTATCTCTTAAAACAACAGCCAAATTTGATTTGTTTCCTGAGTACGTGATTATCTTAGAATATATATTGTTGACCTCTTACCACATTCAATGGCATTCTTTTATTCACCCATAGTTAATTTTCAGATACATATTCTTTTAAATTTTCCAAACCATAAATTTGTTCTGAGGAAGATAATTTTCTTTTTCCAGTAGGAAATCTGCCATTTCTTAATGTGCTAGGCAAACTTTTTCTTCTGCGACTTGAATTATTCACAACTACTGATGTGGCAATGATAGTAGAGATGCCTGCATTCACTGAAAAATTATCAAATGATGGATCTACCCAATCTGTTACCTTTGTGGAAGAGAGCTTTGGTCTATGAGAAGTTCCTGACATCATAAATTTTCATGGTTCTCATCCATAATACACATCCGTATTACATTAAAGTATTATTCTCTTTGCAAAAACTGTTAACTGGCCTCGGTAATGCCTTCCTTGAAATGAGATGTCAGAGGTAGGAGCAATTTTAAGAAACTGACTAGTCAACTCACTACCACCTTACACAGTACAAGGGTGGCAATATGCACAAATTTTCATCCAAAAGGAACTGCTCTATCAGGGCGAGAGAAGAATAGCTCTTGCACCCTGGCTCCAGGACAGCGTTTGAAAATCCAAAAGCATTCTTTATTTAGTGTAGGTTTTTTTTCAGTTGCAAACCTAAAGTTTCTGTAATAAATTTGTTATTAACTATGTGTTTTACTTGGTGACTTGAATTACTATTATTTTTTCTTCTGAACAATAATTGCATTTTTCACCTTTATTATCAAACACTAATCATCGGAAAAGTAATAACTTAAATAATTCTAGGAGCAGCACAAAAATTTCTCTCAAAAATAAACAAGAGGAGGAATGTGTTAGAAAAAGAGCCATAGAGCAACTGATATAAAAGTAAAGGGAAGAAGAGGTAGAGTTGGAATAATAATAACAGGAAATTAGTCAAAGTATAGGATGTGAATATGCTTTCTCCTTTGGGGAAACTGACAACTCCCATGAAGCTGTGCCAATCAGAAAGGAGTGAGTATATACAGTAACCTGAGATGATGAAACTGAACACCTGAGAAAGTAAAAGGAAGGAAAGTGAAACCTTAGAAAGGAAGTGTGAATGTTAAAGGAAATCCAATTATTAGGATGTGCAAGATGAAGGAATGAAAAGTGAATGGAATGAAAGCAATCTGAATCTAAAACAGAAAATAACTATCAGAATAATATTTTGAATGCTATAAACAGTGTGTTTTTTTGTTAAAATTTACCTGATAGGTAAGAGGCTACATAAAATTATTACAAGTAAAATTACAGCAATATATGTATGTATTATAAGTTGCATATCTATAAATGTGCTATAATATATAAAAGTAATTTCTAGGACAGTTAAGCAAAGAATGAATCAGAATAGGAATATGTTTAGAATTATCTAAATGAGACTGTCCTGTGAACTGGCATTATGTATTTATCT
The DNA here is from genome assembly GCF_024139225.1 of Suncus etruscus. Classification (NCBI taxonomy): domain Eukaryota; kingdom Metazoa; phylum Chordata; class Mammalia; order Eulipotyphla; family Soricidae; genus Suncus; species Suncus etruscus. The sequence continues at coordinate 69,142,379 of NC_064863.1, read as the reverse complement.
GATCTAAAGTTAAGTTGTATTTTTTTTACCAATTTTTCCTGTATATTGCCATTGCAAGAAAACTGTTTTCTTGGAATTCCAATTTTAAGAATAAGTTGATCAGTTTTCTTCTTGGGTATTTTTATAAATGTCATTTTAATTTTGGAAGGAAATGTGTGAAACTTTTTCAGGGAAATCAGAAAAATGGCTAGTTTATGATCTGTATGCACTTCTTAAACATGAAATGATGAACTCTGCTGAGTACCAGAAGTTGTCACCAAAAACCAGTCCTGAAGACTAAGATTATTCTTATACTCTATTCCATTTTTAATAAATAAATTATTTAATTGAATCATCATGAGATATACAAAAATTTGTTCATGATTGAGTTTCAGTCAAAGTCCAACTCTCATCCTGCATTTCCCACTATCAATGTGCTAAATTTTCTCCCCTTCCTACCCTACACTGTCCTCACCCTGACTGCCTCTGTAGCAGACTTGTGTGCTTGCCATTAAAACAGAGATTTTTTACTTTTTTTGCATGTAATTGACTGTTTTCCCAATACAACTTGTTGAAGAGGGTTTCCTTGTTTCACTTCACATTTCTTTTCTTTTTGTTTGTTTTTGTGGTTTTTGGGTCACACCCGACAGTGCTCAAGGGTTACTCCTGGCTCCATGCTCAGAAATTGCTCCTGGCAGGCACGGGGGACCATATGGGATACCAGGATTCCAACTGATGACATTCTGCATGAAAGGCAAACGCCTTACCTCCGTGCTATCTCTCCAATCCCAAATTTCTTTTAGCAAAGATTAACTGATCATATACTTGGAGGTCAGTCTCAGGATATTTAAGTCTGTTCCCTTGACCTGTGGGTCTGTCTATTCCAATACCATGCTGTTTTAATGACTACTGCTTTAGTAAGACTACTGGAGCCTTTTTCAAGAGGTTGTTTGCTTGAAAGATTGTCTTCCAATCTTTGACTTTGGGCCTCTGTTTGCTTTGAATACTCAAATGTAGGCAGGCAGTTGGGTTTAATTTTCTGATTGATTTTTCCACAGTGTCTCTTAATTGGTTAATTTAGTTATTCACACTGAGAGCAATAATTATCATGGAATTTTTTTGCCATGTTTTTGGTATATTTGTGAGGTTTGTCTTTAGTTTTTTTTTTCTTTCTTTCTTTCTTTTTGTTTTGTTTTGTTTTTGGGTTACACCTGGCAGCGCTCCTGGTAGGCTCAGGGGATGATATGGAATGCTGGGATTTGAACCACTGACCTTCTGCATGCAAGGCAAACACTTTACCTTCGTGCTATTTCTCCAGCCCCTATCTTCAGTTCTTTTAAAGCCTTTTTGAACCTATAAAGTTCCTGAGCTGTTGGTTTTCTGTTAAGCTCTGTATCAAACCTGTATGAAAGTTTGGCAGAGTAAAGTGTTCTTGGTGAATTGTTCATTTCCATGAGTTTCATCACTATATCTCTCTAGTGACCATGGGACTGAGAATTGTTTGTGATAAATCTGCTGTAAATATTAATAATGCTCCTTGAGAAGGCAGAAAGATAGCACAGCAGTAGGGCATTTTCTGTGCATGCAGCTGATCCAGGAAGACAGTGGTTAGAATCCCAGTATGCCACATGGTCCCCCAATCATGTCAGGAGCAATTTCTGAGTGCAGAGCCAGGAGTAACCCCTGAGTGCCACTGGTGTGAACCAAAAATCAAAAAAAAAAAAAAAACCAAAAACAAAAAAAAAACAAGTGAGTGCTCCTTAAATTTAGTAAGAATTTCAGTATTCTATCTACCTATGGTTTTTATAATTATGGCTAAAATCTTTGGTTCTTTTTTTTTTCTTAAGTGGCTTAGTTGGTACTCTTCAAAAATCCAGAATGTGGTTCCATGCACTGTTCGTCTCTGGAAATTTATCAGCAACAATGTTATTGACTGTTGTTCTTCATTGGGGTTTCCATCCTGGCTCTCTGATATCCCAATGACTCTGATGTTGTTTCTGTTAAATATATCCCCAAAATCTATTTTTGTTTGTTTGTTTATTTGGAGCTTTTTTCCTATCTTCTGTTAGTTTATTTTTAGACACTTTATATCTTCTCCTGTTCTGGAGGCATTGTGCAGCTCATCTTTAAACTCACTAATCCTGTTTTCAGCAGCTGTTATTTACTCATAAGGCCTTTCAGTAATTTTTTTTTATTTTATCTACCAAGTGCTTCAGTTCTGTCATTTTTGTTTGAAGTCTTTTCATTTCCACTTTTATAACTTCTTGATCCTTATTGGCTGTCTTTTCCATGGTTTCTTTGGGTTCCTTGAACATTCTCCTCATTTTCTTTCTAAAGTCCTTATCAGAGAGGCTATATATGTGGCAGATACTAGTTGAATCTTCAGAAATACCCTCTTAAAACATTAAGCGTGTTGGTGGGGTTCTGCATTGCTCTTCCATTGTGACATTTTCAATATGGACTTTTTTTATGGCTGTTGTATGGCTCATTGACTAGAATAAATGCAGTCATGAGCAAAGCAGAGAAGCCGCACTCCTGAAGGCAAAAAGACGAGGTAAAAATGACCCCTTTGAGTCAAAGGACCCTATTGCCTGTATGTTTAGCTACCTTGGTTTCTTGGGAATGTGTGGCCAGATTGAGTCCATAATGGGTGGCTGGAAGAACCCCTCTCTTGTCCTAGATCTTCTCTTTCCCATGGTGTGCACTAACCTGGTGTAAAAATGGCTCTTATGAGTCAAAGAAGACCTAATTGTAAATGTTTCTGTCTACCTCAGTTTCTTGGAAGAGTGTCTTAGTCCATTTCCTCATGGTTTTCCTCATGTGAAAACCCACCACAATAATTTAGAATACTGAAAAAAGACCAATTTCTTTTTTAAGTTATTCTATTGCACTTTAACATTTAACTTATTCTATTGTACTTTAACATTCTATTGTACTTTAACATTGCAAGTGACTGTGGTAGACTAGCAACCCAACTATACTGACTGCTATTAACTAACTTTGACAGGAGCTTTGAAGGAGATAAAAACCTAGAACACAGGCCTGGCATGCTTGGAAAGAGTTAAAAAAAAAAAACCCTAGAACATAGGCCCAGAATTTAGTACCTGGCACTTTATGGTCCTTTGAGCATGGGTAACATTGATAAAGCCAGCACCATGAATCTGGGCAATTCCTACTTTGAACCATCCAGTCAAAATATCCAAGCCAGGAGCCGGAGCAGTGGCATGGCTTGGTGAGGTGTTTGCCTTGCTAGCTCTAGCCTAGGACAAACCACGGTTTGATCACCCAACTTCCTATATGGTCCCCCAAACCAGGAGCAATTTCTGAGTGCATAGCCAAGAGTAACCCCTGAGCATTACTGGGTGTGGCCCCCAAAACAAACAAAAAAGCCCAGGCCAAGTATCACCAAGACTATCCTCCATATCCTTGGAACACAACATAAGAGTCCCACAAAATAATAATAATCTTGGGGCTGAAGAGACAATGAAATGGTAGGGAGTTTGCCTTGCATACAGCTGATCCTGGAAAAATTGTGGTTCAAATCCCAGCATTCCATATTGTTCCCCATGCCTGCCAGGGACAATTTCTGAGTTCAGAGCTATGAATAACAATAACCCCTGAGTGCTGCCGGATGTGACCCAAAAATAAAATAATAATAATAATAATTTTATTTGTTTGTTTGCTTTTGGGCCACACCCGGCGGTGCTTAGGGGTTACTCCTGGCTGTCTGCTCAGAAATAGCTCCTGGCAGGCACAGGGGACCATATGGGACACTGGGATTTGAACCAACCACCTTTGGTCCTGGATCGGCTGCTTGCAAGGCAAACGCCACTGTGCTATCTCTCCGGGCCCCTAATAATTTTATTTAACAGAAAGTCCTGATATTTTCTTTTTTAAAGACTGTTTTGTTGTTGTTGTTTGCCTTTATTTTTCTTGTTTTGGGGCCAAACCCACCAGATTTGTAAAAAAAGCACTCCTGGGGCCCGGAGAGATAGCACAGCGGCGTTTGCCTTGCAAGCAGCCGATCCAGGACCAAAGGTGGTTGGTTCGAATCCCGGTGTCCCATATGGTCCCCCGTGCCTGTCAGAAGCTATTTCTGAGCAGACAGCCAGGAGTAACCCCTGAGCACCGCCGGGTTTAACCCAAAAACCAAAAAAAAAAAAAAGAAAAAAAAAAAAGAAAAAAAAAAAAAAGCACTCCTGTCAGGCTTAGAGGATCATACTGGATGACAGGGATTAAACCTGGGTCAGCCTCATGCAAAGCAAATGTCCTACCCATTGTGCTATTGCTTTGGCCCCTGTTGTTTGCTTCTTTGGCCAAGGAAGTACAAATATATACATTTCAAAGAAGTTCTTATCAATTTAAATCTTAGAATCAGAATAAAAATATCATGTACTATATAAAACATTTATTCTTTTAAAATATTTATTCAGGAGGTAAAAAGTAAAAGAAATGAATCACAATAGATTTAAGTGCATTTATTTCCAGGGTTGTTATGAATATCAAATGAGACAATGATGTGAAAAGCTTTGATGAACATAAAATACCAAAAAAAAATTGAATTCTATTGTTATTCAGATTTTCTTTAAGTTTTTGTAAAAATTGTTTGGGGGCTATTCTCAGCAATTCTCAGCAGCTACTTCTTTATTAATGCTTTGGACCATGAGAGGTGGTGTTCAGGGTATTGTTTGCAGTTTGGGGATCAAACCCAAATCTTTTGAATGCAAAGTATGTGCTCAACCTACTAAACTATTGATTATGTTTGTTTCCTAAAATAAGCTTAAAAGTGCATTACTTAGAATTTGACTAACTGAAAACATTCAATGATAAAATACATCTGAAGAAAGAGAATTCAGTTCCTGCACATTTTAAGAAAAATACGGGTGTGAAAAAAGCTTTAAGACACTATCATCACTCTCAAAAAAAAAAAAAAAAAAAAAAAAAAAAGAAGCGCTAAGCACTAAGCATTAATAAGAGCTAGAGAATTTAAGTAGAAATATTTTCCATATTTAGAATATATTTTAGAAAAAATAAAATTATACAATAATAATTTTTATTTTAATGTTCAATGTTAATAAGATTGTTCTTGTAATGTATAATTTTGATAAACATATTATGCCTCAAATAATATAGGAGACTAGAGAATAATGATGCTAAGCATTAATCAAATTTGTCTTGGGGTGTGTGAGTTGGCAGTGAAGGGAATTTTTAGCATATGTAAATTAAGCCTTAGGTTTTAAACTCATCGCTGCAAAACAAACATAAGTTAAAGGAAAACACAATAGCACAAAATAAGTAATCAGTAAGCAATGGGAATTATAAATGGTGTAAGGAATAAAGTTTTGGTTTTGGTTTTTGAGCCACACCTAGAGGTGTTCAGGGGTTACTCCTGGCTCTGTGCTCAGAAATAGCTCCTGGCAGGCTCGGGGACCATATGGGATGCTAGGAATCGAGCCACCATCCATCCAGGGTTGATAGTATGTAAGGCAAATGCCCTATCGCTGTGCTATCCCTCCGGCCCCTGGAATAAAGTTTTTGGATAAAAGTTCCCAAAGTATGAGAGAAGGGCCACTAAACCAACAGAACAGAATCCGCTTGTCTTATCTGCAGCTGACCCTGGTTTGGATCCCTAGACCCAGAGGACATCCTGAGCATTGGCAGTGGTCACTTCTAAGCATGGAGCCAGGATTAGAATTTTAGCATTGCTGGATGAGACACCACCCAAGAAAATGAGGGAAGATCGAAATAGGTGACTCAAAACAAAACAGGTTGGTCGTTCTAGAAAAGTATGAGAAAGCCAGGTATTTGTCAGAAAGATTGCAGTTACAGTTCAGAAGTAGGAGTAGCTTTATGGACATGAGATCTATGCAGCTGGACCAAGAGGGTACTAGGCTCAGGAAGACTAATTAGTTCAACACTCTGCTATGGAAATACTGGTATTCACTAGTTTATTTTTTCCTTTATGTTTTGTAAATGAAGCCTACTTGGACACGTGTGACAGCGTTTTCAGTTTGTTCTTTTGGGAGGTCATACCCTACAATGTTCAAGGTTTATTCCTAGCTCAGGAATGATCTTTGGTGTTTGGGGGCCAGAGTGATGCAGAACTCAAACCAGTGTCAGTTGTGTACAAAACAAGTGCCTTATAGCCTATACTATCTCTCTAGCCCTCTGCTTTTAATTTGAACTAGAATTTTGTTCAAATGGTGAAAGCAAGCGGTAGTGTATTATTTTCTGATTTTAGCCAGTTACATGCTAAAAGTTATGGCAATCCATCATTCATTTTTTAGTCCTTTCTTCCTTATCTTTAAACCAGTAGTATCGGTGTCTATCACACAAGATTAAAAGTAAAATTATGCATTCATCATGAGGATTCAACTTAGACCTCAATGGATTGGACATCAACCATCTAACCCCTAATCCTGGATCCAAACATTAGAACAGGCAGTTTTCTGCACCAGCACCAGGAGTCAAATGTCCCCCTTGGAGAAGGTCCAAATAATTTTCTGGCACCAACGTGTGCCATGATAGGTTCATTTGACACCCTGATGACAAGGAAACAGCAACAGTATTGATCTAATGATCTTCAAAAACCAAGATCAATAATCACAGAAAGCTGAATCAACAACCATGACTGAACAGAACTTTTCCTGGGACCATAAAGACTCTATCCTAGGTTTCTTCCTAACATCTGTGCAAAAGCCAAGATCTATAATTAAAGACAACTGACTTTGACAACGCAAATGAGCAGAACATTTCCTGACACCATAAAGAGAGACCTTGGGGTTTGACATCTAACATATCAAGAACCTGTAGTCAGTCTGCTACAGTATGCGTCAAGACAGTATGTTTCAAGGGTAGAGACACTATGTTTGTATCTCTTAGTCCAATGGAGTTACCTTTTAATTTTCCCAATATTTACTGCACCTATTAAAAATAAAAACTTTTTGGGGCCAGAGAGATAGCATGGAGGTAGGGTGTTTGCCTTGTGTGCAGAAGGACAGTGGTTAGAATCCCCACATCCCATATGGTCCCCCAAGCTTGCCAAGAGAGATTTCTTAGTGTAGAGCCAGGAATAACCCCTGAGCACTGCCGGGTGTGATCCAAAAACCAAATAAATAAATAAATAAATAAAAAATAAAAACTTTCCACATATGCCCCCTTGTTTTTACTTACTTACTTTTATTTAATTTTTATGTTGAGTTCTTCTTTCTTTTAATTTCTTCTTTTAATTTTATTTTTATGTATAGCTTCTAGACAGGGGCTCCTGCTCACTTTTTTTTTAAAAGAAGCATAGAACATGAATCATCTTGTTCTGCCTCATATTTCATTTGTCTTTCTACAAACTGAAAAAAAAAAAGTGGATGGAACCTAGGGACTGAGTGGTCTTAGATGCACTGAGTGGAAATAAAAAATGGTCAAACATAAATAACCAAACCAAAGTCAAAGACAATAAAAACAAGAGACCCAAACTATAGCAACTTATACACAAAAGGAACTATTTAAACTAGCAGTCCAGTGGGCTAAGGGTGGAGGTATGTGATGCATGCTGGGAACTATGGTGGAAGGAGGTCAACACTGGTGTTGGGAATGGCCATAATTCATTGTCAGTATGTACCTTAAATACAACTGTGAAAGATTTGTAATTCACATTGGTCTCAATAAAAAATATTAAAAAAATATGGGGCTGGTCAGTGGCGCTAGAGGTAAGGTGCCTGCCTTGCCTGCGCTAGACTTGGATGGACTGTGGTTCGATCCCCCGGTGTCCCATATGGTCCCCCAAACCAGGAGCAACTTCTGAACGCATAGCCAGGAGTAACCCCTGAGCGTCACCGAGTGTGGCCCAAAAACACAAAAACAAAAACAATATATATATATATAAATAAAACTGAACAAAAAATTAAAACTGAAATTATGTTTGTGTATAAATCAGCCCAATTAATGATCATTTTTAAGTTTATTTACTTAGAATATGTATTAATTAGATTTGCTTTTAGCCTATTTATCTATCCAATGCAAAATATAACTGTATACTTTTAACTTTTTAAAAAAATACTCATAATTTTTATATTTGGAACAATGAAAAAGGAAACTGGAGGCAGTGGGGACTGTTTGTTTAAGTTCTCACTGGAAGTCAGAAACAGATTCCTAATTTTTATGTTTTTTGCATTACTCTAATCATTATTTCTACTTGATCATTCCTACCCAACAATGATTCTCATGACCAAATTTTGGAAAAATGATACTTAGATGATTCAGGTGGTCAAATTGGCAAAGATTATAGAAAAAAATTTTGGGTCACACCTGGCAGCGCTCAAGAGAGTATATGGGATGCCGGGATTCAAACCTATGACCTTCTGAATGAAAGGCAAACACCTTACCTCCATGCTATCTCTCCGGCCCTAGATTATAAAAATTTGCAGGCATATCTTTTGAATTTTTTATTTCTTCTGTCCACAGTAGCACAATGATCAGAAACAAACCATACAATACTTAGTTATGGCTTTGTCAAACAGCCGTACTTATGGATGTAAACTTTTTTTAATGTTAAAGAAAAATATATTAGGCCTCTGCACATGTGTTGCCTGGGTACATGAGTACATGATGCCCACATAATCTTTCCAGAAATGAGGACATTTTTGCTTTCATGCTAGGTTGTGTATTTGGGCTCTTTCCTCCTTTGAAGAAGCTCACACTCATTACACTTTCTCCTTTTTCTCTCCTTCCCCTTCTTCAGTACCCCCAAATATAATGGATTTTTACTTCAAAAACTATTTTTAGTTTCTTTGTTTGTCATACAGAGCAGTGCTACTTAACCTGACTACTAATACACTGGTTCTCATATTTTTATGTGATGGTATTTGAGAAATTTTTCATAACCTCCAAAAGGACAATTTAATGCAAAGGAACGTATAAAAATGAGACAATGACAAAACATTACAGTAACAACAAAAATAAGGAACTCACTAGAAATAATTAAGTCTCAAGATAGGAATGACAGGAATATTTCCCAATATAGTTAAGGCCATCTACCACAAGCCAGTGGCAAATATTGTCCTTAATGGAAAAAAACTAGAAGCCTTCCCTCTTAATTCTGGCACAAGGCAAGACTGTCCTCTCTCACCACTCCTATTCAACATAGCACTGAAAGTACTTGCCATAGCAATTAGGCAAGAAAAAGATATCAAGGGAGTCCAGATAGGAAAGAAAGAAGTCAAGCTCTCACTGTTTTCAGATGACATGATACTCTACTTAGAAAACCCTAAAGATTCTACCAAAAGACTTCTAGAAATAATAGATTCATATAGCAAGGTGGCAGGCTACAAAATTAACACACAAAAATCATTGGCCTTTCTATACACCAATAATAATAGGGAAGAAATGGACTTTAAGAAAACAACCCCATTCACAATAGTGCCACACAAACTCAAATATCTTGGAATCAACTTGACTGAAGATGTGAAGGACTTATACAAAGAAAACTATAAAACTCTGCTCCAAGAAATGAGAGAGGACACACAGAAATGGATACACATACCCTGCTCAGGGATTGGCATGATTAACATAATTAAAATGGCAATACTTCCCAAAGCATTATACAGATTTAATGCAATCCCTCTAAAGATACCCATGACATTCTTCAAAGAAGTAGATCAATCACTTTTGAAATTCATTTGGAACAATAAACACCCTAGAATAGCTAAAGCAATCATTGGGATAAAAAGAATATGGGAGGCATTACTTTCCCCAACTTGAAACTTTACTACAAAGTGATAGTTATCAAAACAGCATGGTATTGGAATAAAGACAAGATCATTGGAATAGGCTTGAGTACTCAGAGAATGTTCCCCAGATACAATCACCTAATTTTTTATAAAGGAGTAGAAATCCTAAATGGAGCAAAGAAAGCCTCTTCAACAAGTGGTGTTGGCACAACTGGCTAGCCACTTGCAAAAAATTGAACTTAGACCCCCCAGCTAATATCATGTATGAAGGTAAAATCCAAATGGATTAAATACTTTGATATCAGACCTAATACCATAAGATATATAGAAAAACACGTAGGAAAAACACTCCAGAACATTGAGAGTAAAGGCATCTTCAAGGAGGAAACTGCACTCTCCAAGCAAGTGAAAGCAGAGATTAACAGATGGGAATATATTAAGAAGCTTCTGCACCTGGAAGAAAATAGTGCCCAGGATACAAGAGCCACCCACTGAGTGGGAGAAACTATTCATCCAATACACATCAGATAACAGGCTAATATCCAAAATATACAAGTCACTGACAGAACTTTACAAGAATAAAACATCTAATCCCATCAAAAAATGAGGAGAAGAAATGTACAGACACGTTGACAAAGAAGAAATACAAATGGCCAAAAGGCACATGAAAAATGCTCCACATCACTAATCATCAGGGAGATGCAAATCAAAACAACTATAAGGTACCAAATCACACCACAGAGATTGGCACACATCACAAAGAATGAGAACAGGCAGCATTGGCGGGGATGTGGAGAGAAAGGAACTTTTATACTCTGCTGGTTGGAATGCCATCTAGTTCAACCTTTATGGAAAGCGATATAGCGATTCCTCCAAAAACCTGGAAATTGAGCTCCCATTCGATCCAGCTATACTACTCCTAGGAATATACCCTAGGAACACAAAAATACAATTTAAAAATCCCTTCCTTACACTTATATTCATTCCAGCACTTTTTTACCATAGCTAGACTCTGAAAACAACCAAGTTACCCTTCAACAGATGAATAGCTAAAGAAACTGTGGTATATATACACAATGGAATATTATGCAGCCATCAGGAGAGATAAAGTCATGAAATTTTACTATATATGGATGTACATGGAATCTATTCTGCTGACTGAAGTAAGTTAGAGAGAGAAAGAAAGACGCAGAATGGTCTTACTCATCTATGGGTTTTAAGAAAAATAAAAGTCATTTTTGCAACAATCCTCATAGACAATGAGAGGAGGGGTGGAACTTCCAGCTCACTTCATGAAGCTCACCACAAAGAGTGGTGAGTGCAGTTATATAAAAAGCTACACAGAGAACTACCATAATCTAGAAAATAAATGCTCTTTTGTCAGGAGAGATGAAGTCATGAAATTTTCTTATACATGGATGTACATGGAATCTATTATGCTGAGTGAAATAAGTCAGAGAGAGGGAGAAAGATGCAGAACGGTCTCACTCATTTATGGGTTTTAAGAAAAATGAAAGACATTCTTGCAATAATAATTTTCAGAGACAAAGATAGGAGAGCTGGAAGTTACAGCTCACCTCATGAAGCTCACCACAAAGATGGATGAGTTTAGTTAGAGAAATAACTACATTGTGAACTATCTTAACATGAGAATGTATGAGGGTAATGAATAGCCTGTCCAGAGTACAGGCAGGGGTGGGGTGGGAAGGAGGGAGATTTGGGACACTGGTGTTGGGAATGTTGCACAGGTGATGGAGGGTGTTCTTTACATACTGAAACTCAATCACAATCATATTTGTTATCAAGGTGTTTTAATAGAAAATAAAGAAAATAAAAAGTTATTAATACATAATGGCTGCTGCAATCAAGTACATTAAAGACATTATGTGAAATTAAAAAAAGAAATAATTAAGTCTCTATATTTCAGCAATTTGAATGAATAAAATAAAATGTATTCTATGGACCCTATTCAGAAAAATAAAATTGGAAGAACATCCCAATGTATAATTTTCTGTGCTCAATGAACAGTCATTATTGCTCTCTTTATTTTAATTTATTTATATACCATGCTTAGAAGGTTGTTCATACTACAGGTGTTTTCCACAGATAAATCAGAAAATATACAATCTTCACCAGTGTTCATCACTGTCTTTTAAAGCAGCTTTTCAACATTTATTTTTATTATGTCATGTATGCATTTATTTGCTTTTATTTATTTCATCCCCCTTTATTGTTATAGATGCTGTTATGGCATTGTTCATTAGCTGCAGACTTATTGTGTTGCTCACTTTTGTTTGTTTTGCTTTATGTTTTTGGGCTACACTCACTGTGCTAATGTTAACTTCTGGTCTTTTCTCAGGGGTCATTCTTGATGAAACTCAGGAGACCACATGGAATACAAGAGATTAAACCCGGGTCAACACATGTAAGGCAAATGTTCTACTGTTGCTCTGTCTCATCTCATATATCTCTTAAGCCAGGATTTTTGCTAGGTATAAATTCACGTACAAGTCAGTATGCTCACTGAGATTAGAACCTTTTAAGCTGTGATGCCTGCACTTGGGCTCACCTGGGCTCAAACTCATAGTTAAGGCACACATGTGATAGTTGTGATACACACAAGGAGATGCAGAACATTCATGGCTATGGTGCTTACAGACAGATTTCTTTGGTAGTGGTATTGTAGGTGGCAGTGTTCACCAGAGGTTATATACTCCACACTCCCTTTGTTTTATTTTTGGTTTGGGGCTATCCCCCAGTGGTGCTCGGGGCTTATCTCTGGCTTGTGCTAAGAGATCAGTCATGGTGGTCACAGGGGACCATATGAGGTGCTAGGGATCAAATACAGGTCAGTTGCATGCAAAGTAAATGCCCTGTCCACTATACTTCAGCACATGCATCCAGAACATTTTTACTGTCACCTTATTATCTGGTCTATGACTTATATGTGTAGTGCAGCATGCCCATTACTTCCCTTCATTACTGTCATTCATACTAGGTCTAGGTCTAGAATTACACACTATAACGTGCCTGCATTATGTAACATTGTGTACACTTGTACACTTTGCCAGGCTCTATTGCTCACATATTGAGTTGTGGTGCTTGCCAAGTGCCATACTATTTTAGTGGCAGATGCTACCAGGGACTGTATCTTTTGACTATAATATTGGCCCTTCTTTCTATTGTGTTGATCCTTTATGATGTATTCGCAGAACTGGCCTGTGAAGTCAGGCTTGGAACCCACTGGGATGCTGGGGAGAAAACTTGTAGTCTTGCACTTGCAATGTCAGCACTATAGCACTAACTTCTCTGTTTTATTTTGGTGCCACACCTGGCAGTTCTTAGAGGTTCCTTCTGGCCTGCATTCAAGAATCAATCCTAGTGTGCTTGGGAGACCAGATGGGATGCCAAGAATCAAATTTGGGTCTCCTATTTCTCAGGCAAACTTTCTACTCACTGTAATATCATCATGGCCCCAAGCTTTAGCTTCTAAAATTGTATGTTACAGCCCCTTCATGATCATGAAAAATTTGACAGCAGTAAAATAAGATAGAATATGATGACCAGAAATTTATTCAATGTAGAACACCTAATAAATTTGAGCCTGGGGTTTAAGTACTTGTCTTGAATGCAGCCAACATTGGTTCAATACCTGACATTATATTTGATCTAAGTACTGTTAAAGTGATCCCTGAGCACAGACTCAGAAATTAGCCCTAAACACTGCCAAGAGCTCAAAACACCCATTTCAAATTTAAGGCCATTATTTTAAAAAATGATAAAAATAAAACTAATTCTTGACTGGACTTTCATTTTCTATGCCTCAAAAATGATCAAGGAATTGATTGGGACCATTTTTATATTAGTTTTTTTATGCAGCTTTTCCTTTACTTGCATCCTTTTTCTCTATTCTTGTATTTATTTAGAACTTCATGCAGCTGTCATCTGAAAACACATCTCCTGAACAAAACTACCAATCTTTCTCTTCACTATTGAGAGTACATTGGGTAGGGTATTAGGCTTGTATATGGCCAACCCAGATTTGATCCCTGGCATCCCATCTGGTCCCTGTAGCACTGCCAAGAGTAATACTTATTAGCACAGAACCAGGAGAAATCACTTAACACAGCCCCAAACTAACGAAATTAATAAACTGAAGAGAACATGCAGGAGTTAAGAGCCAGGTATAATTCTTTTTTTTTTTTTTTGGGCCACACCCGGCAGTGCTCAGGGGTTAGTCCTGGCTGTCTGCTCAGAAATAGCTCCTGGCAGGCACGGGGGACCATATGGGACACCGGGATTCGAACCAACCACCTTTGGTCCTGGATCGGCTGCTTGCAAGGCAAACGCCCGATATCGGGCCCGAGCCAGGTATAATTCTAAGCAACATTGGCTGTGGCCCACCCACTAAAAATTATCAAGAGTATGCAGAGTGAGTAGGTAGGTTATCACACTGCTGCCTCTCATTTCAGCATCTTATATGTTCCCCTGCATATCACCAGAGCTTATATGTTCCCCTGCATATCACCATATTCCAGAGCTAGGACTAAACCCTAAGTATTGTCAGATGCAGCCCAAAAAAGAAGCAAAAGAAAATGTATCAAAACCACTAAAGAGATTTGCTAATATGGCTTATAATTATATAAATGTATTTATTATTGTAGTAAGAGTGAAGCAAAACAATTTAACATATTTATGCATAATTCATTTAAGCATAGTATTGTAAACCAAATGTATGCTAACATACACTCATATATTGTGGAAAGCATAATTTCTAAACCCCAAATAATTTAGTAGGAGATGCACTCTAACATTTTTGTAAATATCTTACTATCTAGATTGAAAGATAGCAAGATTATCACATTTATCATGAGCTCAGAAATCGCTCCTGGCTTGGGGGACCATATGAGATGCCATGGGAATCAAACCGCAGTCCATCCTAAAATAATGCTGACAAGGCAGAAACCTTAGCGCTCTATGCCACTGCTCTGGCCACTACTTTCTTTCCTTGATATAAAAAGGGCATTTAAAAATGCTGTTGCCATTAGAAAGAAGGTTTTAATATTGCAAAATTTTAAAATTAATATTGAGCTACCAACTTACCTATTGGTTGGTTTGTTGTTGTTGTTGTTGTTGTTGTTGTGGTCGAAGTGAATTACAAATCTTTCACAGTAATATTTAAGGCACATAGTGACAATGAATGAGGGGCATTTCTATCACCAGTTTTGTCCACCCTCCACCTCTGTTTCCCACATGCATCCCACATCTCCCTCCTTTACTCCCCCTAATGCTAGAGCATCTGATTCCCCCTTGTACATCTTGTTGTGATTGGGTATCGGTATTGTTCTTGTTGACTTTGAATTTGGTATTCAAAACTGATCATTTTTTATTTACACCAAATGAACATACAACTGTCTGGTCTTGGTACCATTCAGTTTCCCTCTCCGATTGTAAGGCTGATCAAAGTGATTCCAGTAATGTGGCTCTATTGGAGATATAAGAGAAGATATGGGATAAGAAAAGAAAAAAAAGGCAAACAAAACAGAGAAAAATGAGGAAAAGTCCATCTAGGTGTTATAAATATCCATTTAAAAGAAGAAAGGGAAAAAAAGAAAAAGGTAACAAAACAAAGCAAGACAGTAAAAACAGACAAGCAACTTCTTAAAAAAGTGCTGTGCTGGGCTGGAGAGATAGCATGGAGGTAAGGCATTTGCCTTGCATGCAGAAGGTCGGTGGCTCAAATCCCGGCATCCCATATGGTCCCTGGAGCCTTCAGGAGCGATTTCTGAGCATAGAGCCAGGAGTAACCCCTGAACACTGCCAGGTGTGACCCCCCCAAAAAATAAATAAATAAAAGAGGTTGTGCTTCTTCTTTATTTTTTTTTTCCATTTTTGCATAGGTACACTAGATATTGGGGAAATTGGATGGGAATTCCCTTGGCCTAAGAGATACAGGGTTTCTCCACCCTTGATGTATACTGCCATGGAAACAACTACAAGCTCCATACTAACTTATTTACACACCCCAAGGTCTTTATATGGTGCCAAAAAGCTTTCCGCTCAGATGTGGCTGATCCCATATCTGTACATCCCACCTTTGTAGCTGGAGATCTTGTTATTTGCATAGGGCTAAGGCTAGGAGAGAGCTGCATTTTTAATGGTTCTAGGGGTTCTGTTCCATCCCTGTTGTTGTAATCTGTATTCTGTAATTAGTGGTCTTGGTTTTGCTCAGATTCTAGGCTATAGTCTTTCAGCATGGTTCCAGAAGTTCTGCTCAGTCGCAGTTGTCAAAGTCAGACTTCTAGATTTAGAGATCTTGGTTTTTGTATAAATCCTAGGCTGAGGCCTAGTCTAGGAACTTCCTTATTAGTCCCTTGATAGGTTCTGTCCAGTCCATGTTGGTCAAAGTCAGTCATCTGTAAATAACAATTTTGGTTTTTGCTTCGGGCAAAGAATGACATGTCTCCTGATTGCATCATACTGTTAGGTGATGAGATAGGACAGCCCTCTCTTAGCTCAAGTTGTTGCTGTTTCCTCATGTCAGGATGTCATGTTAAAACTGGTGTAAGTTGGTGCTGGGACAGTATTCAGGGTTTCCCCGGGAGGAGTTTTGTTTCTGGTGCTATTGCTGGGAATGTTCTGGGTTGGACTGTCATTGTTCAATCACATGGAGTTTAAGTTGGTCCACATGACACATGTTCAGGGTGAGAGGCATCCCTGTATTATAAAAAGTATGGGTTCTTATCTCTAGTAGATAAGAGCTTATTACTGTGCATAACAGTTCCCTTTATTTTGCAGGGGTCCTCAAATGTTTTAAACAGGGGGCCAGTTCACTGTCCTTCAGACTGTTGGAGGGCCAGATTATAGTAAAAACAAAAATTATGAACAAATTTCTATGCACACTGTAGATATTTTATTTAGAAGTGAAGAAACAAAATGGGAATAAATACAATATGTGGCCCGTGGGCCGTAGTTTGAGGACCATTGATTTAGAGTGTCTATACGAAAGGGAATGGTGACATATTATATTGCTGGTATATTTGTAGGTAAGAATGATAGCCTGCACAATCTCTGTGGCCTGGTTTTGACCCAAGCTTTTATCCCAGACAAGACTTTTCTTGTAGATTTTCATACCAAGCAAAAACAAAACAGGTGAGGTTGGAGAAAGGCGTTTGCCTTTCATGCAGAAGGTCATCGTTTTGAATCCCGGCATCCCATATGGTCCCCCGTGCTTGCCAGGAGCAATTTCTGAGCATGGAGCCAGGAGTAACCCCTGAGCACTGCCAGGTGAGACCCCAAAACCACAAAAAAATAAAAATAAAAACAAGACTAACTTACTGTTTTGAATAAACAGACTAGGATGTATTATTATGGAGGTATTAAACCCATAGAATAAATATAAGCTTCCCCATTGAGTCTTTTGAGGTATTGTTGTGGAGGGTGAAATCCAGGGCAGTTTTTCACCAAACATCATGTCTTATTGGGTTTTTAAAGTTATTTGTAGCCATGCGTGAAGTGTCCTTGGGCTGAGGTCCTTCATGGGCTGAATCGATAGCATGAGACAGTCCACTATTAGAAGGGTAAGAAAAAGCATAAAGCATGAGTCAGCAGGTATGTTGGTTGTAGTTTCTTGCTGAGGCATGTGATGTGGGGTGAGGGGTGTGTGTACTTTCGGTTTTGGAGCTTGCTGGTGGTTGATTGGAGCAGGAGGTTGGTCTCAGTACCTAATGGATTAATAACTGAGGATAAAGAAGAATAAATAAGGAAGGATGATGGATCTAGATTTGGGGATGAGAGGATAGAAGGATTTCTGAAGGGGACAGAGATGTGGTATATAAGAGGGACTATATACATTTTAGGCATGGCTTGTTTACATTTTAGGTTTGGCAATCAGAGAGGAGTCTATTGTCTACAAACTCATGCCCACATAATGACAGATGTTAGTGTTCTATTCTTAGGTTGTTATTGGAGGCCTGACATTTATGGCTGGGTCTGACCTCTTAAGATATGACTGAGTTAAGAAAAGATAAGTGTTGATTAAGATATGGAGTAGGAGAAAAAAAGTTGAGAAAACAAAAACTAAGAGAGAAGAGAAAAGAAGAATAAGTAAATTCAATAAAAATAAGTTAAAGAGGATTGGGCCAGTGCATCAGTATTGGAGGGGTTTCCTCTTTCGAGACTCTTCATCACTGAGAGGGGGTGGTCTTTGCTAAATAAAGGTTTCAGAATTATATAGTGGCTGGAGCGTTTTAGGATAAGCACAATTTTCACTTCTAGAGTACTAAGAAATGTGGCTGTGAGGACTATAGGATGTGGTTACCCTATATAGTGTTGTCCACTGCATCTTAAGTATAGAGGTATCTTTCCTAAGGAGCAATTGGCAGTGAGAGCTTTTTTTTGTGTGTTAAAAAAATTTAATTGAATTGATTGAAGAAGAATAAAGGAGAGAGGGGGAAAAAAGTAAGGGAAAAAGAGAGAAAGAGAGAAAAATAAAAAATGGAAGTAGTGATTTGCCAAAATGTGTTCAATGAGTGGGACCTGTAACATAAGTCTGTGGTGCACCATTAATTGTTCCATTGGTCTGAATAATCATATGCTTTGGATCCCGGTTCAGCGGAGGGGCTGGTTGGTAAATTTTTAAATATAAAAATAATGGTCAACATTTATGCACCAAATTCAGAGCCAGCGAAATATGTAAACTTGGAGAAACATACGGAAAGAAATATGATAGTAGTAACAGACTTCAACACACCATAATCCCCACTAGACAGATCCACTAGTCATAAAACTAGCAAAATCATAAGAGCCCTACATGAGAAACTAGAAGAACTAGGAAAATGGACTTATACGGGGCCCTCCACCCCCAGAAAGCAGTATACACATTCTTCTTGAGTACACATGGAACCTTCTCTAGAATATATCATCCCGTAGAATATAAATATAATTTGCACAGTCACAAATATAAGGATTATTAGAAGCACCCTATCAGATCACTATGCAACAGAGATCAACATTGGTTGTAAAAAGAAGCTGTACAGAAAATCTGGCACCCGGAGATTAAACAACATGCTGCTCAACAACAGCTGAATCAAAAAGGAAATCATGGAAGAAATAAAAAGAATCCTTGAGATGAATGATAATGAAGAGACAAATTGTCAAAATCTATGTGACACAGCCAAAACAGTAATTAGAGGTAAACTCATAGCAATACAGGCCTATGTCAGGAAAGAGGAATGTGGCAAAATCAACAGTTTAAAGGGACATCTTCAGGATCTAAAAAAGAAAGGCAAGAAGTAAACCAAAATACAGCCAGAAAACAAGAAATAATAAAAACGAGAGCAGAAATAAACAACATAGAAACAAAGAAAACAATACAAAAAAAATCAATGAGACAAGGAGTTGGTTTTTTGAAAGAATAAACAAGATAGACAAACCACTGGCAAAACTCACCAAAAAGAAAAAAAAAAAAGGAAAACACCCAAATAAATAGGATCACAAATGAAAGGAAAGTGATTACAACAGAACCCAAAGAAATCCAAAACATCATGAGGGCTTATTATGAACAACTGTACTCAAGTTAGAGAACCCAAAAGAATCCAACAGATTTCTGGAAAAATATCTTCTGAGACTTGATAATGAGCATATAGAAAGCCTAACCAGGCCAATCATATCTAAGGAAATTGAAACATTAATTAAGAAACTCTCAAGAAATAAAGTCCTGGAACAGATGGTACTGCAGGTAAATTCTATCAAACATTCCAAGAATTATTACCATTGATCCTCAGGCTCTTTCAAAACATTGAAAAGACAGGAATCATTTCTAACTCCTAATATGAGGCTAATATCATACTCATTCCCAAAGATGGCAAAGACCCCACCAAGAAAAACAACTACAGGTCAATCTCACTTAATAGATGCAAAAATCCTCAACAAAATCTTGGCAAATGAATTCAACAACACATCAAAAAGATTATACATACACCATGACCAAGTGGATATCATCCCAGGGACGCAAGGATGGTTTAACATATTAGTCAACATCATACACCACATCAACAACAAGAAAGACAAAATCACACCAGTATATCAATCAATGCAGAGAAGGCATTCACAAAATCCAAATGCCTGCCCCGTCCCCAGCACAGCAAGGAGTGATTCTTGAGTGCAAACCAGAACCAGAGCCAGACGTTGCTGGCTGTGACCAAAAGCCAAAAACTAACAAAAGTTATCTTTAGAAATGTTTGGGTATCCTGGCCGGAGAGATAGCATGGAGGTAGGGCGTTTGCCTTTCATGCAGAGGGTAGGTGGTTCAGTCCCGGCATCCCATATGGTCCCCTGAGCCTGCCAGGAGCGATTTCTGAGCATAGAGCTAGGAGTAACCCCTGAGCTCTCTGCCGGTTGTGACCCCCACAAAAAAAACCCCAAAACAAACAAACAAACCAAAAAGAAATGTTTGGATATCAGTTGAGTCCTCCGGTATCCCAGAAGGCAGTGCAGCTCAGAGACACTGAAAAAGGACCCGAGGACCAGTTGAAGCTGCAGGGCGAGAAGTCGGTGTTGCTGAGATTGCCAAAATGCTTTGGACTTTTTAACTGACTTTTAAGAAAAGTCCAAAATAGTTTTGAGACTGTACAAACAAGCAGCAGCAAATGGGGATTCAATGCCAATGCATCAACAAAAAGGACAGTCAGAGTTAGTGGAAAGAAATCTTCCTGTTTTTGTGTTTCTCACGGAGCTAATATTCTATGCAAATGACCAGTCAACGCATATACAAATTTTTCCTTAAAGTTCACAGTTTTGTGTACTACTCCAAATAAGTATATTGTCGTAGATGCAGCTGGCTCAGTAAAGCCTCAGTGTGTATGGATATTGTGATTCGCCATAAAGAAGTTCAATCCTGTCACTATGGTGTAATAGACAAGTTCCATTTCCAGGTTTCTGATCAGAGCCATAAGAAATTTAGGAAGGAAAATTAGGAAGAAAATTTAGGAAAGAGTCGCCACAACTCTTCTACCCTCTGCAAAGAAACAACAAAAGGAAGAAGAGGAACACGAAGCAAGGAACATTTAATCAAAAGTTTGTTTTTTGAACAGTCATTTCAACCAGAAAACAAAACTGTGTTCTCAGGACCTAGTCTGCTAACTATCTGGGAGTGGCCTGCATTGCAACTCTGATATTTCCTATTCTTGGAGATGTGGAATCGCTGGTGCCTCTCTACATCCACTTAAGTGTGAATCAAAAATTGGGTGCTTCTTATATTCTAGATCTTATCACAATGGCTGTACTCAAAACATGAGCAAGGAATTCAGTTGACTTCTGAAGTAAATCTATCTGGAAAATAGGAATGTGGACTGCCTTTTATTTCTATTCCACTCCATTAACATGCTACAGTCTATCGAATGATTTATAGTAATTGTCAATACATAATATATATTTTAAATTGTGCTGTAATTTTTGTTCAGAGGACTCAAGTACATGATGCTGCAGATAGCAAGCATGCTTTTGAGTGCTGCCTAAAGAACTCTTTGAAGAAATTCTTTTTCTATCTAAACCTGTTGTGCAAAATGCTTTAAAAGATTTAATTTTTCAGCTTTCTTTTTCTAAGTCACTTGCATTATTCAGGTTCATGTGTCCTTTAAAGTTAAAGGTCTAAAAGAGCAAACTGACCGGCCTAAAAATCTACTTATTTTCCTAGTTACAGTCAATGTGTAAATTATATCTGCTCCTCACTGCAAGGTTGCCATGATATCTCTAAAATAGCTTGTCCAGTCTATGTATTTCGCATAAAGTGGTGAAAAATTCAGTTTTTCGGGGCTGGAGAGATAGCATGGAGGTAAGGCGTTTGCCTTTCATGCAGGAGGTCATCGGTTCGAATCCCAGCATCCCATATGGTCCCCTGTGCCTGCCCAGAGCAATTTCTGAGCCTGGAGCCAGGAATTACCCCTGAGCACTGCCGGGTGTGACCCAAAAACCACCAAAAAAAAAAAAAAAAAAGAAAAAGAAAAATTCAGTTTTTCATGGATCTCACAGAAGAGAGGCCATTTGCAATTTGTCTGATTAGTAACAAAATAGGTCTTGATACCCCAGAGCACAAGTTTTTGGTTTGGTTTTGTCTAACAACCTAACAGAGTAGTTGAGTGACCTCTTTATTTGGTATAAGAATGCCAGAGGAAATAAGGGGTTTGTTATATGCTTCACTTTGGCTTTACCTCTAATGTTAATGGGGAGGGGGAGGATCACTATTTTTCCTGCCTGTGAGTGATTGATTAGGCATATAAGAATTGTCAGACATTTTTTTTCTCTCTTTTAGTGTATCTTCCATCTCAAAAGAAAGGGGGGGCTGAGTGTACTAAACCTTCTGTTATGGTATTAACAACTTTATTGGTGATTCAATAATTTTCACAAATATAACTGCTAATAAACTCTCTCCCCTTCTTTTTCCAGCTTTTTTTGGTAATTCTCTACTTTCTATGTTTGAATAATATCACTTTCTCTCATCTTGAAGCAAATGTATTATGATCAGTTATGTCAACTATGGAATTTATTTTCTTTTAATAATCTAAAAAATTGTCAGGTGTTGAATAGCTCAGGTGGAACTGATTGTTCACCTTTAAACTCTAAGCCAACAATAAAGAATCCTTGATGTCTGTGTCTATCTTATATCAGTCACTGAGACATTTTTAAGTTTGTATATATTATTAAAACAATTTTACAAAAAATCCCCAAAGCACAACTATTTATATTTCTTTATAGCCACATTTTTATTTGTTAAAAAATTGTCATGTTCTAATTGAAGAAACAATTTCTTAAAGGTTATATTTAAATAGATAGTACATGACATAGTTTTGAAAATACTTAGCTTAAAACAAATAATAAAATGGAGTAACTAAAGTTTATTTGAAATAATTGAAACTTAAGTCTTTTTCTTTTTTTCAACATAGCATACAACTAAATTTTTTATTAATAATATAATTTTTATTTTGATCATAGTGGCTTACATATTGTTGACAATAATATTTTAGGTACATGTTAACTTAATATCAGGGGGATTCCCATCACCGAATTATTTTCCCTACACCTCCGTTCCCATCCTACCTCCCATATCTTCCTCCCTCACCCCCAGGGGCTGCAAAAATATGGTTTCCTCTGTGCCTAACTTGCTACTTAGTGGTCTTACACCTGTTTGATCTTGGTAGCTCCCTTATTTCCTCCTGTAACTGGGATGTGGGGACTAGCTAGATAAAGTTACATGGTTTTGTTTGAAGAAGTGAAAAGTAATAAACTGGGGTAAAAATCAAATACGTCGAAAATGAACAGAGTCCTTCTAGGCTCTCATCATGGGTTTGAGAGATGAAGGGGAAAAGGTGAATCACTCTAACAGTACAAAAAGAAGTGTCAAATAAAATATCCAGTGAGCACTCCAACAATAAAGGTAAGCACCACATAAAAACCATGATCTTGAAATAAAAACATGGCAGAGCACATTAAGAAAGAAAAGTGTGGCTGGGAAGGTGGGCTAGAGGTAAGGTGTCTGCCTTGCAAGGGCTAGGCTAGCGTAGGACCGACTGTGGTTCAATCCCCCAGTGTCCCATATGGTCCCTCCAAGCCAGGGGTTATTTCTGAGTGCATAGCCAGGAGTAACCCCTGAGCATCAAACAGGTGTGACCCAAAAACCAAAAATCAAAAAAAAAAAAGAAAAAAGAAAAAGAAAGAAAGAAAAGAAAGGAAGAAAATAAATAAATAAATAAATATAAATGGAGACAACAACTTCAATAACCACATCAAAACAATGAAATCAACAAAAACTAGATAGATAAATAAAAAAAGAAGAAAATTGTTTTGTGTTTTTTCCCCCTGCACAGGCACAGTAAATATTGGGGTCATTCGAAAAGGAATTCCCTTGGCCTAAGAGCTACAGGGTTTCTTCACCCTTGGAGTATATTGTCATGGGATTAAGTATAGACTCCGTACAGGTTCATTTACTCTCCCCTTGGTTCTTTCGTGCTGTTTGGAAGACTTCTGCTCAGTCCTGGGTGATAAAGTCAGACCTCTGTATCTAAAGATCTTGGTATCTGCACAACTCAAGGGGTGAAACTTATGATGAAGTCCTTCTTTGTGGTTCTAGAAGTTCTGCTCCCTCAGTGTCATTTTAATCCGTCTTCTGTGGTTGGTGGTCTTGGTCTTTGCGTTGATCCTCGGAAGTTTCCAGAAGACCCATTCCGTTGCAATTGTCTCAGACAGACCTTTGGAACTGGAGATCATGGTTGTTGTGCAGGCCATAGCTCAAACTCTAGACTAGGGCTTTTTTATTGGTCCCAGGATACATACAGTCCGGTCATGGTTCTATTAGCCAGTCATCTGTAGGTCACAACCTTGGCTTTTGGACAGACCAAAGGGTGACATGTCTTCTGATTTTGTCTTATTATTAGCTGGTAGGGTAGGATAACCTGCTCTTAGGTCAAGTTGTTCCCATTTTCCTCGTTGTCAGGATATCATTTTAGAGCTGGCACATGGTGTCCCAGCAGTATTAAGGATGTCCCAGACGGGATTTGTTTCCTGTAGCTGTTGTGAAGAACTGTGTCATTTCTATGCCTGGGATCCAGGGTTCAAGGCTGGATGAATGATGTCTAATCACCTGGGGTCTAAGTTGGGTCCACGTGACATATTTTCAGGGTGGGAGATGTCCCTGTATTGTTAAAAATTAAGAGTTCTTATCCCTAGTAGATAAGAGCTCATTTTTATACCTGAGATTTCCCCCATTTTTAGTGTATCTTTGCAGGAGGAAATGGTTATAGCCACTTCTGATCTATAACATATAAATGTGTGTATATATATATAAATATACATATATACATATACATATATATGCAGTTTTAACTGTTACTGTCATAGGAACTGATCTTTTGACTTAGTATTTTTATTCTGAGTACAACGCAATCAGAAGCCCTTGCAAATTATCTTCTAGATATTTTTACAGGTGGACCTTCTACACAGCTACTATTGTAGTCTTACAGAATATACAGAATCAAACTGTATGCCTAAGAATTATTTTTTGGTGGGAGAGGTATTTTGATTCTAAATTCAAGACTTTATATGTATACCCTTTCTTAGAAATTTCTCATTGTTTAACTGTTTGGGGAGCCTAGATCATTAAGTTGATTGTGTCTGTACAGTGTGTAATAAATGAAAAGCACATAAGAAAAGAAATGTTAAGATATAATGAAATTGTATATATAGTGCCTTTATAATGAAAAGGCAATGGAGGGCTGGAGAGACAGTACAGTAAGAAATTTGCCTTGCACAAAGCCAATCCAGGTTTGATCCCTGAAACCACAGAAAAAGTAGACCCCTGAGTAGTTTGGGATAGCCCATAAAACAAACAAATAAAAAAAAGAAAATGAAGGTTGCAAATGACCTGTAGTACATCAATTATTTACTCAGGGAAATAATGGACTATATTAGTATATGATAATAATTTAATAAGTAAATATTATTAAAATCATATATAATTATGTAAAAGCACCTGATGTTTTAACTATCTTATTTTCCAATATTAAATATTTTAATCAACAAAAGTTCTAGTAATTGGTAAAAGTTATGCTATAGACAAAAACAAGCTCTTATCTATTAAGAATAATAACCCATATTTTTTAAAATAATGCAGGTCACCTCCCACCATAAGCATGTGTCATGTACATCCATCTTAGACTTCACGTGATTGGACAGCAACCATCCACCCAGAACTCTAGATCCCAGACATGGAACAGACACAGGTCCCAGAAACAGCACCAGGAACCAAACTCTTCCAGGGGAAACTCTGAATGCCATCCAGACTCCAACTTGCACCGTTTTTAACATGACATCCTGACATGAGGAAACAGCAACAACTTGAGCTAAGAGCAGGCTGCCCCATCTCATCACCTAACAGTAAGATGCAACCAGGAGACATGTCATCCTTTGCACTAAGCAAAAACCAAAATCGCTATCTACAGAAGACTGACTTTGACAAATATACTTTGGACAGAACCTATCAAGGGACCAATGAGAAAGTTCCTAGCCTAGACCTTGGCCTAGGATTTGTACAAAAGCCAAGATGTCTAATTCCAGAAGTCTAACTTTGAAAACTGCTACTGAGTAGAACTTCTGGAACTATTGCTATACCTTAGGCTTTGTCCTAGGTTCTGAACAAAAACCAAGACCACTAATTACAGAGGACTGATTACAACAACAGTGATGGAACAGAACTCCTAGAGTCGTAAAGAAAAACTCTCTCTTAGCCTTCACCCTTTAACCTATGCAAACAACAAGCTCTCCAGCTACAGAGGTGGGATGCCATCACCCACACTATAAAAAGGCCTTGGGGTGTGTAAATGAGTGAGCATAAAGTCTGTAGTTGTTCCATGGCAGTATGCTTCAAGGGCAGAGAAACCTCTTAGGCCAAGGAAATTCCTGATGTAACTTCCTCAATATTTACTGTGCCTGTGCAAAAAAAAAATGAAGAAGAAGAAGAAGAAGAAGAAGAAGAAGAAGAAGAAGAAGAAGAAGAAGAAGAAGAAGAAGAAAGAGGAGGAGGAGGAGGAGGAGGAAGTAGAAGAAGAAGAAGAAGAAGAAGAAGAAGAAGAAGAAGAAGAGGAGGAGGAGGAGGAGGAGGAAGAAGAAGAAGAAGAAGAAGAAGAAGAAGAAGAAGAAGAAGAAGAAGAAGAAGAAGAAGAAGAAGAAGAAGAAGAAGAAGAAGACCCCTTTCTTAAGAAGTTGCTGGTCTGATTTTTTTTTCTCTTTTTTTCCGTAGCTAATGGTTTTGGTTTTTGATTTAGTCTTTGCTTATTCTTTTTGTAATTTTGTTGTTACTCCCTCATTGTTTTTTGTTTTTGTTTTGTTTTGCTACATTTTTCTTCTTTTTTCTCTTCCTTCTTTGAAGTGAATATTTATAACACCTAGACGAACTCCTCCTAGTTTTTCTCTTTTTTGTTTGCCTCCCCACCTCATGGTAACAAAACCAGACAGTCAAATGTTCATTTGGTGGAAATAAAAACTGATCAGACATGAATACCAAATCCAAAGTCAATGACAACAGAATCGATACCCAATCTACAACAAACTGTATAAGGGGAGACAGTTGCACTAGCATTACAGGGGTAAAGGAGGGAGATGTGGGATGCATGCTGGGAACAGGGGTGGAGGGAGGACAACACTGGTGGTGGGAATGCCCCTCATTCATTGTCACTATGTGCCTCAAATATTATTGTGAAAGAATTGTAATTCACTTTGACCACAATAAAAAAAAATTATGCCATAGAATTCAACATTACAATGTACTTAAATAATTAAGTAGTAGATGAGTGAATAAAATGGAGAATTTATTAAAATATCTGCAATTATACATCGCTTTAATTTTATAGATAAAATAGTTATTATATAATTCTGAATTTAAAAACTGTGTGTTGGGGCCAGAGGCAGGGCATTTGCTTTGCATATAGACGACTATGGTTCAAATGCTGACAAATGCCGGCATCCCATATGGTTCCCCGAGCCTGCCAGGAGCAATTTCTGAGTGTAGAGTCAGGAGTAACCCCTGAGCGCTGCCAGGTGTGACTCCAAAACCAAAAAAAAAAAAACAAAAACAAAACAAAACTGTGTGCTTAAGGTAATTTTAAAATAGGTTTTTAAAACCAATGTAGTTATGAAAGTAAGAGATTTGGTTGGTTTTTAGCTAGTAGAAACCAAAAAATTAAACTTGTGCCATATACTTAATTTAGAATACTCAAAGATATGTGTTTGCTATTTCTTTAAACAAGCAGTTATATAACAGCAATAATAGCAGCGTGCACACTTTTATTCTAATCAAAACCTCAAACTTAGATAAAAGAAAATCTTAGGTAAACCAGAGTACATCAGACACTAATATTTTAGTTACTGCTCTTTAAAATGTGGTCTAATGCATATATTAATGGATTATCTGGTAAATTAAGTAAATACTTTCAAAATTCAGACATTCAACAAGTGTTGAAATTGAGTGTTTTTCATCAGAGCTTAAGGTTTGTAGTAAGTGCAGAAATTGTATGGATGCTTCTAAAGTCTTAAGAAGGCTCTTTCTCTCTGGTTCTTTCAAGCTAAAAGTAAAATTCATTAAAACTTTAGAAAATAAACAAAACTAATGTACAAGTAGTAAAATTTATTATTTTCAAATATAATTTAGATAACAAAGAAGATACTTAAAAAAACTTGAAATATAAACATTACTTAAATATCAAAAACATTCGATAAATAGCAGAACTTTTTTCTGGTTATACCACAAATATCCAACATTGAAAACAAAAAGCATGTTTGAAAAAACCCAGTGACAAGAATCAAATTTGTCTCAATTTTTCTGTTTTAAAGAGAAATAAGCTGTAAAGTGACCTCTAGTGGACTCTTCATTTATCAAGTTTCACTTTCATTTTGAAGAAAAAAACTGATTATGATGTAAATTGTTGAGGCACAACAGTGGATAACATAATTTTTTAAAATACATTATGAATATACAATAGATATTAATCACTTGTTTTAAATAATGTATTTAATTTTATGGTCTTTAAAATTTAAAAATCCCTACTCCAATGTTCACAAATTCTCTTGATATATTTAAAATAAAGTAAACTTGAAAAAATCATTTTCACATAAGGAATAGTTTGGGACCAAAAAAGCAATCCTGGGACATTTTTGTACTGGCACTAGAAAAGACTCAGCATAACTTCATGAAAAGAAATTACATTATATCCCACCGCAGGATCTGTGCAGATACTGAGATCCCTAGTCACAGAGGCCTGATAGTAGCAACCAGGACAGAGCAGAGGTCTTACAAACACCACAAAAGCACCACCAGGAGAGTAAATGATCCTGAACAGAGTCTATAGTTGATCCCATGACAATACACTCCAAGGGCGGAGAAACCCCATATCTCTTAGGCCAAGTGAATTCCTTTTCGAATGACCCCAATATTTACTGTGCCTGGGCAGGAGGGAAAAAAAAAAAGCACAAATTATTATTTTTATATATATATTATTTTATTTTCATTTATTATTATTATTTTTATTTACCCATCTATTTTTGGTCAATTTCTCTGTTTGGGTGTGATAATTGAAGTTGTCCCCAGTTATACTTATTCTTTCTCTTCCTTTCTGTTCTTCCTTTGTATGCTATGCCATGTTTCCTATATCAAGACCATGACATTTTTTTGTTTGTTTGCTTGTTTTGTTTTGTTTTGTGTTTGTTTTGGTGGGTTTTTATTTTTTTTTTATTTTTTTATTTATTTATTTATTTTTTTTTTGGTGCTTGTGCTTATTGTTGGAGTCCTCACGGGATATTTGACACTTCTTTTTGTACTGGTGGAATGTTTCACCTTTTTTCTCTCCTTCATTTCTCAAACCGATGTTGAGAGCCTCTGGAAGAATTCCACTTATTTTCGGCATATTAGACTTTTACCCCAGTTTATTACTTTTCTCTCCTTTAAACAAAACCACGTAACTTGAACTAGCTAGTCCTGCCCCCCCAATTAGAGGGGGAAACAAGGGAGACACCAGGACCAAATAGGTGCAAGACTACTATGCAGTAGGCTAGATACAGAGGAGACCACACATCCTAGCTACCCTGGGGGTGAGGGAAGAGGATATGGGTGGTAGGACAAAAACGGAGGTGTAGGGAGGACAATTTGGTGATGGGAATTCCCCCTGATTTTATGTAAATATGTACCTAAAATATCATTGTCAACAATATGTAAACCACTATGATCAAAAATAAATAAATAAAAAAAAGAAGAAAAAAGAAGTATGTGCCAAGAAATACACCAATATAAATGTATAAAAAAAAAAGAAATTACATTATAGCAGCACATGTATTTCATCTTCTTTATTACCTGCATTCACCTCTCAAAATTGAAAAACAGGTGACCGAATAGATTGTACAGTGGATAGGGCACTTGCCTGTCGACCCCTGGCATCGCAAATGGCCCCCCAAACCTGTGGGAATGATCCTTAGCAAAGAATCACAGAATAGGGAGTAAACTCTGAACACCACCACAGAGTGTGACTAAAAATCAAAAACAAAAACAAAGGGAAGGAAAAATTTATTTCTATAAACTCATTTTAGTAGTCTAGGGCGATAATATAGGGGTTGAATGCATATTTAGATTTTTTAATAAGTACAAATTTCTTGGTGACCAGTCCAAAGGTCCCCAGCATATCAGTTCTAAAAGCATCTTGCATTAAGTAGCAGCTTATCAGGACCTCCCATGATGTTCACCTCAAATGAGTAGGAAAACAGGTCTGACCAGTGTGCCCTAAAGGCCAGCATTCCTGGGTTTCACTAGACCACCAGGGAAGGGAGCTCCTCCAGTGGTAAGTTTTCAAAGGAGTCTGGGGGAGTAATTTGTTGCCCAAGATGCTTAGGGGAAATAAGGAATCTACTCTGAGGTTGGGGAGGGGGTTTCAGGTTAGATTCGAACTATTCTTTATTTCTCTTCTCCAGTTTTCAACAAAGATCTAACTAACTAACTAACTAACTAACTAACTAACTAACTAACTAACTAACTAACATCCCTTTTATAATTTCCAGCAACATCCTTTTAGATAGATGGCCCTATTGTTCACCAAAATAAAAAAAAAAAAGAAAAGAATTTAGGGGCTGAAGAGATAGCACAACAGGAAGGCATTTGCTTTGCATGCAGCTGACCCAGGACAGACCTGGGATCCATCTCCGACATCCCATATGGTCCCCAGAGCCAGGAGCGATTTCTGAGCACATAGTCAAGAATAACCTCTGAGCATCACCAGTGTCTGAGCATCACCGGTGTGACCCAAAAAACAAAACAAACAACAACAACAAAAAAAAGGTTGGGGGAAATTTATAGCCCTAAAGTTAAAAAGACAAAAAAATACCCAATCAATTCACAAAACCAATAACTGGATGTGAAGAAAATAGCAATTTGTCTATATTTAATGTTTATTATGTAATTTGGATCTATGCCTTGTGTTCTAACTTAACTGCAACTTACATGGTTTGTAATATGTGAAAACTGAGGTTCAGAAAATAAAAGTGACTTGTCAGCCATGCGTATTACAGCTGAAGGGAAATGCCAAGATTTCTGGTTCTAATTCGTACAACTTACAACTCAGAAAAGCAAAAAAGTCAATGGTCCTTACTTAAGTCATGAGTAATCTCATACCTAATGTCTATATTTTTATTGACTGGCTATAATTTTGACAACAGGGGCCATAGCAATAGTATCGAATGCAGGGTTCTTGCTTTGCACAAAAATAACCCTGATTCAATCCTTAGCCTCTCATATAATCCTCCAAGAATGTGTAAAAGTAATTCCTGAGTTCAAAACCAATAATCAGCCCTGAGAACCACCGGATTGGCCAACATAACAATAACAATAATAATGATAATGTTTACAATATATTTTATCCCTTCAATGAATAAAAGCAAAAATTAAAGAGATTAAAACAAAATCTTGTGTCTTTTTCATATAACCTAGAAAGCCAAACTCCCCTCAATTACACTGAGGCAGTAAAGATATCAGAAATAATTCCCAAATGAATCTACCTCTACAGAAACTATAGAAAGCATTTAGGCAGTTTGTGAAGTCTGCCAAGTAATATACTTTTTAGAATACTGAAACAAGAGGACAAAAAAATTGTTATGATTTGAGATATTGAAAAGAAACAAAGACTTTAAATCTCTGAGGCAATTATTTCACCCTCAGAACACCAGAATATTCTAGGCTTCTTGCCAAATGAATGTTTGACTGAATATAAATAAGCTTATTATCATGCATAAGTATAAATGATACAAAAGAACTGAGGCTTAATAAAACATTTTATACCTAAGCTGACTGACACTGTACAAAGAAAAAAAAAGCGTGTCAGTTTTGCCTATGTATCTGAGTTATTTTTCATTTAATCCTGTCTCAATTCTAAATACCAACAATATTTCAAAATTATTTCACTATGCAATTTCTTGCTATTATGAGTCATAGGCAATGCTTGAAACTTAACATTTATTACTTAAGAAATATCTTCTCATTTGTTATAACAATGTTTAACTTTCTAAACTCAGCTTTCCTGCTACAAGTATCAAATAAATATGCCTTTGACTAATAAAAAATAAGTGCTGTCAAAAACATCTATATGTCACAGCATAATTATTTCAAATATATAACTATATTTTTGCAAAAAAAAATGGAATAATACCACTCTGTGAAGTCTTTGTGTCTGTGCATGTATGTACATGTATTTGCAGAAGTAAGCCCTGATCACAGCCAGGCATAACCTTCCAAGATAAAAATAAAAATGACAACAATAATGTATTACTGTATTTGTGTAACATTAATTTAAATGGAATATTACATAAATTATCTTTAAAATATGGTGGTGATTACACTGTAAAATATGTTTCACTTATAAAGTATCAAAATCATGCATTGGCAACCAGATGGGCCTAATGTGAAAATTTCAGTATGTTTATGGGAACTAAAATAGTTTGCTAAATTGACAGGTATCATGAAACAACTATAATTACACTGGGCAGGGTGCAACCCCATCTTGTCAGGAGTAATCCTGGAAAGAAAAAGAAAGAAAAGAAGGAAAGAAAGAAAGAAGAAAGAAAGGAAGGAAGGATGTATAGAGGGAGGGAAGAAAGAAGGAAGGAAGGAACCAAGGAAGGAAGAAGAAAGAATGAGAAAGAAGAAAGAAAGAAAGAAAGAAAGAAAGAAAGAAAGAAAGAAAGAAAGAAAGAAAGAAAGAAAGAAAGAAAGAAAGAAAGAAAGAAAGAAGAAAGAAAGAAAGAAAGAAAGAAAGAAAGAAAGAAAGAAAGAAAGAAAGAAAGAAAGAAAGAAAGAAAGAAAGAAAGAAAGAAAGAAAGAAAGAAAGAAAGAAAGAAAGAAAGAAAGAAAGAAAGAAAGAAAGAAAGAAAGAAAGAAAGAAAGAAAGAAAGAAAGAAAGAAAGAAAGAAAGAAAGAAAGAAAGAAAGAAAGAAAGAAAGAAAGAAAGAAAGAAAGAAAGAAAGAAAGAAAGAAAGAAAGAAAGAAAGAAAGAAAGAAAGAAAGAAAGAAAGAAAGAAAAGAAAGAAAGAAAGAAAGAAAAGAAAGAAAGAAAGAAAGAAAGAAAGAAAGAAAGAAAGAAAGAAAGAAAGAAAGAAAGAAAGAAAGAAAGAAAGAAAGAAAGAAAGAAAGAAAGAAAGAAAGAAAGAAAGAAAAGAAAGAAAGAAAGAAAGAAAAAGACTTATCTACTTGTCTACTTAGGTAGATAGTAAGTAGATAGTTCATTATCAGTCTGCCACTTAAAGACATGATAAGTGTGTATTAACAAAATAACTAGACCAGGGGTGGAAAACAAATTTGACACAAAGAACCAAAATTTTAAACTGTGAGAGTCAGAGAGCCACACCACGTAGTGACCTGCCAAAACAAACACTCACACAAAAACATATAATTTTAACAATAATTTATTCAACACATATTGCATTTTGCCATTTTGAGTGAGGGTCAAAATCCTGCAGTGATGGTGAGGGTTTGCTGCGTCCTCCACACTAAGAACTAATGGCCTGATGGGACCCAACATGTGTCACACGGGTCCCCCGCTGGCCTGTGCAGTTGTTTCCGAGGGATGGGAGACGGGAGGACGCAGCCTGGGGGCGGGACTAGCGCTCGGAGATCTCTCCTCAGAGGTCCCTCCTCAGAAGCAGCAGAACAGAATTCAAACTTGGCAAAGAGCCACAGTATACAAAATAATGATAAGAGGCAAAGAGCGGCATTCATTTTGGCCGGGAGCCGCATGTGTTCGCCACTCCTGAACTAGACTAAGAAGGAGCAGAAAAATAAAGTACTAAGTCCAAATATAAAACTAGAGACAAAATTTCTTTCTAGAAGTGGAATAAATAGGGGCTAGAGAGATAGCACAGTGGATGGATGTTTGTCCAGAGCACTGCTGGAGGTAATTCCTGAATGCAGAGCCAGGAGTAATGCCTGAGCATTCCTGAGTGTGTTCCCAAAACAAACATAAATGTGGGATAAATATATTCCTTGTAACTAACCAAATAAGGAATTGTTTCTCTATTTTTGTTTGTTAGGTTTTTTTTTGTTGTTTTTTTTTTTTTTTAGAGTTTAAGGCCATACTTGGTGGTTCTCAGGGCTGTGTTCAGGGATTAAATAGGGGTGGGCTATGTACAAGGCAAGTACCTTCATCCTGAGGCTACCTCTCTGGCCCTGGTTTTATTGTTATACTTGCTATTTAACATGATTAACACAATGCAACAGGAAAATGCTGGCTTCAAAGGGATGAAGAAAGGAATAAATATATTAAATTACGTTGAAATTTAAGTCAAAGATGAATCTGAGTTTCTTTTAAGTCTGTAGAAACTGCTTCCTTAAGGACTTCTGTCATGACCTTTAATTTGTCTTTGTCACTCCCAACTGTTGTTTTAGGCATGCAGTAACCCTCTTCTTCACTTAACTGCTGAAACTACTTACTTAATTGAGGAATTACAAGATATATAATAGTCTGATGAAACGTAAAATGAAACTCATGTAGATGGCCACATAATCTGATAGAATAAATAATGTGTCATATTATTAACTGAAATGTTTCCTTCTGATCATAAGTAGATCTGGTTACTAAGTTATTTACACAAAGGAAAAAGCAAGAGAAGAGAAACAGTTGTGATTTCTAAGAAAGCAGTTTGTCTCGGGTTTCATATGTGGGACTCAGAACATAATTGTTCTGCTGTTTCCTATGACTTCTGGCTATTTTCTTAGTGTTCGTGTAAACATATTTTTCATAACTTATTATTTGTAGTTGAATGATGATAGCAAACTACCTAACTGTTAGGACTTTGTGACACTTGATAATTTAGCATAGTTTGTTTCCCATTGACATACTGACACATTCGCATTAAGCCCAACCCCTTTGGAAGAGAAAACTTTGCAGTGCTAAATCTTAAGACTGTACAGAGAGAAATTGTATTCAACAAGTCGAATCCAAACAATTTGATAATTTAAGCTCTCTGTATGACATCATCTGAAATAGGATCTTTTCAGAGGGCATATGCATAGTGTTAGATAATTAAGGATTGTGCTATTCTTAGGACATAGCAAGGGCTATTAAAAGGGAAGTATCTTTAAACTCTCCCTTCCTTCTCTGGCCTACCTTAAGTAAGACTCTTACAGAATTACCACATAGTTAATATCATCCTTTATGTTTGTTAAAGGTCAGCAACCATAAATCAGTGAATAGAGACTTCCTAAAGTCCAGGAAGGAAACAATAAAGGATGCTGTATACAAGTAGAAACTATGAGAATAACTGTGCTGGATAGTACGTAATTGCTGAAGTTAAAATTAACCAGGTCACCTTACTATTAAGGGTGAAAAACAAAAACAAAACAAAAAACCTGGGAACCTGGCAACCAAATAAATAAATATGAACTTCCTTCCCACCAATAAGCCTCTTTTAGTCCTATGTCAAAATATTATTCAAGAATCATATATTTTATTACAGTACAACACTAAATCATATTTTGGTGCTCTTAAATTATTAAAAATATTCATAGTGTCATACCTATATTTCATATATTTACAATCTAAAATTAAAAGAAATATTTTTTAAAATTTTATTGTGGCCGAAATTGAAAGATATTTGAAAAGCCTTAAGAGTCAACTCCAGAGTTCATGAGTAGAAATACTCCTAGAGCTGGGATTTACCCAAGCTGAATCAGTTATATTTTTATCTTGATTATTCACTATTATTCACTGTTAAGACTGACATTCTGTGAGTGACATCCGTGAGTGACATCTTATATTTACCAGTTAATTCTTTTATCTCTTTAGATAAAATGTCTTCAGGAAAGATTATGTTCATTTTTATCACTCAGCATATTTCAATAGCATATTTGTATGTTAATTACTCAATAAAAATAATGGATATGAATTTACAATAAGATGTGATGTAGCAGCTAAATGTAGAAGGTATTCTGTACTTAACATAGGATATTTTAATAAATAAATTATTTAATTGAACTACCATGAGATACCAAGTTACAAAGTTGTCCATGATTTAGTTTTAGTCATAGAATGTACAATGAAGTCTTTGCCAGCCAGTGCACATTTCCCACCACCAATATTTCCAGTTTCCCTCCCTCTTTTCCCTTCCCTCTACCCTGCTTGCCTTTGTAGCAGACATTTTTATTCTCTCTCTCTCTCTCTCTCTCTCTCTCTCTCTCTCTCTCTCTCTCTCTCTCTCTCTCTCATTTTCCTCTCTCTCCTCTCTCTCTTTCTCTCTCCTCTCTCTCTCCTCTCTCTCTCTCCTCTCTCTCTCTCTCTCTCTCTCTCTCTCTCTCTCTCTCTCTCTCTCTCTCCTTTTGTTTACTCTTTTAGACACAGTGGTTTGCTATGTTACTAAAGGGGCATCATGCCTTTCACTTTATTTCCTTTCAGCACCCAGTTTCAGTCCAGAGTGATTATTTCCAGTTGTCACTGTTACAGTGGTTCCTACTCCCTAGTCTGTCCTAACTGCACTCCCCAGCTATTTGTGACAAGCTTGCCTACTGGTCCTAATGGCCCTGATTCTATTGTCTTAGAATATTAGGCTAACTAGTTTATGTGGTTAAAAAAAAAAAAAAAAAAAAGAACTACAAGCAGTAATGTTACTGCCTATTTCCCACTAGGTGGCAATATATCATTTTCTATATAGTCTTGTTTCCCCAGAATCGATTGAAATACATCTTTAAGTAGTATCTTTCTTTCAATACATTGGCTGAAATTTAGACTAAGAAAAATGAGAAATCAGTGATGTATTAAAATAGGAGATAGAGTTGTTTTATAAAATCCAGAAATAAAATTAAAGCAATAAATTCTGTTTCCTGTATGCTTGTGATTAAAATGTATCCTTAATTTATATGACCACATTTAAAATGTGGTTATAATTTGTTATTTAATTGAAATAAAATTAATTTATTATTTGTATCAAAAGTACTTAAAATTGTCTAAGTTCTGTTTGTTAACATATGATCCTTAAATTAGGGCCGAAGAGAAGTAGGGCATGTACCTTGCTTGTGGCTTACCTGGGTTCAATTTCCAGCAGACTATATGATCCCCCAAGCACTGCAGGAGTAATTCCTGAGTAACCCATGAATCTTGCCAGGTATAGCCCCAAAACAAAAATATAAAAGCTAATAAAATATCCTTAAATTAGATCATAATATTTTTTAATTAAATTACTTTTCCCATAGCCTATTTTCACTCACTACTTTGATAGAAAGTATACTCATTGTCATATTTTTAAAATGTCAATACATACCTAAAGATAAGTTGATACTGATTAAAGACATACACTATTTTGTAAAGGATAAGAAGTTTTAGTAAACTATCTGACAAATATATAACTAGATCTACCATAACAGAGCATCATACACTTAAGGAGCATAAACAGCAGAAGTTAATTTTTTCACAATTCTGGAAGTTAGAAAACCAAAATTGAGGAGTCTTTTTTTTTTTTTTTTTTAGCAAAGTTGGTTTATTTTTATGGGGTGGAGATGTTAGAATCTACCTGGCAATGCTCACACCTCTGTACTCAAGAGTTACTTTCAATGGTGGGGCTGGACCATGTGGTGCCAGGTATTGAATTTACATTGGATGCAAAATACAAACAAGGAAGTAAGTCCCTTAGCCCCTGTACTATGTCTCTAACCTCTAAATTAAGTTTTTATGAGATTTTTCTCTTGGTCTCTCAGATGGCTACATTCTGAGTCTTCACATGGTCTTTCCTTCTTCTCTCTGTATGCTAATCTCTTCATAAAATGATAGCAGTAATTAAATTTGGGTTACCTAGATTATCTTGTTCTCCTTACCTGCCTCTGTAATTCCACCAATAGCTAATGCTTGAATGTGGCTTCATTACCCCAAATTGCAATTCTGGTGTTAACAGGTTATAAAGGCCTTCTCAAGCACATTTTGAGATATTGTGAATTGGTGGGAGAAAAGGAGCACAATTCATTCATTCAAATCCTTAAGTAGGGCCGGAGAGATAGCATGGAGGTTATGCATTTGCCTTGCATGCAGAAAGTCGCTGGTTCGAATCCTGGCATCCCATATGGTCTTCCAAACCTGCCAGGAGGGATTTCTGAGCATAGAGCCAGGAGTAACCCCTGAGAGTTGCCAGGTAAGACCCAAAAACCAAAAAATAAATAAATAAAAAAAATAAGTAAATCATTATACACAACAATGTTCCTTGTTTCTAAACTAAGATATTATCATGTTTAGCCAAGAATTCTGAATTAGAAATTTGGATTCTTGAGCTAAGAAAAGCTCTTAGAGATAAATTGATTCACAATGTTGCATGCCAATAACTGTCTCCAAACTTAGATCTTCTGATAAATCAATTTGGACCAGTCATGAGTATTTTTAAAACTTAAAAGACATTTTAAATATAAAACTGTATTTGAAAACCACTTATATAAACAAATGTTTGCAAAAATAAATATACAGTAATTCACCCAAAGGAGATTCAAGTTCATTTAACATGTTTCCTAGAAAATATTATGAACTCTAAAGTGTAGAAAACTCTGATTTTGTCTAATACTCTCATTTTACTAGTGAAAATTAGGTGTAAGATTTCCTGACAATTGGGATTCTAGTATACTTATAAAGCTGTATGCCTACATTCAAGTGACCTTGTAACTTCTTTGCCTTTGAGTTTAGGCATATCTTGATATATCTAGAAGCCTAGAAGAACAGATTATCAAAGCTGTGTTTGTATTTTAAAAACATTGCAGGAGTCCACCGCCCTTTGGGGGGGGGGGGGTTCTGGGCCATACTCAGTAGTGCTCAGGGCTTACTCCTGGCTCTGGGCTCAGGAATAACTCCTGGTATGCTGGTGGACCATATGGGATGCTGAGGATCAGACCCAGGTGGCCTTATGCAAGGCACACTGCTATGGGTCCACCTCTGAGAAGCTCAATTTATGCAGAGGGATATTGTATTTAGGTCTGATAGCAAGTAGTGATGCCAGGATCCTCTGTCCTTCACCCCAACTGTATAAGATTAGGCCTGAGGCCAAGGTGGAAGGAAACTATAGTTAAGAATTTTGTAGTTTGTAATGAAAACAACTGATGCATGATTTCTAGTGACAGCTTCTGCAGCATAAATAGCATAGAATCACTGACCCTCAAAAAATAGCAACTTGCGACTTTTTTTTGTGGCAAAAATTGATAACAAAGCCAAACAGGTTGATTGGTACACTGGGACAGGTAGTGTACTGATAGCTCAAGAGTTGATTATATAGACATAATACAGTGGGATATTTATGTCTTCTTTGTATATTTCTTTAGATGCATTTCTTTGTATAGTTTTTTAAATGCATTTACTTAAGAGTTGTAATTCTTAGTATATATTTTCATATGTAGAAGTAGCATTCCCATCCCTTTTTTTGGATCTGCTTATTAGGAACTTCTAGTAAATAAGTATCTCTTGGGATCTGAGTTCTGGTTCAAACCAGGTTATAGTGATTGTTTAGCTTGTTATTTTTATACTCATATGCACCAGTATTTTCATGTGACATTGTTTCTTTTTGTGTAGGCACATGAAATGGGGAAATTTTAAGTATAGAAAGAAGTTCTTATTTAATAGGGATAGGAACTCATAAATTTTATAGTGCAGGGGCAGCTTTCACCCTGAACATTTGTCATAGTGACTCTACTTAATCCTCAGTTGATCAAACATTAAAATTCCAACCCCAAACCTTAGATCCTGTCCTTGGAACTGGCATAGTTTTCTGCACCAGCACCAGAAATAAAAATTTCTACTGAGAGAGGCCCTAATGCTTCCCTAACACCAACTTGCTCCAAGGCAGGTTCTTATGACATCCTGACAACTATAAAACAGCAAGCAACAACCTGCTCAAAGGCAGCTTTCCCTGCCTTGCCACCATCTCACCTAATGGTGAGATGAAATCAAAAAATACTCCATAACACCCTGGCTTGAACATAGAATATATGCAAAAACCAAGATTACTAGGTACAGAAGCCTGACTGTGACAACAACAATTGAGTAGAATTTTTCCTGGGACCATGAAGAAAGACCTTGGGGTTGGACAATTAGTAAGCCTGGAGTCTGTAGTAGGTTTCTGACAGGATGCTTCATGGGTAGGGACACCCATGAAGGTAGGCCAAGGATATTTTCTTTCTAATTTCCCCCAACATTGTGCCAAGCAGAAAAAAAAAAACTGCCACCTCCCATTTATTTATTTATTTATTTTAGATAGGGGCTCCCACCTTTCTGATAGAACCTTGGTATATAAATTATTTTGATTTACCTTATAAGGTAAATCTGCTTCCTTCTACACATTGAGACAAGAAAAAGAAGAAAAAAAAAAAAAAAGGAAGAATGGCGCACAAGGGCCAAGTGGTCTCAGGTGAATTGGAGAAGAAAAAAAGTCAGAACTAAAAATTCAAGCCAAAGCCAGTAACAGTAGAATCAAGAGACCCAGACTATAACAATCTTAACTTAAAATGGGTCTGTTACACTGGTAGGATTGGGGGGGGCGGGGTCTAAAGGTGGAGGTATGAGATGCACACTGGAAACTTTGGTAGAGGGAGGTCAACACTGGTGATGGAAATGGCCCCAATTCACTGCCACTGTATGCCTGAAATCCAACTATGAAGGACTCATGCTTCACAATAGTCTCAATGAAACATTTTTAAAAAGCAAAACTCTTTGACCCTGATGAAATTGACCTCATTTATAGGTGCAACAGGAAATCTACATTTGTACAGCTTACCTAGAGATCTCCTTCTCTAGGAGCTCTAGAATGATCTACAGATGCTATGACTTACCCTCTGCTATCTATACATTTGTGAACTATTATTTTTAATAAAAATATTTAAAAATTATAGTTGGGGAAAAGTATCTCCTTTCAAATTTGTTTTCTTGCTGAGTTAATAGAAGTGTGAAGTCATTATCAGAAGATTTCTCTTCACTATATTTCTATCTGACTGACCATTTATCTGAACATACCAGTAAAGACTGATAGAATTGGGATAGAGAAAGTGTTATTAAACTTAAATTTTTCTTTACCTGAGATTTTCAAAGGAAAATAACCCGAAGAAGAAAGACTGTGTTTTATCCAAAATCTCAGGTCCCTACCTTTGAGCTATATAAAATTGGCTTACTCCCAAAATAAATGTAGTTTAAATATTTAAATAATAGAAGAAAGTCATTTATAAGCTACTAGCACTCAGATAGCTTGATGAAACTTGTTTTTGCCTGCAAATGAAAGGAACTTTTTTAACTACTGCCATGATTTTAAGTTTAGGCATGTTTAGAGGCTTACTAAAAACTTTCAAATGCATCCTCAAAAGTAAAATAAAAATAAAATTTAGGAACAGTTATCCACAGTATCTCCCTAGAAAAAGAATGCCCTCATACCAATGTCTTACTTCTTCTTAGATGCACTGAGTTGAAAGTAAGCCCCTCTTAAAGAGATGGCGATAAAACATGTCTTCATATCAATTCAAACATTGTTTGCTATTTATTAATATTGATAGGAATTTTGTATCTCACCCATGAAAGAATGATGAAGAGTTTAAGAAAACCTAAAGTGGATGATAACTAAAGATGGAGACTTTGAGATGAAATTTAGAAAAGGAATAAATGTCCAGGACTATAAACTTGCTAATGTTCATACTTACCTCTGATTAAAAAAGACAGAAAGAGTTTAACTTGCACTCTCTTCAAATCATTTTAATGAAGAATACTAAATTACTTGTCTTTCTAAGAGGGCCCTGAAATAATATCTTTTTTATTTTTTTTCTCCATCCTCACTTGGGTTTTCCACAGAACATCCAAGTACAAAGACATCTAACTACATGATTTGCAGCACTTCTAGGCTTTGTGTCACTGTTTGACTATGATTGTCATTCTCAAAGAATTGGTACAATCTTGCCAAAGGGAAAAACAGATCTTAAATTATTTGTTTGCCTGGGGAAAAAAGAAGTAATTAAATACATCTTTTAAAAATTTTATAATCTATGAGAAAACAACTAAACACAGAAAAGGATCCTTTTCTATGTCTACAACTGAGAGTGATCCTGGCACATCCATCCAGAGAATAATATATAATATGCTATTATTTTAAATTTTTGGACCACCCCTGGTTGTGCTCAGGTTGACTCCTCTCGCTATGCTCAAGAATTACTCCTGAAGGAGCTGGGGGACCATATGGGATGCCAGGGTTGGCTGCAAGCAAGTCAAACACCCTCCCTAAGTGCTCTACTCTGGTCACCAATAAGCTACACATTTTTTCCAATTTTCTACGCCACTATAGTTAGTTTGCCTGGAATCTTAGGGCTGGAAATGAGAGGACTGGATAGGGGAAGAGAGGAGAGAAGAGGAGAGGGGAAGGAAAGGGAAAAAAGGACTGGAAAGAGAGTAGAGGGGAGGAGGACAGGAAAAGAGAGAAGAGAGAAGAGGAGAAGGGAAGTGAGGGGAAGGGTTGAGAGGGAAGTGATGAGGGAAGGGAAGAGGAGAAATTTGGAATTGGTGGTTAGGTGTAAGAAGAATTCATTCATTTTGTTATATCATTTTCTTTTTTTTTACCATCATTTTCTTGTTTTATAAACGATTCCTGAGTACAAAGCCAAAAGTAACCCCTGAGCATTGCCGGATATGCCCCCATAAAGTTACAGCTCAAGAACAATTGAAAGATACTGAAATTCTCAACAGGAAGCAAAGGTCCCTTGCTAATGGGTAAATAGTTTTCATGGGCCACCATAATCTTCACCTTCATGATCTTCAAATGCAGACTTGTCTGCATCAATCACTGAGCACAGAACAGCTTTCTAACAAGATGCCATTTGTCCAAGATGCCAATAGTTCAAGTATAGAACATGGTTACTTTTCTGATTCTTTCATTCCTTTTACATTTTTCATTATTTATGGAAGAAACAGAATAATTTAGCTTATATTGCTTGTTACAACTAAATGGTGATTGAACTATCAAAAAAACTTCACTAATAGAAAACTTACGAAAATTATTATGTCTCACAATGGCATTAAGCCATTGTTTGAAGACTTACTGGGCCTTTTGCTGGTAGTTGAGCATCCTATGTTGTTGCTTTTGTTTTTACAGGTGGCTTCTGTACTTTTACATCTAATCTGGGATGTCAGTGTTGAGGAGTTTGGAGAACTATGGAGCTGAACCAATGAATTCACCCAGCAGCAAAAGAGAGATGTTGGTGTGGTTAATTGGGCTTCCAGAAATAGTAGGGAGAAGCTACCCACTCCCGTTCTGAAAAGAAACCAGAGGTTTCAACTCCAAAACTAGTGTACCTGGAGTTTTTGTTGATTTGGTGTCTCTGCAGAGATTAATCATGAACTTCTAGTTCTTTTATTCCACTGCACACTGCTACTTAGGACTTACTCGTGGCTCTGTATTCAGGAATCACTCCAGACAGAGATCAGGAAACCACATGGGGAGCCAATGCCTCATATAAAACAAGTATTTTGACCTCTGTACTATCATCTAATCTATATTATTCTGCATATTATTTCTACCAAAGCAGAATTTCTCGCAGAGTTCTTTCTGAGTGTTATGCTGATTAACAAATGTTTAAGTACTGGGACTGTACTTATCATGAAGGATTAGTATTTACAGAACCCAGATTGATCACATACAAGGTAAGAACCCACTCTCAGGATCCAAAAAATTTCTTAAGCAAGGTATTAGACCATCCAGATGATCAAAGAAAAGACAAATTGGGGGCCGGAGAGATAGCATGGAGGTAAGGTGTTTGCCTTTCATGCAGAAGGTCATCGGTTCGAATCCCGGCGTCCCATATGGTCTCCCGTGCCTGCCAGGAGCAATTTCTGAGCATGAAGCCAGGAGTAACCCCTGAGCACTGCCGGGTGTGACCCAAAAAAAAAAAAAAAGACAAATTGAGGCTAAAGCTAAACTCTCTCCAAGAGCAAACTCAAGGCCAGAGATATAATTCAAGGGGCTAAATTCATTCCAAAATGCATTCCAAAGGCCTGGGTTGTTTCTCATCACTGCTTGGTCTCTGGAATGCCACCAGGATCAACCCCTAACTATCAAATTCAGAGTAGTCCTTAATCACAGCCAAATATGCCCCCACTCCTCCCTCTCCTTAGAAAAGAACAAAATCTTCATGAAAAAAAGTATGAAAAGCTTCTACAAAAATGGTTTTGAGGAACAGTATGATAGTATAGCAGGTAAAGTACTTGTATGTGACCACTTTGGTTCAATCTGGCACCACATATGGTCCCAGAAGCCTGCCAGGAGTGATCCTTGAGTGCAGACCCAGGAGTAAGACCTGAACACCACTGAATGTGACTACCAAACCAAACCCAAACAAACAAACAAAAGAATTACTTTTTTTTTCTTTTTAGTTTCTTTTATTTTATTGAAACCATTATGATCTACAAAGTTTTTTATAGTTGAATTTCAGATACACAGTGAATCAGGATCATCCCCACCCACCAGTGTCGACTTCCCTCCACCAATGATCTCAGTGCATCCT
Source organism: Suncus etruscus (assembly GCF_024139225.1). Classification (NCBI taxonomy): domain Eukaryota; kingdom Metazoa; phylum Chordata; class Mammalia; order Eulipotyphla; family Soricidae; genus Suncus; species Suncus etruscus. Next base: position 69,098,117 of record NC_064863.1, on the reverse strand, counting down.
ATACTACTACCCACTGCCACCAAGGCCTGCCAGTATAACAGGCCCATTTAAGTTTAGATTGTTGAAGATTAGATTTTTTGATTCTATTGTCATTGACTTTGGCTTGGATATTTAGTTATGTCCTAAACAATATATATGTAATTACTTTTTACTTTTCAAGACATAGCTTTATAGGACAGAGAGTCAGCTCACTGGGCTGGAGCATATGCAGAACCCTCTTTATCTCCTACAAATAAGCCCCAATTACAGAGCCAGGAGTAGCCCCTGAATATCAGAGTGTGACTCAAAATCAAACAAACACACATTATACCATGGATGATATAATTTATCAGTTGGGGTAAATTGAGGCACACAAATAAAATTATCTCAACATTTTGAAAAGAACTCCTGACCTAAAAATCACTATTAATTTTAATGTAGTATAACTCCTTCTCTTCCAATGTGACACACAATCCTGAAACATAATATACTGGGACTCTTGATAGTTCCCTTGAGCATACTAAGTCATCTGGTACAGAGAAATAATGCAGCATACAGGTTTCTTGCATTGCAGGTAGCCAGACCCAAATGCAATCCCTGGCACCCCATATAGTTCCATGAGTCCTCCAGGTGTGGTCCAAAACCAAAATAAATAAGTCATCCTATGAAAAGTATTGGGAAAAGTATCTACCAGTTTTGTGTCTATGTGTATAAATATATGTTATGCATATGTACATGTGTATACAATATTAATACATATTACATAGACATAGACATATGTTCGTGTGCATATGTAAATAAAATTATATAGCCAACTGAGCCACCGAAGTAGGACACTTCTGTCAACCATCTAATGTAGAAAAACTTTTTTGTACAAGAATTTTTTTTTCTCTTTGGAAGGGGTGGGGATGGGGACTCATCTGGTAGTATCAAGGTTTATTCCTCTGCACACAGGGATCACTTTTGACAGGGTTTAAAGGACCATGTGGTGTGCTGAGGATTGAGCTTGGACCATGTTCAAATGCATGGTATACACCTTACCTACAGTGCTATCTCTCTGGCCCACCAAAATTTTTTTTAAAGAAGTTTCTTCAAATGGATTTTTTGAAGAACTTTTCAGAGAGGGCTCAATGGACTGAGCACCTGCTTTGCATGAAAGATGCCCAGGATTGATCACTGACTCTGCATAGTCCCCCAAGAAGTACCAGGAGGGATCCACAGGAACGCATAGAAATAGCCCCTAGCACCTCTGAATGTGCCTGAAAAAATATAAAGAGGGGGAGAGAGGGGAGAAAAGGGGAGGGGAGAAAATGGGAGGGAAGAGTAGAGGGGAGGGGAGGAATGAGTAGAGGAGATGAGAAATGGGGAGGTGAGAGGAAAGGTGAAGGGGGAGGGAGGTGAAAGGGAGGATGAAGAGGGTATAAGAGAGGAGAAAGGAGGGGAAGAGAGAGGAGAGATGAAGAGGGGGAAGCAGGAGAGAAAGGAAAAGAAGAAGGAAAAGGGGAAAAAGAGGGAAACTAAGCTAACCAGTTTGTTTCTTCATTCTCTAGTCATGAAAATAAACATTTCTTTACAAAGAAGTCTAAGACCTTTTCTTTAAGTAAAAAATAGCCAAAGTTGGTTTAGCAATGTGATCTGTGAAGCAGTGAGTGCTCCCCTCTTGTCTGCTTGGATCTAAGCATCAGCAGGTAGTCAGATCCACCCAGGGAAAGATTGTTTCTAACTCAACTTTCTGTGTCTCTTGGCTTACCTATCAGCACAAAATAGATGGGAATCTAGAAGGCAGCAGAGGACCCTTTCCTAAACTCATGGATCAAGTTGCTTGCTTGTTTGCTTTTGCCCTCAAGATAAAATCAGGGCATAGTCAACCCAAGGTAAAATCAAGTTCCAATTCAGGTTACAAAGTCAGCCAGACTTCCTCTCCAGAGAAGGGACCCAGCGCATACAGCTGTACCTCAGGCAGAGGCTGGGGACATCCTCAATGCCCAATACGGTGGTCAATCCCTTTCGAGTTGGTTGCCCCAAGGTGAGGTTTTCTCTGAAAACTCTAGAAATACTCTCAAATTTCCCTAAGTGAGGAAAAGACAAAAAAAAAAAAAAAAAGCTTCTAGTGGGTGAAGAGTGACTGAGAGAAGAAATAGCAGACCTTGTCTTGACAGTTGCCTGATGACAAAGCAAAGCAAATTGATTCCAGAAAGGGGGAGTTGGGCTTGATCGAAAGGACTTTAAAAAGAAAAGAAAAACTAAAGTAGCCAGCCTGATTCTTGCTTGGATAGGATTGTCTAGGTCCCCATGGCAAGAAGCACAGCAGCTCAACTCCTGGCTCCTACATTGCAGTCGGGGCCCAGGTGAGAGAAATGGGAATAGGGTATCACCCCAGGCATTAGAGGAAGCCCGTTTTAGGGTGCTGGTGGTGATGTGGTCAAGATCCAACTGGTGTTCAATCTGGTTGAAGCATCCAACTTTCCCGGCTTAGGTCAGAACCCGAGCCCTGGAGGGCATCCGCGCGCATAAACTGCCCGCGAAACGAACTGAATAGCACATATAGTACATGATGGATCCAAAACCCGGGTGGGCATAATTCCTTTGCACATTCCGATCCGTATCTGTGCTTGGAACTGTCCGAGGAGTGGATGTGACTTCGAGATGGACTCGAGGCTCAGGGCCTTGGACCGGGTACAAGGGCGACGCTGCAGAACCTGGGGTGGGCTCAGAACCCCGGAACTTTCCCAGGGAGAAATAGCTAGGGGCTATTTCTATGCGTTCCTGTGGATCCCTCCTGGTGCTTCTTGGGCTTCGGCTCTCCCACGACTGCAAACAGGTTGCAGAGACCTGTCTTATTCCTTCCTAGGTCCCCAGGTTTGCACCAGCCTCCCTCAGGGTGTGCGCTGTAGACAATAAACTGAATCTAGGAAATGCTGGCGTCTTTCCTCGCACCGCCTTCCTCTAGCAAACGCCAAATAGGGAGCAAGATTTGGTATGTGCTCGGAGAGAGCGCGTGGAAATCGTAGGCCCTGCGTGCTGGGTTCACTTCTGGACAAGGTATGCCGAAATGGGACTCAATACATGAGCAGCCACGGGCTGGTTTTCATTTTCTGCCTTTAGAACCCAGTGCCCTGGCAGGGAGCTCGGGCAGTTTCCAGAAAATCACCCCGACAATCCTGGCTCAAGGTTCAACCTCAGGCTCGCTTTTTTTTTTTGACCCTGTGACCCTGTGCCATTGCTGCTCCAGACCTAAACCCTAGAATTGTTAGTTTGACAGCTTGGAGAGGTTGATGAAATTGTTCAAACTTTGGTGGGAGAAATTTCAGACTGCTCCTAAAGAATTAAGATGTTCCTGAAAGACTGATGATGCAGCTTTGAAATGAAACATTTCTAGAGTTGTCTCTGCCAAACAATTCTCCTGGGCAGTTAGCCACCCAACCCTAAAGAGTCTAACACCAATACTTGGATCCCTGAATGGCCCTAAGCCCAAGTTCATTATTTTCTGCTGTGTGATTCAAGACTAAAGGAAAGGCAGAGGAAGCCTCTGAAGTGCCTTTCAGAAAGAAGGATTTCAAATTAGGAGGAAGCACTTTTCATTAAGTTTGGGGGGTTGAAGAGATAGTGTTTCTGGTAGGGCACTCACCTTGTGCACAACCAAGCCAGGTTCAATCTGGGGCATCCCATATAGTCCCCCCACCAACACCACCTGGAATGAATCCTGAATGTAAAACCAGGAGACTCCCAGAGCATTTTTAAATATGAATACCTCTAGCCAGCCCCAAACCGATTACAATGAAATTTAGTTTTTCCTTTCCTTGTTCTTCTCTGTGTAATTCTTGATCTGATCATGATACAGCCATGTTGAGAAGGAGAGTCTGGAAGATGAACAGAACTAGGGTATTCTAGTTCTGGATTTTGGTTTTACGTTTTGCTTTTTGATTTGAAGTTAGACTCCAAACATCCAGGCTTAGTTGAGGTTTAAGAAATTCTTGTTTCTTGGAGTCAGATAGTATAGGGGACAAGAAGCTGACCTTGATAGAGTTTGATGCTCAGCTTTGCCATAGACTCTTGAGCATAATTCAGAAGCATAATTCTGAATACTGCTGAGTATGGTCCTACACCTCCACATCTACGCAAAAGATACATTTTTTGTTCTAGAGAACCACTGTTGTCTATGGCCAGGACAATTTAATTGCCTTTTAGGCATTGTGATTTAAGGATCTCTGTGGCCCTTCTTCCATTTATCCTTGATTTCTCACTGTCATCAAATTTGCTTTACAATGAGTGGTTCTTTTCAACAGCAGTAACAGCAACAAACTTTAAAACCCTATAGGTTTAATTGGAGCTTGTTAATACCGTTAAAAAGAAATAAGTACTATTTAATTTAATTTTATTCATCATTTGGGGGTCACACCCCGTGGTGCTCTGCACTCACAAACCACTCCTGCCAGTGCTCAGAGGGCCATATGGGCCATTGGGGATGGAAGCCTGGACAGCAGTGTGCAAGGCAAGCACCTTAAGGACTGTACTATCACTTCAGCCCCATGAGAAAAGTATTTTTTAACATGTAGACTCTGTCCCCTTTCCTTACAAATAAGAAAATCAAGACACAGGTAGATCACATGGTACCAATGAAGATCATGCTAATCATGAACAGTTGGGTCTGGAATTTGGGCCTGTACTCACCCTTTGCTGAGGATCAGTTTACAAGACTACCTGCACCCCATACACCCACTACTGTCACCTAGGAAAACAAAGCAGATCCAAAACAGTATAGCATTATAAGCTACATTAGGTAGGGACAGAGAGGGTAGGCACAGAGAGACAGTACAGTGGGTAAAGTGCTTACCTTGCAGGTGGCTGACCAGAATTCAACACCCAGCACCATATATGGTTCCCTGAGCCCCACAAATAGTTACCCCTGAGCACAACCAGATGTGCTCCAAAAACAAAAAACAAAGCATTGATTATTTTAACAAAGCCAAATTACTTTTTCCTTCCTTCCTTCCTTCTTTCTTTCCTTCTTTCTTTCTCTTTCTTTCTTTCTTTCTTTCTTTCTTCTTTCTTTCTTCTTTCTTTCTTTCTCTTTCTTTTTTTCTTTCTTTTTTTCTTTTTCTTTCTTCTTTCTTTCTCTTTCTTTCTTTTCTTTCATTTCTTTCATTCTTTCTTTTTTCTCTTTTCTCTTTTTCTCCTTTTTCTTTTCTTTTTCTTTCTTTTCTCTTTCTTTCTTCATTTCTTTTTTCTTTTCTTCATTCCTTTTTTCTTTTTCTCTTTTTCTTTCTTTTTCTTCTTTCTTTCTCTTTCTTTCTTTCTTTCTTTCTTTCTTTCTTTCTTTCTTTTCAACATTCATGCCTCACAGTAAGAATACTGTACTTTGATCTTTACCTGTGCCTTGCTCTAATTGTAACTTGTTCTGTAGTCACCTGAAATATAATCCTTTTAGTCTGGCCATTGAAAAGCCTGCGATGAGACTGTACTACGTTTCAGAACTTTTCATAAGTGTGGAGCACTTAAAAATTTCCTTCTATCAGTAAAGGATTAGCAAGATGTGAAAAAAAATACATAGGAAAGAACACTTCCCAGACCAGATAAACCAGTGCAGAATCTCAGGTCACCTATAAAAGGACTACAGAAATCAAAAGATTGAGTACAGTTACACAAAGATTAACATTTGATTTTGCAGTAATTGTTACTGGACATACTTCATCCATCTATTTATGGACACTCTATTTAAAGATTGTTATCTATATAAAAAGAGTAGAGAATGACATTTTATAAGAGAAAAGGCAAAGTATAAAGAAAATTGCCAGGGTCTTCTGTAGTCTAATATTCCAGGCCTATCCCTCTACCCACTCTTCCCAACTGTCTAGTTGCTTTAGAAGAGAAGCTGAGTCCTGCTCTACACAGATCACTATGGTCATTTCACTTTGGCATCTAAAGAATCTCTTAAAGACCGGCTGCTGAAGAATTCCAGCAAGAGATATTCTTTAATGCAGCCATATTTTAGAACCTAAAGGTGAGCTTTCCATCTGGCCTTTCTGAATCAGACCTGATAAAGGTCTCAGGTGCCTGGTGAAGAGGATGATACGTTTCTTACCTTCCAGATTTTCCAGATGTTTTCCTCTCACATTGAGTCTCAAAATTAGTATGTAGTTAATAAGTCAATGTAAGTGACTTTCCTTGATCCCTAAGCTTCTTTATTTTATTTCTTTTAGGAAGGGGTACATGCAGAGATGCTCAGGGCTGACTCCTGGATCTACATTCTGTGGATTGTAGAATGTAGATACATTCTGAATCAACATTCATTCCTGATGGAACTCAGGGAATCATATATGATTTTAGGGATAGAGCCACGTGCAAGACATGGTGTTACCTACTATACGATCTCTCTGGGCCCCCTTCACTTTTTCCAGGACTCAAATGTAAATAGACTGCATCAATGCAGAGTAGTAAATTTGCTACACAAATTTTAAAACATTTCCCAAGTAATTGCTCTGATGAAAATAGTAATTTATTGTCAAAGCATCCAACTTAGCCAGATAGTCTATAAAGTTTAATAAATCTTTCCGGGGATAAAAGAAACACGTAACTATTCAGACTCCATTTCACGGGCACAAAATTACACTTTGTATTAAAAGAAAAATACATATTTACATAATGATGACATTCTTCATCGAAGTCCATAATCATTTCATGATACATGCACTTCCCCCCTGGAAACTAAAACTGAACGGTGACCCCCCTTTTTTATTTATTTTATTTTTTGTAAGAATGCAAACGGTCATCAAGAAACGCAGAAAGCATTGCATCCTCCTTTCCTTTATATCTAAAATAAATTTTGTCCTTACATATAATTATTACATCTAAACCGTCAGTGCTTAATAATTTAAGTAGAAACGTATGACAAATGCATCAATATGTTGCAATATATGACATTTTTTAAAATGTACTTTTGTTTGGGGAAAGTGAAAAATGCGTGCATTCGGAAAGCAAAACAATCCCTCGAACAACCCACCCCATCTAAAATCCACCGTCGTGTGTGTGTGTGTGTGTGTGTGTGTGTGTGTGTGTGCGTGTAAGTCACAAGGAGGTCGTGGGGTGTCCTCGAAGGTCTATTCCTGCAGATAAGTGGCTTGGCGGTTGGAGGGCGGCCAGGTTCCTTCCTCCCGGGGTCAGTTATGCGAGGTCATGTGCCTGGACAAGTGGTGGCGCTCCCTGAAGGACTCGTTGCAAATGGGGCACTTGAGTTTCTCCTCGCGCCTCCTTTTCACCAGGGGCTCCATGGCGTACTCCTTTTTATGATGCGACCGCATGTGGTACACTAGGTCGGAGGTCATGCGAAAGGAGGCATTGCACTTGGCGCACCAATTCTGCGCGGGCAGACACAGCGAGGTGAAGGAGGGCGGCAGCAGGGTGAGAGCCGACGGCAACTGTAGCTGCAGGGGTCCGGCGGCGGCTGCGGCGGCTGCAGCGGCGGCCGCAGAGCTCTTGGGCCAGAAGGCGGTGGCGTAGAGGAAAGGACTCTGCTTGGGCAGGCCGCCCCCCGCGCTGGGCAGTCCCCCGCAGCTCGCGTTCAGGTCCGCAGCGCCCTGGAGCTTCACGGCCAGCGGGTCGGCCGCGGGGGGGTAGAGTCTGGCGGGGCCCACGCCATCCCCGGGGTGGCAAGGCTCCAAGGCGCTCAGCTTCTGGCCCAGCACCAAGGGCGGCAGCTGCGCGAAGGAGCGCGCGGGCTGCGAGAAGGCGCTTTTGCGCTCGTCCGACGTCGCGCCCTGCCCGCTCCCCGGGGCCGCGCCGCCGCCCGGCCCGCACGCGCCGGTGCCGCCCGCGCCGCCCAGCTGCGGCACCGACGTGAAGGCGCTGCCACGCGCGGGGCTCCCGGCCTCCAGCCGGCCGGGCAGCGGTGCGCCAGGCCGCGGAGCGAGCAGCTTCTCGGCGCCCGCGGGGGACGCAGCGACGGGCGTGGAGGATCCACCGCCGCCCGCGTCCTGCTCCTCGGAGGCGGCGACTGCACCGTCCGCCGCCGCCTCCTCCTGCAGCCCCGACGCGCGGGCCGCCTTCTTCACCTCCACGAAGGCGCTGCGCTTGGCCTCGCCCGTCTCGGGGCTGGGCGGCGCGAAGAGGCGGCCGTTCTCCTCCAGGCCGAAGTAGCTGCCCGAGGCGCGGTACTGCTGCTGCGGCGTGCACACCAGGTCCTCCTTGGACACCGGCAGCGGCCGCTCCGCGAAGCGGCCTCGGCCCCCCACTAGCCCCGCGCCGCCCTCCGCCGCCTCCTCCAGGAATTTCCTTTTCCCTTTGCAGACGCCCGTGGCCAGGCCGTCGGGACTCAGCTCCGCGTCCTGGGGGCCTCCGCTGCCGGCCCCGCTGTTGCTGCTGCTGCTGCCGCTGCCGAGACTGCGGCCGGGCGAGCAGCTGCGGCCACCGCTGGAGTTTTCCAGCTCCCGGGCGAGGTTGTGGAAATCCGTGGAGGGTTTAGCGCCGCCGCTGCCCACGGGAGGCGGGTTCGTGCCCTCGGGAGAGGGCGCAGGGTAGTGGTGGATGGGAGCAGCTTTGCAGAACTTGGGGCCCGGGCCCAAGGTGGTGGTATCGGGTCGCGGTAGATGCGGTTCTTTGCCACCGCCGCCGCCTCCCCCGTGATCCTTGGCTCCGCCGCCGCCTGCGCCTTGCTCGTCCGGAGGGCTCAGATCCGCGTTGTGGAGTCTCTTGGGGCAGCGGAAGCGCAGATGCGCCACGTAGGGGAATTCGAACTGGAAGCGTTGGCTGCATTCCAGGCATGTGTAAGGGGTCGATCCCGCTGTGTGAGCAAACACACACACACACACACACACACACACACACACACACACACACGCACACGCACACCATGTGGTTACTTAGCGGGTTTGCAAGTTGGGTTGGCCGACGCCCCCTTTTCTGAAGTCCATCTTGGTTTTGCAAGGCCCGCACGCCCTAGTAAAGAATAGTGTGTCCGACCCAACCTAACTTTCCTGCCAGAAATTGGGGGTGGGGTGAAAGCAGATGCGGAGCCAAGTATCCCTCCACCCTCATTTCTCCCAGCTTGTTCTGCACTCTATTAGAGTGCGGGGTGACCCCCCTCTCCCACCCCGTCAAGAGGCGCCTGGCCCGCCATTGCGCGGGAGTGAGCGCCTGTCGCTCCCGGTTTCCCCCTCCAGCTCAGGGCCCACGCGCAGGTCTCGAGCCAACCTACCATTCATTTTGCTGTGGGATCTAGATGGGCAGAGCAAGAGTAACTCAGTCAGTTCTTTCCCGTACCAAACTAGTAACTCCTCGTCTTTGGCAATCCTGCGGAGAGAGCGGTAAAACAGCTGTCCGTTTTTGATATAGGCTTCAAGGTTCTGCTCCTCTCTATCTCGGGCGGACTGGACCAGCCTCAGCCACATGAGACCTTCTGAGGAACCGTTGGCCGCAGAGGTGTCCACCTACATTGGGGGTGGGGGAGACAGACAGTTGAGAGGAGGAGAAGAGGAAGAGAGGAGAGGAGAGGAGAGGAGGAGGAGAGGAGAGGAGGAGGAGAGGAGAGGAGAGGAGAGGAGGAGGAGAGGAGAGGAGAGGAGAGGAGGAGGAGAAGAGAGGAGAGGAGAGGAGAGGAGAGGAGAGGAGAGGAGAGGAGAGGAGAGAGAGGAGAGGAGAGGAGGGAGAGAGGAGAGGAGAGGAGAGGAGAGGAGAGGAGAGGAGAGGAGAGGAGAGGAGAGGGGAGGGGAGGGGAGAGGAGAGGAGAGGAGAGGAGAGGAGAGGAGAGGAGAGGAGAGGAGAGAGGAGAGGAGAGGAGAGGAGAGGAGAGGAGAGGAGAGAGGAGAGGAGAGGAGAGGGGAGAGGAGAGAGGAGGGGAGAGGAGGGGAGAGGAGAGGAGAGGAGAAGAGAGGAGAGGAGAGGAGAGGAGAGGAGAGGAGAGGAGAGGAGAGGAGAGGAGAGGAGAGGAGAGGAGAGGAGATACAAGAAGGAAGGTGGAGGAGAGATCAAAGACTTGGTTAGCTAAGATGAAGCTTCCACAAACTTGACTCAAGTTGGCACCTCTGTTCAGGTTTGCAACCCACAAACCTGATAAACCACCCTCTGAAAAGCCTCCATCTACCTTGCTGCTGAAGGGTATTTCAATCGCTCTTTTCACATATTAGCGAAATACATTTCCAAATCAGGACACATTCTTAAAACACAAATGAGATTTAGCCTCTTACGGATTTGCTTCCAAAGGATTCCGCCTTATAGGATTGTGAGAAATTTTGTTCGTTTTGGAAGCAAGCTCAGTACGTGCTTAGAAATTAGTCTGTGGCTCTATCTCATCTTCCTAACTATGGCTTGAACAATCGATAACTTTAAAGAAAAATTAGAAAGTGAAATTTAACGTTTATCTTCAAAACACACAGAATCAATAGTCCTGTAATGTCAAGCAAACAAACAAATATGAATTCTTTAAATTACAAGTACTGGGTTATTACAAGTGTTACCAGAAACAAAAACATTTAGGGGGACAGAAGGCCTCCCAGGTTAAAAGGGGAATACACCCAGTGCTCATAATAAAAGTTAAGTATAGAAAATACTTATTATGCAAATTGTCTGAATCCTAGTGAAATCTCCCTGAACTTTTAGTAAGTAGTGTTGACCAGTGGGAAAACCCAATTTGAAAGTACTTAGACATAGCCATCATTCCATATCAAATCATCATTTCAGAAAATCAGTTGACATGAGTTTAATTCTCTCCTGATTCCTGGGGTATAAAATAGTCTGATTCCCATTATTGCATTTTCTATACTTAGAACTCTCAGTGTGTCAGTAAATGATCCTTGATCCTTTTCCCACAAGACTGTTACCCTCAAGCATCAGGCACACTACTTACCCGGAAGATGTAAGGGACTGTTCTTTTGTCAGTGGACTTGAGAGCTATAAAAGCTATGCTGTCATACAGGGAAGTGTGGCTCAGGACGCAGGGCCCAAATATGGCATTCTCAGGAATGTCACAGGTGGTGTAAACACTGGTAAAAATATCTGTCAGACATTGCTGGACAGCCTTGGCATCTCCATCCCAGAGGCCTCGCTGGATGCCTGAATCTTCCATCACTGGACAGACAGAATAATGATGATGGTGATAATGATGATGATGGAAGTACATGGCTCATTTTGCTTTTGTGAATCCTGGCAGGGCATTTTAACCACTAGACATTTCTCTTGGATTTGCCCAAGTTTTTGCACAGCTCTATTTGAGAAATAAAGTCAATGACAGATTAATTGGGTATGTTTTAAAGATGCCAACCAAAGACTTCTTTATTTTGTGGGGTTTGTTTTTCCTGCTTTAAATAATAGGAATGGTGAAGCTCTCAGTGGACTGTTTGCTTGAGAGAAAGACGCCAACATAGGGCTTGGAAAGAGGAGATGGCATTTGAAACAACGCAAGGGAGAATGATAGGATTTGGGAAGAGAAGGTAGAGAAGAATAGTTATATGTTTTTTATAGTGATCTATGGGTGTTCCTGACTAAAAGAAACTTCTATCAGTTGGGAGCAAGCATCTTCCCCCTTGTGTATTTGGACAATACACAAGAGTATTTACACAAGTAAATACACAATACACTGCTTAGTAAATACACAAGAGTGCCAGGGAGCAGACTTCATTATTAAATTTTTCTTCCAAAGAGGGGGTTAGCAGTAGAGAGCAGGCAGACGAATAGCATGGCAAATGGATTTCAAGTGGAATGTCAGGGCCACTGATTCCTTGTCAGCTAACCTTTCTCTGCAGCCTACATGAGGGGACGTATGTCTGCTCATTACCATAATCCAACACTGTCCCTCTGAGGCTTTAATTAAAAGCCGCAAGCAGAGGTAATTATTTTTTCTCGACATGCTGACATGCTTATTTATGGATGAGGGAGAATCCCAGTTACCTTGTTATACAAGGGGGTGGATTGAATCATATGTGTCTTATGCAGTGCGCAGGTACAGTGCAGATCTGAAGTGTCCCCTGTCTGAAATACTGAGTGCGTAATGACTAGCGATTTCTTGCTTCCCTAAGATACAACACTGTTTGGGCAAGAAGAAGGGGTCAATCTGCTTTGAGTAGACCTTGGTGGGCACTCCAGCTGTTTAATCTGAAGCAATTTAGAAACTAATGCCCCAATGGAGGACTTTCTATTAAGCTGTCATAAAGAGACATTTTCCTTCCCATGCCACTGGACACCTACCACAAGACAGCCTTGAAAACAAACATTTAAATCTTAAACTGGCCTTAAAGTGACTGCACGTGATCACTGGTCCCTCTTTTTGCCAGGTTAAAACTGTCCAGCAAGTTGGTTTTTCCCAATACTGCTGCCAGAGGCAATGGGCAATGAATATTTTGTGTAATTTAAGTAGCAGGACATAGTAGACCTGTGAAGCTATTCATTAAGAAATGAAATTGGTAATGCCCATTTAAAATCTCAGTGTCTATTAACCCATTAATCCTGTAAATACGATTACAAGGTAGTCCCTTTTTCCCTTTTAGCTAACTGAGCACGAAACTTTGGTTAGCGTGTCTGTCCACTGAATGTGCTCCACGCCCCAATAGCAAGATAGTGCCCGGCAGAAAGAAGCCAGGATACCACAAAGTAGAACTTTATACTGCTACAGCCTCTTAATTTATTATTATTATTAATTATTTTACTAAATACTCCTTTTCCCTACCAGCAAGCTTCCGGATATCCGATTACACATGTGAATATATTTCAAAATAGCAACAAAACCTTCAGAGCCTCTATTTTTTTTTTTTTTTTGCAACGCATCCTCTCCACTCCTTTCAATTTCCTCTACACCCCAATCTCTCCCCTCCTTTTATTTTTTTTCCCTAAAAAAAAAGTCTCTTTCACACAAGCGTTTCATTGTGTCCGGAGGTCGCCCTGTCACTTCGGGGCAACAGCAGGGACGCAAATCATTAAAAATGCAGTTCTACCTAACAATACGGTGAAAAGATCCTCGCTGAGCCGCGCTAATCGGGGTCCGCGTCGCCGCGCCGGCAGCCACGAGCCTCGAGCCCATCACAATAAGCAAGCCGGCAGGAGCCTGGGCCCGGCCGGGGCTTTGCTGCCCATCGCTGGCAGACCCCTGTCCGGCCACAGTCCCGGCTCTCGGCCGCGGCTCCTGGGCACTTAACCCGGGCCGCTTGGCTCCCGCAAAACCAGTCGGCGGCCGTGGCTCGCCCGTGCCAGACTCGGGCATTGTCTCGCAGCCCAGCCAGCCACCCACCCCGCTCCTCCGGCAAAGTGCTCCTCGCCCGCTCTTCCCTTTGTACACTCTGCTGGGCGGCAGAGCGCCCCTCCGCAGCAGCAATGCCAGTCCTTCTGTTCTGGAGGATGGGGAGACAGAGGACAACATTGTCCCCGCTCCAGATCTGATCTGCTCGCCTCCCATCCCCCTTCCGCATCCATGCAAATGGACTCACCAAGGAATAAGGTCAGGATCCAATCACCCCCCCGAAGGCCACCTTGAGACCGGGAGGTGTAATCGAGGGTTGTTTTTTTGCTTATTCTCTCATGTCAAGAGCTGATGGTATTGCTTTTCTTGCAGGCTCTGCCGAAAGATGGACAGATGGTGAAAAATGATGAGGGTCAAGGGGGTGGGGGGAGGAAAGGAAAGGAGAGAAAGAAGAGAAAAGAAGTAGGAAGATAGGAGAGAGAGGAGAGAGAGAGAGAGAGAGAGAGAGAGAGAGAGAGAGAGAGAGAGAGAGAGAGAGAGAGAGAGAGAGAGAGAGAGAGAGAGAGAGAGAGAGAGAGAGAGAGAGAGAGAGAGGAGAGAGAGTTGTACAGATGGACCCGATGCAGTGACTGACTGGCACGCAGACACACACTTTTTGTTTGCTGCACATAATCTGCTCAATGACGCGTGACAGCCCACGTCCCCTCCTTTTAACTCTTTGCTGGGCTGGGCGCTCCCTCCGGCGCCGCCTGCCACTCCGCACTTTCCTTGGCCGCTACCCCAGGCCCCACCCGCCTCTCCCAAAAGCTTGGACACTCTCGGACTATCCCGTGGAGGGGAAAGGAGTTTCTGGGGGCGCAAGAGAGGTACCCAAAGAAATGGAAAGGGGGTGGGGGCACTTGGAAAGACTGCCACCCCGCACGCTCGCAAACCAGCCTAGGCGAGCTGGCCCCGAAATCTTGAGTTCTGCGCAGGGAGGTGGGGAGGTGTCGATAAGCCCCAAAGGGATACTCTGGCCCTTGAGCAGCCGCTTTGCATCGCCTGTTGTCTGAGAGGTGGTGGTGGTGGAGGGAAATTGCGCCCGCGCCTGCTAGGCCACCTGAGCGCTCTCACTAGCAAGTCCCGGGAGCCAGGATGGGGTGAAAGCTTGGTTCAGTCGGGTCCAGGATGCAGACTGAGAAATACGAAAGATGGAGATGGAATGCCTTCAGCCCTAGGTTGAAGTCCTAGGACACCAATAGTGCCTGGCTAAGAAAAAAGGTGAGGGGAGCTGGTTGGGGCGAAGCCAGGGTGCAGAACTCAGATGGTCCTGTCCATCAACGTGGGTGATTGGCGGAATCCCAAGATGATTTCACTGTGAAGGAGACCGTCTTCTAAGATCTCAAGGTGGCGGGAGTGGGCAGAGCGGGTCAAAGTAGAAATGATTACCGAGAAGAGCCCCGGAAAGCGTTTCTGGTCCAGCGTAAACTCTGGCAGGGCTGCAGGAGTTGGCCACAAGTCTCCGGAGCTTCGTCTGTGCGGCAAGTCGCTTCCCTAGAGTGTAGCGCCAATTTTAATGACGTGCAGTCTCCAGCAGGCAGAAACTTGGCATCTGCAGAGGGGACCAAGGAAGGTCATCATTATAGGGGGAGTCTCCGAGTGGGTCTCTTCAGTTCTCCAAGCCTAAGAGGAAACTGGACTTTGACAGTTGACTCCCTTGGCCCCACCCACAGCCTCACCAAGTTGAGGAGGACGATCACTGGACATTCGGGTCCAACTGACTGCAGTGGCCCACGAAGGTGGAAGAGTACAGTCACCGCTGGAGGAGATCACCACACTTTCATCCGGAGTTGCAATAAGGTTAGTTCACAGGAGCTGGACCGAGATCAGCTTAGAAGGAAAAGGAACAGATCTCGTGATTTTGATCCTCTGGCAGCTCTGAGATCTCCCACATTCCCCGTGGCAGCCAAGCACAGCGCACTTCTTGCTTGGAGTCAGCGAGTCAAGGAGGAAGAGGAAGGTTTTTGTGCAAAAATAAGCTTAAAAGAAAAAAAAGAAAGAATTTGCCACTAAATTTTATCTTCTTCACTCTATCTGCTCCCATCTGCTCCCTTCTCATTCCCTCACCCTACACAGAATGAAAAGAGCACTTTTCATTCAACTCTGGTCGACACCCCCCTACACACACACACACACACACACACACACACACACACACACACACACACACACACACACGTCTAGAGACCTTTGGATTAAACACAAGAGCCCAGGATAGTCTGTGGTCTGGAAAAAGCATGCTTGCAAAATCCCTGAATATGAAGGTGGAATCTGGGGTGGGGATGAGGGGGATAGGTCCTCACTTACTTTCCAGATTAGCTCCTGGAAATTCTTTTAAAAGTTTAGTTATCTCTCATGTTAACATAGCATTGCTTCTGTGCACGCTTGCATAAATCAAATAGTTTGGTTTAGGGAAAATTAAGTAATAGATGTTCAAGGGAATCTCACGTGTGTATATTAAAATTGGTTGCTGTGTTTATGACTGCCTGTATTATCTATCTCTCTATTTATTCACCCATCCATCCATCTCTCTTTTACTTTTACTTCTAAGCCTATCATTGTCCAACTCCACTCACTAAAATGAAAAAAGAAAAAGAAAGAGAGAGAGAAAGAAAAAGAAAGAGAAAGAAAGAAAGAAAGAAAGAAAGAAAGAAAGAAAGAAAGAAAGAAAGGAAAAGAAAGAGAAAAAGAAAGAAAGAAAGGAAAAGAAAAGAAAAAATAATGAGGGTGGTGGTGGTAGAAATTGTCTCAAATGCTCAAATCCACAAAGCTCAATAATAGTAACTAAACATTTAAGTAAAATTTGAAGATAGAGGTAAAGAAAAGGTAGAAAGCACACGTTTAAAAAAAATGAAGTTATGATGACAAGTAGGCATAAAAGGGATAATCCTCAGAAACTACAACTCCTAAGTGACCCCTGAGTGTGCATATGGGCATGGTGGGGGCAGGTTCTTGAAACCTCTTAGAAATGTCTTTTATTTTAATTATGGGAAGCTTATCTTCCAGGAAAAGGTGTGTCCACAAAAACTACTTTTAAAAATTCTCCTAGGGTTTTATTCTTGAATGTAGGTATTTAAAAATCTCTACACTCTAAATTAGAATTTTTAATTTTCTCTGTCATTTTTCTTTCTTATATATGAGGTATATTTAGACTTTGTCTCCTTTGAGACTCCACTTTGTATTCATTTTTAAATATGGTTCTGCTATGTAAGGGGGAAGGGGGTAGGTGCTAACTTTGACCTTCCAAGTCTCAAGGTAGCATATAGTTAATAAACTTCCAGTCAAAGAGAGGAAATATGTGGAGATACTGACTATCAGATTATATTTCCTCTGTTTCACTTTTATGTTCTCTAATTAGATGTCCCCCACTGATTTCCCATAAAAGTCCCTAATTAAAATTTGTATTAAAATTTATTAATCTAACCAACTCTTTGTCTTCTAGAATAAAAAACCAACATAACAAAAATATGGATATGGTTAGATCTTAAAAAATTTTTTTCTTTGGAGAGTTCTCAGTATTTTGTGGTACATATTTTGTTTAAATAAAGTATCAGCAAAAATATCATTTACTGATACTAAATAAAGTGTTGAAGCATTTTTTTACCCTCAGACAACTATAAAAATGCATCTTAGCCAATAGTTGTATATTAAATTCATATAAAACAATGTGCTTATGCATATTTTGTTGCTGTCTTCCTTGGATTTTATTTTCAATCAAATGATTAGAGGGATAGCAATGAAAAGTGAGAATATGTTCACCTTGCTCCATTTTAGAAACGTTCTGGCAGTTGGGAGGGAGGGAGGGAAGAAGGAAGGAAGGAAGGAAGGAAGGAAGGAAGGAAGGAAGGAAGGAAGGAAGGAAGGAAGGAAGGAAGGAAGGAAGGAAGGAAGGAAGGAAGGAAGGAAGGAAGGGAAGGAGGGAGGGAGGGAAGGAGGGAAGGAAGGAAGGAAGGAAGGAAGGAAGGGAAGGAGGGAGGGAAGGAGGGAAGGAGGGAAGGAGGGAGGGAGGGAAGGAGGGAGGGAGGGAGGGAAGGAGGGAAGGAGGGAGGAAGGAACAAAAAATCTAATACTTAATATTAGAACAGAAATGTTATTTCTTGTCCCAGGGTGGAAAAATAGAGCTTAAAACATCTCAGCTTGTAAAAGTAAGAAGACAGGTGAAGTATCTAAAACTAAGTGTCAAGGATTAGTATTGGTTATATTTCTTTCTTCCTTTCTAGGTCCTAGTTCATTTACTCTAATCCTATTTCCAAAGCATTAGTCCAGAATGGTTTAAATTTTTTTTTTAATACAGTCACATTGAAAGGGAAAGCAAGAGGATGCAAACAAAGCAGAAAGATTTTTCCTAAACTTATCAATTTCCCTTAGGGAGATCTCTAGAAGAGGCTGTGAAATTTGGAGGAGATAACACAGAACTTCAAGAAGCATTGCATTGCATTGTCTCACCATCAAGAATAAGGAACTTTCTAAATAGTAAACTTTGTACATAAAGAACAAACCAAAATTGTAGATGGGGAAAACACCAATGACAAACATGCTTTACAGAAGTTAAGTTCCTACTACACTACCTTTATCAGGAGACTAATATTTGGTAGGGTTAAGAAAAGAACAAGAAGTTGTTCAATTTGATACTTTATTTTTTGAATTAATAAGAATCAAATTGGCAGAATTAAATAAAAGTCTACAAAGAAAAGGGAGGATACTTTAGTGTGTCTAAGTACAAACTTAAAATCTCAGTTGGCGTTGGTTCCCAAACCTAAGAATTGCAGTTGGTTCAATAGTGACAAATGAATTAATGTTTCTCAGACTTGTCCTACAACAAACACAGGATTGAACAATACTGTGGATAAGGAAGAAAAATTCCAGATTATCAACTGTATCAATCCTTACTCCTGAACTATATTTTCCCCTCTCTGGCTTTTCTTTTTGCCCCATAAATGGTAGCTAGATTTTTATGCTGCTAGTGATGCTAGTATTCCTACTACTGCTACCACTTCTACTATTGTTTTAGCTATGATTACATTCTATCTTATGTTTAAAACATTCTCTCGAGATTATCTCAAGTTCCACTTTCTTTTTTTTTTTTTTTTTTTTTTTTTGGATTTTTGGGCCACACCCGGCAGTGCTCAGGGGTCACTCCTGGCTGTCTGCTCAGAAATAGCTCCTGGCAGGCACGGGGGACCATATGGGACACCGGGATTCGAACCAACCACCTTTGGTCCTGGATTGGCTGCTTGCAAGGCTAACGCCGCTATGCTATCTCTCCGGGCCCTCAAGTTCCACTTTCCCTTCTATTGCATAGCTAAAAGTTGGATAGTTCTGGAGAACTTCGTGTATTCTTTAATTCTCCTGCAATTGAGGGTGCAGCCTACTGTCTTAATGGCTCCTTTGTGTGTCTTTCTTGAGGCCAAGAAAAATGAGATGACACAGAAACCAACTACTAGGGCCCTAAAATCAATGTCTTGTGTTCACCTGTGGAGGACTACAGTGAACTTGATCCAATCAATATCCAGCGTCTTGACCTCTCTAATATATCCTCCCAACATATATAATATATATGTATACACACATATATTCTCATTTTCTGTCAACTTTACAAGTTGCAAATCACTTCTGAACTCAAGCCACAGTCTCTGACTATATCTTAGCAGGCGTGGAATGAGTGTGTGTGAGAGAGAGAGAGAGAGAGTGAGGGAGAGAGAAAGAGTGAGAGAGAAAGAGAATGTATTGCTTCCTGCTTAAGGAGCCTGACATTGAATGTTTTTTAAATTATTCATTACAACACACCTTTAAGATGGTTATTTTTCATAGTTTCTTGTTTATAAAGTTGTCATGGATCCTACATGCTTTTATGACAGGTGTCTTTGAGAAAATACTATATGTGAAAAATCAGGTCCTGAATAAAATTCTAAAAAATATGGATTTTTTTCTTGGTATCTAGCTTTTTTAAGGGCTTAGGGGATTCATGATACCAAACAACGAGGGGTCCACTGAACTTGTGCAATTATGTGAGGGAGCAGTGTCCCAACGAATTTTTAAAGGACAGAATTAGCTATTATAGTCCCAAATCCAATCTTGGCTAAATTTAGGCCTAACGTTTTGGAAAGGCTAGGCATGGAAGTGGTCTTTGAGTGTAGCAAACTTCTGAGTTTGGATTTTCCAGGGCCCATGTATCTGTAAAGGGAGGCAGAGCTACAAAAGCAGATAAGGCCAAAGAGCTGAGGAGCATCCATGAGACCACATAGATGCCAGCTCAAGAGACCTTGAGGAGTCCTTGACCCCTAATACTCATTACATTTCTGTTACATTTGTTGAGTGCAAGAGCTGCGTAGGATACAAAATCTGACCTGGGCAGAACCAGACTTGTTTCTCCAGGACTCAGTTCTTTCAGATGCCAAGCAGGCAAACCCTAGAAGTGGGGCCTAGAAGCACCCTCACGACGCGCTAGGGGCGCTCCAGACTCGCGCAAGGTCCAAGCAAAGACAAGGTTTATCCCTCCGCATTTCCCAGAAAGGTGGCAGCGCCAACACTTGCCAGTATGTGCACGAAAATAAAAGGTGGCCTCAGGAGCAGCGCATTCTGAAGCTAAGTGGGTCCTCTCCCGTCGTGCACAGCTCCCTGACTGTTTTTTGTTTTGTTTTGTTTTGTTTTTGATGGCTCAGATTCTATTCCCTTGTCTCAGCGATCAGGTTGGTCCCAGGCTCCCTGATACCTCTTGCATGAAGACCAAAGCTGGCTGACAACTCCCTGTGTCCAAAGCTCATTGCTGAGTAGATGGCAAAGAAATCAATTCCAAGAGTTGGGGTTCACTTCATCTCAGCCTAAAACATTCCAGAAAGATCACAATGTCTTCATGAAGGAACTTTTTTTGAATAAAGGCCTTGAGAACTTCTGACCTGAAAAAAAAAAAAAAAGACTCAGAACTGGGCGTCAGACTACAGCAGAACCAAGCAGCTGGGAACTAGAAACCAAGGGTAAGCAAGGAAACTTCCACAAGGCTAAACTGATCATCAGCACAGTAAATATTCATTTTTCCTACTGGTTCTAGTGATGGTAATATTCACACTGATCACTGTGAATATTATGTGGTTTCAAAGTTCCTCAAGACAGGCTTCCTATTTCTCAAAGCTTTTAGGGAGACTGGTAATGAAGGATAAGGTAGAAGGAGGAATCAGTTCTGGGATGTTCTTTACAGCCAAAGAGCTCAAATTGGCCAAAGTCTCAATCTAGTTCTCTGGACTCCCTGATCCCCTCTATGCAAAAGGACAAGTAGTTTTCTACCACTGCAATTATATTGAAATTGTAGCACCTAACCCATGTCCAACAAGTGGGAGATCATTCTTTAACCCAGGTAGAAACACAGTGTCAGACAAGTCACATCCACAAGCCTGGGAAACAGGTATCAGTTTTGGTTATGAGAAGTTATAGCCTCCTAAACAATTAAGTAAGTGCTGGTCTCGGAAACTGAAGGTGTGAAGAGGAATCTTATGTGTAAAGTGGGGACTGGAGGTGGAACCCTGACTCTTCTTCCCCATAGGTACTTAACAGAAGGGCTCTGAGCTGCTCTACACTCCTCAAGGATAGGGAGTGTTACTGAAGGCACCAACCAGCACGCAGGCCAGCCTGAAGCTGTCAGACCCTGCACCAAGGACCACTGCTAGCAATGGTCTGTAAGCAGAGGAGTAGATTGTATGTCAAGGCCCACCCATTCCTATTCTAGTCCAGTATTGGACTCAATCAGACCTAATCTTCTCCCTTATCTACCCTTTCCTATCCAGCTGCAGCCCCTAGCAGACTTCTTGGCTGAATTGTTGCCTACAGCCTCTAGCTTTGGAGAACCTGCCAACAGGCTCAGTTTCAGTAGGTGGTGAGGTGTGGACCCTTGATTGCTCTTTGTTCTGAGTGATCCAGAGGCAGTGATTAAAAACTCAAAACTTGGTTACTGAACACTTGTATTTGAAGCCCAGGTCTGCAGTGTACTCTGAGCAAATCCAGCAACCTATCTGAAAGTTAATCATTCAAACACTTATCTCA
Source organism: Suncus etruscus (assembly GCF_024139225.1). Taxonomy (NCBI): domain Eukaryota; kingdom Metazoa; phylum Chordata; class Mammalia; order Eulipotyphla; family Soricidae; genus Suncus; species Suncus etruscus. Next base: position 69,076,906 of record NC_064863.1, on the reverse strand, counting down.
GAGGGTGGAGATGAGTATTGCAAAAAAGTCTCCTGGATGGGACAGAGAGATAGCATGGAGGTAAGGCATTTGCCTTTCATGCAGGTCATTGGTTCGAATCCCGGCATCTCATATGGTCCCCTGAGCCTGCCAGGAGTGATTTCTGAGTATAGAGTTGGACCACTTGCTTGGGATAGTTAATAACTGAACTTTGGGTTCCTGTGAAGGAAGTGGATCATAAAGGAGGGGCTAGGACACTAATATCAAAGAGTGATAAGAAATAAATGTACTGGTCTGGAGCAATAGCATAGCTAGTAGGCCATTTGCTTTGCAAACAGCCAACTCTGGTTCAATTTCTGGCATCCTGTATGGTTTCCCCAAGATTGCCAGGAGTGGTTTCTGAGCACAGAACCTAGAGTAACTCATGAGTGCCACCAGGTGTGGCTCCCAAACATAATATAATATAATATAATATAATATAATATAATATAATATAATATAATATAATATAATATAATATAATATAATATAATATAATATAATATAATATAATATAATATAATATAATATAATATAATATAATATAAACATAAATAAATAACTAAGCCTGGCAGACTCTTCAACCTTACTCACATTAAAGAGCATAGAAAATTAATTATATAAGCATCTTAGTGTTTATTTCCTGAAAGGCTGGCTCAGTATGAGTGTTCAATTTTAGCGCTTCTGTTTTTTGTAGAGAACCAAAGTGCAATGGTGCATGGCATAATGTAGTGTGGTAGGTATTGCATTACCGAATTGGGGAGAAGTTTTAGAGTAGAATGTTTGGTAGTATGAAAGACACAGTGATTATTTCTGACATATCTGCTTGAATTTCTATGAACAAAGTAAAAGAATAGGAAAGCTAGGGGATGGAAACTTGGAATGGGGGAGATGTTTTAAGTGGCATTTCTTAAGTCAAAAATGACATTACAGACCCTCAGAAGCAAGAAATCTATGGATTAGGCAAGAAGGAATTTCTTTCTCTCAGGCAGGCTGCCAGTTGCCTTGTTGGGAGCTTTTCTGTGTGGTCTAAGGCTATGGCTCTTGGAAGGGAAAAATCTCTGTAAGTGGCTTTGGGTGAGACAAACAGGTTTTGAGGTCAAACAAGAGTGTTTATCCCCTGCTTATTAGAGAGGGGATGCATAATCAATCAGAGCATACCTGCCTCAGAAGAAAGGAAACTTAGGAGAGGAGAAGAAAGGAGAAAATAGGGGATGAAAGATAGGGGTGTGGTGGTGGTGGTGATGAATTAGGGCTCCAATGGGATGGTTGTAATTTGCATATGCCCCAAAGCTAGAAAATTATACAGTAATAGGAAAGTCTAAATGTTCATATTTACCCCAGTGTAGTCATCCTCAGAGTTGACACTCTGTCAGGCTGTATGTCAGACCTATGTCACCAGACACCTCACCTGCATCCTACTTCTTTAATCCCAGTGTTCTCCTTAGCTATTTTGGATGGCCACACTCGCATCCTTTTTATTCTCTATAGATAGCAGGATAATGGAGGGTTATGTTTTAAAAGGTGCTTAATAGGACAGCCAGAAAATTATGACACTCCCACCCCACCCCAGTCCAGCCCCAGCACAAGTATTTATAACCATCTGCTTTTTTCCCCCCCAACAACCACCTAAGGTTGTTTCCTAAATCTTCTGGCTCCTTTCAGACCCTGACTAAAAAGGAAGCAGAAAAGAGAATGACACAAAATAAAACCAATTCCTTCATGTTTCCCCAGCTCTAGGCAATGGAGACAACGGGTGAGAAGCAGCCTCAACTTGAAAAAGATTTATTTGTCCTGGGTATAAATCTTATAGCCTTGTTCCTCTGCCCAACGAAGCATGATAAACTCCTTTTCCATAAAGTATTCAGTATTAGAGCCACAAAGCTCCCCCAATCAGTTGCCATCTGCTTCAACCATAACTGCTGCTCCCGAAGCAGGGAAGCAGCAGCAGAGAAAGGGCAGCACTGTTCTGCTGCTGGACAAATGAGGAGACTGAATAGCTTTGGTTTTCCTTGTGGATCTGTATCTATAGAGACAGGAGAAGAAAGGCCGCATTATATTGATACAACAATTGTAAAACAAAACATGGAAGAGGCATCTAAAGGGCAATATCGCATGCATCAGGGGTCCCCAGATAAAAGGGGAGCTAACAGATTTATAGAAGCCTTTAATTGGTTTTCAATTGAAAGCTAAAGAGGCTGGAGTGAAGCTGTGAAGAGCTGCAAAGTGCTCTTCTTCAGACGTCTGGGGGCGTGATCGATTTCATGGACGGAGAACTGGAGAATCGGAAACCCACTTGGAGCCTAGGCCAGGCCAGGAAACAGGCTGGGCTAGCAACTTTCCTCTTGGGCCAGTTGGATGCTGACATTATCCGAGCAAAAGCAGCTCTCCCAGCTGGTTTTTCCTCTCACCCTCCCTTTGCCCAGTGGAAAAGATGCAAATGTCGATTTAAGTTCCCAGCTGGCAAAAGAAATAAATCTCAAGGTGGGAAAAAACTAAGCAAACAACTAACTCATTGAAATAAGCTGAGTTCTCTGTCATCCTACCGTGGTTCCCTCCTCTCTCCATTTCTACATTCAAACTATAGGAAAACAACACACAAATTCTTGAAACTGCAGGCATCATTCCAGGAGGCAGGAGAAAATTCTCCATGCCGCAGCTGATTGGTTTTAGCGAGATCTAAGCACTCAGCTGCGCCATGTGCCTTTTCTTAATCTCCCTGCTCCAGCTTGCCTATGCTGGCTGTGCCCATCAACACAGCAGCCCCCCAGCGTCTGTCTGTCTGCTCCTCAGGCTAATTTATTGGTCCAACCCTCCATTATCTATTTTTCCGGTTTGCTAATTAATCAAAGATAAAAGGCAATGGTGCAAATTACGATTATGAGGGAACTGAAAAGTGGTTGTGAATAAAATCACAGAAAAGAAATACGATTAATTGAACGACATGATAGTGAAATCTTGAGGGCGAGAAACAGGCGGGGGGGGGGACGAGTAGAAATGACCTCTCTCTGTTGCGATGTCCGCTCCTACTTTCCTGAGAGCCCCAGCACCGTGGGATATATACATATATGTATATATAGATATATACATACATATAAACATATACATACACATATGCCTATTCCCAAATGAGATTACTCGAGTCCAGAGAGATTTTGGAGAGGAATCTGGATTTCCTCAAGGACTCCCAAATATCACCAGACACACCGCCAGACAAATAATAACTTTCTGCATCGCTGCCCCACCGCCAGGTTTATTCCACTTTGCCTACGCTAAATTGACGGGGTTCCTGTCAGTGATGCTACAAGGAATTGAGTGCTAAAAACACAAAACAAAACTAATAAAAACAAACACACACAGAAAAACACAGAGGGCCAGCAAGAATCGCAAGGAAAAGCCTGGGCTGGCGAGATTGAGTGATGGTGAAACTGCTGGAAAACAGGCTAGTAGGAGGTACGAGGCAGCATTCACTTGTGCACGGGATTAATCGAGCCCTGTTGGGTTTCAAGTGCCAGATGAGGACAGACTGCTCTGGCACACATTTGGTATTCACTGTTATTTTGGAAGGGGTATGGAGTGGGAAGCTATAAGGAACGTACTTTCGAAGGAGTCTCAAGCCCAAGTAGCAGATCCCGGGACGGGACAGGCAGTCTGCTGGCACGCGCTAGACACTGGGAGGTTTTCAGACAACCTCACGGGACTGCTGGAACTTCTGAGCTTTTAGGGCTCCCCTCCACCCCGCCCTACACACACACACACACACACACACACACACACACACACACACACACACACACACACACGAAGCCGGTCCGAATACTGATCTTAGTTATTTTAGGGGCGTGCATTCGGGAAAGATGCTCCTGCCCCGGAGAGACCTCACTCTGGGGTGGAGAAAGGGGACTCGACCAAGCCCCCTTGAAGTCCACCTAGGAAGGGGGATTCCTAAATTCTGGAAAAGCACGCCCTGCTCCTAAATGCATCGCTCCGCCCACAGGGTCGCCGGGCCTCTGGCTCGTTAAAAAACAGATCTGAACCCCCCTAGAGGCTTTTATTCTTAGGGACTCCCTCTGTGGCCAGGAGCCAAAACTTCGGCACGAAACACATGCCCCTTGTCACCACCCTCCGGTGGGCAGACAGCCGATCCGGGGCGGGTGAAGGGACATTGAATGGCGAGGAAGTTGCTAGAGACTTGGGGAAGCGGGGAGGAGGAAAGGAAGGGATCTGGGGGAGCAAGGAGAAAAAGGCGAGAGAGTGTGAGCGAAAGCTAGAGCGAGAGAGAGCGAGGGAGAGAGAGAGAGAGAGAGAGAGAGAGAGAGAGAGAGAGAGAGAGAGAGAGAGAGAGAGAGAGAGAGAGAGAGAGAGAGAGAGAGAGAGAGAGAGAGAGAGAGAGAGAGAGAGAGAGAGAGAGAGATCAAGTGACAGCAAATGGGCAAGGGAGCTCTCGCAGCTGGCGGGCATTACCTTTTGCAGGCAGAAGGGGGCACTTTTCCAGCAGAAACGGACTTCCAAGGGGCTGGGGCTGGGGCTGGAGCCCGGACGGAGCTCACCCTCTCGGGGGGGGATTCTGGCACCCCCGCCTAGCAGCGGTCCGGCCACACCCCGTTGTCCCGCGGGCGCTCAGATGGCGAGGCTGGTCCGCCCGCGGCTAGGAGGTGTCAGTCCGGTTCTGGGAGAAGATCGGGGACAAGATTCGGGAAGGAGAGGGTCGAGTCAGAGGGTCCAGGCTCCCCTCTTCCTTCCCCACCTCCCGGCCACCCCCTAAGCTTTCTCACCAGGGCCTGCGGGGCACGTTTCGGGGAAGCGGGGTTCGGGCGGCGGTGGAGCCCGCCCTCTCCGCCGTGCGCTCGGAATCGCGGCCGCAGCAGCTGGGAGGGAGGGAGGGAGGGAGCGGCCTCCGGCTGCTGCCGGGGGGCGTCTGGGGGCCGCGAGCCGAGCGCAAGGAGCCGCCATCTGGAGCTCAGCAGGGGCGGGGGTGCGGGTGCCGGCGAAGGGACCCCGGCAGAGGCCTAGGAGCTGGGGGAGAAGCTGGGAGATGGGCTGGTCCCTGCAAAGGGGGAAGGAGGAGAAGAAGCAGAGGCCCCTTCTCTCTTGTCTCCCCAAATTTTCAACTCTTCCTCCGGGCGGGGATAAGCATACTCTGGAAAGCAGCAAGGCAGTTCCTCCCTCCCTCTCCTGCTGGTTCCCCATCTTGGGGTGGAGAGTTGGGAAGGGGGGGAAACTGAGACACCCCGACGCGCGCACACTCCCCCCTATACGCCTCAAGTGGTTTTCTGTGCGCCCTCGGCTCCCACCTTGTCCGCCCCGCTGCAAGAAACCTTTTCCTTTCCAAAGGGCACAGCTCTGGGGGACCCCTCCACCCTCGGACACTGACTGTAGCCAGATGGTGGGGCGGGCTGTCATCCTGGGAGTGGTAAAGGCTCTCCGGTTTCCGGACGGTGGAGGAAAAGAAGGAGGAAGATGAGCCGCCACCAAGGATGGGGGGCCCCGGGGCCCAGCTTCTCACTTGGGGTGTTAGGAAGGAGGGAGTAGAGGAAGAGGGGAAGGGCTACAGGATTTCTCCCGCCCAGTTCCGCCCCACTCCTTTGATAACTGATCTATCTTCCCTCTGTTTGGATAGATTAAACTGGAAAGAAACCTTACTCCGAAGTTGGCACCGGGGCGGACAGAAAAGTCTTGCAGAGGAAACGCTGAGTGTGGGAGAGCACTGGGTTTCTGAATGTGTGCAAACCTTCTAGTCTAAAGGAAAATGTCTTCAGACCTAGGGTTTATTCCAGTATAAGTAGGACTGATTGGGCCCGGGGAAGGTGGCGGGAAGTCTGAATTAAAAAAAGGAAGAAGTATAAAATGCAGACTCACCACCCCCCCCCCAAGGCATTAAAACTCACCTCCCCCATCTCCAGCTGTCTGGTGTCCGGCAGAATGGCATTATGTAAAAGATCTGGCATGTCACCCAGTGGCACATCTGGTAGGTGTAGATGGCATTCATTAGCACAGGGCTTCGACTTTGCAGCATGCCAAAAACCCTGACAGAGATCCCCTCTGCCAATCATTTATTCCTGCCAATCCCAAAGCGCGGCCGAGCAGGATGGCTCCTTTCCACCCTGGCACTGGGTGTGCAGGAAACAATGTGTTGTGATATGAAGAGATGAGACCAGAGTTGAAGATGCGAGGCACCCAACAGATGTATCCCGTGAGGAGATAACGGTTACAGAGAGTCATTTAGCAAGAAAGCATATGCAAGATCTCAGGAGGGAGGCTTGGGCAGGAGTCTGTCTGCCCTGGCTGAGCTGAGGGAGCGGCCAGAGAGCCCCTTCAAAAATCTCCAAGTTGCTTTTCTAAGAAACCACCCAAGGACCAAAATCCTCCCCCTCTGTCTCCTGAATCTCTCTCTGTGTCTCTGTCACTCTTTTCTCTCTCCATTGTACAGTTCATCTAACTAGGAAGGAACTAGAGAGGAAGTTTTCTGTCTCCGTCCAAGTGTTTTGACTTCCTTCTGTTCTCGATGTAACATTCTTTTCTTTGTCTTGACGTTTGAGGAGGGAAGGAAGTGTGCCAGGCCACCTTTTTGCATTCTTTTAAAGGGGACAGAGATGAATAAAGGGGAACCAGGCATTTATAAAAAGGATAAACTTCAATGCAGAATAAAGGGTGTTCCTGAGCTTGTTCTTTTTCTTCAACTGGGTGGAGATGTCTAGATGGCTAGACTATTGCTTTCCCTCGTGCCTCTGTAGAAGTAATATTCTTCTGATTCACTCACTATATATTAACAATGACAAACGTTGGCTTTTGAGGACTTGCAGAACTCAATATTTGAATCCAATCTTACACCTCTTTACTAAATGAACTATATATCAATATATTATAATTTATGCTACAATGATATATAATAATAGACATGATACTATTTTTATTGTATGTACGATGAAATAATTTGGGGCACATTTTTGTGGCTTAGTTATGAAATGACTTCTACAATTTTAGGCATCCCATAATTGTTCTAAGTACAATCAAAGAAAGGAAGTTGCAAATTATAGACCTGAACACGGTTTTTGCCTTACATGTGATCAGCAGCTGGCCAACCTGTGTATGACTTTTGACACCCCAGATGGTCCCCTTAGCATCGCCAGGAGTGATCTTGGAGTGCATAATAAGGAGACATCCCTAAGCACTGCTGGTTGTGGTCTCTGCCAAAAAAAGAATAGTCCTTTTATCAGTGAAGGGAATACTTCTCCTTTTTATTAGCCAGTCATTGCAAATGATCACAGATACTTCCTTGCAAATCTTCCTTCCAGATCTAGCTTTTAAAAAGTTATAAGGTAAGGAGCTTTATGAATTGGGAGCATGTATGTTGCATTCAAGGTGTTTCCCCCCCTCAAAAAAAAAAAACTGAGGTAAAGCAAAGTTGTTAGGTTTAGTTAAGAACAAATTATCATGTTGTATCTTAAGTTTTAAATAGATTATTTTGTTTTCATCGTTGTCATTGAAATTTAGTCACGGGTTCTATGTAGACATCAGCAATTTTTTGTGGCTTGTCAATCTTATTTCTTTATTTTGAAAGGAAGTTTCACATTGAATGGCTGAAATAAAATCTCATTTATATTTATATTTATATTTTATTATTATTATTTTTTGGACACACCTGGTGGTGCTCAGAAGTTACTCCTGGCTCTGTGCTCAGAAATTGCTCCTGGCTCGGGGGACGTCGGGGATCGAACCTGCCTCTGTTCCAAGTCAGCCATGTGTAAGGCCAATGCCCTATTATTGTGTACCAATCTGACGCCTCATTTTAAAATAAGTCTTTGCAAAATAAGGTATAAAATAAAACAGGAGAAATGAGTATTGTTGGGGCTAGATGTTTTTTGATTTGTTTGCTTGCTTGTTTTAGGACCACACCTGGTGATGCTCAGGAGTTACTCCTGGATCTACAATCAGAAATTACTCCTAGTGGTGCTTAGGGGACCATATGAGATACCAAGGATCAAATCCAGGTCACCTGCAAAGCAAATACCCTACTCATTGTACTGTCTTGCTTCAGTCCCTGGAATTAGAGTATGAATCTATACAGTGACTGTATGTCTATTCAGACTTATCTAAATCATATTTCCTTGTATATAAAATGGACTGAACAAGTTAATAAGGCCTTGCAAGAATATGGTTAATAAGATCTCTCAAGGGCAAAAATCCTGTATTTTATAAGTAGGTTGTAAAATATGGTAATTTTTAGAGACTCAGAAGGAAAGAGAATTTAGTTAAAAGAGATTTTAGGAATATATTATTTTAAATTATGTGGGTAAGGCTGGAGCTATAATACAGCATGAAGGATATTATCCTTGCACATGGCTGACCTGAGTTTGATCTCCCACTTGATATGGTCTCCTGAGTTCCGCCAAAAGTCATCCCTGGGCACAGATCCCTAGATAAGCTCTGAGAACTGCTTGGTGTGTATCCCCTCAAAGATATGGGCACTGTTGTGAGTACAAATATGATGGCCAAGCACACAGAAATAGTATATCAAGAAAGCTTATCTTAGGAGAACTCAAGTAAAGAAGACTGGATAAAGAAACACACACACACACATACTACTTGTATGTAAGAAAAGATTAAGCCATCCAATTGCTGCTATGTGGATGGATCTGCAGAGTATCATACTGAGTGAGGTTGTCAGAGAAAGAAGAACAGATATAGAATAATCTCTTTTATGTGTGGGATATAAAGAAACTTTGTAGAGGAACATCAGAGGCCCAAAGGAAATAGAAACTAAAAGCAGAAAAACTGGTTTTAGGTAAGAAGCTTATCACTAGGGGAGGAAAAGAAGAGGATAAATTAGGGAAGGAAACACTAGGACAATAGTAGAGGGGGAAAGTGTCTGCTTGAGAGGCAGGCTGGAGGGTGGGAAGAAAAGGGGACATTGGTGGAAAGAAGTGGATGGTAAAAGTATTGGTGTTGGAACATTATATGCCTGGAAATAAATAATAATTTGTAACTCAGTGATTCATGCTGATTCAATAAAACCAAAAGAATACTTGGGAGAGGAATGACTGTTTCTAGTGCATCCTGTAGACTGAAACCTCTGGGAGGAGAGGCCTACTAAGGACCATCAGTACATAGCCACTGTTAGGGTAGAACTGTTATTGCAAGAAGGGAGCAGTAAAACATCCCCTTCTTTCTCTTACATCTTTTTACTTTATTTCAATATCATTAATTGGTAAATCCAACCAGAAACTGTTTGGAACAAAGTGATAACTATGGACAGGTTAGGTTCTGGAAATCCTGATTTTGACAGACAAAGATGGAGAATAGGTCCTAAAGACTGATGGAGCATAACCAGTATATGGCTATAATTAGTTACAAAAGTGTCTCTGAAACAATTCATACAAACATTTTCCAATGCATAGCTCACACTAGAAGTAAAAAAAAAAACAATAGTGTTTATCATTCCAAGTGTCACAGTGTCACTTGTTGGAGTGGGTGGGTGATATAGTTTTTGATAAAATCAGAAAATAATGGAAGGTCTTTCACACAAGTTAGCAGCAATAAAAATTTATAAAATAGATCTCTAAAATTTTACTTCTTGGCCTCTATTTTCAAACATAGAAAGATGAATATAAAAATACATATATACAACTGTGGACATTGAAGGATTATTTACAAGAGCCTGGATCTGAGAACAACTTGAGTGTCTGATCTCAGAAGTCATTAAATAAATGCAATGTATATACACACAGTGGGAAACTATTCAGCTTTGAGAAAAGATAAAAATCTTGCAGTTTGCTACAACTTGCATGGGATTGGAGAATCTCATGCTAAATGGAGAGAATCTGAGAGAAAAAAAACAGACACTAGATGAACTTTCTCACATGTAGAGTGAGGCATATAAAGAAACAAAGCAAGGGAGTTGGTAATACCTAATGGAAACAACCCTGACATGTGATCACTAATAGTCATCTGAGGATGCTCAGTGATTGGCAGAGAGACTATGAGAATCTGGTAATCATGTTCAGCATGGTGTTACAGTTATGAAATTATAAAACAATATATTGACAATACTGTAATAAGAATATTTTATGACAATTATAAAACAATGTGTTGATACTACCATAACAAAAATATTATAGCATAGTGAGTAGACACTTGTCTGGCACATGGCCAATCCAGGTTCTAGCAACAGAACCACATATTATCTTTTGAGTTCCTCTAGGAGTGACAATTCTTGAATGCAGAGCAAAGAGTAAGCCCTCAGCTCTGCTGGGTGCAGACCAAAAACAAAAAGAAAAATTTGTTGTTTTGGGGTTACACCCAGGGGACCTCGGGGGTTAATCCTGGTTCTACTCTCAAAAATAAGTCCTGGTGGCTTGAAGGACCATATGGAAGCCAGGGATTGAACCTGGATAAGCTGTGTACAAAGCCAACACCCTACCCCCTGTGCTATTGCTCTGGCCCCAAGAAATTTTTATTTTAATAAATGAAAGTAAACCTTAACCAACTATTCTAATAAAATCATTGAAGATTTTAAGAATGAGCTCTTAGAATCCTTTATCTAAAATTTCCCTATTAACTCACCTGAAAAATTTTCAGAATTGGTAAGCTGCAAGCCAAGACAGGGAAGAATTGGAAAGTACACCTTACTAACTTCCTTTGAACATTTCTCATCATTTTATGGATTCCTGTGTCAGAATTAGTCATGACAAGTATGGTTAGTTACTTGCTGATTATGACTACATCCTAATAAATCAAGCCAATAGCAACAGGAAATTTTATCTTCCCCTGATCTCAGTACCTGTGTGGATTTACCACAGATGTAGCTTTCAGTCTTTCTTATTTAGCTATCTGTATGCTTTCTTCCTGTATACAGAATAACCCTGAGGGGGAAAATTATGGATAAGGATAGTCATGGCAAAACATGTTCTCTCCCTAATTTTATATAAATATTATAACCAGCATTGGAACTGGAGCGGTTGTGCAAGCGATAAGGCGTCTGTCTTGCCTGCACTAGCCTAGGATGGATCATGGTTCGATCCCCCTGTGTCCCATATGGTACCCAAGCCAGGAGCTATTTCTGAGTGCATAGCCAGGAGTAACCCCTGAGTGTTACCGTGTGTGGCCAAAAAAAAAAAATTATAACCAGCCATGCTTACTTAATACGGGAGTTAAGGTGTTTGCCTTCCATGTGGCCCCTGTCCCTCTACCCTGTCTTACTTCAGGCACCACATATAGTTCCTGGAGCAATACCAGGAATGAACCCTGAGCACAGAGCCAGGATTATGCTGAGCATGCTGAGCAGCACCAGATGCGCTTCCTAATTCCCCCACAAAAACATTATAACTAGCATCTGAGTTTTTTGTTTTGTTTTATTTTATTGAAACTACTGTGATTTACAAAGTCGTTCATAGTTGAATTTCAGACATACAATGAAATCAGGGTCAATCCCACTACCAGTGTTAACCTTTCTCAACTATGTTCCAAGAGTGTATCCTATACCACCATCCCTTTGTCCCCCAGCCTGCAAGTATAACAGGTGGTTTAGAGTTTAGATAGTTAGAGTCTAGGTATCTTGATTCCATTGTTGTTAACTTTGGCTTGAATATTTGGTTCTGTTTTTTTCTCCACCAATGTACCTGAGAACACTTGGATCCTGGCCCCCATCCTTTCATATTTGTGTTTCTCCTCATCCACTTTTTCCTTTTCCTCACTATACTCATTGCTATACTCTGGAGCCAACGTTGTTCAAGACAACTCCCATTTGGACCATTGCATTTCTTTATGCTGTTATTCTAAATGCCATATGTAAGTGTTGTCATTCTGTATTTATCCTTTTTTTTGTCTTATTTCATTTAACATAATATTTTCTATTTCCATCAATGTTGCTACAAATTGCATGATTGCATCATTCCTTGTAACTATGTATTATTCCATTGTCTATATGTACCACATCTTAATGATCCACTCATCTATTGTTGGATATTTATGTTGATTCTAAGTCTTAACTATTGTACTGAGTGCTGCAATGAATAGCAATGTGCGCATGTCCTTTTGGATAACATTAGAGTTTTGAATTTTAACTATGAATATTGACACAAAGCCTATATTTTTGCTCAGGGTGTGACTTTTGCTCTGGTTCTTTGCTCAGAAATCACTCCTGGCAGGTTTGAAATTCCAGGGATAGGACCCAGGTTCATGGTATGCAAGGCAATTCCCTACACACAGTGCTGTCACTCCAGTCACTCCAGGCCTAACATTGGTGGGTGTGGTCATGATCATAACAACAGTAATAATAGTAAAGAGAACCCAGGAATCCCAACTAGAATATTTTCTTTGCATTAAAAAACAGAATTTTTTATTAATTGCTTTATTTAAGCAAAGTGGTTGCAAAATTCTTAGTTGTTGTTGGCTTTCATTCAATATATGTATACTCTCTTCCCTGCCACTGATATCTCCCATTTCCTACTCACATTTCATCCCCCCTCTCCCGCCCCCCACCTGTCTCTAGGGCAGGCAATTTGCTTCTCTCTTTTCTTTTAGACACTGTGGTTTGAACTATTGTTAATGTAGAGGTGCCTTGCATGTCACTTTCTCCCCTTTCAGCATCAAATTCTTGACCAGAGTGATCAGTTTTAACTATCATTGTAATAGTAGACCCTTATATTCTACCTGCATACACTGCTCTTTGTGGCAAGTTTCCTACCTTGGGCTGGAACTCCTGACTCTTTTCTCTATTGTTTCATTATTGTTCCCACAAATGAGTGAAATTATTTTATGTATATTCCTTTACCTCTAATTTATTTAACTCAGAATAATTATCTACAGGTTCATACATATATAAGCACATTTCATGATTTCCTTTTTCCTAATATTTGTATAGTATCCCTTATGTAAATGTACCATAGTTTCTTTTGTCACTCATCTCTCCTCAGGCACATGGGTTGTTTTCAGATTTTCCCTATTGTAAATAGTGCTGTGATGAACACAGGAGTACAGATGGCATTTTTCTATTATGTTTTTTGTGTTCCTACATTATCTCCTAAAATTTGATCAGCAGTTAGTACAATACTTGGATACTATTATTTATTCTTATAACCCCATTTTTTTTCTACAGAAAATGAGGAAACAGGTTCTGGACCTTGTCAAATGCTTTCTTTGCATCTATTGATATGATAATTTTATTTAAAACTTTTATTGATGTGGTGTATTATATTGCTTGATTTGTATATGTTAAACCATCCTTGATTCTTATGATGAATCCTAGTAGATTATGATCTTGATGAGTCTTTGGATTATATTTGCTATTATTTTGTTTTTGTTTTTGATTTTTGGGTCACACCTGGCAGTACTCAGGTGTTACTCCTGGCTCTATGCTCAGAAATCATTCCTGGCAGGCTCAAGGGACCACATGGGATGCCGGGATTCCAACCACCATCCTTTTGCATACAAGGCAAATGCCCTACCTCCATGCTATCTTTCCAGTCCCTATTTGCTAGTATTTTGTTGAGGATTTTTGCATCTTTTTTATCAAGGATATCAGCACGAAGTTGGTTTTTTTTTTTGTAGCATCTCTGTTTTTGATATCAAGATGATACTAGTTTCATATAAACAATTTAGGAGTGTTTTTGTTTCTTCAATTTACTGAAAGAGTCTTAAAAAATTGACAGTAGGTCCTTTTAAAGGTTAAAAGAACTCAGTAGAGAATCCATCTTGGCCTGCCTATTTTTTTCCAAAGCCATTTATTTGATTACCATTTTCCTAGACAGTGATTGGTCTATTCAGGTATCATTCTGAATCATTCTGATTCAGCCTTGTGAGATTGTGGGAGTCCAAAATTTTATTCATTTTTTCCAAGTTCTATTGTGTGGTATAACGATGTTCAAAGCAATCACTGATCATCCTTTGTATTTCTGTATTATCTATAGTAATATCGCCTTTTCATTCTGATTCTGTTTATTAAGTGTATTTCTTTCCCTTCTTTGTGAGACTTGCTGGAGGTTTATCAACCTTTTTTATTTAAAAAAACAGCTTTTACTTTCAGTGATATTTTATTGTTTTCTGGGTATCTAGTTTATTAATTTATCCTCTAAGTTATTATTTATTCTGCCTGCTTACCTTTACTTTTACTAAACTAATAATTTTTAAATTTCTTTAAGTTATTTACATAGGCATAATCTTCCTTTTGATGAATACTTGCAAAGCTATAAATTGTCCTCCTAATAACAGTTTTATGTGTCCCACAAGTTCTGACAATTTGTGCATTCATTGTCATTTGTTTTTAGGAGGCTTTTGTTTTCTTTTTTGATTTCATCTATGACCCACTGGTTATTCAGCAGTGAGATGTTAAATTTCCAACTGTTAATGTTGCTTCTCTGTGTCTATTTTTAATTTACTTCTGTTTTCACTGCATCTTGGTCTGAAAAGATAGCTGGTACAATTTATATCCTCTAGATTTTATGGATGTATATTTTTGTGGCCCAGCATGTGATCTATCTTGGAGATTATTTGTTCAAAAAATTATGAACAGAAGCTGGAGCACCACATATAGTGGACAACCCATATAGTCCACCAAGCTTCCAGGAGTAATCCCTGGGAGCAGAGCCATCTGCTCTATCATCTGTTGGCAAAAGTTTGATGATTTTGTGAGATCTGTCTGCCTTAAATTAGACCAGTTGTTGAGGTCGCCATCTAGGGCGAGTGGACCTGTGCTCCTGGAACAGGCCAGAGTGAGTGCAGGAGGTCACTGACTAGAGCGAGTGGAAAGCAGCCATTCAAGGGAACCTGGCACTACTGGAACAGGCCAGAATGGGTGCAGGAGGTTGCCGACTAGGGCGGGTAGAAAGCGGCCATTCTAGGGAACCCTGAGCTCCCGGAACAGGCCAGAGTGCTTTCAGGAGGTCGCAGACTAGGGACTAGGGCGGGTGGGAAGCAGCCATTCTAGGGAATCTTGAGCTCCCAGAACAGGCCAGAGTGGGTGCAGGAGGTCACTGACTAGGGCGGGTGGAAAGCAGCCATTCAAGGAAACAAAGACTGACCAGAGGGTGAACCTGCACTGTCTGGCTTTATGGGAGTGGTGATTGGTCAGGCTGGACTGAGGACGAGGGAAGGTCCAAAACTCAGCAACATCACCCAACATACTCATGTAGAGCCACATCCTGAGAAGAGACCCAGCCCCACACCACAGGTGGCAAAAGTGGGCTGAAACTTGAAGGAACTGCACTCCAAGCCCAGCCAATAAATGCAAAGAAAGATGGATAAACCAAGGAAAACATTAACAACAGGGGAGATGGAGGGAAATCAGAACAAGTTCCCAAGTCCACCAAAACACGCAGACCCAAGAGAGGAAGACCTAAAAGCAGCCATGAGAATAGAATTCCAAGTCATGCTAGAAGAAATGAAAGAAAAACTGGCCAGAGATTACAATAAATCAATAGATGAACAAATGAACCAATTTAAAACAAGAACTCCTACAAAATATGAAAGACTCCATACAAACAGAATTAAAAGAAATTTGTAAAACCATAGAAAGCCAGAAGAGCAGAATCGCACAGCTCGAGAATCACATAGAACAACTCAAAGATAAATTGCGAACAAAAGACAACAAAGAAGCCAACAAAGAAATAGAAGGAAAAGCACTGGAAGTAAAAGTCCAGCATTTAATGAACAAAGACAAAAGAAACAATCTAAGAATTGTAGGTATTCCAGAAGGGGAGGAAGCAGGGAAAGGGGAAGAACAATTAGTCAGGGAGATAATAGCGGAAAATTTTCCCACCCTCTGGAAAGACACATCTGAGAAAATCCAGGAGGTTAAAAGAGTCCCCAACAAAATAGACCCTAACAAACCAACTCCAAAACACATAGTAATTCAAATGGTAAGAAACAAAGAGAAAGGAGACCTACTTAAAGCAATAAGGGAGAAAAAAAACCCTCACATACAAAGAAAGGAACATTAGAATCAAACCAGATCTCCCATATGAAATACTTCAAACAAGAAGACAGTGGAATGACATATTTAAACAACTGAATGAAAAAAAATTTCAACCTAGAGTCCACTATCCAGCAAAACTCTCATTCATATGGGAGGGAAGACTAAAGTCATTCTCAAACAAAAATAAACTTGCACTATTTGCACAAACAAAACCGACCCTAAATGACCTACTCAGAAATGAATTATACAATCCAAACCCCTGATTGCAAAAACCACACTAAACAACACAACTGCACAACAGCCCTCTCTGTCAACAATCTCCTTAAATGTTAATGGACTAAACTCTCTCATTAAAAGACACATAATAAAGAACTGGATTAGAAAACATAAACCAGATTTTTGCTGCCTACAAGAAACACACCTCCAAGTACAAGATAGGCACAGGCTTAGAATAAAAGGATAGAAATCAATTATCCAAGCCAATGTAAATAAAAAAAAGCAGATACTGCCATTCTTATATCAGACCAAATTGCATTCAACCTCAAAAAAGTGATCAGAGACAAAGAAGGTCACTACTTACTGATCAGGGGAACACTAGACCAAGAAGTGCTAATGCTGGTTAACATCTATGCACCTAATGCAAAATATGTATGGCAACTGCTTGCAAAACTGGAGAAAAACATGAAGGGAAATGTGATAGTAGTGGGAGATCTTAATACTCCACTATCACCACTGGACAAATCCACCAAACAGAAAACTAATAAAGAAATAATAGCCCTAAATGAAAAATTAGAAGAATTAGGGCTCATAGACTTATATAGGGCCCTCAACCCCCAGAAAGCAGAATACACACACATTCTTCTCAAGTCCACATGGAACCTTCTCCAGAATAGACCATGCCTTAGGATACAAGTCTAACCTGCATAAAATCACAAAGGTAAGGATCATTAGAAGCACCCTGTCAGATCACAATGCAACAGAAGTCAAAATTGACTGTAAAAAGAAACAATGGAGAAAATCCAACACCTGGAGATTAAACAACATGCTGCTCAAAAACAGCTGGATCAAAGAGATAATTAAGGAAGAAATAAAAATATTTCTTAGACAAACGAAAATGAAGAAACAACTTGTCAAAACTTGTGGGACATGGCAAAATCAGTAATCAGGGAGAAACTCATAGTTATACAATGTCAGGAAAGAAGAAAACAACAAAAATAGCAGCTTAAAGGACCATCTTAAGGAGCTGGAAGAACAGCAACATGACCAGAAGACACAAAATAATAAAAACCAGAGCAGAAATAAACAACATTGAAACTAAGAAAACAATACAGAAAATCAATGGGACCAGGAGTTGGTTTTTTGAAAGAATAAACAAGATAGACAAACCACTGGCAAGAATCAACAAAAAAAGGGAAAACATCCAAATAAGCAGGATCACAAATGAAAGGGGAGAGATTACAACAGAACCCCAAGAAATCCAACACATCATGAGGACATATGATGAACAACTATACTCAGTTAGGCTAGAGAACCCAGAAGAAAGTGATAGATTCTTGGAAAAATACCAGCTTCCAACACTAGAAAAGGAGGATTTAGAAAGCCTAAACAGGCCAATCACGTCGGAGGAAATTGAAACAGTAATTAAGAAACTCCCCAAGAACAAAATTCCAGGCCCAGATGGTTTTACAGGTGAATTCTATCAAATATTCCAAGAATTACTTCCACTGATCCACAGGCTATTCCAAACCATTGAAAAGACAGGAATCCTCCCCAATTCCTTTTATGAGGCCAATATCACTCTGATTCCCAAAGAGGGCAAAGATACCACCAAGAAAGAAAACTACAGATCAATCACTAATGAATATAGATGCAAAAATACTCAACAAAATCTTAGCAAACTGAATCCAGCACTACATCAAAAATATCATACACCATGACCAAGTGGGTTTCATCCCAGGGATGCAAGGCTGGATCAACATACACAAATCAGGGCCGGGCGGTGGCGCTAAAGGTAAGGTGCCTGCCTTGCCTGCGCTAACCTTGGACGGACCGCGGTTCGATCCCCCGGTGTCCCATATGGTCCCCCAAGCCAGGAGCAACTTCTGAGCACATAGCCAGGAGTAACCCCTGAGCGTTACTGGGTGTGGCCCAAAAACCAAAAAAAAAAAAAAAAAAAAAAAACATACACAAATCAATCAACATCATACACCACATCAATAATAAAAAAGACAAAAACCACATGATCATATCAATCAATACAGAGAAGGCATTTGACAAAATTCAACACGCATTCATGTTGAAAACACTAAGCAAAATAGGTCTGGAAAGAACTTTTCTCAAGATAGTTACAGCTATCTATGAAAAGCCCACAGCTGGGGCCGGGCGGTGGCGCTAAAGGTAAGGTGCCTGCCTTACCTGCGCTACCCTAGGACGGACCACGGTTCGATCCCCCGGCGTCCCATATGGTCCCCCAAGCCAGGAGCGACTTCTGAGCGCATAGCCAGGAGTAACCCCTGAGCGTCACCGGGTGTGGCCCAAAAACCAAAAAAAAAAAAAAAAATAAAATAAAAGAAAAGCCCACAGCTAACATTATCCTTAAAGGTGAAAAACTGAAAGCATTCCCATGAAGGTAAGGAACTAGGCAAGGATGTCCACTCTCTCCACTCTTATTCAACATAATCTTAGAAGTCCTAGCAATAGCAATCAGACAAGAGAAGGGAATCAAAGGAATTCAAATAGGGAAAGAGGAATTAAAACTATCTCTATTTGCAGATGATATGATGAAATATATGGAAAACCCTAAAGAGTCCACAGTAAAACTTCTAGAAACAATAAACCAATACAGCAAAGTGGCTGGTTACAAAGTCAATACACAAAAGACAGTATCATTTCACTATACAAATAAGGAAGTAGAGGAGGGAGAGATTAAGAATACAACTCCATTTAAAATAGTATCAAAAACCATCAAGTACCTATGAATCAATCTTACAAGGGAAGTGAAGAACTTATACCAGGCAAACTTCAAAATAATTCAGAAAAAAATTGAAGAGGATCTTGGGAAATGGAAGAATGTTGGGGACTGTGACTTGTTTGAGGTTATTTTGCTATACTTTCTGCCTTAGTTCAGCCTTTCACCTAAAGGCTACGTGCAGTCTTGCTGTAAGTTCTTGGGCCAAAGAGAAAGGAATGTGCAGCTGCAAAGTATAATTAATCTTGTAGCCCGGAGGAGAGCAACACGGCCCGGTACCATTCCCAGAAATGAGGTCTTACTCCCTCAACTACATTCCGGAGTCAACAAGGCAGTTATTATGTGTATATGTTACATTGTCTGTACAAAATTATTTCTGTAAGAACATTGCCCCCACCTTATATCTGTTAAAAGTTTAGAAATGCAGCTAGAAGGTCACAAGATGTTTCCATGGATACTGCAAGAAGTATTGCCCACTTGCCTTATTTGGAATAATGAAGTAATTTTCATGCCAAAAGAATGATTGACATTGCCTTTTGCCTGCCTCCTTCACCTTCCCTATATAAAGAGGTGCTGGACCTCAATAAACGCCTTTGAACAGAGTTTATGTCTTGGGCCATTTATTATTAACCTCTCTCAGATTTTTTACAGGTGTGGTTGAACTTCTGCTCTACAAAATAAAGGTGCGGTTGTCCCAAAGCCTCCCCAGCCGATCCCCGCTGGCCGGGCCCCTCCGGGGGGCTTCAGGACCCCGCAGAAGAACATCCCATGCTCATGGGTAGGTAGAATCAACATAGTCAAAATGACTATCCAACCCAAAGTCCTATATAGATTTAACACAATCCCAATCCAAATTCACAAATCATTCTTTCAAGACTAAGAACAATCAATCATAAAATTTATCTGGAACCACAAAAGACCCAGGATAGCCAAACACATACTAAAAAACAGGAAGCTGGGTGGCATCTCCTTACCTAACCTGAAGCTATACTATAAAGCCATAGTGATCAAAACAGCACGGTACTGGTACAAAGACAGAGTGTCAGAACAGTGGGTTAGAACAGAATTTCTAGACATAAGCCCCCAGATATACAGTCAACTGATATTTGACAAAAGAGCGAAGAACTTGAAATGGGACAAAGAAAGTCTTTTCAAAAAATGGTGTTGGTACAACTGGAAAACCACATGCATGAAATTCAAAAGTGACCCATACTCACTCCTTATAGAAAAATAAACTCAAAATGGATCAAAGACCTCAAAATTAGCCCTGAATCTATAAAGTTTATAGAGAAGAAAATAGGTAGAACACTCGAAAACTTACATATCAAAAAGGTCTTCGAGGATGGAGCACCAATGGCAAGAAATTTAGTGTCAAACATAAACAAATGGGACTACATCAAACTAAAAAGCTTCTGCCTGGCAAAAGAAAACCTACTTAACACACGAATACAGTTAACTGAATGGGAAAAAATCTTTTCACCCATCATATCAGATAAATGGCTGACATCCAGAATATACAAAACACTCAGAAAGCTGAGCCCCCCCCCAAACCAAATAAAGCCATAAAAATGGGAAGAGGGAATGAATAGACACTTTTTTGAGGAAGACCAAAAGATGGCCAACAAACAGATGAAAACATGTTCACCTACACTCACTATTAGGTAAATTCAAATAAAGACAACAATGAGGTACCACCTTACACCAGTGAGGATGGCTCACATCAAAAATAATAGGAACAATCTATGTTGGCGGGGATATGGCATGAAAGGCACTCTCATCCACTGCTGATGGGAATGTCCCCTAGTCCAACACCTATGGAGAACAGTCAGAAATGATACAATCACAGACTTTTCAGCAACGTGGATGGACCTAGAACATATTATGTTAAATGAAGTAAGCCAGAAGATGAAAGATAAACACAGAATGATAGCACTATTCTGAAGCACCTAGAACATACACCTTATATACAACTAATACTCAACAATCAAATAAAAGGGTTTAACAGGGTAGAAACCACAAACACTGAAACAGTCAATATATACCGGAGAGCAGTGCTCAAAACACATAAAAGAGGAACAACAGAAACTCATGACTACACACTACACCACAAAAAAACCAGCAACAGCAGAAACAGCAGCATAGAAATACCAGGTAAGTAATCATCCTTCTACTACAAAGGCCCATAATAAGCCTTTAGGAATCTTATACAGGATTACAGGTAAAGGATACCATGGAAAACTACTGACTCCAAAGGAAGCATGCCATAAAAATATGTTTTAATGCCTTAATATTTCTTATTTTTTTATTTAAACACCTTGACTACATACATGATTGTGTTTGGGTTTCAGTCATGTAAAGAACATCACCCATCACCAGTGCAACATTCCCATCACCAATGTCCCAAATCTCCCTCCTCCCCACCCGACCCCCACCTGTACTCTAAACAGGCTCTCCATTTCCCTCATACATTCTCATTATTAGGACAGTTCAAAATGTAATTATTTCTCTAACTAAACTCATCACTCTTTGTGGTGAGCTTCCTGAGGTGAGCTGGAACTTCCAGCTCTTTTCTCTTTTGTGTTTGAAAATTATTATTGCAAGAATGTCTTTCATTTTTCTTAAAACCCATAGATGAGTGAGACCATTCTGCGTTTTTCTCTCTCTCTGACTTATTTCACTCAGCATAATAGATTCCGTGTATATGCATGTACAGGTCTGCTGTAAATCTTAAGGATGCTCGCTTGAATGTAATTTTCCCTTTTGATCTTGCTGTTTTCAGAATTCTGTCTCTGTGGGATTCGTCATTGTGACTAGGATGTGTCTTGGGGTAGTTTTTCTGGGGTCTTTTTTGGTTGGTAATCTTCGAGCATGCAGGATTTGATCACATATATTCTATAGCTCTGGAAGTTTCTCTTTAATGATGTTCTTGACCATTGATTCTTCCTGGAAATTTTCTTCCTGGGTCTCTGGGACTCCAATGATTCTTAAGTTGTTTCTATTGATCTTATCATAGACTTCTATTTTCATCTGTTCCCATTCTTTGACTAATTTTTCCTTTGTCTGTTCATTTGCTTTAAGTTTTTTTTCCAATCTCTCCTGCTGTATGGAATTGTTATGTATCTCATCTTACACAGCACCAAGTCTATTCTCCGCTTCTGATACCCTGTCCCAGAGCTTATCCATTTTGTCATTCACTTCATTTTCTGAATTTTTCAGGCCTGTTAGTTGACATGTTATTTTAGTTCGGAGTTTTGTGATTTCTGTCTTCATATTTTCTTGGTTCTTATTAGTGTTCTGTTCAACTCGATCCATGGTTTCTTTGAGTTCATTGAGCATTTTCCATATTGCTAGTCTAAAGTACTTATCTGAGAGGTTGATTAGTTGGTTGGTCATTATCTGGTCATCAGAATTGTCATCTTCATTCTCTATGTCTGATGCTGGCCTGCGTTGTTTCTCCATTGTCACACTTGTATTGTGGGATTTTCTACGTGTTGTGGTGGTATTCATTGGCTGTATGATGCAGGCAGCACACTCCTCTGGCTCTGCCCTTTCTGGATGGGCTAACTTGCCTCTAAGGGAGGGGAGTCCTACGTGGATGAAGCCTCACACAGGATTAAATCTTAGGCCCGAGCACGCAGCAGAGAAGACAGTCTGGAGAGAAATGCTGGGCTTCAGTGATCTAGCACAGTTCTTTGTGTGATTTTTTTCTTCTTGTTGTGATGGTGTTCTTTTCTTAGAAAGAGCACAGGGCTGCATAGCGAAGCAGAGCTAAGTGCTCTGCTGAAGCCTCTTTTCAGCCCACTCCCAAGAGGTTCATGCAACAGGATAGTAGACAGACACACACAGGCTGCACTCATAATTTTTCACAGTCGGGCCCCACTGGGCAGGTGTAGTTTCGTGGATTTTCCCAGCCTGACGTCACAAACAGGGGACCTGGCTTCTGCAAAGCATGGCCGGTTTTCACGTTATGGAGCAGTTCCTTGGCATTCCCACCCTAAAATTGGCGTCTGGGAGAGTGAGTTTTCTGGAGCCTCTTTTAGGCCCACTCCCAAGAGGTTCACGCAACAGGATAGTAGACAGACACACACAGGCAGCACTCACAATTTTTCACAATCACGCCCCCCTGGGCAGGTGTAGTTTTGTCTGTGTGTGTTTTTCTAGCCGTTAATCAAGCTTGTTTATTTTTTATTTTATTAACATACCAATTTTTGCTTTTGTTGATCTTTTGGATTGTTTTTTTTTTAATTTATTTAAACACCTTAATTACATACATGACTGTGTTTGGGTTTCAGTCATGTAAAGAACACCACCCATCACCAGTGCAACATTCCCATCACCAATGTCCCAAGTCTCCCTCCTCCCCACCCGACCCCCGCCTGTACTCTAGACAGGCTCTCCATTTTCCTCATACATTCTCGTTATAAGGACAGTTCAAAATGTAGTTATTTCCCTAGCTAAACTCATCACTCTTTGTGGTGAGCTTCCTGAGATGAGCTGGAACTTCCAGCTCTTTTCTCTTTTGTGTCTGAAAATTATTATTACAAGGGTGTCTTTCATTTTTCTTAAAACCCATAGGTGAGTGAGACCATTCTGCGTTTCTCTCTCTCTCTCTGACTTATTTCACTCAGCATAATAGATTCCGTGTACATCCATGTATAGGAAAATTTCATGACTTCATCTCTCCTGACAGCTGCATAATATTCCATTGTGTATATGTACCACAGTTTCTTTAGCCATTCGTCTGTTGAAGGGCATCTTGGTTGTTTCCAGAGTCTTGCTATGGTAAATAGTGCTGCAATGAATATAGGTGTAAGGAAGGGGTTTTTGTATTGTATTTTTGTGTTCCTAGGGTATATTCCTAGGAGTGGTATAGCTGGATCGTATGGGAGCTCGATTTCCAGTTTTTGGAAGAAACTCCATATCGCTTTCCATAAAGGTTGAACTAGACGGCATTCCCACCAGCAGTGGATAAGAGTTCCTTTCTCTCCACATCCCCGCCAACACTGTTTATTCTCATTCTTTGTGATGTGTGCCATTCTCTGGGGTGTGAGGTGGTATATCATCGTTGTTTTGATTTGCATCTCCCTGATGATTAGTGATGTGGAACATTTTTTCATGTGTCTTTTGGCCATGTGTATTTCTTCTTTGTCAAAGTGTCTGTTCATTTCTTCTCCCCATTTTTTGATGGGGTTAGATGTTTTTTTCTTGTAAAGTTCTGTCAGTGCCTTGTATATTTTGGAGATTAGCCCCTTATATGATGGGTATTGGGTGAATAGTTTCTCCCACTCAGTGGGTGGCTCTTGTATCCTGGGCACTATTTCCTTTGAGGTGCAGAAGCTTCTCAGCTTAATATATTCCCATCTGTTAATCTCTGCTTTCACTTGCTTGGAGAGTGTAGTTTCCTCCTTGAAGATGCCTGTAATGTCCTGGAGTGTTTTGCCTATGTGCTGTTCTATATATCTTATGGTTTTGGGGCTGATATCGAGGTCTTTAATCCATTTGGATTTTACCTTCGTACATGATGTTAGCTGGCGGTCTAAGTTCAATTTTTTGCAAGTGGCTATCCAATTGTGCCAACACCACTTGTTGAAGAGGCTTTCCCTGCTCCATTTAGGATTTCCTGCTCCTTTATCAAAAATTAGGTGATTGTATGTCTGGGGAACATTTTCTGAGTATTCAAGCCTATTCCACTGATCTGAGGACCTGTCCTTATTCCAATACCATGCTGTTTTGATAACTATTGCTTTGTAGTACAGTTTAAAGTTGGGGAAAGTAATTCCTCCCATATTCTTTTTCCCAATGATTGCTTTAGCTACTCGAGGGTGTTTATTGTTCCAAATGAATTTCAAAAGTGTCTGATCCACTTCTTTGAAGAATGTCATGGATATCTTTAGAGGGATGGCATTAAATCTGTATAATGCCTTGGGGAGTATTGCCATTTTGATGATGTTAATCCTGCCGATCCTTGAGCAGGGTATGTGTTTCCATTTCCGTGTGTCTTCTCTTATTTCTTGAAGCAGAGTTTTATAGTTTTCCTTGTATAGGTCCTTCACATATTTAGTCAAGTTGATTCCAAGATATTTGAGTTTGTGTGGCACTATTGTGAATGGGGTTGTTTTCTTAATGTCCATTTCATCCTTATTACTATTGTTGTATAGAAAGGCCATTGATTTTTGTGTGTTAATTTTGTAGCCTGCCACCTTGCTATATGAGTCTATTGTTTCTTGGATTGTTTTTTTAGATTTCCACTTCATTGATTTCTGCAGTAAGTTTTCATATTTTCTTCTACCTACTATTTTTGGTTCCTTTTGTTGATAATTTTCTAATTTTATAAGCTATTATTAAACTATTTTATGTAGGCCTCTTCTTCCTTTTTGATGTGTGCTTACAAAGCTATAAATTTTTCTCTTAGTACTGCTTTTGATTATTTGTGTCTTCATTGTCATTTGTTTTCAGGAATGTTTTGATTTTCTTCTTGATTTCATCTTTCACGCACTGGTTGTTAAGTAGTGAGCTGTTCAGTTTCCAGTTAAAGTATTTCTTTAGTGTTTCTTTGAAGTTCACTTTTAATTTCAGTGCCTTTTGAAAAAAGAAGGTAGTTTGTACAATTTTTCTCCTCTTGACTTCATGGAGATATATTTTATGGGCCAGCATGTGGTTTATCTTTGAGAATGACCTAAGTGCATTGAAGAAGAATGTGTATCCAGTTTTCTGGGGATAGAGTGCCCTGTATATATATCTACTAGTCCATTTTCTTCCATTTCTCTTTTCAGAGCTCGTATATTCTTGTTGGGTTTCAACTTTATTGATCGATCAAGGGGTGACAGGGCAGTGTTAAAACCTCCCACTATTTATTATTGTGTTGCTATTGATATCTTTTTACAAGTTTGCCAACAGTTGTATTAAATATTTTGTCTGTCCATCATTGAGGGCATATATGTGTTTAGGAGTGTTATTTCTTCTTGTTGTACATATCCTTTGATGAGTACAAAATGTAATGTTTTTTTTTTTCATAGATAAAGCTTGGGGCCACACCATACCCTGCAGTGCTCAGGATTCAGCACTTCTGACTGCCCAGCATTCAGGAATTATTCCTGAAGGTGCTTGGGCTACCCCATATGGGATGCTAGACAACCTGGTTTGGAATCTCTTTGACTGCATAAAAGATGAATATCCTACTCATTGTACTATTGCACTAGCCCAGGTTTGATTACTTCTAATTTTTTATTATAAATCAATAAATAGATAAATAAATAAATCATGGTACATGATTTTTTGATAAAATTTCACTTACATTTGCTTGACCTTTCATTTTCTGTATGCTCATGTTTTTATTCTACCGTCTAATTTCCTTGGTGGTGGGAATGGCCCTAATTCACTGTCAGTATGTTACTGTAAAATACAACTATGAAAGACTTGTAAAAAATTTTAAAAAAGATATGAAGAATATGCTTGTGATTTAACAATACTAATTATAGACTTTAGTATAGCTCAATTTAAATGAAGGACAGAACAACTTGTCAAAAATTAAAAAAGTAAATGAAAATTCAAGAAGAAAAGTTACAATAAGACATGACAGATATGTATCAAACACTATCTAAAAAGAATAGAATATATGTTGCTTTCGGTGTATATGAAGTATTCTTTAGGAAAATATAATGTGCAATTTACTTAAACTTTTATTAAATTAATAACTCTTAAAATAATAAAGTCTATTTATGGAAGAAAATTGTACATTTATTTAGAAAATGTGACAAACTATCAAAAATATAAAAGTAAAAGAAAATTTCAATCATCAGTGAATCATATAAGAAATTAAGACAAAGCCACAATATTCTTCCAGATAATAAATCTGAAGTCATGGCATACCAACATAAATGGATATAGTTAAATCAGCTTTTAGGTGAAAATGTATAAACTAAACTTACTAGCTATATATATAGATAATTAGCTGTTAATACCTATTATAGTAATGAAGATCTATTAAGCTCTCAAATCTTGTACTTTGTGACATTGAATAAAGAGCAAATTAAATCAAGATAGCATGTACCTGTGCCTTTTGTGCCTATGTTTTGCTGCTCTGTACACATGTATTGCTTGAATATACAGTGCCCAAGCACATATATCTTGCATTTTCCCTTTTGAGATGAGTTCTTTAAAACTAGGACATATACTTCGTTTCTTTTGGCATTTGGAGAAGTCAATGTTCTCTCTTGAGCATGTCTCTCTGTCTTTGTCATTGTCTTTGTCTGTCTCTTTCTTGTTCTCTTCCTCTCTACCCTTCATCAATTTCTAAGTAAAACTGGTTATTACTTAAAAAAAAGCCTGAAAACATAGAGTTAGATTTTAATTTCTGGTGAAGGAATATTATAGAAGTTAAGGTGCATGCTGTGCACCAGATCAGTCTTGATTTGATCTCTGACATTCCATATAATTTCTGAAAAGCAATAGTAATAATCTCTGAGCATGGAGCCAGGAGTAGCACTTGGTCACTGTTGAGTGCAGCCCACTTCCTACCCCCAAATAAAACTCAGAAGTTGAAGTATAAAGATTGCTCAAAAATATGAATGCATTTAATGCGCCATACATATATACTTAAAGTATGCTAAAATGCAAAATTTGATTTTTTTTGGTTCTTTGGTACACACGCAGTGACACTCAAGGGTTACTACTCCTGGCTATGTGGTCAGAAATCACTCCTGGCTTGGGGACCATATGGGAATATCGAACTGCAGTCCATCCTAGGCTAGCACCTGCAAGGCAAACACCTTACTGCATGCACCACTGCTCCAGACCCTATATTTGTTTTTTTTAAATATACATTACATAAATTATCACATTAAAAGTGAAGGACTATTTTCAAATGTTTTTATTTTATAATTTTTCATAAGACCAATGCGAATTACAAGTCTTTCACAGTTATATTTAATGTACATGATGACAGTGAATTAGGGCAAATCCCACCACCAGTGTTGACCTCTCTCTACCACTGTTTCAAGCATGCACCCTATAACACCACCTGAAGCCCCCTGGACTGCTAGTGTAACAGATCCCTTTTGTGTATGATTTGTTGTTGTTGTTTGGGTCTCTTGCTTCTACTGTCTTTAACTTTGGATTGGATATTTAAGTTTGATCAATTTTATTTTCACTCAATACTCATGAGACTGCTTTGCTCCTGGTACCATCCACTTTTTTACTCTATTTGTAGGAAGACATAGAAATATGAGGCAGAAAAAGATGATTCATTTGCTATGGTTCCATTAAAAAGAAAAGAAAAAAAGTGGGCAGGAGCCTCTGTCTAGAAACTATAAATATAAATTTAAAAGAAGAAAAATAGAAAAGGAAAGAAAAAGAAGAAAAAAGGGGGGCTTGTGTGGCAAGGTTTTTTGTTTTATCTCTGTTTGTTTTTCATAGGCACAGTAAGTATTGGGGAAATTAGAATGAATATTCCCTTGGCCTAAGAGATACAGGGTTTCTCCATCCTTGAAACATATTGTCATGGGATCAACTACAGGCTACGAACATGTTCATTGTTGACCCCCAGGTCTTTTTTTTATGGTGCCAGGAAATGTTCTGCTTAGTTGTGGTTGTCAAGGTTCAGTCATCTGTAATTAGAGATCTTGGTTTTTGTACAGATCCTAGGACAAAGTCTAGAATAGAGTCTTTCTTTATGGTTCCAGAAGTTCTGCTCAGTCACGGTTGGTATAGTCAGTCTTCAGTAATGAAAGACACTATCTATTGAACCGGACTTCAAATCAGGAATTACTCCTGGTAGTGCTTGGGGAACCATATGGGGATTAAATAAAGGTTGACTGTTGAATGAAAATAATAAAAATAATGCACTGTTTGCTGTAATATCTCTCCAAACTCCCCAGATATATTTTAAAAGATTAAAAAAGAAGCTATCAAGAAATATAAAGCTATAGTGATTGTATAACAAGATCACATACATGATAAAGTAAAAATAAGATACTAGAGGAATTATCATATAATTATTAATTACCAACAGGGCCAGAGTGAAAGCATAGCTGGTAGGGTGCTTACCTTACAGGCAGACAACCAGGTTTGTTCCCTGGCATTTCATATGGTACCCTAACCCCTGCTAGGCATGATATATCTGAGTGCAGAACCAGGGGTAAGCCCTGAGCACAGCTGGGTGTGTCCCCATCACCAAATAATAATTTTATATAAATTATCAGTAATTTTTTAACAATCATAAATCTATATATTTCCAACAACAGAAAATAATCCTCCCTTTCTATCTTTTGGTTTGTTGATGACTTCATTGAATTGAATCTTGACACTCAAATTGGGGAAAACATTCAATTTTATGAGTTAGCACAAATATAAATGCTATTCTCATTTGGAAATATCATTTATTCATGCTAGTGTATTTCAGCTGCATTATATAGGTCTCTGCCTTTTGAATATAACAATGTTTTTACAACATTGTTCTCAGACCTTCAAATCAGAATTGAATTATGCCACAAGTTATCCTGAGTCTTCAGCTTGCAGAAAGATGTCTGGGGTACTTTCAACATCCATAATTGAGGGAGTCAATTTCTTGCTAAAATAAACAATTTCATGTATCCACACATCAATCTATCTATTCATTTATCTATCTTCGTATCTGTGCATTTATCTAGGTTTTAGTCTCTGAGTTGAATAGCCATATTTCAAATTTGTTAGTTTCTGACATTTTGGATAATGTGTATATTCTTAGCCAACTTCAGACTAAGAATAATTTGTATAGTTTTTTTTTATACAATGAAAAACAGTCAACTATATTTATTTTCTTTGTTTGCTTATTCCCAGCTGCACTCAGGGCTTACTCCTGGCTCTGAACTCAGAAATTAGGCCTGGGACGCTTAAAGTGCCTTATGGAGTGCTGGGGATTGAACAAGAATATGCGATGTGCAAAGTAAGTGGTACTTTATCTGCTATATTATCTCTGGCCTCAAGCATAACTATCTTTAAAAAATTCAGGGGCCGGGAAGGTGGCACTAGAGGTAAGGTGTCTGCCTTGCAAGCGCTAGCGTAGGACGGACCTTGGTTCGATCCCCTGGCGTCCCATATGGTCCCCCCAAGCCAGGGGCGATTTCTGAGCACATATCCAGGAGTAACCCCTGAGTGTCAAATGGGTGTGGCCCAAAAACCAAAAAAAAAAAAATTCTAAGTATGCAGTTTTCTCCTCGTGTTTATATATACACTATGTCATTCCCATTAGACTATAATTTACCTATAGTTGCCAGAGATATTAAAATATTTAGGTGTTTCTCCCTTGACTTTTTTTTTTTGTTCGGGGTTCACACTTAGCAGTATTCTGGAGAAACTTGGTTATGCAGTCAGGAATTACTTCTACAGAGGTTTGAATGAAGGGCTTTGTGTACAAAGCAAGCATCTTGACTGTACCACTGCTTTGACCCTAAATGTTGGTCTTATTGATAAAAGTTAAACTATAAATTTTTTTGTTTTCAATAATATTGATTTTAATTTGAGTTTTGCTGTATTTTAGAAGCATCACAAACAAAAAATAAAAAACCTTAGAAAACCCTAGATAATAACTGAAGATTTCTTTCCTTTTTTTTTGTTTGTTTGTTTTTTTTTTGGGCCACACCTGGCAGTGCTCAGGGGTTACTCCTGGCTCTGTGCTCAGAAATCATTCCTGGCACGCGGGGGGTGGGGGGGACCAGCAATTTAACACAGGTCCATTTTGCATTTGACCATGTGCAAGACAAATGCCCTACTACTGTGCTATCTCTGTGGACCCCTAACTGAAGATTTCTAAGAAAAAAAAATTAACATTGCAAAATGATTTCCAATATCTATATTTTCTTTTTCTAAACTTAATTTTAGGTGTCAGTGACTGTTATACTTCTTTTTATTTTCAAGCAAAAATAGACGATGACGTTAGTAAGAATTTTTTGTTTTGTTTTGGGGCCATACTTGGCAATGTCCAGGGGTTACTTCTAGATCTGTACTCAGGAATTACTCCTGGCAGTGCTCATATAGGATGCCGGATAAGAAATGCACGTAGGCCACATGCAAGACAAGCACCTTTTCCTCTGTATTATCACTCTCACTTCTGATTTTGATGAGAAATATTAAGACAAATGAGGCAAGAAAAATGTTAACTTTATTATTCATTTTATAGCCTTTAGCTTCAAATAAAGGGATGAAAGGATATCTAAGCTTATAATACAAAATAATTTCTTCCCATACCTTATTAATCACTATATAGTCATGTTAGCTCATGATAGATTCATTTCCTTTATTTGCTTTCTCTGGCATTTTTTTTCACTTTACTGTTTACTGCTTGTCCAATATTTTGTTTTTTTCTACTATTCTTTGTTCAAACTGCAAAAATCTGAAATAAAAATATAATATAGAAGTATAGGCATCAGCTAACATTTTCTATGGCATATGGTACTTCAGATGCCATATGTACCAGTGTTTAGTGATTCTGGCAAAGAGGCATAGAATGGTGAAATCCAACTGCCAGGATTGCTGAAAACAAATATGTAAATGCTCCAGGGCTTTTGTTATTCATAACATACCTCTAACACAGCACATACAATATGCTGTTCATTCTGTAACTAGTATAACTAATAAACCACATAAACCACATTTTCCTCTCTTATTTTTTTAAGGCTTTTCCAAGTTTGTTTGACCCTCTTACTCTAACCTTTAATCCCACTATCAAACCTTGTATTTTATGAAGCTCATATTAATAAAATAATGTGATAGGAATGTTATAGGGGAATATAATAGGAAACCTTCATTTTTAAGTTTTTTTTTTAAAGTGAAAATCCAAAGTCTTCAGCAGGCCTATTCTGTGAAACAAAGAAAACATGCTGAGTATGGTCTTTGGAAGCAGCCCATAGTCATTAGGGGGAAGCAACTAACACCAGGAGGGGCAAATTTGAGCAGAAGAACAGAAAAAGTCTCTGTACTATGGAACTGTTCAGAGGTTTTCCCAACAGTGAAGTTCCATAGGCTGTAATGTGAGGATCATTGATACAATTACTTTAAAATAGGGAAATGATCACTGTGATGGCTTTTTCTTTCTCTTTTCTTTTCTTTTTTTTAATTTTTTTTGAATAAAAGCAGGTTTTATTTAGAAATTCTGAGAAAGGGTAAAGAAGAGAAAGAGAGAAAATACTGTGGTCTTTACATGACTGAAAGCCAACTACAATCATACGTATAATCAAGGTGTTTAAATAAAGATATAAAAAATGTGGTTTTCTATTTTAAAGAAAAATTTTAAGTTTTGTTTTATTTTATTTAAACACCATGATTACAAGGTTGTTCACAATAGAGATTTTTCATAGGTAAAGTTGTTCATGATTAAGTTACAGCCCTACAATACATAACAACCTTCCTCAGTGAACATTTCCTGCCACCAACGTCAACATTTTCCTTCTCACCCTCCTGGATACCCACTTCTCTCCTACCCACTCTCTTCTGTTTGCCAGTAAGGCGGGCATTATTTTTCTCTCACTCACTTGCTCTCTCACCAATCTTTTTTCTTTTGTGACATTGTGGTTTGTATTACTGCAAATGAAGGGGTGCCATGAAGCTCCCTTCCATATTAGACATTCTCTACTGTAACTGCACTCTCTGCTCTTTGTGGAAGCTACATATCACAGAATAGTCCTCTTGATTTTCATTTCTATTGTCTCTGGATATCATCCCCACATTTTTAAATTTTCTTTATATCCCAGTGATGACTGAGATTATTCTATGTTTAGCTCTTTCCCTCTGATTCATTTCATACAGTATAATTCTCTCCACATTCATCATTTATAAGCAAAATTCATGACTTCTTTTTATTTCTAATGGTGCATAGTATTTAAATGTGTAGATATATATCAGTCTTTTTAGCCATCGATCTCTTGTTGTACGCCTGGTTTGTGTCTAGATTCTGGCTATTGTAAATAGTACTACAATGAGCATTGGAGTACAGAGGTCATTTTTGTATTGTGTTTTTGTGTTCCTAGGATATATTCACAGGAGTGGTATAGCCGAATCATACGGGAGCTCAATTTTCAGTTTTTTGAGGAATCTCCATATTGTTTCCACAAAGGCTGGACTAGATATGGCATTCCCACCAGCAGCGTATGAGAGTTCCTTTCTCTCCACATCCCTGCCAGCACTGATTGTTTTTATTCTTTGTGGTGTATGTTGGTCTCTGTGGCATGAGATAGTACCTCATTGTTTTGATTTTTCACCTTCCTGATGACTAGTGATGAGAAGCATTTTTTCATGGTCTTTTGGCCATTTGTATTTCTTCTTTGAGTAAATGTCTGTTCATTTCTTCTCCTCATTTTTTGGATGTTTTTTTCTTATTAAGTTTCTTAATAAGTTTCTTATTAAGTTCTGTCAGTACCTTGTATATCTTAGATGTTAGCCCTTTATCAGATGGATATTGGCTGAATAATCTCTCCCATTCCATACGTAGCCTTTGTATCCTAGCTTCCCTTTTCTTTGAAATGTTAAAGCTTCTCATTTAATGTAGTGTCATTTGTTTATCTCTGCTTCCACTTGCTTGGACGGTGATGTTTCCTCCTTGGAGCTACTTTTAGTCTCAATATCAAAGAGTGTTTTAGCTATCTTTTCTTCTATATACCTTATGGTTTCAGGCTTGATATCAAGATCCTTAAAACATTTCGATTTGACCTTTGTGCATGATGCTAAAGAGATGTCTGAGTTCACCTTTTTGCATGTAATTGATGAGTTTTACCAACACCACTTGTTAAAGAGCATGTGCTTGTTCCATCTTATATTTGTTGCCCATTTATTAAAGATCAAATGCTTGTATACCTGGGGGTCAGTCTCAGAATACTCAAATCTCTTTCATTGGTCTGAGGATCTGCCTTTATTCCAATACCAGGCTGTTTTTTTTTTAAATTAATTAATAATTTTTATTTTGACCAAAGTAGATTACAAATCATTCACAGTAGTATTTTAGGTTCATAGTTCCATATAGGGAAATGCATTTGAGTGGAAACTAATCAGAAACCGAGTATGGTAGCAAACACAGTTACACAATGAAAGAAGGAAGAGGCCAAGAGGCTGCTGAGAGTAAACAAGTAGAAAAAAAGTACTGTTTTCTTCCCAGCCTGAGAGTCCATCCTCTCATTTTTATTCTGAATATATATGCTAGCCCCCACGCGGTTTTTGAAATGGAGACCCATGAGAAAAAAATTATCAGTGAATGTCCCAACATACACCAGTGCTACATCAGCCTGCCCTCCTCCCCATGTGTCCTCACCCTTAGTATAGGGAGAGAGAAAGGGGGGAAGCCTAAGGACCACTAAAATGTCCACCTAGGCTGGCAACCTGGTGTCCAGGGGAGAAATAGGGGAATGGCTGGGTGCCTGCCAAGCCTCCCAGCACCCCCAAGCTAGGGAGTAGGCCTCCAGGATGGGATGTCCCCCAACCCCAAACCTGGAAAGAGCTGGCCTCCAGGATCAAGGAACCGGAAGCCACATATCTGCCCGGCCTCCGCCCTCTGCTCCCCCCCCCTAGAGTAGGGAGGGGGGGAAGCCTGGGGATCCCTAATTGAGTCCACCAGAGGTGGCACTCAGGTGAGGCCTAGAGTCCAGGGGAGAAATAGGGGAACGGCTGGGGGCCTGCCATCTGATTACCTGTTTGAATTGTATTTCCTGAGTTAGTATCCCTGGGCTTTCAGAACATAGAACCATCAATTGGATGGTTTAAACATTAGACCTGTATTAGTTCTCAGGTTGGGTGGCTAGATGTCTGAGATCAGGATACTCACAGGATTAACTTTTGCTGAGAGCTTTCTTTTCGCCTGCAGACATTTGCTTCCTTCTTGGGGCTAGGGGTGGGGTGGGGGGGAGAGCTAAAGCTGGCTTTGCTATAGTCTCACCTATCAAAGAATTAATCCTTTCTAGGGCCCTACCCTTCTGAATTAATCTAAAGCTAAATGTGTCTCAATGGCCACGTCCCTAATTCTACCAAATATCAGATGAAGTTTCAGCCTAAGAAATTTGGAAGAACAAAATTTCTTTTCCTACCACAGATAGAGTTTATATCTTAGTTATGTATTTTATTTGAAATATTCTGATGCTAGGCATTGTGAAGTCCTTGAGGCAAGTATTGTATGTAGTTTTATAATCCCGAGAGTATCAATCATTTATTGGAAGTTCACATGATAATTAACAGAAAAATATCAAGGGCTTCACGTGATAGTACTTTAAGAGTATCAAAAATAATTATTTGCATTGCTATGGCACTTAATAATTTTCCAAGTGCTTTTCATTAATTATAATGCAAAACTATTCTTTGGGAAAGAAGCAGGCAGAATGCTACATTACTTGTCTTAATTATTTTCTAAGTATTTTTCACATTAAAAAATGCACAGCAAGGCATATTTAATAGATCTCTAAATTTATTTAGGGAGGGCCCAAGTTATGTGAACCCTAAAAGAAAATTTTTAATTGAATCAACATGAGATACATAATTATAAAGTTCTTCATGATTGAATTTGAATTATATAACATTCTAACACCTTTCATTCATGCACATTTTCTTTCTTTTTTTTTTTTTTTTTTTTTTTTTTGGTTTTTGGGTCACACCAGGCGGTGCTCAGGGGTTACTTCTGGCTGTCTGCTCAGAAATAGCTCCTGGTAGGCATGGGGGACCATATGGGACACCGGGATTCGAACCAACCACCTTAGGTTCTGGATCGGCTGCTTGCAAGGCAAACGCCGCTGTGCTATCTCTCCGGGCCCAAATGCACATTTTCTGACACCAAGTCCCATGTTTTTAGTCTGCTCTCTGCCCCCCCCCCTCGACCCCTCTCCCCCCATCTCTCCCCCCCTCTCTCTCACTCACTCACTGTTACTTTTATCTTCATTCAGCACAGAGGTACTTTTGTTTTTTATTGAGACCAATGTGAATTATACGTCTTTCACAGTTGTATTTCTGTTACATAGTGACAGTGAATTAGGGATGTTCTCATCATTAGTGTTGACTTCTCTCCACCATAGTTCCCAGCAAGCATCCCCATACCTCCTCCCTTAGCACCCTAGACTGTTAGTGTAACAGGTCCATTTTGTGTACAGCTTGTTATAGTTTGGGTCTCTTAATTCTACTGTCATTGACATTGGTTTGGATATTTAGGACTGATCATTTTTTAAGCACACAGTTTTTTTTCCAGAGTGATCATTTCCAATTATCATTATCATGATGATCTCTTCTTTGTCCTAAGTGTACTCTTTTGCTCTTTGTGGAAAGCTTCTTAACATGGACCAGTCCTCCTGGGCCTCATCTCTACTGTTGAATTACCCTTTAAATTTCTGTAGTTTGGGGGGTCCGGCGCAGTGGCACTTGAGGTAAGGTGTCTGCCTTGCCAGCGCTAGACTAGGAAGAACCGTGGTTTGATCCCTCGGCGTCCCATATGGTCCCCCAAGCCAGGAGCGACTTCTCAGCGCAGAGCCAGGAGTAACCCCTGAGCGTCACTGGGTGTGGCCCCAAAGCCACAAAAAAAAAAAAAAAAAAAAAAAGAAAGCAAAATTTCTGTAGTTTTTGTAGTAATCTCCCTTCTTTCTTTTCTAATTAGATTTATTAACTTTTTCTTTCTTTATGAGTCTTGCTAGTGGTTTATCAATTTTGTTTATTTTTTCAAAGAAACAACTCTTGCTTACATTAATTTTTCAGTTCATTTTTTTGGGGGGTTTCCAGTTAATTAATTTCTTCTCTGAGCTTTTGAAGCCTCATCCCCCACCCTTTCTCCCTAGGTAACTTGACCTTATCTGCAAGACCCCGCCCATTCCTGGGAGGGGTCTTGAAAAAGGTAGATAAGGTATGGTCCATAGGGGATTAGGGTTTTTGGCTGGCTCTCTCGCTTCTGGTCTTTGGCCAGTATGGAGGTCAAAGGGAAAATGGCTGAAAGGAGTTAAGAGGCAGGGCTAGCTAAGAATGGCTGAATGCTTGAAAGGTTATGAGATAGGCCACACACATGTGGTGAATAGGGCATGAATAAAGATGATGCTTCCTGATGCCTGCCTGTGAGTAAGTTCAATACCCGTCGCTTTCCTAAACCCCAGACCCGCCAGTTGATGGGGGATGAAGCCACGTGGCCAGGGCCTAAGGACAAAGGCCTCCATCCTTCTCCATCCAGCTCCTTAATTAATTATTTAATTCAACAAGCTTTGCTATTTCCTTCTGTTTGGTGGCGCAGAGGACAGTATTGTGAGGTAAGCAATTCCCACCACCAAGGACTGAGGCAGAAGGGGGAATCTGTTTGGTGATACCTAGTATAGCATCACAAGAGTTAAAATGGGAAGATCTCCAGCTTGAGTGCAGCAGAGTGTGGCAGCAAGAAAGAGAAATTTTATTTGCTCCATGGCTACACATTCCTTCCAGTCAAGGAACTGTACCATAACACTTAATAAGGGTCTATACCAAAGTTCACAATGGGAAAACTATGCAGAACCCCACCACAATTTGTGACTAAATAAGCTATTTCAGGAAACCCAACTGATACCTACCACCTACATAACATTTCTTATCAGAACTTTAGAGATTGTTACAAATGTTTAACGAACTTAGAAAAATGATGTAACTTGGAAAAATGATGTAATGTATCAATAGGATATGAAAGTAGAAATGAACTTCAATCAGAAATATCAGTGATGAAAAACATGATAGGTGAAATATCCAACATAACATTGCTATGGCACTTTTCCGAGTGCTTCCCATTAATTATAATGCAAAACTATTCTTTAGGAAAGAAGCAGGCAAAATGCTGCATTACTTGTCTTCATTCTTTTCTTTTCTTTCTTTCTTTTTTTTTTTTTTTTGGGTTTTTGGTTTTAGGGTCACACCCGGCAGCGCTCAGGTGCTCTGTGGCTCTGTGCTCAGAAATCACTCCTGGCAGGCTAAGGGGACCATATAGGCTGCCGAGATTTGAACCACCGACCTTCTGCAAGCAAGGCAAATGCCCTACCTCCTTGCTATCTCTCCAGCACCCAGAACTGCATTTTTTTAAAAATTTCTTAAAATTTTCTAGATTTAAAATGTTCTTTCTGAAAAAAAAGTTTGTATTTCTGCCGTTCCAATATGACTTATTTATTTATTAGTTTTATTTTATTGACTAGGGTCCCTAGAGAAATGTTGGATAAAAATTACAAGTGTATCCATCTCTCCTTGTTTACTGAAAATATCTGGGGGGATTACTCAGAGGCTATTTCTTTCTCTGTAGTTAAGATTGTTTGAGTGACTCTTTAGTAGTGTTTGGGGAAAGACATGTGAGACCAGTGATGGAACTCAGGCCAGATGACTGCAAGGCAAATGCTTTACCCCCTTACATGATATATCTTTCTGACCTCTTAAAACAAATCTTTTCTTAGGGGGTGGGGAGAAGTTTTGGGCTATATTCAGTGGTGCTCAGGACATACTCCTGGCTCTGTACTCAAGGACCATTCTTGGAGTAGCTGTTGATCTGCGTGATGTAACAGAGATCAAACCCAGGTCAGTACTAATAATAAGTTAAGCTCTTTATTAGACCCTATGTTGTAAATCTTAACTCCTCATTCATCATTAAATATTACATTAGAGGGAAATGTATTTCAATGGAGGAAGACTGAGGTTGAAGAAGCTCCTTTCTATTATTACTAGTCGATTAAAATATATAGCAAAATGATTATTTCAACAATTTGATTATTAAATGTTCTGCCTGATATCCTCATATTTTCCTGTTTTGGAGTTTATAAATCTGTAAACTTGAGATTTTAGTCTTTTCAAAAAATAAATTTTTCCATCTATTATTTATTTTGGATGGGATGTAACTTCCTACAGTTCTCAGGGCTTACTTTAGAGGTCAGTCCTGGCAGTGCTTGAGAGATCATATGTCTATTGAGAACAAATTGGTGTTGGCCACATGAAAGGCAAGTTCTTTAACTCCTTCGCCATCTGTAGTACCTTATTTTTAAAATATTGTTTTATATCTCCACATATTATTTTCTCCGGGATGCTAATCACTTGTGTGTTTGACCATTTTACTAATGCCTTAACCCTTAATATTAATATTCTATTAATTTGTATTACTATCATATCAAGATTTAATATAAAAGTCATATAATTATATAATATATCATAATATATTAAATATAATAATCTTGATACAATATATATTCATATTTAAACTATTTTTCCTGTTCTTTGATTTTGAAATGTTATTTTTGTTCTATATTTGTTTCATTGGTATTTTCTTTTCCAGTGTTATTTATTCCACTTATTTTATTTTATTTTCAAGTATGATTTTTTTCATCTCCAGATTACTTAAAAATGTATTTTTTGGGGGTCTGGAGTGGTGGCACAAGTAGTAAGACATCTGACTTGTACACACTAGCCTAGGATGGACTACGGTTCAATCACCTGGAGTCCCATATGGTCCCCCAAACCAGGAGTGATTTCTGAGCACATAGCCAGGAGTAACTTCTGAGTGTCACTGGGTGTGGCCCCAAAACAAAAAAAAAATGTATTTTTCTTTTCTTCATAAAACCGATGCTTTAAATTTACATGTAACCTACTTTATAAAATGTTTTAATATTATTGCCTGTTAGTTAATATATTTGTAAAAGTTGAAAATATATGATATATATAAGCTTATATATTTATATTAAATACATTTAATCTAATATACTTAAATATTTCTAATATTTAATATATTTAATATAAATATTTACTCTATTATTTCTAAATATATATATAAGTATATATAAATATAGAGAGCATTGGCAGTAAGATGGTCCATTTACAAGAGAATGAACTTCTAAGAATTCCAGTCAAGAACTGTGCTTTTGGGAAATTTTTTTTCATTATTACTGGTGAAAGCAACCTCATTCTCTGCCTAAGTTGAGCACCAAAATTGCTTTTAGCACATTCATTTTAGCACATTAGCTTTGACATTTCTTCTCCTTGTACTTGTATATTTTCCACTCATAACTATGTAGATCTACAATAAATTAATGGCTGAATAAAATTCTCATTTATTTATTTATTTATTTATTTATTTTTGTGGGTTTTGGGTCACACCCGGCAGTGCTCAGGGGTTACTCCTGGCTC
This sequence comes from Suncus etruscus, assembly GCF_024139225.1. Classification (NCBI taxonomy): domain Eukaryota; kingdom Metazoa; phylum Chordata; class Mammalia; order Eulipotyphla; family Soricidae; genus Suncus; species Suncus etruscus. The sequence continues at coordinate 69,036,911 of NC_064863.1, read as the reverse complement.
CATGCTCAGAAATTGCTCCTGGCAGGCACGGGGGACATATGGAATGCTGGGATTCGAACCGATGACCTCCTGCATGAAAGGCAAACGCCTTACCTCCATGCTATCTCTCCAGCCCCAATAAAATTCTCCTTTTACCAGGAGCTCTCTTATTTTTGTTATTTTTGCCTGCAAATTCAAGCATCTCAGAACTTTGGTACCCCCCTCACCTAGTAAACTTTATTATTTTTGTTAGGCTTCTTACCCAGCTTCAAATAAGAAAACTAAGATTTCATGTTGCACTTAGATCAGAGAAGATATCAAGCTATTAAACTTTTGGTTTGCAGAAAGAGAGCCAAAAGAACAAGAAGCAATGGAATATATGATGAAGTACAGAAATACTTTAAAAGTGGGGTTTACAAGATCAAAAGGATAGATTTGAGATGTTAAGTGAGCATTTTGAACATACCTTCTTTTGGAGCATGCTTACTTGTGATACTTAGTGGATTCCTTACAGTATTGGATGACACTTTTTTTTTTTTTTTTTTTTTTTGGGCCATACCCGGCGGTGCTCAGGGGTTATTCCTGGCTGTCTGCTCAGAAACAGCTCCTGGCAGGCACGGGGGACCATATGGGACACCGGGATTCGAACCAACCACCTTTGGTCCTGGATCGGCTGCTTGCAAGGCAAACGCCACTGTGCTATCTCTCCGGGCCCCAGGGATGACACTTTTAAAACAAAATCTCTCTTCTTGATGGGTGAAGGACCAATATTCAGTAGGAGTTTCAGCAGAGGCTATATAGTCTCTTGCTTGGAATCTATATTTTTAATACAATTGTTTTTTAACTTGTTTTTAGTATTTCTTTGTGCTCCATTAAGAAAGAGATAGAAAGCTCAGTTCAAACTGTTAAAAATGAATAAATTACAGTTGTAACTAAATAAATAAAATTTTAAACTAAATAAATTTTCAATTAAATAAATAAAAGTATTTAAACACAGATATGTACACACAGGTATGAAAGGGCACACACATAGTTAAAGAAAAAATAAATGCTGTGATTTCATAACATTTGCTTCATTATCCTTTTTATTAACAAAAATATATAATAAATCTTTGTTTCTTTTATATATATATATGTGAGCACATATATTTTTATTTCTATTTTTATCTTTTTTGGGTGTGTGACCTATTTTCATTTTCTTCTTTTTCCAACCCCAAATGCACCAGCAATATAATGTAGCACCATTCCCCCCTGCAAAAACACACTTAAAAAAGGGGAAATCTTATGTATAAAAAATGAGCTCTTATCTACTAGGGATAAGAACTCATATTTGTTTACAATACAGGGACATCTCCTACCTTGAAAATATGTCACGTGGACACAACTTTAACCCCAGGTGATTAGACATCATCCATCCAGCCTTGAACCCTGGATCCCAGACATAGAATCGACACAGTTCTTCACGACAGCTACAGGAAACAAATTCCATCTGGGACATCCTTAATACTGCTCGGACACCAACAAGTGCCAGCTCTAATATGATATCCTGACAACGAGGAAAAAGGGAAAAACTTGACCTAAAAGCAGGTTATCCTACCCCTCCAGCTGACAATAAGACAAAATCAGAAACCTTATCACCCTTTGGTCTCTCCAAAAGCCAAGATCGTGTTTTACAGATGACTGGCTGATAGAACCACGACTAGACTGTATGTATCCTGTGACCAATAAAAAAGCCCTAGTCTAAGGTTTGAGCTACGACCTGCACAACAACCAAGATCTCTAGTTCCAAGGGTCCGTCTGAGACAATTGCAACGGATTGGGTCTTCTGGAAACATAACAAAATACACTATCCTAGGCTCCATCCTAGGATCAGTGCAAAGACCAAGACCACCAATCACAGAAGACAGATTAAAATGACACCGAGGGAACAGATCTTCTAAAACCACTAAGAAAGGCTTCATCATAAGTTCCACTCCTTGATCTGGGTAGATACTGAGATATCTAGATACAGAGATCTGATTTTATCACCCAGGACGAAGTAGAAGTCTTCCAAACACCACGAAAGAATCGAGGGGAGAGTAAATGAACCTAAACGGAGTCTATCGTTAATCTCATGACAATATACTCCATGGGTGGAGAAATCCTGTATCTCTTAGGCCAAAGGAATTCCTTTCCGAATGAACCCAATATTTACTGTGCCTGTGCAGGAGGGGGAAAAAAAATCTATCGAGGTTTTGTCGATTTCTTCATTTTGGTATGGTTATTGAAGTTGTTGTCTCCATTTATTTTATTTTTTTATTTTTTCTTCTGTTCTTTTCTTTCTTTAGGTGCTCTGCCATGCTTTTTATCTCAAGACCATGGCTTTTATGCGGTGCTTATCTTTATTGTTGGAGTGCTCACTGGATATTTTATTTGACACTTCTTTGTGTACTGTTGGGGTGTTTCACCTTCTGTACTGTTGGGGTGTTTCACCTTCTGTACTGTTGGGGTGTTTCACCTTCTTTCCCCCCTTCGTCTCTCAAACTGATGATGAGAGCCTCTAGAAGGACTCCGCCCATTTTCGACATATTTGATTTTTACCCTAGTTTATCATTTTTCTCTTCTTCAAACAAAACTACATAACTGGAACTATCTAGTACCGCCTCCCAATTAGAGGAGGAAACAAGGGAGGTACCAAGACTAAAACAGGTGTAGGACCACTAAGTAGTAAGCTAGGCTCAGAGAGGACCATGTATTCTAGTAGCCCCCGGGGTGAGGGAGGAGGATATGGAGGTAGGATGGGAACAGAGGTATAGGGAGGATAATTCAGTGATGGGAATCCCCCTGATATTATGTTAATATGTACCTAAAATATTATTGTCAACAATATGTAAGCCACTATGATCAAAACAAAAATTATAAGTATATATATAATTCATTTTACTTTATTTATTCTATTTTATATAGATATATATTTTATTTAACTTCACCTGTTTTGGTTCTGCTTGGTATGAAAACCAACAAGAAAAAGTCTTGCCTGGGATAAAAGCTCAGATCAAAACCAGGGCACATAGATTGTGTAGTCTGTCATACTTATATTTTTAGTTTTTGGGTCACACTTGGCTGTGCTCAGAGGTTACTACTGGCTCTCTGCTCAGAAATTGCTCCTGGCAGGCACTGGGACCATATGGGATGCTGGAATTTGAATCACTGTTGGTCCTGAGTTGGTTACTTGCAAGGCAAACATGTCCTACCACTGTGCTATCTCTCCTGTCATTCTTACCCTTAATGTACCAGCAATATAATGTGACATGATACACTTTTGTATAGGCACAGTAAAAAAGGGGAAACCTTATGCACAGAAACAAGGTCTTATCTTCTAGGGAAAAGAACTCATACTTTTTATAATACAGGGGTGTCTTCTACCCTGAACATGTGTCATGTGGACTCAACTTAGACTCCCTGAGATTGGACAGTAATCGTCCAACCCCAAACCCCAAATCCCAGATGTAGAACCCAGATAGTTCCCTGCAACAGAACCAGGAACTAACCAGTCCTCGTGAAATTCCTAATACCACTCTGACACCAATTTGCACCAGTTTTGATATGACATCCTGACAACGAGGAAACAACAACTTGATCTAAGAGCAGATTGTCCTATCTCATCACCTAACAGTAAGATGAAATCAGAAGACATGTCATCCTTTGATCCGTGCAAGAGCACTAACTACAGAAGACTGACTTGAACAACCTTGACTGGGAAGAACTTAGCCTGGAACCAGTAAGAAAGACTATACCCTAGGCTTTAGCCTAGGATTTGTACAAAAATCAAGATCTCTAATTACAGAGGTACAACTTTGACAACTGAGATCGAGCAGAACTTCTAAAACCATAATGAAGACTCTGTCCTAGGCTTCAGCGTAGGATCTGAGCCAAAACCAAGACCACTTATTACAGAAGACTGATTACAACAACAATGATGGAACAGAACTTCTAAAACCTTAAAGAAAGATTCTATCCTAGACTTTGTTCTATGACCTATGCAAATACCAAGATCTCTAGCTACAGAGACCTGATTTTATCATCCACAACTGAGTGGAAAGTTTTTTGGCACCATAAAAAGATCTTGGGGTGTGGAAATGGGCATGTATGGAGCTAGTAGTTGTTCCCATAGCAGTATGCTTCAAGGGTGAAGAAACCCTGAATTTCTTAGACCAAGGGAATTCCCTTTCTTACTTCCCCAATACATGCTGTGCCTAGGTCATAAAAGGGAGGGGTGTAGGGAAGCACAAAACCTTGCCACCCCAGCACTCCTTCCTTTGTTTTTTCTTTCTTTTTTTTCTTTTTCCTTCTTTTTCTTTCCCTTTTTTTTTCTTCTACTCTTGTGGTTATTATTTGATGATTTTTTTGTTGCTGGGTGATTTTTTTTTTTGGTAGTTACTGACTTATTTTTACTGTTGTTTGTTGATTTTTTTGTTATGTTTCTTTTTCTTCTTTCAGCAAAACTTACAACTTGGATCATCTTGTTCTGCCTCAGGAATTGAAGAAGGGAATAAAAATGAACGGTACCAGGACTTAACAGCCATATGAACATTGAGTAGAAATAAAAGATGATCAGACTAAACACAAAACCAAAGTCAAAAACAATAGAATCTATTTCCTATCTACAATAAGCTATACACAGAGGGAAACAGTTACACTAGCACTCCAGGGTGGCAAGGAGGGAGATATGGGACACACGCTGGGAAAAGGGGGAGAGGGAGCACAACCCTGGTGGGGGAATGGCCCTGATTCATTGTCACTATATACCTTAAATATTACTGTAAAAGATTTTTTATTCACTTTTGGTCACAATAAAAATTATTAAAAATTTAAAAACAAAGAAAAAATAAGTTAATTATATCTCTTTTATGTAGTCTACATCTAAGTTTCAAGTTTAAATTTAAAAAGTAATTTTGTCACATTTCAATTTAAATTCTAAAATTAATTTTTATTTTTTAAAAAATGTTCATTATTCCACAGCATCAGAAGTTTGGTTTAGTTTTTTCAATAAATATCCTAATTTTTTCTGGCCAGGCATTTCATATTCATCATAAATTCCATTCACCCTTGAAAGGTTCTTTTAGCTCTATTTGGGAGAGTTCCATATATATTTGGGTGGAGTGGGTGGAGAAATTCTTTTGTAACTGATCTATTCTTCAAACTAATTAGTTATGGCATTGTGTTAAAATTTTGCTGCTTAAGAACTTCTCCTGGGACTATAAAAACAAGACCATGAGATTGGATACCAACATGCCTGGAGCCTGTAGTTCATTTTATGACAGTATGCTTCATGGGTGGAGACACCCTGTATATTTTAGGACAAGGAAATTTCATTCTAAGTTCCCTAATGTTTATTGTGCCTATGCAAAAAAGAAATCTTGCAACACCTGCCCCACTTTTTTATGTTCTAAATAGGGGGTCTCACCTTTTTTTTTTTCTATAGCCTTCTACAAATTGAGAAAGTAAATAAAAAGTGCATGGGACCCAGGGACCAAGCAATCTCAGGAGCACTGAGTAAAAAAAATGTCATATCTAAATAGCCAAGCCAAAGTCAACAGCAATAGAATCAAGAGACTCAAATTATAACAAGCTAAACAAAATGAATATGCTACACTGGTAGTCCAAGGGGTTAGGGTTACAGATGTAAATGTTGCCACAGGGTCTTCAATGAGTGAGCTGCTTTTTAAAACTACAGAAGATTGTGTCAAAGAACCAACAAGCAGTAATGTGTTAAGTAACTTGAGTTTGATGGAACAAGTGTAAGAATGTAACTGTGAGAAAACTGAGTAACTTTGGTAAGCTACGAAAATGCATTATAGTATCTGAGGAGTTTACATGTGTTAGATATACGTAATTCATCGGACTGATGTACAGGGGAGTAAAATGAGATAAGAAGGTGACATTGGTTAGGTGTTACCTTATGTATCAGTTAGATAGGAGGTATGGAATGCATGCTGAAAACTATGATGGAGGAAGATCAACATTGGTGGTGAGAATGGCCCTGATTCACTGTCACTGTATGCTTGAAAAAGAACTGTGAAAGACTTCTAATTCACAATGGTCTCAATAAAATTTAAAAAAAATTTAAAATAAAAAAAATTGCTGTTTAAAATAAGCCATTTTAAATAGGGTAAAAAGCAACCAGACATTTTAGTAATAAAATCAATTAAATAAAACAATTTTAGTTATAGTCTCTTACAAACATGTAAAATATATAATTATGTTTTAATTTAATAATTTACCAGTTTTTAAAGTATGATCACAAACTCACACCTTCTCAAAATTCATGTTAACACACTATATCAACCCAATACTATTCTACCCTTTATACTGGAGTAACTCTATCTTTTGTCCCTCAGTCTTTAGTAATTTTTGTTGTATGGGTAGAGTTTAACAGTTGCTTTTGATTGACTTTGTGTCTTTAGATACCATGTATGAATGAAATCATCTAGTATTTGTCTTATTTCTTTTGACTTATTTTACTTAACATCTTACCCCTTTCAGTTAGTTCTATTAATCCAGTAGCAAAAGGCAGGATTTGATCTTTTCTGATAACTGAGTGGCACAGAGGTAGGGTATTTGCCTTGCACGCGGCTGATCCAGGACAGACCCTGGTTCAATCCCTGACATCCCATATATTCCCCCAAGCCAGGAGTGATTTCTGAGAGAATGGCCAGAAGTAACCCCCGAGTGTCACCGGGTGTGGCCCAAAGCCATTATATATATATTTTTTATTTTTTATTTTTTTATTTTCCCATCTGTCATTGGAAACTTGGTTTGATCTAAATTGTGCTATTGCAAATAGTATAACAATAAATATATGTACTCACCTATTTTTTGAACTAATGTTTTTGGAAAGATAACTAAGAATAAAATTTATGAATCAAATAATAGTAATATTTTTAGTTTTTTGAGAATTTTCTATATTATTTTTCATAGAGGTTGAACCAATTTATATTTCTCCTAACAAGATAAATAAGGCACTCTTTTACCTCTCATCTTTGCCAGACTTTGTTGAGATAAGAAATTCTCACAATTGTGAGCTGATATCTAATTGTTTCTTTTACATTTCCTTGATAATAATCTGCAATAAACATTTCTTTTTATATGCTGTGAGCCATTTGTATATCTTCTGAGGTAGAGTCTCTGTTTAGCTCTTTCCCCCATTTTCAGTAGGAATTGCTCTTTGTTTAGTTTGTTTATGATTGTTTAGTTTCCTTATGAATAGAAATTAGCCCTTTGTCAGGTATATTGTATGTAAATATTTTCTCATACAGCAATATATGCAAAATTGTAAGCTTGGAGCCTGGAACATCCTTTGAACAGATCCCTCAGTTTGGACATAATTTAAGATGAATGTCATAATTTTACTCCTTTTTCCATCCCTTTGTTATTGTGTATGACAATGACAACATATTGACTTGTATTGTTCACACATTTGGTTATAGTGCTCACTGGAGATCACTATATGGATACAGTGCTCATACATCCAGCTACAATTTTTTTTTTTTTTGGTTTTTGGGTCACACCCGGCAGTGCTCAGGGGTTATTCCTGGCTCCAGGCTCAGAAATTGCTCCTGGCAGGCACGGGGGACCATATGGGACGCCGGGATTCGAACTGATGACCTCCTGCATGAAAGGCAAACGCTTTACCTCCATGCTATCTCTCCGGTCCCCAGCTACAATTTTTATTAGATATTACACACTTTCATAGCAACCCTTACACACAGGGTTGACTGCTTACTAGAGTTTATACTTCTTGAGATATGCTCAGGCTCATACTGGTTGTAGTACTGGCCTGGTGTCATTGTCAGAATTTGAAACCTGACCATGCTGTTGGAATTTCTTTTAGTTATAGTGTTCATACATATGCTTCAGAGACTGCATACTTCGTTGCAATACCAGGTGTCAAACAATTGCACTCATTGCTGGCTCACATGGGGATCAATGTAGTCCTATGCTTCCAGCCAGATGCCGTTTGCTATTGAGCCATCTTCCATGCCTCCCTTCCAGAAGGGTGCATGCATGCATCTGTGTGTGTGTGTGTGTGTGTGTGTGTTGTTAAAAATTAAATTCAGGGCACTATACATGAGGCAAGTGTTCTTCCACTGAGATACACTTTAGGTTCCTTCCATAGGTCTTATGTAAGGTAACTGAGGAAGATCAGCATGAGTTAAAATGATGTGAATGTTTGATTATATATATATATATATATATATATATATATATATAAATTACTTGTCTGAAGGTTTGGCTCAGATATCAAATAAACATATACAAGAAAAATTATACTTACATTTTTTAAATGTTTGTGCTAGAATATCAAGCATATTTTGTAGAGCTTTATCTTTCACTCTTCTTTTTCTTTTTAAATTTAAATTTTATTGACACCATTGTGATTTACAACATCCTTCATAGTTGAATTTCAGACATCCAATGAATCAGGGTCAATCTCACTCTTATTTCTATGCATTTTATCCCCTGGTTAACTTACTGATCCCCAATGTACTTCTTCTGTCTCCTATATGTAGTGAGAAAATTTGCATGAATCAGAAAATGAGTAATTATGAGGTTTCTATGATGTTCTTAAAACTTTTTATGATCTCTGATAATCTGCACAACATTCAGCTAATTCTCAGAAAGGTTAAATAAATTGCTAAGATTGCGCAGGTAGCAGGTGGCAAACTGGGATTAAAATCCAAGCCCATCTGGTGTCATCACTGGGCTTTAATTACTTTACTTTGTGGCTTACTTGACAGAAGCTTTACTGATACCGCCATTCCCTCATCATCAACATTTCCCTGGCTTCACAGCCATATGGAAGATCTAATCCTCGTTTTTCCTCTTTTCCATACTAATTATCAGATTGGTTGCCTAAAAGGAATTTTATGTGTTGTATGGCCTTTTTGTTTGTTTTATTTTTGTTTTATTTTTGTTTTGAGGCCACACCCGGTGACGCTCAGGGGTTACTCTTGGCTATGCGCTCAGAAATCACTCCTGGCTTGGGGGACCATATGGGATGCCAGGGGATCAAACCATGGTCCGTCCTAGGCTAGCGCACATAAGGCAAACCCCCTACCGCTGTTCCACCACTCTGGCCTCTGTATGGTTTCTTTTGCTTTAAATTTCCAATAACAATACTTCTGAACACTCTGTGGACCCTTACAAAGCAATCTATAGAGTGGTGCATGCTGATGCGAGCTTCAACTTAGGTTAACATTTGGGAAGACAAATTAGCATTTGAGATTTCTGCACCTTTTCCTCTGTTCCTGTCTAGAACCTCATTAATAAGATTAAGTATATTAAAATATATGTAAGGTCCAGAGTGATAAGACAGTGGATAGGGTGCTTTCCTTACATGTAGTCAGCATGGACTCAATCTGCAGTATCCCACATATGGTCCCTTGAGTCAGCCAGGAGTAATTCTTCAGTGCAAAGTCAGGAGTAAGCATTGAGCATTTCCAAGTGTGACTCAAAAAACAAAACCAACCAAAATCAAAACCCCAAAATAAATGTCGTTAGCACTTAGGTGTCAAGATCTCTTTGTATAGTATTATCTTTCTACATAGAATTTGTTTTTTGTTTTGTTTGGGAGTAACATCTGGAAGTGCTCAGGGGGCTTCTCCTGGAGTTACTTAGGAGTACATTTTGTACAAGAACCCAGGACAACTGCATGCCAATTATGCAGTCCAGTCCATTGAGCTACCTCTTTGTCCCCCTTAAATGCATTTTGGATCAGATTAGTTAATTAAGAGAAATCATAGGCACTGGAGGATCGGGAATACGAGAAGGGATAGGAATTGTTATTATTCATTTTTTGGCCTACTGTGGCATTTCAAGGGCAAATCAGATCCAATTAATACACACTCTCATATCTCACTAACTACATGTAAGTGTAGTTTTATGCCAAGAATGATTCTTTGTGCAGATACATTTGACATTTTTACCAGCTTCAGAAAGTGTAACATGTCTTGAAAGTGCCAGTACAATATCTCTAGAAATTGCTAAGTATATTCAGGTATTTCTTGATGCATACCAGGCCTGCATAGTTACTAATTCATACATTTTATTTACTATCATTGGCTAGCAATATTATATCATTTAAGGGTATATTTTCATACATTTATATTTATATAATTATCATTAAGCTACCACAAAAATTCAAGTGTCAACATCCACCAAAAATCCTTTCTACTATTTCTTTCTCATTCTACTTTCCACTTCTACATTCTACCTTCTACTCATTCCTACTCACCTTCCTATGCTCACCATAAAATTCATGGAGTCTTGGTATTAGTTTTATTCCTGCCTTTTTGCTTTATAATTCATATTCCATTTAGGATTGAAGCCATCCTATAATGCTCTAGGTGGGCAATTGGGATATTATATAAAGTACTGTAGATCTATCTTGGGTCTGCTGTCTTCAAGGCAAACACATTAACAACTGTATTATTTTTCTGGCACCATATTTCTTTTTTGGGGGGGAAATCACAACCAGTGGTACTCAGGAATCATTGGTGGCAGGTCAGGCAACTATATGGGGTACCAGGGATCAAATCCAAGTCAGCAATGAGCAAGGCAAGTACCTTGCTTGTTCAACTGTCTCTCTGGTCCTTGACTCCACAATTTTAACTTTATAATGACAGAATAGAATTCCATGTTGTGTATTTGTATATATATGCATAAATATAAATCACAACTTCTTTATCTAGTCATCTACTGAAGTGAATTTAGCTAAATTTTATGTTTTTGTTATAGTGAATAATGCTGGTATGAAAAAATGTGATTCACCTATCTTTTCTAATGAATGTTTTTATGTCTTTCAAATAAATGCTAGACTGTATATTTTAAAAATTGATAACAAAAGCATCTTTTCCCTGGATAAATGTGGATTCAGTTACTCTTTGAAAACATCAAATCTCTATAGTAGAGGTGACATTGACATAAAAATCTTCCTCTTGAACCTCTCTTTGCTGAAGAGCTTAGATCTGCCTGTCAGTATTTGATCCTGCCATTTAAAATGTCAGCTTCTTGAACTAAACAGTCTCAGTTTACATACATATTCAAAGATTAACATTATCAGTTTTCTTTGATTCTTCTATTCTTCCATTTGTGGTTATTATCAAACTTGTGAGTACTGAGATGTTTCAAGGAATTTTCTGAACATCAGACATGCTTATATTCATTTAATATCATTCACTATCATGATTATTAAGTATGATCAAGTATATACCCTGCCTGAAACAACAAGATGGTAGTTGTAGATTTGTTTATTAGAATATTTACTAATTCTTTTATTAGAAAAATTTATCCCAAAAGAACCATGAACTCTGGTGCAGAGGAGCTTAAAATGATAGAAAGGAAAATACTGATTTTCAGAAATACGTTACTAGAATAATGTTACGAGGGTGTATATCTATTTCCATATCTTGGTGGTGAATTTAGTATAACATATTAGTCATTTAAAATTCTATAAGCTATTTTTAAAGAAACAACTAGTATTGCAGGAAGAAAGCCAACTCTAGCAATAATATTAAGAGGTCACCTTAAAATATTTTTGTAGTTAACTAACTATGGAGAACTACACCTTGTGGTGCTCAGAGGTTACTAGTAACCTTGTTCTTAGAAATTCCATGGGGCTGGTGAGGTGGCGCTAGAGGTAAGTTGTCTGCCTTGCAAGCGCTAGCCAAGGAAGGGCCATGGTTCGATCCCCCGGCGTCCCATATGTTCCCCCAAAGCCAGGGTCAATTTCTGAGCGCTTAGCCAGGAGTAAGCCCTGAGCATCAAACGAGTGTGGCCCGAAAAAACAAACAAACAAAAAACAAAAAAAGAAATTTCTCCTGGCAGTCTTGGGGAACCATAGGAATGCCACATGCAAGGCAAAGGCCCTACCCTCTGTACTATTGCTCCAGCCCCATTAAAGAGGTCAAGTTTATACAGTAGGATAAGGATTTCAATGGTCCTATGCCTTACTTCTGTCATTATTATAAATGACTGTATTGTGTTAGTATTTATTCCAATTCCATCATTGTATATTCTCTTGGAAGTGGTTGTAAGTATTCTGAGGAAGTGCAAGTATATTCCTGTGCTATGCAGCATTCTTTGGCACAAGAGAAGGACTAGTTCATTTTGTCAGTGGACTATGAGGCTTTGTTGTTGTTTGTATGTTTTGTTTGTTTTTGGGCCACACCCAGCAGTGCTTAGGAATTACTCCTGGTTGTCTGCTCAGGAATTGTTCTCTGCAGGTTCAGGGAACAAAATGATGTTGGAGATCCAACCTAACTCTGCTGCATGCAATGCAAAAGCCTTACCTGCTCTACTATGGGACCCATGGGATCTGTTGGATAAATGCTTTAGATTTCGAAACTGGCTAACATCAAACTCTGCTTATTATTCTTCATCTCTTTTGGTTATATCCATATTGTGTATTCATCTAGTTTACCTCTAAGGACTTTAGAGTTTATTTGGTATTGTTACATGTCTCAAAGAGTCATGGTCCTTAGTTGTCATTTTAGCATCTCTTCTTATGTTCTTAATTTATTTAATTAAATAAATTAGGTAGGACCAGAACAATAGTACAGGGAAAAGGGCATTTGCCTTGCATGTAGCCAACTCTGAGTACCTCATAGGGTCCTTGGAGCCCATCAGGAGTGATCTTTGTGTACAGAGCCAGAAGTAAGCCTTTAGCACCACAGGATGTGGCCCCATGATAAAGAAAACACACAAAACTTCAAACTAACGTAATATCCTTTACAATAATGTTAATATATCTGCAACAGTCATTGCACCACACTCACTACCAAAGTGTCACGGTTCCATCTTGTCTACCTCTTCTTCTCACCCCACTCCTCATGCCCTTACTTCCACTTGGTAAACTCAATTGTTGACACAATGCCAAAATTTGTTTTCATTGCCCATTATCTATTAAATTGCTATTTTTATACTCCACATGTGAGTGATATCATCTTATATTTGTCCTTTTCCTGACCTATTTCGATTAACATGACACCTTTCAGTTCTATTCATGTTGTAGCAAAATACAAGATTTCATATTTGGTTATAACAAAGAAATATTTCAATGTGTTTATATAATGCTATATCCTCACTTGTTGTTGTGTACTTGAATTGATTTTAGATTTTAGCTATTATAATTAGCTCAGCAGTGAACATAGGTGTGCATATATCTTTTTCAAATTACTGTTTTTATGCTTTTGGAATAGATCTCAAGGAATGGAATTACTGGATCATATGGTACTTCTATTTTTTAAAGAGGTCTTCATAATATCTTCCATAGAGTGTGTACCCATATATAATCCCACCAGTAGTGAATGAGGTCCCCACTATTATCTATACCTGTAGGACATGCTTGCTAGTAGTGCTTTATTGTTTGCTTCTACCTGATAACCAGTGATGGTAAACTTTTCTTATATGACTGTTGGCCATCTGTATGTCTGTTTAGCTGTTTCCCCTATTTTTTATGGGTTTGTTTGAGTGTTTGTTGTTATATTTTATGAGTGATTTATATATCTTGGATATTAGCCTTTTGTCAGATGGGCTGTAAATTTTTGTGTGATATTTGTTGTGTAAATATTTTCTTCAATTCAGAATTTTTTTTTAAAATTTAGCATAGTTCTTTGACACTACAGAGCTTTTTTTTTTTTACTTGATGCAGTCCTATTGGTTTGTTTTGCTTTAGATTTTGTTTGTTTGTTTGTTTGTTTTTGAATCTCCACTGCAGTGATCAGGATTTACTCCTGGATATATGCTCAGGAGTACAAATGGAATAATTTAAATTATTTAGATTCAGCTTTCTTTCTATGAACAATGTTTTATTTTCTCTGGCATTTAAAAAATATTTTAGGGACTAGAGATATTACACGGGAGGTGGGATTAAACCCATACCTTTCATGCCATCAACCCTGGTTTAATCTATTGCACCACATATGGTTCCTAGAGCACTACGAGAACTGATCCTTGAGCACAGAGCCAAGAGTAAGCCCTGAGCATAATTAAGTGTGACCCTTTTTTATTCTTGTTTAGTTTTTATTATGCTCAAGAATATTAAACATAAGAGTTGTGTTCACAGTGGACGTTTGTTTCCCACAATGTGGTTATCTGACCACATTAACTTCTGGGAAGTCTTGTTAGTTTATTTTTCTTTGTTTTGGGGCCACACCTCGTGGCTCTCAGGGGTTACTCCTGGCAGCTCAGAGACCATATCGGATGTAGGGGATCAAACCCGGATCAGCAGCATGCAACGCTGTGCTATTGCTCTGATCCCTGGGAAGTCTTAATATCCACGACAACCTCTTCTTATGTCAACTTCTCTTCATTTCTATTCATGTCCCTGAAGTTGTGGTCAATCTGTTTTCTTATAGTTGTAGTAGAACTCTATGCATTGGAGCACAGTCTAGATCTGGATCAGCTTCTGCACCCTGAAGAAATCTTCATTGTGTATGATAATGCCCTTGTTGAAAAGCCTCCTCTCTGCCATCTTCCACTGGTCGGAGCCTGTGTAGTGATAAGGTCCAGTGGATGGTCGTGAGTCCAGAAGGGCCTCGTTAGTAGCAGTTTGTTCACTGTTTCCAGGAAGTTCTCCCCACCACACTCACATAGAGAGTGGGGGTTAGGGGTACCAGCCCCAGAAACAATGCTGGAGCAGGTGGCTGTCAGCAACTTTTCAACTTGCCTCTGCTTCTCCAGGCTGCTCTTCAGCTGGTCCCATGTTTGCTACACCAAATCTGCCTTGTGAGGGTCAGTGTCTGCCAGGACCCGGCCCCTCATGAAGGGGATTTCTTTTTGGAAGTGGAAGCCCAGGTTGATCTGCAGTTCGATGCTCACTAGGATGGCTTCCCCATCACAGAAAGGACGGATGGAGTGACGTCAGCACTATTGGATGGGGGGCAGGGTGCATTGGACATTCATTGGTGTGATGGGAGAAGAGGCTGATGGTGCTGGTTGACAAGATGATATTGAAACTGAGGCTAGTCTTTCTGCTCCTAGCTGAGGATGGGGAGCGGGATGTGGGGCAGTTCAAAGCTCCTTTCAGAGGGGTGGTCTGCAAGGAGAACAAGAGAACTCAGGTGGCTCTGGTAGGGGGTGATGTTGGAGTAGTCAGGAGGGACGATGAAAGTGCTCCCTTGGTGGGAATAATCAAATTTAGGACAGAGGTCTCTGCTTTGGTTTCCGCAGAAAGTTCCCTTTCCAGCTTGGCACTCAGATCTTCAGCTTGAGCAGGGACATTAGTTCCAGAGATGCTCGTGGACCTCAAGCTGGTGACAATGACCGAGGGCTTATGCTTTCAGTTGCATAACCCGTGTACCCATGATTTTTCCACGGCTTTATTTACATCTCTTTCGAGTACAGAATGAGTGTATGGATGGCTGGGTGTAGACATGTGACAGTGTTTGTGCCTTTTCCTTGTCTTTTATTCATGTAGGTAGTTTTCTACAGTCTCACCTAATTGTTGTTAAACTTTCTATAACAGTTGATTTAATAAAATCTTCTTAATCATATAAATTCGACTATTCTTATATTTCCCTGAGAAATTTTTTGGAAGACTTGTTTTCTTTCCTTCCTTCCTTCCTTCCTTCCTTCCTTCCTTCCTTCCTTCCTTCCTTCCTTCCTTCCTTCCTTCCTTCCTTCCTTCCTTCCTTCCTTCCTTCCTTCCTTCCTTCCTTCCTTCCTTCCTTCCTTCCTTCCTTTCTTCTTTTTTTTTTTTTTTTTTTTTTGTTTTTTGGGCCACACCCGTTTGACGCTCAGGGGTTACTCCTGGCAATATACTCAGAAATCGCCCCTGGCTTGGGGGGGACCATATGGGATGCCGGGGGATCGAACCGCGGTCCGTTCCTTGGCTAGCGCTTGTAAGGCAGACACCTTACCTCTAGCGCCACCTTCCCGGCCCCCCTTTCTTCTTTCTTTCTTTCTTTTCTTTCTTTCTTTCTTTCTTTCTTTCTTTCTTTCTTTCTTTCTTTCTTTCTTTCTTTCTTTCTTTCTTTCTTTCTTCTTTCTTTCTTTCTTTCTTTCTTTCTTTCTTTCTTTCTTTCTTTCTTTCTTTCTTTTTCTTTCTTTCTTCTTCCTTCCTTTCTTCTTCCTTTGTTTCTTTCATTCCCTCTTTCTTCTTTGTTTTCTTCTTTCTTTCTTTTTCTTTCCTTCTTAATTTTCTTTTTCTCTCACTCTTTTTCTTTCTTCTTTTTCTTTCTCTAGTTCTTCTCTCTTTTTCTTTGTTCTTTCTTTTCTTAATATAATTTTTTATTTGAATCACTACAAATACACAGTTACAAAATTGTTCATGACTGGGTTTCGATTATGAAATGTACAAAACCTTTCACCAGTGCACATTTCCTTCCACCAATGTCTCCAATATCTCTCCCACCGTCCCCACCACCCACTCTCCCTCTCCCCTGCCTACCTCTGGAAAAGACATTTTTCTTCTCTTCCTATTTTTTCTTTTAGACAATGTGGTCTGAAATAATTTTACAAAGGGGCTATTATGCATATTACTTTATTTTCTTTAAGCACCTAGATTTTATCCAGAGTGATAACTTCCAACTATCACTATCATACGGTCCCTTCTCTGCCCCACCATTTGTGGCAAGATTTTTACTATGGACTGGTTCCCTTGGCCTTTGTCTCTATTGTATCAATACTAATACCATGTTATGATTCTCTTTATATCCTACACATGAGTGCTCTCATTCTTTGTTTATCCCCTTCCTTTTACACATTTTATTCAGCATAATACTTTCTATATCCAGCCATGTATAAGAAAATTTTATGAGTTCATTTTTCCTAACAGTTTCGTACTATTACATATCCATTCATCTGTTCTTGGGCACTTCAGTTGTTTCTAGATTATAGCTATTATGAATTTTGTTGCAGTGAACACAAGAGTGTCGAGGGCTTTTCTGCATTGTGTTTTGGGAGTTTGGGTATATCCTAGAAGTGGTATTCCTGGATCATAAAGTAGCTCAATTTCTAGCTTTTTTTGAGGAATATCTGTATTTCAAAATTGTCTCTTGCACAGAGATAACATGTAGAATTTAATTATTTTTCAAAAATTGTTTTATTTTAGTGATTCAAGTACTTAGAATTAGAGATTATTTTAAAGGATGGTTTTAAAAACATATTTTTGTTGTTGTTTTTGAGTTACAGCAGTTGTGCTCAGAGCTTACTTCTGGGCCTTTGCTCAGGGATCACTCCTGGTGAGCTCAGCGGACTATATGGGATGACAGGGATCAAACCTGGGTCAGTCACAACCAAGGCAAGTATACTTGCTTAATTATACTTGGTAATACTCACTGTATTACCACTCTGCCCCTTTTGGATTATCTTATTAACATCTTTATACATGAATTAGAAAGGGAAATATCTTCAGTGAAATTCCCAAATGTGCCAATGATCCTAACTCTTGTTAATAGAATGGCAAGGGCTAATGAGGATAAGCTGCAATAAGAACTAATGCAGCTATGTTAGTGGACCAAAAATTGATATATGATCCTTAGTGTTAGTGGAGCCTACTGCTCCAAAATGAGCGTCTGGTGAGGGTGAGACACAGCCCTGGAAGCAACCTTCCATGCAGGAAATAATCCATACAGTTAAGAGGTACAAAAATGGGCTCAGGAAATTCAGCAATTAAGCAAGAAATTCAACCACCAAGCTTTCTGCTCTTAAGATTGATAGCAGCTCAGTGAAAAAAGACCAAAAAAATGAGCCTCTGCCTTTCTCAGACCCCTGCTTTTATTTACAAGAATCAGGCCCTACCTTAGGGTGGGAGAGGATTGCCAAGTAGGAAATACTTCAATATACCATCACCAGATCATACCTCAGAGTAGAGTACAAATATTAGTTACAGTAGGATCAGTAACCCAACACTTTAGAGAGAAAAAGATATGAAAATGAGGCAACATGTTTCAGAGTAACTCAAACCAAAGTTGCAGAGCAATGACTTTGGACCTATCCATTATAAATTAGAGATCATTGGAGACTCTTCTGTATGGTCAGCTATGAGTTTATTAAAGTTGGTACTTTTATGACAATCTTAATATAAAGAAGAAAAACAAAATTAAGCACATCACCCTCTTTTCAAAGAAGCTCATAATGTAGGTATGCCTATTATTGACAGTCTAATGATTATATTTAAGAACGTATGAATTACAAAACACTAGGATAAGATATTTGAAAAACAAGAAGAATGGCAATGTTACTACACATATAGAGACTAGAAAGATATAAAATACAATCTAGAATCGCAAAGTTTAATAGAAAATAAATTTCAAATTTAAAAATCTATGGTTATATTTATGAATATTCAATTTTCAATGGATAGATTCAATATACAGTAAGTTTATTAAATTAATTTGCTAGATTAATACTTTATAAAAGCAAAATTTCCAAAACAGAATTTAATTTATTATCAGTACGCATTTAGGTTGTCATTTAAGGGGTTAAAAGCAATAATTAATTAATTAATAGAATTAATGTATTTATCATTTAGTTGAGCTGGATATTAGTGAATATGTATGTTGTATGAGTATACATTAATGAAATGTTTATTATATGTATGTATATTCTGCAAATAAATGCATTTGTATCAAAAGAAACTTCTCATAACCTTAGTTTCACGAATTGAGAAATTAAAATGGAGACCGTATAATTAGTACATGAGCTTCTCAAACATCTGTCACATCATATTGTTTAATTATTATTGAGACAAGGCAGTAAATATCTAACAGATTTAATCTTTGCAAAACACAGAAACATTTCTCAACATTTTTTTCTTTAAGCATTAAAATCTCATCTGGGATTGACTAGCTAATGTTAGCAAGATCCCTGTTAATACAATTTAAGAACTCAGATACTTTTGTAATTTGAATTTATTTGCTTAAAATAACAGAAAAAAACTTCATAATTTCAGTATTGATGTTTTCAGTAACTAAAAATACCTAACATAAAGATAGTCAATGATTTGGCATTTGATTATATTCAAAGCAACCATAGAATGGTTAATGTGATAGCCGTGTATTTGTTTAGTTATTTCTAAGAAAATGATTTACTACAACCTATTATTTTTTCTCATATGTCTATTACTGTATGGGATGACTATTAGTAAAAACCTTGTAAGGCAGGGATCAGCAAAATATTTTTGAAAGTTTCAGGTAATAAGCATTCAATGCTTTCTGAACCACATGATTTCTGTGTGCACTAATTAAATTTACTTTTATAGCTAAAAAGCAGACCTAGACAGTACATTAAGCATTAGGTTGAACTTTATTTCCAAAAGGAGGCATCAGTCCTGATCTGATTAGATCAATTTACTCTGCAGTTGACTGATCATCTGACCAAATTCATCTGTAGAGCTGCTATTAATAAAATATAACTCAAACAATCCAGATTAATGGCATTAATTTAAGGTATATACTTCATGGGATTCCTCTTCAGTTCAGTGTGTGTGTGTGTGTGTGTGTGTGTGTGTGTGTGTGTGTGTGTGTGTGTGAGAGAGAGAGAGAGAGAGAGAGAGAGAGAAAGAGAGAGTGAGAGAGAGAGAGATGAAATTTATTTGCTTTAAATTCTATTCTGCTCGTAGGAATTTTTTATTGAAGAGTAGGCTTTGAAGTTTGAGATTCTGTTCTTCCTCCAATTTGGCCTGTGTGATCTTGAGCAAGAAGCTTATTTTTTCTGTCTTAGTAAGAGAAGGCTCTACTAGGACAGTAATATTTGGAACTGATTACTCTGGACAAGAATCTGGTGCTGAAAGGGGCAAAAATGACATGCAAGGCACCCCTCCATTAACAATAATGCAAACCATAGTGTCGAAAGGAAACAGTGAGTGAGATAGGCAGACAGACAGATAGACAGACAGACAGACAGACAAAGGGAGAGACAGAGAGTGAGAGAGAAGCAAATTGCCAGCCCTAGAGACAGGCGGGGTGGGAGGTGGGGGGGGAGAAATGGAAAATATCAAATGCAGGAAGAGTGCACTGAGGATGGTGTACATACAACTGAACAATTAAATTAGATATTATTAATGAGAAAGATTTACTAATAAGCACGCACAGGCACTTAAATACATTAACAAATAGTTTTAGCTATCGCTCTATAGCACAAGGATCACACCTGATCATTGTTGGTTAACAAGTCCGCTTTTTGCTCTGTAGATACCTTCACAGGCTAATTAATTTCATGTTCTTTCCCCACATAAGAAATAAATCAGTTCAAGGAGGATCTGAAAACATACATCACCAAAATAATTAAATTATATATTAGTCACTAAGTTAAAAGAAATACTTATTTCTAGAGAAAAAGAAAATGTAAACATTATAAGAAGGGGTAGAGGAGATAAAATATAGTAGCTGACATAATGAAAATAGTATTTAAGAAGTAAAAATTATCAGAAGGTGAAAATCAGAGAAAAAAAATGAAAGATGAAACATATTAAAATACGGCCAATTGGGGCCACACTCAGTACAGCACGTAGAGTGCTTGTCTCTCTTGCACAACTCTGACCTGGTATAGATTCCTGGGATCCCATATAGTTTCCTGAGCACCTCCAGGAGTAATTCCTAAGTGCAAATTCAGGGTTCTCCCCTTAGCCCTGCCAGGTGTAACTCAAAAACAAAAACTCAACCAAACAAAATGGAGCCAATAATGAAAGGTTTAGGGGAAAAGTTAAGGGAATGTTAATTCAAGTTAAGTGTTGGAATCTTCAGGCAAAGTACTGCCAGGAGCTTGCAGTTCAGTGTAACCTTTTTAGCGTCCACACTTTGTTTCAGTTATTGCTCTTAAGACCTCTTTGGTGCTATCTGTACTTCTAGGCGTAAAAAAGATCAACAACAGGAAGCATTTCAAATATAACTGCAGTAATATTGGCTCGGCATTTCTAATCAAAGACAGCTTCCTTGAACAAAATGAAGCCCATGTGCCCTGACTACAAAATGAGATGAGATAAAATGAAGATTAAATAACAGACTTGTTAATCAGGATTTGGGGTAGACTTAAATTTTCACAGTCCATTTTTCTCGCTCTCACTTTCTCGCTCTCTCAAGCCTGTATCCCTGCTTATACATTTTTCACAACACACATCCACACCCACGCACGCCTGTCATACTTTCTCTACCCAGATGGATAAAATGGACTGAAGTTGGGTGCATCAGTGCGTCTTTTATAATCAGTATTCACTGTCTGAGAGTCAGAGAAATGAGAGGAAAATGAAAAAAATGTACTTTTTTTAAGCATTGAGAAATGACACCCCTATTTTTCTTCTTGTTATGACTCAAATGAATCTAGGTACATTTATAATAAGCGGATATTCAAGTCCACCATCTGGCAAGCAGAAGGTTAAAAAGAAACAAACAGTGGAAGATGATTTTATTTTTCTTCTTAAAGAAGTATTGAAAATATGTCTTCTCGTTTCAGAGTTATATTCTACATAAAATTTAGTTATATGCTACATATAGTTTAGTAGATTATATGTAGATCTGGCCACAGAAAAAAATCACAGTGAATAATTCTGCCTTTATAAAATTTGGAATTTAGTGGGTTTCGAAGTTTAGGTTTCTGAGAAAAAAAAATCAGGTATTGGGAGAAGGAAAAGCAGAAGGGTTTGTGTATGAGGACTAGAAAATTTATTGTCTAATGAGTAAAAGTTTGAAAATCCTTTACAACACTAGAGGCTGGAAGGATTAAAAAATTTTCAGAAAAATTTGAGATCAAGGCATCAATATAATTTTTTAGTTTTTCCTAAACAAAAGCATTTTGGTTACTTCTTTAAAA
Organism: Suncus etruscus; assembly: GCF_024139225.1. Lineage (NCBI taxonomy): Eukaryota > Metazoa > Chordata > Mammalia > Eulipotyphla > Soricidae > Suncus > Suncus etruscus. The sequence continues at coordinate 69,015,140 of NC_064863.1, read as the reverse complement.
TATAAGAGTAAACATATGTGGTATTTAAGAAAAATAAAAGATAGTACAGTAATAATATCCAGAAATGAGGAATGGAAGGTAATGAAGTTACCTCAAAGAGTGGTAAGTGCAGTTAAAGAAATAACTACACAAACAACTACCATGACAATAATAGAGAAATAGAATGTCAGTCTTGAAGACAGAAAGGGTATGGGGAAGGAGGAAAATTTGGAACACTGGTGTTGGGAAAGTTGCACACTGGTGAAGAGAATGTGTGCACTTTATGGCAAAAACCCAATTATGAACATGTTTGTAACCATAACCATGATGCTTAAATAAAGAAATTATTAAAAAAATTCACAGGTACCTTTATGGGAAAATATTAATAAAGCATCAAAGTGAAAATACATGTTATGGTGATATACAATTTCTCTCTTTCATTTTAAGCAACTTAGGTGTGATTCTGTATTGGAAACTCAAACTTGCTAAACATTTCCTCCAGGCCCCAAATTTTCCTCTTCATAAAATAATTCTTTTATTTATTTCCCCTGGAACTTTCATTTTCTGATTCCAAACTTGCTTAAGTCTTTATCTCTCAAAGTAACAGCCTTCCTAAGACTATACTTTCAATATGTTTTTCTATAGACAGTTCATTAGAATTTTTAAAAAATGACTCAGTTATAGAACAAAGTAGACTACGTGTGACACTGTTTCCCTGAACTCCTCTAATTCAGCTTAGTAATATCTGTCATTACCAAATACAAATGGATAGCACAGGTATTGACTGATATTCACATTTGTTTTTACAATAGGTTCTGATTTGATTTTTACCACCTTAATTTAGAGGACTGTAGTTTTAGTTTTATTTGTTTTGGGGCCACATCTGGCAGTGTACACAGTTTACTGCTGGTTCTGTGCTCAAGAATCACTCCTGGTTGGCTCAGCACCTCTGTAGGGTGCTGCAGATAGACCCCAGGTTGGCTTCAGGCAAGGCAAATGCCCTGTCTACTATACTATTGCTCCAACACCAGAGGACTATAGGATTCAAACAAATCAGGCTATGATTTTCATGAGTAATAAGACATGGACCCTTGAAGCAACAACCCGAATTAGGTTGAGTTTTAGATAATCATATATACTTAATGCAAAATTCTTGTAATTCGGCCTTGAAGAGCAATTTATTTAAGTCTACTTAGGAATACACTATTTTTTTGCTCCTAACAATGTAATAAGAAATATTCCATATGGCAAGATGATAAAAATGATATTGATTTGGAATGTAGATAGATTCAGGGTGCTTTGACAGCATTTTGTATGTTAAAATTCTTTAAATATTCACATTATAGTTGAAATAAAGTTGATAAAATAAGGTAGAAATCCATCTATACAACTTTTTTTTTTTGGTTTTTGGGGCACACTCAGTGACACTTGGGGGGTTACTCCTGGTTATATGCTCAGAAATCGGTCCTGGCTTGGATAACCTTATGGAATGCCAGGGGATCGAACTGTGGTCCTTCCTAGGTTAGCGAGTACAAGGCAAACATCCTACCTCTTGTGCCATCTCATTCCGGCCCCTATACTACTTTTTATTTGTTGTGGAGACCACACCCTGGGGTCACACCTAGCTCTGTGTTCAGGGGCTATTCCTGGCCATGTTTAGGGATTGATTGTAGTAATGCTGTGATTTGAACCAGGGTCATGACCAAAGAGGTTAACCTTTGTTAAACTGGTCCCACTTATATATCAATCTTATCATATCATATTACACACGCCTAACCTTTACACTATCAATGTGTCTAAGATTCCTTATAAATGCCCGTATGTTATTTCCAGACCACTTTTATTTCTCTTCATTTCTCTCCTTTCTTGGAATTGTTCTTTCTGTTATTTACTGCTAAGGGTTTTCCTGCTTTTTGCTATCTTGCATTCACTTGTTATTTTATATATTACAGATAAGTATTTGTCCATCTGACTTACCTCACTTAACACGATATTCTCCAGATCTAGCAGTGAATTGCATAAATTTATCATTCTTTATGGCTGCAATAATTCCAGTGTAAACATGTACAATACCGATTTTCAGGGAGGGACTTCAGAGCATAAAAACCGGCTAACCTTTGCAAAAGCTGGCTCCCTGTGTGTGACACCAGGCGGGGAAAATCCGCGAAAGTACACCGGCCCAGTGGGGCTCAGCTGTGAAAGACTGTGAGTGTGACCTGTCTATGTCTGTCTACTGTCCTCTTGCGTGAAACTCTTGCGAGTGGGGCAAAAAGAGCCTCCAGAAACCTCGCTCGCCCAGACGCCATTTTCAGGGAGGGACTTCAGAGCATAAAAACCGGCTAACCTTTGCAAAAGCTGGCTCCCTGTGTGTGACACCAGGCGGGGAAAATCCGCGAAAGTACACCGGCCCAGTGGGGCTCAGCTGTGAAAGACTGTGAGTGTGACCTGTCTATGTCTGTCTACTGTCCTCTTGCGTGAAACTCTTGCGAGTGGGGCAAAAAGAGCCTCCAGAAACCTCGCTCGCCCAGACGCCATTTTCAGGGAGGGACTTCAGAGCATAAAAACCGGCTAACCTTTGCAAAAGCTGGCTCCCTGTGTGTGACACCAGGCGGGAAAATCCGCAAAAGTACACCGGCCCAGTGGGGCTCAGCTGTGAAAGACTGTGAGTGTGACCTGTCTATGTCTGTCTACTGTCCTCTTGCATGAAACTCTTGCGAGTGGGGCAAAAAGAGCCTCCAGAAACCTCGCTCACCCAGACGCCATTTTCAGGGAGGGACTTCAGAGCATAAAAACTGGCTAACCTTTGCAAAAGCTGGCTCCCTGTGTGTGACACCAGGCGGGGAAAATCCGCAAAAGTACACGGCCCAGTGGGGCTCAGCTGTGAAAGACTGTGAGTGTGACCTGTCTATGTCTGTCTACTGTCCTCTTGCGTGAAACTCTTGCGAGTGGGGCAAAAAGAGCCTCCAGAAACCTCGCTCGCCCAGACGCCATTTTCAGGGAGGGACTTCAGAGCATAAAAACCGGCTAACCTTTGCAAAAGCTGGCTCCCTGTGTGTGACACCAGGCGGGGAAAATCCGCGAAAGTACACCGGCCCAGTGGGGCTCAGCTGTGAAAGACTGTGAGTGTGACCTGTCTATGTCTGTCTACTGTCCTCTTGCGTGAAACTCTTGCGAGTGGGGCAAAAAGAGGCTCAGAGGAGCACGGCCGCTCTGCTTCGCTACACGGCCGTGCACTCTTTCTAAGGAAAGAACTCCATTGCAACAAGAAGGAAAAATCACACTAAGAACGGCGCTATATCACAGAAGCAAACATTTCTCTCTGGACTGTCTTCTCTGTTGCATGCTCAGGCCTAAGATTTGTCCCAGTGTGAGGCTTCATCCACGGAGGACTCCCCTCCCTTAGAGGCAAGTCAGCCCATCCAGAAAGGGAGGAGCCAGAGGAGTGTGCTGCCTACATCATATAGACAATGAATACCACTACAACACGTAGAAAAACCCACAATACAAGTGTGACAATGGGGAAACAACGCAGGCCAGCATCAGACATAGAGAATGAAGATGACAATTCTGAGGACCAGATAATGACTGAACAACTAATCAACCTCTCAGATAAGGACTTTAGACTAGCAATATGGAAGGTGCTCAACAAACTCCAAGAAACCATGGATCGAGTTGAACAGAACACTAATAAGAACCAAGAAAATATGAAGGCAGAAATGACAAAACTCCAAACTGAAATAACATGTCAACTAACAGGACTGAAAAAGTCAGTAAACGAAGTGAATGACAAAATGGATAAGCTCTGGGACAGGGTATCAGAAGCTGAGAATAGACTTGGTGCTGTGGAAGATGAGATACATAACAATTCCATACAGCAGGAGAGATTGGACAAAAAACTTAAAGCAAATGAGCAGACAATGGAAAAATTAGTCAAAGAATGGGAACAGACGAAAATAGAAGTCTATGATAAGATCAACAGAAACAACTTAAGAATCATTGGAGTCCCAGAGACCCAGGAAGAAAATTTCCAGGAAGAATCAATGGTCAAGAACATCATTAAAGAGAAACTTCCAGAGCTAAAGAATATATGTGATCAAATCCTGCATGCCCGAAGAGTACCAACCAAAAGAGACCCCAGAAAAACCACCCCAAGACACATCCTAGTCACAATGACAAATCCCACAGATAGAGACAGAATTCTGAAAACAGCAAGATCAAAAGGGGAAATCATGTTCAAGCAAGCTTCCCTGAGATTTACAGCAGACCTGTCACCAGAAACGCTCAATGCCAGAAAGCAGTGGTGGGATATTGTGACAAGACTGAATGAAATGAATGCTTCACCCAGAATACTATACCCAGCAAAACTCACTTTCCGGTTTGATGGAAGAATACATGGTTTCACAGACAAAAAACAGCTCAGAAACTTCACAGACACAAAACCAGTCTTAAGAGAAAAACTGAAAGACCTAATCTAAGACAAGACTACCCAAAAGACACACCAAATTTTGAAATAAAGATGGCGTTAAATCCCAGGACAATTCTTTCTCTCAACGTCAATGGACTAAATGCACCAGTTAAGAGACACAGAGTGGCTAAATGGATCAAAAAACTCAATCCAACCTTCTGCTGCCTACAAGAAACGCACCTGAATAGTCAGAACAAACATAGACTCAAAATAAAAGGCTGGAGAAAAGTTATCCAAGCAAACAACACCCATAAAAAAGCTGGAGTGGCCATACTAATATCAGATAATGCAAACTTTATACTCAGGAAGGTTGTAAGGGACAAAGACGGACATTTTATATTAATCAAGGGGTACGTAGAGCAGGAAGAATTCACTCTCCTAAACATATATGCACCGAATGAGGGGCCAGCAAAATATTTAATACAACTGTTGACAAATCTGAAAAATAATATCAACAACAACACAATAATTGTGGGGGACCTTAACACGGCTTTGTCAACACTGGACAGGTCAACCAGACTGAAACCCAACAAGAATATACTAGACCTGAGGAGAGAAATGGAAGAAAGAGGCCTAGTGGATATATATAGGACACTCCATCCCCAGAAACCTGGATACACATTCTTCTCCAATGTACATGGGACATTCTCCAGGATAGACTACATGCTGGCACATAAAACATACCTCCATAAGATCAAGAGGATAGAAATTTTGCAGACTACCTTCGCTGACCACAAGGCTCTGAAATTATTTGTGAACTCCAAAGGGACTCAGAAGAAACACTTTAACACCTGGAAGTTAAACAGCCTCATGCTCAATAACCAGTGGGTCCGAGATGAAATCAAGGAGGAAATAAAAAGGTTCCTGGAAACAAATGACAATAAAGACACAAACTCTCAGAACTTATGGGACACAGCAAAAGCAGTACTGAGAGGAAAATTTATAGCTTTGCAAGCACACATCAGGAAGGAAGAAGGAGCTTACCTGAGTAGCTTAATGACACAGCTAATAGAACTAGAAAATGCTCAACAAAAGGACCCAAGAATAGGAAGACAGAAGGAAATAACAAAGCTGAGAGCAGAAATCAACGAAGTGGAAACTCAAAAAACAATCCGAAAGATCAACGAAAGCAGAAGTTGGTTCTTTGAAAAAATAAACAAGATTGATAGACCACTGGCAAACCTAACAAAGAAAGAGAGAGAGAGAAACTTGATAACTCGTATCAGGAATGAAAAAGGAGAGATCACTACTGATATGACAGAGATTCAAAGGGTAATCAGAAACTACTTTGAAAAACTCTACGCCACTAAAAATGAACCTGGAAGAAATGGATAAATTCTTGGACTCTTATAATCTTCCACGGTTGAAGGAAGAGGATGTAGCATATCTAAACACCCCCATCACCATTCATGAAATTAAAACAGTAATCAAATGTCTGCCGAAAAACAAAAGCCCAGGTCCAGATGGATTCACTAATGAATTCTATCAAACTTTCCAAGAGGAACTACTGCCAATCTTGCCAAGACTCTTTCATGAAATTGAACAAACAGAAACACTTCCAAATAGCTTTTATGAAGCCAACATCACCTTGATACCTAAACCAGACAGAGACGCTACCAAAAAAGAAAATTACAGACCAATATCACTGATGAATGCAGATGCAAAGATCCTCAACAAAATCCTGGCAAATAGGATTCAATGCCTCGTTAAGAAGATCATCCACTACGATCAAGTAGGTTTCATCCCAGGAATGCAAGGCTGGTTTAACATCCGTAAATCTATCAACATAATACACAACATCAATAACAAGAAAAATAAAAACCACATGATCATATCAATAGATGCAGAGAAAGCATTTGATAAGGTCCAACACCCATTCTTGATCAAAACTCTCAGCAAGATGGGAATGGAGGGAACCTTTCTCAATATAGTGAAGGCCATCTACCACAAGCCAGTGGCAAATATTATCCTCAATGGAGAAAAACTGAAAGCCTTCCCTCTAAATTCTGGCACAAGACAAGGCTGTCCTCTCTCACCACTCCTATTCAACATAGCACTGGAAGTACTTGCTATAGCGATTAGGCAAGAAAAGGATATCAAGGGAATCCAGATAGGAAAGGAAGAAGTCAAGCTCTCACTGTTTGCAGATGACATGATACTCTACTTAGAAAACCCTAAAGACTCTATCAAAAAGCTTCTAGAAACAATAGACTCATATAGCAAGGTGGCAGGCTACAAAATTAACACACAAAAAGCAATGGCCTTTCTATATACCAATAGTAATAAGGATGAAATGGACATTAAGAAAACAACCCCATTCACAATAGTACCACACAAACTCAAATATCTTGGAATCAACTTGACTAAATATGTGACGGACCTATACAAAGAAAACTATAAAACTCTGCTCCAAGAAATAAGAGAGGACACACGGAAATGGAAACACATACCCTGCTCATGGATTGGCAGGATTAACATCATGAAAATGGCAATACTCCCCAAGGCATTATACAGATTTAATGCCATCCCTCTAAAGATACCCATGACATTCTTCAAAGAAGTGGATCAGACACTTTTGAAATTCATTTGGAACAATAAACACCCTCGAATAGCTAAAGCAATCATTGGGAAAAAGAATATGGGAGGAATTACTTTTCCCAACTTTAAACTGTACTACAAAGCAACAATTATCAAAACAGCATGGTATTGGAATAATGATAGGTCCTCAGATCAGTGGAATAGGCTTGAATACTCAGAAAATGTTCCCCAGAGATACAACCATCTAATTTTTGATAAAGGAGCAGGAAATCCTAAATGGAGCAGGGAAAGCCTCTTCAACAAGTGGTGTTGGCACAATTGGATAGCCACTTGCAAAAAATTAAACTTAGACCCCCAGCTAACATCATGTACAAAGGTAAAATCCAAATGGATTAAAGACCTCGATATCAGCCCCAAAACCATAAGATATATAGAACAGCACATAGGCAAAACACTCCAGGACATTACAGGCATCTTCAAGGAGGAAACTGCACTCTCCAAGCAAGTGAAAGCAGAGATTAACAGATGGGAATATATTAAGCTGAGAAGCTTCTGCACCTCAAAGGAAATAGTGCCCAGGATACAAGAGCCACCCACTGAGTGGGAGAAACTATTCACCCAATACCCATCAGATAAGGGGCTAATCTCCAAAATATACAAGGCACTGACAGAACTTTACAAGAAAAAAACATCTAACCCCATCAAAAAATGGGGAGAAGAAATTAACAGACAGTTTGACAAAGAAGAAATATGCATGGCCAAAAGACACATGAAAAAATGTTCCACATCACTAATCATCAGGGAGATGCAAATCAAAACAACGATGAGATACCACCTCACACCCCAGAGAATGGCACACATCACAAAGAATGAGAATAAACAGTGTTGGCGGGGATGTGGAGAGAAAGGAACTCTTATCCACTGCTGGTGGGAATGCTGTCTAGTTCAACCTTTATGGAAAGCGATATGGAGATTCCTCCAAAAACTGGAAATCGAGCTCCCATACGATCCAGCTATACCACTCCTAGGAATATACCCTAGGAACACAAAAATACAATACAAAAACCCCTTCCTTACACCTATATTCATTGCAGCTCTATTTACCATAGCAAGACTCTGGAAACAACCAAGATGCCCTTCAACAGACGAATGGCTAAAGAAACTGTGGTACATATACACAATGGAATATTATGCAGCTGTCAGGAGAGATGAAGTCATGAAATTTTCCTATACATGGATGTACATGGAATCTATTATGCTGAGTGAAATAAGTCAGAGAGAGAGAGAAAAACGCAGAATGGTCTCACTCATCTATGGGTTTTAAGAAAAATGAAAGACACCCTTGTAATAATAATTTTCAGACACAAAAGAGAAAAGAGCTGGAAGTTCCAGCTCACCTCAGGAAGCTCACCACAAAGAGTGATGATTTTAGTTAGAGAAATAACTACATTTTGAACTGTCCTAATATTGAGAATGTATGAGGGAAATGTAGAGCCTGTTTAGGGTACAGGTGGGGGTTGGGTGGGGAGGAGGGAGATTTGGGACTTGGGTGATGGGAATGTTGCACTGGTGATGGGTGGTGTTCCTTTTTTTTTTTTTTTTTTTTTGTTTTGTTTTGTTTTGTTTTTGGGTCACACCCGGCAGTGCTCAGGGGTTACTCCTGGCTGTCTGCTCAGAAATAGCTCCTGGCAGGCACGGGGGACCATATGGGACACCAGGATTCGAACCAGCCACCTTTGGTCCTGGATCAGCTGCTTGCAAGGCAAACACCGCTGTGCTATCTCTCCGGGCCCGGTGGTGTTCCTTTTATGACTGAAACCCAAACACAATCATGTATGTAATCAAGGTGTTTAAATAAAAAAAAATTAAAAAAAAACATTAAAAAAAAAACATGTACAATACCTTCATGATATGCTCATATGTCCCTGGATATATGAGTTGTTTTTAAATCCTGGCTATTGTATAAAGTGCTTAAATGAACATAAACAGTAATAAATCTTTTCAAATGACTTTGAATGTGTACCTGTGTTTGGGACTTAGACACCTTAAACTGGAATTTCTGGATTACAATCTCTATACTTACTTTCTTGAGAAATCTCCATTTTGCTTTTCACAGGGGCTTAACCAGACAACATTCCAAACAATAGTGAAAAAGGGATACTTTTAAATTTGGTGATTCTTTCACTAAAAAAATTTAAGAATAGCACCTAAATTTTTTTTCCTAATCTTTATGAATAGTACCTTTTAATGCATGAAACCTAAACATTTACCACTTATTATTTAACAAGTATGTATTTATTCATATAATTTCTATAGTTTATTTTTAGAAATTAGGTGGAACTTTTATAATATATTTAAATTTAAAGTTCTTATCCAGACTTTTGCTTCTAAGATTTATCTGTTTGTATGATCCCTATAATTATATAAGTTTCTCTGGAAAACATGGTATAATATCTCAAGATACTTTATCACATTTAGAAAGTCCTTTTGGGAGGATTGGGCCACACTCAGGGTATACAGAGTTGGTACTCCTGGCTCTGTGTCCAGGCATGACTCCTGTAGTTTGTGGGACTATATGAAGTACTATGGAGCCAACCTGAGTCAATCAAGTGAAAGACAAGCACTTTAGATTTTGTACTCTCTCTATAGGCCCTGGAAAGTCCTTTGAGGTATAAAGTCACAGTCACAGGTTCTGGGGATTTAGATGTAGCACTTTTGCCTGTTTTTAAGGTCACATCTGGTCATGCTCAAGGATCACACTTGGTGGAGCTCAAGAAACGATATACAAAGCTGGGTATCAAACTAGGGTTAGCCACATAGAACACATCAAATAAGAAAACCGGGCCAAAGTGATAGCCAGCATTCGGCAGACCCAGATTTGATCTCTGGAATCCCATACGGTCTCCTGAGCCTGCCAGGAGTAATTTCTGAACACAGAGCTAGGAGTAAACCCTGAGCACAGTTGGGTGTGCCCCTCAAAAGAAAACAGCACTGAAGGGTGAAGTAAACAAAAACACATCATTGCACAGCAAGGACCAAAGATGGCACACTTGATAGGTGTACCCTGTTCTGATAATGAAGATGGAGCCTCTTAGAACATAAATTACAATTTGGGAGAGAAGAAAGTAAAACTGTATATAAAATAGATTTCCAGGGCTTGCTATAAAAAGATTGAAGCATATCTGGAAATGAGTCGGACACCTTGAATAAGCAAAATTAAGTAAGAAAACTTGAGAACCAAGTGCAATTATTCATAGACCAAAAAAAATTAGCAAACCTGCTTTTCATTGTAAAAAACTTTATGCTTATAGAGCAAGAAGGGACAAGAAAATATTTTAAGAAAAGTAGTTCAGTTAACAGGTTTGATGATGAAGATTATTGGTCATAAATTTCCCGAGATTTCATATTGTTATTATACTTAACATAATGAAACACTGTGGATACAAGGTTGTTCATAATACAATTTTTTAGCTTTAACTTTTTGATTTTTTAATTTTTATTTTATTTTATTTTATTATAATTTTTATTTTGATCATAGTGGCTTACATATTGTTGACAATAATATTTTAGGTACATATTAACATAATATCAGGGGGATTCCCATCACCGAATTATCCTCCCTACACCTCCGTTCCCATCCTACCTCCCATATCCTCCTCCCTCACCCCCGGGGCTGCTAGAATACGTGGTCCCCTCTGAGCCTAGCTTACTACTTAGTGGTCCTACACCTGTTTTGGTCTTGGTACCTCCTTGATTCCTCCTCTAATTGGGTGGTGGTACAAGATAGTTCCAGTTATGTAGTTTTGTTTGAAGAAGAGAAAAATGATAAACTGGGGTAAAAATCAAATATGCCGAAAATGGGCGGAGTCCTTCTAGAGGCTCTCATCATAGGTTTGAGAGACGAAGGGGAGAAAGAAGGTGAAACACCCCAACAGTACACAAAGAAGTGTCAAATAAAATATCCCGTGAGCACTCCAACTGCAAAGATAAGCACCGCATAAAATCCATGGTTTTGAGATAAAAAGCATGGCAGAGCACCTAAAGAAAGAAAAGAACAGAAGAAAAAAATAAAAAAATAAATATAAATGGAGACAACTTCAATAACCATACCAAAATGAAGAAATCGACAAAACCTAGATAGATAAAAAAATTTTTTGTGCTTTTTTTCCCCCTCTTGCACACATAATACATTTTATTTTTTTACAAATGCAGTGTTATTCATGATTGGGTTTTAGTCATGCAATGCACAACACCTTTCACCAGTGCACATTTTCCACCACCAATGTCCCCTTTTTCCTTCCTTATGGGGAAAGACAGCCCTGCCTATGGGGCAGACAGTTTTCTTCTCTTTCACTCATGAGATTTCAGATTTGTTACTCTTAGGATGCCACACATATTACCTTAAAATTTTCATAGAAATTAATTTGCAATGTTAAGCTTTTTCTTCTTCTCAAAGAGACATTACAAGTGAATATTTGATGGTAAGTCTTACTTGAATGTAAGAGATCAATTTTCATTTCTTAAAAGTCCTAGTTAGTGGCAATTCCAGTCTCTTAGTTGCAGTTTATTTCTACGTCTACATTGTTTTCTGTCATAAATGCAGATAATAGACATTGTCTTCATTTCATTAATTCTCCTTTCTTGCTTTGACATAAATAAGCTGACATCAATAAGTATCAGAAGATGGTGAAAACAAAATTGTTCAGCATTTTTAGACCTCAAGTCACCAAAAGCAAGACAATAGTTAAGTGTCTGACTATTTTTTAATAACAGCTTGGAAATGAATGTCACTGGGATATGCTTATTTTCTGAATTCTGTCATCACAGCAACTTAATATGAGATATTTTATAGGGGAGGGATGGGTAGAAGATGCAGATCTAGCTTCCATTTTCTGTTGATTAGAATCACAATTGTCACTCACCTGCTTGAACTGCAAAAACTCTTCAAGAACAAGATTGTAAAAACCTCCTGTTAAGTGGAAAAACGTCTCCTATGCCTTTTAGCAAATCATTGTAAACATGTCAACACATTATGGGATGTGGTAAACTTTTAATATTTGAACATCTGATGAGTAGATCTTTTTGATCAGAACATTTATGTTGGTTCAATAGGCAGGACTGGTTAATTCACTTTGTTTACTTTCAGGTATCTGAGACAGTATACACACATGCTGGGATTGGGAGGTCAACTCTCTGTGAAATGTATTGAAACACATTCCAGGCATAGGCTTTTGAATCTCTTCCACACACCCTGGTATTTTAAATACGAAGGTCCTGCCTCTAGGATGGTGCCTAGAGGTACTAAAATAGATATACAAAATCCAGTACTAAACGCACTTCATTGGGGGGAAGTGTTTGCAGCACATTTGTACAAGTTGTTAAAAGACTTGTTTTGCTGAATTTTCATTAGCACATTCTTAGTGAGATAGTAACATTTAATCTCACTGACAAATACATTGGGCATTGCTGGTAAGAATTTTTCTAGTTATTGAATTTGTAGATATTCAGAAGTTTTCAGAATTTCTAAATTCCTGTGATTTAAACAATCCAATAATTTCTGTGATCACCCAAATATTTCAACTGATTATAACCACAACTGTATTTTTGAGACTATATTATGTTTGAGGAAGGAGTATTTTTCTGTTACTTTATTAATTCAAACAATCATAAACTCGGCACCATTATCCACACTTGAAAGAGGAGGAAACTTGAATTAGCAATATATAATAAAGGGATGGAAGATACCTGTGGATCTGAATTTGAAGCTTGACACTGCATGGTCACCAAAACCCATGATGTGACCTGATAGGTCCTGAGCATATGAAATATATTATAAACGATCAGGTCCACACTGCATGCCACTATCAAAGGGAGTAGCCTATGAGTTCCTGAGTACTGATGGGGAGGCCCCTATTAAAAGTGAAAAGAGGATGTTGAGGAGTGATGGGGTAGGTTATATAGTCAGTTTCACTGCTGTAATGAACATCAGTCCATCTCTATGACCAGTACTCTTTCTTCTGGGGGGTTAGGGTCACACCTGGAATTTCTCAGGCATTACTCCTGGCTCTGAATTTAAGAATCACTCCTGGCAATGCTCAGGGGTCCATATGGGATGCCAGGGTTTGAACCCGGGTTTGCTGTATGCAAGCCAAGCACCTTAAACTCTCTGCTATCTCTCTGGCTCCCATCAGTTCTCTTAAAGACCATGGTAATGGCATTCCACTTTCTTCAATCTTTACTTTTTAAATTTAATTTCAGATTTAATTTTTGGAGAAGTTTTAAATAGATTCACAAATCAAATGAAAGGTACAGGACTACCATCATATGCCATCATCATGCATAGCCTCCCTCAGTACTAACATCTCCTACAACAGAACATTTACTCTTATTTATAAATCTTTTTCATTATTGGTATGTGGGAAAGAGGTGTGTGTATGAGTGTGTGTATAGGGGACAATGTTCAACGATTTACATTTTCATTTTGCTCCAAATATATTACATTGAGATTTTCTTTTGACCCAAGTATTGTGTAATCTTCATACATTAGAAAGTTTCCAGTCACTTTTCTATGATTGATTTTTAGTTTAATTCTAATGTGGTCTGAGAGGAGACGTTGCAAGATTGCATCATTTTATGTTTGTTAAAGTTGGTTTTGTGGCACAATGATTATTCCATCTTGGTGAATGCTCCATAGAAGCTTAAGAAGAATGTTTATCTTGCCTTCTTGGATAAGTTAATCTATAGATGTTAATTATATACAGTTGATGGATGGTATTGCTGAGTTCAACTTTGTCTTAATTGGGTTTCTGACTTCTGAATCTAGAGAGAGGTATTGAAGCCTTCAACTCTGAGAATGGGCACATTCATCTGTATTTTGAATACTAGCTCTTTTTTTTTTAATCTCACAGTTTTGTATCTCACAGTTTAATGCTCTGGTGTTAGGCATGAATGTTAAGGTATATTATGTCTTCACATAAACGTGATTCCTTTGTTATTCTTCTTTATCTATAACAATATTTCTTACTTTAAAGTTTGCTATTTGAAATTAGTGTATGTACTCCTGCCTTTTTAATTAGTGTTAGCATGACATTTTCTATGACTGTTAGCATTTTATATTTGCATTTTTATATTAAAAGTTAGTTTCATATGGAGAGAAGGTGATATAGGAATTTCTTTACATTTCTTCTGACAGAAATAAATAGCAATTAACCAGAATAGGACACAGAGTACCTCTGTTCAAGGTGAAACTAAGGAAACTGAGGACTTTTGCATGTTAGAGAACAGCTACAAACTCCAAATAATGGACAGGATTAACATTTATATTTTAGTTGGCAGAAGAAAATTAGAATAACTAGCCTGAAGGTTGTGGTCTTAGATAAAGTATACTCCCCATAAGGCATCAGGTTCAACCAGAGACCTTGGAGAAGGACCAGCTTACACTATAAAGGTAAATGCCTTTGAATTAACTAAAATTTATGGAGGAGTTGGGTTCACCACACAGACTGGAATCCTAGCAAGAATAACACAAAGTACTTTAGATTACATTCTTGTTCACACCTGGCTGCCTTGAAACAAATACTGAACTCATGAAGTACACTGATCGAGACACTGCCAAGTTCATGACTAGAATCCCAGGGAGACATAAACATAAACCAGACACCTTTCCCTCAGCACATTCCCAGCAGTGGTTCAACTGCTTCATGCTGTTCTTTCATCTAACATAATAACTGCTAATCTCAGGGGCTGGAGCGGTGGTGCAAGTGGAAGGACTTTTGCCTTTCATGCATTGCACTAATCTAGTATGAACCACGGGTCAATCCCCCCAGCATCCCATATGGTCAGTCCCCCAAGCCAGGAGCAATTTCTGAGTACAAACCCAGGAGTAAACCCTGAGTATCACTGGGTTGGCCCCCAAAAACAACAACAACAACAACAACAACATAAAACCTGCTAATCTCAGAACCTTCAGAAAATCAGTAGAAGATCAAATTCCAGGTTTATAAATGTTTATTCTCTCTATGTGAGTATATACTTGAAGGAAAAGGAATCTCTCTAAGGTCTCTTCTAAAGGCACCAGTCCTGTTCCTGAGGGCTCTAGCATTGAGATCTAATCATTTATCAAGACTTCATCTCCTAACACCATCTTGCTGAAAATTATACTTCTCCATGAATTTTAGGAAGACAAATTCAGTTTACAATATCCAGAAATGTTCTGCAATATTTTATCCTGTTATCAACAAACAATTAATTCCAAAGTGGAGGCATGAATACAAGATATTTCCCCCACTAAAGATTAAATACAAATTGTGACTGGAATAAAAAAATGAAATATATTGTGACAATTGGACAGAGGAAAAAAAACAAAATGTCTTTTGTGTTTCTTCTGCTTATGGTGGGAATTTGATTTCTTCAATTTGGTCTGAATATTTCTTCCAAATAAAATATTTGGTTAGATTATTTATTTCTTGTCTGGTTGCTATGGCAATGACTCGTGACATTACATAATGGTCATAGAAATAATAAAATAATGATATGAATATTATATAGAAATAATACTGAGAAGAGTATTTCAAAAGACTTAAAGAGCACAAGTATATCTCTTTGGAATATTTCTTTAGATGCATTTCCTTTATAATTATATATTACTGTCTATCTTCTTATGTAGTGGCAATTCCCCCATTTTGGGGGATCAATTTAGTAGAAAATTCTAGTAGAAACCTTTCTCTAGTGTTCTGAGTTAATTTTAGAACCAGGTTATAGGGATTGTTTACCTTGATATTTTTACCCTCATATGCACCATTAGTACCATGTGGCATTGTTCTGTTTTGCATAGACACATTGAAATGGGGAAATCTTATGTATGCGAACAAGTTCTTATCTATTAGAGATAGAAACAAATAAGTTTTGTAATGCAGTGGGGCCTTATACCCTAAACATTTGTCATAGTGACTTTTAGTCTTTAAAAGATCAGAAATTGACCATTCACCTCTGAGTCTTGGATCCCATCTAAGGAAACAGCACAATTTTCTACACCAGCACTGGAATAGAATTTTCACTAGGGAATATCCTATTGCTGCCCTGGCATCAACTTACTCCAGAGTGGGTTCATATGACACCCTGATGACTTGGTAACAGCAACAACATGCTTTCAGGGCAGGATTCTCTGCATTGCCACCTATTAGTGAGATGAAGGTAGAAGATGCTCTGACTTTGACATAGAATCTGTATAGAAACCAGGATCTCTAACTACAGAAAACTGACAGCAACAACCGTGATTGTGAAGAGCTTTTACTGGGACCACAGAGATAGACTTTGAGGTTGGACAACTTAGCATGCCTGAAGCCTGTAGTTTGTCTTATGCCAGGTTACTTTATGGGTAAGGCTTTCCTGCTTTTAGGCCAAAGGTTTGTTTTTTTTTAATTTAATTTAATTTAATTTAATGTTTTTTGTTTTTGGGTTACACCCATTTGATGCTCAGGGGTTACTCTGGCTAAGTGCTCAGAAATTGCCCCTGGCTTGGGGGACCATATGGGTTGCCGGGGAATCGAACCGCGGTCCTTCCTTGGCTAGCGCTTACCTCTAATGCCTCCTCACTGGTCCCTATTATTTTTATTTTAAAGCAATGAATATAAATATGAAATGAGAGGGAAAGAGACAGTATTTATAATAATAGTAATAATATATTTTTATATTTTTTTACCAATAGAGCAGAAGGGAAAATGTTCTAGAAAGGATAATTATGGAGGACTCAAAATTATGTTTTATTTTTCTCTTCTGTCCTTTTCCTTATTTTATCTTCCTGGGTCTCTCTGTTCTCTCTAATATGCATTAGCCTAAGAGGAAAGGGATATGCCTGCATATGCAGTTGTATATTTATGTAATTCCTGACTCTTGTGGTTGGATGAAGGTACAGGAACTGAAGCATTATGAAAAATAAAACTTAACTGTTCTGCTAATTCTTTTAAAATTTTATCATGTACTGGGTTTTTTTTTAATTTAAACAACTTTATTACGTACATGATTGTGTTTGGGTTTCAGTCATGTAAAGAACACCACCCAGGGGCCGGGAAGGTGGCGCTAGAGGTAAGGTGTCTGCCTTGCAAGCACTAGCGTAGGACAGACTGCGGTTCAATTCCCTGGCGTCCCATATGGTCCCCCAAGCCAGGAGTGATTTCTGAGTGCATAGCCAGGAGTAACCCCTGAGCGTCAAACGGGTGTGGCCCAAAAAGTAAAAAAAAAAAAAAAAGAACACCACCCATCACCAGTGCAACATTTCCACCACCAATGTCCTAAATCTCCCTCCTCCCCACCCAACCCCCGCCTGTACTCTAGGCAGGCTTTCTATTTCCCTCGTACATTCTCATTATTAGGATAGTTCAAAACGTAGTTATTTCTCTAACTAAACTCATCCCTGTTTCTAGTGAGCTTCATGAAGTGAGCTGTAAAGGTTTTTTTCTTTCTATGTTCCCCAAATTTTGCTGTGCCTATGTAAACAATAATAACTGCCCTACACACATCTTTTTATTGTATTTTAATCTATTTATAAAAAAGAGTTTACTAAACCTTCTGCTATTGTATTAATGATTTTCTTGAAACAATAATTTCCACAAATATACTTGCTACTGAGCTTTCTACAAAACAAAAATTTACCTCTAGGCCACATGTGAAAATGCTTGGCATGGGTTGAGACTAGTAAATTGTAGTAAGAATACCTATGTGGCACTCTTGCCAGTAATATTTCTGTGTAATATTCATATTAACATTCATTATTCCTATGACCACTATGTAATATTGGGAGTCATTGCCATAGAAATTAGGCAAGAAAGAAATATTCAAACCAAATATTTGTTTTGAAAGAAATATTCAGACCATAATGAAGAAATCAAATATACACTTAGCTTGAATTGCCTGCCTGACTTTACATGTAGAACTATCTTCGACAATCTGTAGCCTTTTCTGGAGAAAATGGAATCTCAGTTTTTGAAATACTCTTCTATGATTTTACTTTGGTCAGAAAATGGGGTCATTTATATACCATCGTTCTCTTAAAAAGTTATTCTTTGTCATAAAAAAACCTCATCATTTTTGTCATGAGTGGAGAGTACTCGTGAGAAAGTCATGAATCTTCTGCATTTTGTGAAATCTAAGGTCCTGCTAGACTAAGACAGCCACCACCAAGATCTACTTAAGGCTCACTTGATCTGTATGACCTGGGAATTAATCTCTGCTACCTGTCATAGATATTTATAGTTCTAGGGCTGAGATCAGGTTATACTCTTCAATTAAAATAGAGAAGTCAGTCCCAATGTTTATTCATGCTCTGATCATTGTTCTGATTCTGAAAAAAAAATTTAAGGAAAAGACAAAGAGCAGAGCAAGAAGAAAAATTATTTAAAGTTTAAATTACACATCCAAGAAAGGGATGTAGTTATTTCTAAAATGGACTGCCGAGAGTTTCACTGGGTAGATGATTATACTGTTATTATTGTGGCTTTTTAATTTTAACTCAGACTCTTTTGATTTGGGTCAACAACCATTGCAAGAGGAATAGGTCTTTGAATTTTGTCTCTCTTCAGTTGCTTAGTTAGGATATGCTCAGCCCTGTTTATTTATCTCCATATGGCATCTATCCTACATAGTGAGTATGTTATAATTCATTTTCACATTTTTTCCTTAAGTATAACTTTTAAATTTTATTTGTCATTTTAATTCACCTGTCAGTTTTCAGAGATTACTAGATTTTTCCTGACTTTTTAACTTGTATTTATTTATTTACTTATTTATTTATTTTTACTTTTTTACATTTGGCAGGGCTCAGGGACAATAAGCGGTTCCAGGGTTTGAAGGTGTGCTGCATGCAAGGCAAGTGCCCTACCTTGCTGTACTATCAGTCAGGTCCCTTTATTTTATTTTTTTGGGGGGGGGTCAAACCCAGCAGTGCTCAGGGATTACTCCTGGCTCCATGCTCAAAAATCACTCCTGGCAGCTCAGGGGACCATATGGGATGCCGGGATTCGAACCAATGACCTTCTGCATGAAAGGCAAACGCCTTACCTCTATGCTATCTCTCCGAGTCAGGTCCCTTTAAAGAATAATTTTTTAAGTTATATCTAGCAGTGCTCAGGTGTCTCTTTTGGGTCTCTACTCATGAGATACTGAGGAGTCTCTGCTCAGACCAATAATGCTGCCAAGAGTTCAAACCAGGGGCCGGACAGTGGCGCTAGAGGTAAGGTGCCTGCCTTGCCTGCGCTAGCCTTGGACGGACCGCGGTTAGATCCCCCGGTGTCCCATATTGTCCCCCAAGCCAGGAGCAACTTCTGAGCGCATAGCCAGGAGTAACCCCTGAGCGTCACCGGGTGTGGCCCAAAAAAAAAAAAAAAAAAGAGTTCAAACCAGTTTTGAGGCCACAACTACATACAAGGCAAACTGCATTTTTTTTGTTCATTTGTTTGTTTTTGGGTCACACCTGGGGTTACTCCTGACTCTGTGCTTATATATTGCTCCTGGCAGGCATGGTGATATATGGGATGCTAGGAATGGACCCAGGTCTGTCCTGGTTTGGCTGCGTGCAAGGCAAAAGCTCTACTACTGTGCTATCTCTCGAGCCCCAAGGCAAACTGCATTTCTAACCCAGAGTAGTTCTTTATTGGAGCATGTTTTTGTCTCTCAAAAACATTTATAGGTTTCATGCTTTCTGAAATTTATTGCCAAGGAACTCCCTACCTGACTGCCATCACAGATTTTACTTTAGAACTACTTTAATTTCATCTTGTTGCAACCAAGCACATGAGTGCAGTCTTTTATGAATTATTTTTTGCCTCTTATTTGCTAAGTATAATATATTGATATTATTCTATTTAGCAAAACAAGTAATTTATTTGTCCAATTATTACATACTAGGCTTCCTGATAGATCTTTGACTCTTTCCCACAGTATTTATATATAGAAAAGCATATGTATAATAGTTGCAATAGTAAGATAATCATATAATAGTTGTCCAAACAACATAAATCTGCTTTAGGCCTCCACAGTTTTTTTTTTTTAAATTTGTTAGGGGTGTTGATATAGGTACATATTATAGTTTAGGTCTATGATTTTTCAATTTAAATGGGAATTCTTTTTTTTTTTTTGGCCACACCCATTTGATGCTCAAGGGTTATTTTAGGCTAAGCGCTCAGAAATTGCCCCTGGCTTGAGGGAACCATATGGGTCGCTGGGGATCGAACCACATCCTTCCTTGGCTAGTGCTTGCAAGGCAGACACCTTACCTCTAGCTCCACCTCACCAGTCCCTAAATGGGAATTCTTATGACCCAAGTAGATGAATTAAATTATCAGAAATGAGGTGTGTGTGTGTGTGTGTGTGTGTGTGTGTGTGTGTGTGTGTGGTTTTTGGGTCACACCTGGCAGTGCTCAGGGGTTATTTCTAGCTCCAGGCTCAGAAATTGCTCCTGGTAGGCACGGGGACCATATGGGATGCCGGGATTCAAACTGATGACCTTCTGCATGAAAGGCAAACGCCTTACCTCCATGCTATCTCTCCAGCCCCTAGGAATGATTCTTTTTTATCATAATTATTTTTATAATTTGTTTTGGGGTCAAACCTAGAAGTGCTCAAGACTTACTTAGGCTTTGTGCTCAGAGTTCACTCCTGGAAGATTCAGGGAACCATATGAAATGCCAGGGATCCAACCAAGGTTAGAAGAATACAAGGTAATCATCCTACCAACTATACTCTTCAACCACATTATAATGATACTTAATTAAAGTTACCCTTTTCCTGGAATCAACCTAAATGCCCATCAACAGACAAGTAAATCATGAATATGTGCTACATAAACAGTGGAATATTACATAGCAGTAAGAAATGATACAATGGGGGCCAGCGAGGTGGCACTAGAGGTAAGGTGTCTGCCTTGCAAGCGCTAGCCAAGGAAGGACCGCAGTTCCATCCCCCGGCGTCCCTCATGGTCCCTCCAAGCCAGGGGCAATTTCTGAGCGCTTAGCCAGGAGTAATCCCTGAGCATCAAATGGGTGTGGCCCGAAAAAACAAATAAAATAGAAAGAAAGAAAAAGAAATGATACAATAATACAATTTTCAGCAACGGTGATGGATCTAGAAAATATTGTTAAGAGAGGTAAGCCAGAAGAAGAATAAATACAGAATAACATCACCTAATTGTGGTATTTAGATATCTACATGAAAATACAATGGCCTAATAGGTTGATATCTTGATCACCACAGGTACCAAGAAATAGCAAGGAGAAAAAAAAATTAAGTGGATGAGGAAAACATATACTTCAAAGAAGTCTGCAGCAACAGATACAGCTCTTTAGACTGAACAGCTGTTCAATCAACTGCTCATCATTGATACCTATAATAATGTTCTAATACTTTTATCCAAAGAAACAGGTGCAGTATGCATTCAGAAGCCAAGGGTTCTCACTGCAGAGCTCTATTTGAATGTTTCGATGTAAAAAAAAATGTTTCAATGTCTTAATTATATTATGTCTATAATAACTCTTTAACTTTTTCTTGTCCACAGGGGTCCTGGAAGAAGGCCCTGTTTGAGCATGGCAACTGCATTTGTGAGCATGATTAAAAACGAAAGCTGTGGTGATATTAGCCCAACAACCTGTATATCTGGTGTGGTCAGATTATGTCCCCACAAGGGATACTAAAGTTTCATTAATAAGGCAGGCCATTGGGAAAACAAGGATCTGGGTGACGGAGGCAACAAGCATGGTTTTGGCAGAGTCGGAGCTTGACCCACCCTTTCCCAGGAGATGGCTAGCTTTGTGCTGTGTGGGCTGGTGTTGCCATAATCTTTCATGCTCAGTTTACATCTCTTGAGAAAGAATGATTCTATGGAGCTGGTGTGGTTCAAATATGGCGACTGCATTTGGGGGCATGGTTGAAAAGCACACTTTAATTGTGAAACAATGATGAAGATCAATTGTGGATTACTGGTGCAAAAGATTGCATGTATGGGGGCCGGAAAGATAGCATGGAGGTAAGGCATTAGCCTTTCATACAGAAGGACGGTGGTTTGAATCCAGGCATCCCATATGGTCCCCTGTGCCTGCCAGGGGAGATTTCTGAGCATACAGCCAGGAGTAACCCCTGAGCACTGCCGGATGTGACCCCCCCCCCAAAAAAAAAGATTGCATGCAAGCTCAGGTTAGCATAAGTTCCTTCAGTTATGCCAGAGAAATTCAAGATGCACCTGAAATCTTCTATGGTTTCAATAATCTTTTAATTGTGCTGTTTCCTCCTCTGTCCACAAAGATTAAAATGCTTTAAAGGTTAAGCTAAGTGTTAGTTTTTTTATAATAGTTAACTCAGAATTTTGTATCCCAATGGTGAAGCATTTTGTTAGTAGATATGTGAATAGAACTGCATATTTGCTGTGACTTGTTCTATATCTAATTTGAAATGGCAGTAGAATTTTTGCTGGTAATTAAACTGTAAATGTAAACACAAGTAAAGCAGAAAATCCCTACCAAACTATCTTTTCAAAAGCAACCATATAATCATAGGCCATGGGGAAAAGCAAGCAGTCTCACTGATGCTAAACTGGATGCTCTATCATTGCATGCTTCCCTTCATTGTCCCTTGAGTGCTTAAAACGATCAAATTAAAAAAGAAAACAGCATCCATGTGAACTATTGTCCTCAAAACCATTAGGCAAACGAATGAGCATTTCATAGACTTAACGTGACAATGAATTACATGTCCAAAGCAGGTTGTGTGTAGTTTCTCAGAACAAAATTAAGAGTCATTCTAGGGAAGGACATTGCCACAGCTTTGGCATAATTAGAAATCATCATAATCAAATACAGGAAATTGGCACATCTGCTTTTCAGGCTGTTGATCCAACTGTGAGGCTGCCTGTACGCACTGGCACAAGCGGTTCTGATGCAGCTCGATGTGTTCTGCAAAGCTGTCTTTGCATAAATATTTACATAATTTTCTCCAAACACCACTAGAAGCAGTTGTTTTTTATCACTTTTCTCCCTAGGGTTATTATTTCTTCCCGGTAAAGGAGTGATCACTTGTTATTCTGAGGATCTCTCTTTAAGTTTAGAAGAAATTCTTAGTCCTTTAGAGCTTTGGGAAATGGTAGAGAAGTGGGAGATTTGATGTGTGTTTTTAAAAATGCACAAAAAATAAAACATAGTTCAGTGAGCAGTAGGGAATGCAGTTCTGAAAGATTTAGCATTGGGGAGACATACACAGAAGAGTTTTTAAATTGAAAAGCAACTGAAAACCAAATTAGGTGACATGGAATTACCTCACATCACCATAGAAAATGATATAATGGCCCACCCCATTATTTTGGGGTGGGATACCTGGCAGTGTTCAGGGGGTTACTGGAGTTCTGCACTCAAGAAACATTTCTTTTTTTGTTTGTTTTGTTTTTTGTTTTTTTGGGCCACACCCATTTGATGTTCAGGGGTTACTCCTGGCTAAGCGCTCAGAAATTGCCCCTGGCTTGGGGGGACCATATAGGACACTGGGGGATCGAACCATGGTCTTTCCTTGGCTAGCGCTTGCAAGTCAGACACCTTACCTCTAGCGCCACCTTGCTGGCCCCTCAAGAAACATTTCTGGTGGGCTCAGAGGACCATATGGGTTGCTGGGGATTGAAGCCGGTTGGTTGAGTGCAAGATAAAAATCCTACAGACTGTGCTATTGCTCCAGCCCCAATTTTCTTTTTACTGTTTTCTTTCTTTCCTTTTCTTTCTATTTTTTTCTTTCTTTTCCTTCCTTCCTTCCTTCCTTCCTTCCTTCCTTCCTTCCTTCCTTCCTTCTTCCTTCCTTCCTTCTTCCTTCCTTCTTCCTTCCTTCCTTCCTTCCTTCCTTCCTTCCTTCCTTCCTTCCTTCCTTCCTTCCTTCCTCCCTCCCTTCCTCCCTTCCTTCCTTCCTCCCTTCTTTCTTCCTTCCTTTTTTCTTTCTTCTTTTCTTTCTTTTTATCTTTTCTTTCAGAGATCATTCCTGTTGATGCTTGACCATATGTGATACCAGAGATTGAATTCGGTTCAGCCATATATAGGACAAGTGTGCTACTCATTGTACTATGGCTCTAGCACACAGTTAAGGCCGAAGTAATAGTTCAGAGTGTAGGGGACTTGCCTTGCAAGAATTTGACTTGGGTTCAATCCCCACCATCCCATATGGTCCTTCTCACACTGCCAAGAGTAATTTCTGAATGCAGAGCTAGGAGTAACCCCTGAGCCCCACTGGGTATGCCCCCCACAAAAGTGTTCTCTACATAATTACTAGTCGAGTTATCCTTTTATTTGAGAAAAAACTCTGCCAGTTTATTTTTTATTAAAAAGACTTAAAATAGCCTTTGCCTCTTCCAGTCTTTTGGTTTTACATTATTAAAACTATGACCTATTATTAAAAAGAGGCATAGTTTATATTAAAATATTGTCAAAACTCTACCATTCTCTCTATTGTTCAAGGATATGTACAAATGTTTTAATCATTTTGAATTGATGAGAAACAATCACAGAAGACTTTTGATGAAATGACATAATAGTGCCATTATTAATAATATTTATATTATTGTAAGGTTTATTAATAATACCTAAATTAAAACAGAAATTTTTGCCTATATTCTATTTAGAATCTCTTATTGTGAGATGATATATCATTGTTGTTTTGATTTGCATCTCCCTGATGATTAGTGATTTGGAGCATTTTTTCATGTGTCTTTTGGCTGTTTGTATTTCTTCTTTGACAAAGTGACTGTTCATTTCTTCTCCTCATTTTTGATGGGGTTAGATTTTGTTTTCTTGTTAAGTTCTTTCAGTACCTTGTATATTTTAGATATTTTATTTTCTCAAAAAAACAACTTTGGCTTTCGTTGATCTTTTGAATTGTTTTTTTTTTTTGATTTCCATTTCATTAATTTCTGCTCTAAGCTTTGTTATTTACTTCTGTCTCCCCATTTTTGGTTCCTTTCGTTGCTCTTTTTTTTTTATTTTTGAAAGCTGTGTCATTAAGCTTTTTATATAGGCCTCTTCTTCCTTTCTGATGTGTGCTTGTAAGGCTATACATTTTCCTCTCAGTACTACTTTGTGTCTGATAATTTGTATCTGAAATTTTGTGTCTTCATTGTCTTTGTTCCAGGAATGTTTTGGTTTCCTTTTAAGAGTTGTGAAATCACATCTCTGACCCACTTGCTGTTCAGTAGTGAACTGTTGGTTTCCAGGTGTTAAATTTTTTCTTCCATGTTTCTTTGTAGTTCACATCTAATTTCAGTAACTTGTGGTCTGTGAAGGTAGTTTGTACAATTTCTATTCTCTTGACTTTATGGAGGTATGTTTTTTGGGCCAGCATGTGGTCTATCCTGAAGAATGACCCATTGGAGAAAAATGTGTATCCAGTTTTCTGGGATGGAGTGCTCTATATATATCTACTAGTCCACTTTCTTCCATTTCTCTTTTCAGAGCTAATACATTCTTGTTGGGTTTCAACATGTTTAATCTATCAAGAGGTGTCAAGAGAGTGTTGAGATCTCCCACTATTATTATGCTGTTATTGATATTTTCTTTCATGTTTGTTAAGAGTTGTAGCAAATATTTTGCAGGTCCATCATTGGGTGCATATATGTTTAGGAGTGTGATTTCTTCTTGTACATATCCTTTAATTAGTACAAAATGACCATCTTTTGTCCCTTATAACTTTTTTGAGTCTAAAGTTTGTTTCATCTGGTACTAATATGGCTATTCCGGCTTCTTTAAGGGTGTTGTTTGCTTCAATCATTTTCCTCCAACCTTTGATTTTGAGTCTATGCTTGTTTTGATTATTCAGATGTGTTTCTTGCAGGTAGCAAAACAATGGATTCTTTGTTTGTTTGGTCTTGTTTTTGGGTCACACCCGGCAATGCTCAGGGGTTACTCCTGGCTCTCTGCTCAGAAATCCCTCCTAGCAGGTTCTGGGGACCATATGGGATGCCGGGATGCATACCACCGCCCTTTTGCGTCTAAGGCAAACGCCTTACCGCTGTGCTATCTCTCCGGCCCTAGATTCATCTTTTTGATCCATTTTTGCCACTCTGTGTCTCTTAATAGTTGCATTTAGTTCATTGACATTGAGAGAGATAATTATTATGGGATTTAGTGTCATCTTTGTGTAGAAGTTTGGTGTATCTTTTGGACTTTCTTCCCTTAAAGTAGAACTTTCAAGCTTTTCTTTTAAGGCTGGTTTTGAGTCTGTGAAGTTTCTGGGCTGTTGTTTATCCATGAAGCCATGTATACTTCCTTCAAACCTGAAAGTGAATCTGGCTGAGTGTAGTATTCTAGGTGAGACACTTATTTCATTGAGTTTTGTCACTATATCCCACCACTGCCTTCTGGCCTGGAGGGTCTCTTGTGACAGGTCTGCTTTAAATCTTAAGGATGCTCCTTTGAATATAATTTCCCTTTTTGACCTTGTTGCTTTCATTATTTTATTTCTATCTGTGGGATACGTTATCATGACTAGAATGTATTTTAGAGTGTTTTTCTTTGGGTCTCTTTTAGCTGGTACTCTTCAGGCATGCATATTTTGGTTGCATGCTGTCTTTAGCTTTGGGAGTTTCTCAGTAATAATGTCCTTAACTGTTGATTCTTCCTGGGGATTTTCTTCCTGGATCTCTGGGAAGCCAATGATTCTTATGTTGTTTCTGTTGAATTTATCAAAGACTTCAATTTTCATCTGCTCACATTCATTGAGTATTTTATCCAATGTATGAGATCATTTGCTTTGAGTTTTTTTTCCCATCTTTTCTACTGTATGGAGTTGTTCTGTAGCTCATCTTCTAGCTCACTAATTCTGTCCTCAGCTTCTGTTACTCTGTTGGAGAGGCTTTCTATTGAGGTTTTTATTTCATCTACCAAGTTTTCAGTCCTTTTATTTCAGTCTGGAGTTTTCTGATTTTTGTCTTGTGGTCTGTTCAGCTCAATCTGTTTTCTTTGTTCTATGAACATCATCCAAATTTCTACTCTAAGCTCCTTATCTGAGAGGCTAATTAGGTGGTTGGCATTTTTCTGTACATCAGAGCTGCCATCTTCACTTAATATTTCTGATGTTGTTTTTTTTTTTATTGTCACGCTTGCTGTGTGTTTTTTCCCTATGTTTTATGGTGGGGTTCATTTACTAGAGATACACATGAGCACGAAGTGAAGCGGAGCAGCTTTGTTCCTCTGGCCCCAACTTGCTCAGGTGTTGGTCTCAAACCTTGAAGCTCTGGCACCCTCATTAATGATGTCAGCAACCCGGACTCACCCTCTGTCATAATTATTATTTTAACTTTTGTTCCAGAATCAGCAATGCTCAAGACATACTCCTAGTTCTGTGTTCAGAAAAATCTGACATTCTGAGGTCCATTTGCAGTGCCCAGAGTCAGCCCAGACTTGGACGCATCTCGCCTTTTAAAGTACTATTATGTATCATGCCACATTTATGTTTATAATATAATAAAAGTGGTATTACTGATCTTATAGACATATTTAGTTTATATTTGATATGTAATCACTTACCTTTATTTTTAATTTTTAAATATTTTTAAGTTCCCTCTGAACCTATGCGTTAGGAAAGGACCTTTTTTTTTTTTTTTTTTTTTTTTGGTTTTTGGTTTTAGGGGTCACACCCGGCAGCACTCAGGGGACACTCCTGGCTTTACGCTCAGAAATTGCCCCTGGCAGGCTCGGAAGACCCTCTGGCATTCCGGGATTTGAACCACCATCGTCCTTCTGCATGCAAGACAAACACCTTACCTCCATGCTATCTCTCGGGCCCCGGAAAGAAACATTTTATGATTTTAGTTACCTACTCACAAAAATTAAATTTTCACGCTAGAAAGAATAAGAAGGTCTAAACCTCTGATTTGAGGTTGTTGGGTTTTTACTGTTTTGTTTGTTTTGTTTTGTTTTGTTTTGTTTTTAGTTTTTGGGGCACACCCAGCCTCACTCAGGGTTACTCCTGGCTCTCTGCTCAGAAATCAATCCCGGCATGCTCAGGGGACTACATGGAACACTGGAATTTGAACCACTGTCTGTCCTGTGTTGATAGCATGTAAGGCAAACACCTTACCATTGTGCTATCACTCCAGCCCCTGTTGGGTTTTTTTTTAGGACAGGAAAATCAAACAATGTGGCTACTAAGTTCACATAGTTGATTAATTAAATTTTCACTAATTATGTTTCTAATTACCTTTTGAGCTCTAATGTGGCTAAAATTATTAATATAATAATTAATAAATGAACATTCCTATATTATTTTGTGTTCAAAATACAGGGTAAAAATTTAAAGAAAGAAAAGAAATAGAAATGTAAAGGTACAGGTTTTTTGTTAGTTCTTGGTTTTGGTTCTCTGCTTAGTGTTTTCACTGTTGTGACAACAAGAATGTGTTACTGAAGTTGAAAAAAAATGTGCATTCTCTCTTATTTTGGGATTTATCTTGACATTAATGATAAATATAAATTAAAATTAGTTGAAGGGAATATTATTTTAACCAAGAACAGATAAAATAGTCTGAATTCACTTTCTCCTAATGAAATTCCTAAGTCTAATTCCTATTTTCCTAGAACAATCTTCTAAGGTTACTCAAAAATTCTTCTATTAATTTTGTCTAATAATAACAGGGATTGAGAACTTTCAATACAGGTACCAGAGAGATAGTGTAGCTAGCTCTAGCTGGTAAGACACTTGCCTTGCATACAGCTGATCTGGGTTCAATTCCAGGCTCTCTATTTTAGAAGTTTTCCCTGAACTTAGAGCCAGAAGTTAGTTATATTTGGATTTAACCCCCCAAAATATCAAGAGCTTTGCATACAGCTGCACTATTCACAACGTGATCTTAGCCAAATACTGTACTGCTCTTTAGAATACAATTTCTTCACAAATGGAGATAAGATTTTGATAAAAATTTAGTGTGATAGTTTGAGTAAATAATTTAGTCTACTCTTAGAACAGATTTTACTGCATGTTAACTGTTATTATTCTAATGATTTATAAAATATCAAGTTCCCAGAAGAAATAATTATTAGAGGCAGTCTCCAAAAACACTGCTTTGCAGGAGTACTTGTCAAAGCAAATAAAAAAAAACCCAAAATTTTTACATCTGTGGAGTGGAGCAACCTCGTTTTGATATTGATGTTACTACTGCTGCTGCTGCTGCTGCTGCTGAAAACCAGATTTAGTTTACGGGTCTTGGCGACCAGATAAATGAAGCTGGGAGCCAGTTTTGTGTAAGTGAGCCCCTTGTGAATCCTGGGAGTGTCCGGAATGTGAGGAAGGCGCACTGTGTGTTACTGTCGCAAATCTCTCTTCCTGCCAGGAATGACATTATCTGGATAGCTTGGCTCAGCCTGGTCATTCCACCCTATTGGCATCAGATCAACTGTGGAAAACAAACAGCATGGGCCAGGCAAAACAAATCACTGGAGTATTTGAGAAAGGATTGCAGAGCACTCGCTGAAGGACAAGAGCAAAAAAGATTAAGCAATAATGTGATAAAATGACAACTGAAGTATATCAGTTTCATGGATTTCAACTGGAAAATATGAGATAATATGTTAGAGATATTTATGACGGTTTTTCTGGCATTGTTCACCACATTATCCTTTCCTCTGACTTTATACACTACCAACTTTCCCTTTCCAGTTGTAAACTAATTCTCTTTTCAGTTGTAAACATGTCTTGTGAATAGATGATATTGAGAAACTTAAATGTTCTTCCCTTCCTCCATTATTCTTTTCACATATATCTATAATTTGCTAGTAAAGGAAATCCTCTGATTATAAATAACTGAAAAAAATGGACTGAAATGATTTATTTCAGGAAAGCTCCACTGCAGTAGAAATTTAATGGTAAGAACAAAAATAAATTACATTGAATTTTTGAACATCAGAGTCTGAAAATGAAATCTAAACATGAAATATTTTCACATAATTTATCTTTTTATAGAATTTTTTGTTGTTGATTTTAGTCTTGGGGTCACACCTGGCTGTTCACAAGTTTTACTATTGCTCTGTGCTCAGGATTACTTTGTGAGGATCTCGTGGAAATCTTTTTTTTTTTTTTTTTTTGGTTTTTTGGGTCACACCCGGCAGTGCTTATTCCTGGGTTATTCCTGGCTCCATGCTCAGAAATTGCTCCTGGCAGGCATGGGGGACCATATGGGACGCCGGGATTTGAACCGATGACCTCCTGCATGAAAGGCAAACGCCTTACCTCCATGCTATCTCTCCGGCCCCATTGTGGAAATCTTATGTGGAGCCAGAGATTGAACCTGGTAAGTTGTATGCAAGAAACATATCTTACCTGTGTACTATAACAGGTGGCCCTCTTGAACTTTTAATACAAAATAAATAAGTAGAATATCTCAAGAAAAATTAAATTATTGCAACACTTGTTAGCAAAATAAAAGGAACGGGAGTGGTGAAAAAATAGTACAGGAATAAAATGTTTGCCTTACATCTGGCTCACTTTGATTTAATCACTAGTTTCACATATGGAACCTGAGCTTCTCCAAAAGTGATTCCTGAGTGCTGATCCAGGAAAAAGACCTGAGAAAATCAGAGATCCAAGAATAAAACACACACACAAAAAGTCCATAAACAAGAAAATAGGAGAAAGGTTCTCATTAAGATAGTTCTACTGTTGTCTATAATTATGAAGCCATTATGAATGCTATATAGTTATAGTTGAATACACGAATGACAATAAATCTCCAACTTGCTGAACTAAATAAAATAACTTTCCATTTGATGGATAGGTTTTTGTGTCTACTTTTCAACAATATTCATTGAATACCATATATAAAAGAGTCATCATGCTTGACAATGGAGATATACCAACAAAAATATACGTGATCCAAAAAATAGATTCTTTACAAGTGCCTATATTAATACTTTAAATGAAATAGTAGCATTAGAAATGTTCTTAGAAATAATTTTCACATAAGGTTATTTAATCATGTATTTAAGTGTAAATCGAATAAAAACTAATATCCCTTCTCAAGCAACACTACCATTCTTGAAATTGTTTCAGAAAGAACTGAATACTAAGAACATGGTGGCCGGGTGTATTCTCATTGGGTGATCTGACTTGCTAATTTGAAATATAAGACCTCTGTTCTCAATTACATGCTTAACATTCCTGTGTATTTTTGGAGCAACAGATAATTTTGGAAGCTCTAAGCAGATGGATGACTGGTAACTGCCTTAGCAAATCTAGGAAAGTTAAAACCTAGAATTTTCCATAAATAGATTAAAACTGCTGAACCTTGGAAATGCTCCCAACTTAAAGAAACCAGGTGCTTCAACAGTTGAGGCAGTAGAGTAAGGCTGAAAGTAGATGAAGTTAATAGTGCTATAAGAAGACATTCATTTTTTTTCCTTAGGCCTAATTATCCCCAAGGAGAAATCTGGAGGTTATTCACTAGAATCAAATATGTTTTCCTTTCATGATTCTGGTGACAGTAGACATGGAGAAAAATAGCATAATTAAAAAATGGGGAATTAAAAAAATGAGGAAAAGGTGAAAGTCTGCATTCTGTCGCCAGAAACAAGGATTGTGGGTATATAAAGGAAAAGAAATCTACATGTAAACATGTTCCACTTTTCTGGAAAACTATAAGAAGATATTTTTAAAACTGAGAAACAGAGGTCAGAGCACATCAGGTAAGGTCTTTGCCTTGCACGCAGCCAACCCGGGGTCTATTCCTGGCATTCAATATAGTTCCTCAAGCCCGCCAAAAGCTATTTCTGAGTACAAAGCCAGAGTATCCCTGAGCACCACCAGGTGTGGCCCAAAATAACCCTTAGAAACATAAAATCAAGCAATCCTACTATCAGGTCTCTATACTAGAAACACAAAACACTAATCAAAGAGAGATATGCACAGTCTCACAAACATTGAGTGGAAATAAAAAAATGCAGGGCAGCAGGTGGTCAACATGGGTGGTGGGAATTGCCCCAATTCACTGGCATTATGTACCTTAAACTTAATGGTGAAAGACTTGTAATTTACATTGGTCTCAATAAAAACTATTTTAAAAAAGCTATGCAGCAGCTGAAAGCTGTAAATCTCAGAAGAAGAGGGCAGGCCAAGTTCCTGCCATGCTGAAGCCATCTGTCTGTACCTATCACCTGCAATCTCTGCTTTGCTCATGGACCTACTTCCCCACTCCTCTATAATTTACAGCAGAGACATCAATCTGACCAAACCTCTATGTATGCAAGAATTGGGACTGATATCATCAGGACTTTTTTGGAGTAAGTGAGGACACCCTCTTTGCCCCATCAACCCACTTTTCATACTTCCAGAAGACCTGGAAGCCTAAATCCTGACCTACAAAAGCCACAGTATTAGCAATAGTGCTTAGAATTCATGACCACACATCCATAAATGCATTTTTGTTTAGTGATCAACTTCATTTTTGTTTAATTATATCATCTCCATAGTAACACACCGATTTAGATGCTAATGTTTATCTAAAGTCACCATTGTTCAGAAACAAAAGAAATAACAGAATGGTTAGCTAGCAACTAGAGCTTAATAATTAATTCTTCTGACAATGACTTCTTAAATGACCTCATCGGAGAAACAATAATTTGCACATATTTACTTGTTGCTATAGTTCTTTTTCTTTTCTTTTCCTTCTCTCCTTTCTTCTTTTTGTTTCTTTTACTTTATTTTTTTTTTTTTTTGCTTTTGATTTTGTACCTCACCAGACAGTGCTCAGGGGTTACTCCTGGCTCTGTGCTGAGAAATCACTCCTGGCAGGCACGGGGTACCATATGGGATGCTGGGATTCAAACCATCATTGGTCCTGAATTGGCTGCATCCAAAGCAAACATCCTACTGCTACGCTATCTCTCTGGACCCTCTTTTTTTACTTTTTAATAATTTTGTTTCCACTTATCTAAAAACAAATGTTTTACAATCATCTTTGTAATCTATGTGACATATGCTCTGTAAATAAAGTAAATTAGAAAATAATGGGAAAAAAATCTATGCCTAACTATAATCATTGCATTATTATTGACATAGAAAAGACCTAAAAGGAATCCAAGTACTTATCAAAGAATATTTTATTCCTCCAATTTTATTCCTCCTATAGTAGTTCATTTTTTTAAACTAAGAATAAAAAATGTCAGATAACCTACCAATGCAACTTGGCATCTTTCCCAAGAACACACAAACATCAATTCAAAAAATGTGGGCATCTCTATGTTCACTGCGCACTAAGTGTAATAGAAAGGATGTGGAAACAACGCAAAAGTCTAAAGATAGATGGATGTAATATATACACAAATGATATACTTATTTTGTAGCTGAAGAAAAGATATCTTGCTGTTCAATGCAACACGAGTAAAATTGAAGTGCAACATGCGAAGTGAAATAGGTTAGGAGAAAAAACACCCAAATAGTAGATGATCTCACTTGTCTGGGTCATACAGAGAAACAAACTAAGAAACTATAAAATATTAAATGAACATAAATACTTGTCCTATCATTGAAAATATGAGCTATCAAACAGTTGGTGAGAGGTGGGGAGTAGGAAGGTGAATTAGAAGTGACATAAAGCTAGGCGTGGAGGATCTTGCGCATTTTGGTGATAGAGAGATAACAGTAACTTTCTACACAAAACTACAAAAGATAAAAAACATTTTTATTAAGGCATCATGATTTACATTATGATACACAAAATTATTCATAGTTGATTTCCAAAATATGTTTCTACAACAATTCACTACCAGTTCCCTACACCAATGTCCCCAGCTTCTTCACACTCTTAGTGCTGCTTCATTGGAAGGTTGGTTGTTGCAATTTTGGTCTCATGTTTACAGTGTTGTTGGCTCTTTAATTTTATATGTCCATTTACCACACCTATATAGTATCTAAGTGTCCCTGAACACTGCCCCAATTACTTACTATTTGCCTCTTTTTTTTTTTTTTGTCCTGTGGTCAGTGGATCATATCTAGTGGTGCTCATGGATTACTCCTGGCTTTGTACTCAAGAGTCATTTCTCAAAGTATTGGGGGACCTATGGGATGCTAGGGATCAAACATAGCTCAATTGTGTGCAAAGCAATTTCCCTATCTACTGTATTATTGCTCTGGCCCAGTCTGCTTTTTCTTACTCCCCTTTGATTTCTTTCTTTTGTGTACTTCTTATTTCTATTCAAGGGTGATAAGTATCCTTGGTTACCTTGTATTCCCTATCCTATTATCTTTATATACCACATATACATAAGAAGATATAGTACTTTCCCTTTTTCCTCTTATATTTTACAGTTCCATCCAAGTTTGTTAACTGCATGAGTTTATATTTCCTTATGGTTGTAGTATTTCATTGTAAAACCACAAAACTAAATGCTTTTCAAACTATTGGCAGGGTGTTTGTCTTGTGTTAGCTGAAACTTGTGTAATATCATGAACCCCATAAAATTCCCCAAGTACTGCCTGTAATGATCCTTGAGCACTGCTGGATGTTACCCAACCTGGCCTCCTCAAAGAAAAGTTAACTCTATTGTAACTATGTTACCTAAATTTCTAAAAGTGAAATAATTATTCAAAAATAAAAGGAGAATTGATGAAGCCCAAGATGTTGCTCAGTAGTAGACATTTTGCTTGTAGGAAGTTGCATGTTGGAACTCAGAACTTTTCCACAAGTTCAGAAATATCCAGAAGCTTTAGAACTTGCCATTACTGATAAAAGTGTTCAGCAAAACACAGTGTGTACATGAGTACCACATCTGAAGTGTAGAACCCTGGACAATACAAGTGTGCAACTCCTAGTCATAAAACAAAGACAAATAAAGATAACTAAAAAAAGGGAAACATAAAATGAAAAGAAAAATAATATAATATAATATAATATAATATAAAATTAAGAGCAAATAGAGGGTCAAAGAGATAATACAAAAGATAGACCACTAGCTTTGCCCACCTACCTAGTTGTGACCCTAATTATCTACAGAGTTCCCTGAAACCAGCAGAAATGACTCCTGACTGAAGAGCCCTGAACATCAGCCGATATGACCCATCCTATAAAATTTATTCTTTTTATATGATAATTTATAAAAAATATTAAACAGAGCCAAATATATTTTAGCGTCTGAGTTCTGTGACAAAGAGTAATTCTCTTAAATTTTTAAAATTCAGTAAATTTAGAAATAGAACTAAACACAGAGTAAATGCACAATAAAAATTTAATCTAAGTTATTTTTACTATTATCTGAGCTAATTGAAATGACTAATAAGTATTAACTTGAGTTTAACCGATTAGTGACTCTGACAGTTCTTTGTGAAATATGGGGAGAAAGATTCAAATTAGAGTAAGAAGAGTAACAGTTAACTAAGAACACATGCACATAATACAGGCACATACAAGTACACAAAGAAGATAGAAAGGCACAGGAGAACATGTTAGGGAAAGTTCTATTTATTCTTTATGTTTAAGTGTGTAGAACCATATTACATAAAACAATGTCAATTATTTTGAAAAGTAAGAGAATGTTTCCAGCACAATTTATTCTACAACGACTTTAAATACTTTCTGAAAGAAAAGCTTAGGTACAAAATTAACAAGTACCTACAAGCCTAATATAATTTCAAAAGTATAATCACATAGTTGTGGTCATAGTTGCCCTACAAAACATGTAGAACAACAATGTACATGTGATTTTATTAGGAGGTAAGAAATAGACAAAAGTGTTAAAAAAAGATCAAGAATACATACCGTATTTTCCGGCATATAAGATGACTTTTGAAACAAAAAAAAAGTCACCAAAAATTGGGGTCATCTTATATGCCGAGTATATCCTGAAAAATATTTTAATATGCTGCTAAACAAAAATTGTCTGAATATTGCCACAAAACGAATTTTTAACTTGATCCTGCACCAATCACTTCAAGGCTCCTTGGACCGCCACTCTAACTCAGCCAATCCAAGCAGGCTTTTGATGCATGCAAATTAGACAATGTTCTGGACCCAAATCTACACTGTAAAAAGCCTGCTCAGATTGGCCAGAGTCAGAGAGGAAGTCTATTACAGTACAACCTTTGAACCTTTGCTTGTTGTGATTGGCTCACTGTGGCACATACAGTTGCAGCACAGGAATGTTCTGTCTGATACAGTAAATATAGCCCTAAACCTATGTTTTAACTGCAAAATTAGGGGGTCGTCTAATACACCCAGTCGTCTCATAACTTGGCAAATATGGTAGCTTCACAGAAAAAAACAGCTCAGAAATTTTACAAACTCAAAACCAGCCTTAAAAGAACTGAAAGATTCAGGGAAAACCCAACAAGCACAGTCAACTATTACAGAAATATGATAATAAATGCCATGACAACCATTTCTCTCAATCTTACTGGACTAAATGCACCAGATAAGGGCATCTTAATTGTTTCCAGAGTCTGGCTATTGTAAATAGAGCTGCAATGAATATAGGTGTGAGGAAGAGATTTTTGTATTCCTAGGGTATTTCCCTGGGAGTGGTATAGCTGGATTGTATGGGATCTCAATCTTTTGCCTCTGAGAATTATTGCAAAAATGTCTTTTATTTTTCTTAAAACCCATAAATGAGTGACACTATTCTGTGTCTATCTCTCTCCCTCTGGCTTATTTCACTCAAGATAATAGATTCCATGTATATCCATGCATAGGAAAATTTCATGACTTCACCTCTCCTAACGGCTACATAGTATTTCATTGTGTATATGTACCACGGTTTCTTTAGCCATTCATCTCTTGAAGGGCATCTTAATTGTTTCCAGAGTCTGGCTACTGTAAATAGAGCTGCAATGAATATAGGTGTGAGGAAGGGATTTTTGTATTGTATTTTTGTGTTCCTAGGGTATTTCCCTGGGAGTGGTATAGCTGGATTGTATGGGATCTCAATTTTCAATTTTTGGAAGAATCTCCATATTGCTTTCCTTTTTTCTTTACTTAAACATCTTGATTACATATATGAATGTGATTAGGTTTCAGTCATGTAAAGAACACCCTCTTCGCCAGTGCAACATTCCCACCACCAATGTTCCAAATCTCCCTCCATCCCACCCCTCCATATTATTTTTCATAAAGGTTTGACTAGATGGCATTCCCTCCAGTAGTGAATAAGAGTTCCTTTCTCAAACCTTTCTCAAGATAGTTACAGCTATCTATGAAAAGCCCACAGCCAACATTATCCTTAAAGGTGAAAAACTGAAAGCATTTCCACTAAGATCAGGAACTAGACAAGAATGTCCACTTTCTTCTCTCTTATTCAACATAGTCTTAGAAGTCCTAGAAATAGCAATCAGACAAGAGAATGGAATCAAAGAAATTCAAATAGAGAAAGAGAAATTCAAACTATCTCTTTTTTGCAGATGACATGATGATATACATGGAAAACCCTAAAGAGCCCACAGTAAAATGCCTAGAAACAATAAACTAATACAGCAAAGTGACTGGCTACAAACTCAATTTACAAAAGACAGTAGCATTTCTATATGTAAATAATGAAGTAGAGGAGAGAGAGATTAAGAATAAAACTCCATGTAAAATAGTATAAAAAAAAACATCAAGTACTTAGGAATCAACCTTACAAGGGAAGTGAAGGCAAACTTCAAAACACTTCAGAAAGAAATTGAGGAGGAAATAGAGAAATGGAAGAACATCCTATGCTCATGGGTAGGTACAATTAACATAGTCAAAATGACTATCCTACGCAAACTCCTATATAGATTTAATGCAATCCCCATCCAAATTCAGACATTATTCTTTAAAGACTTAGAACAATCAATCACAAAATTCATCTGGAACCACAAAAAAACCAGGATAGCCAAACACATACTAAAAAACAGGAAGCTAAGTGGCATCACTTTACCTAATCTGAATCTATAATATAAAGCCATAGTGATCAAAACAGTATGGTACTGGTACAAGGACAGAGTCTCAGACCAGTGAGTTATAACAGAATTTCCAGACATAAGCCACAGATATACAGTCAAGTAATATTTGACAAAAGAGCCAAGAACTTGAAATGAGACAAAGAAAGTCTTTTTAACAACTGGTGCTGATACAACTGGAAAACCATTTGTAAGAAATTGAAAATTGACCATACCTCACCCCATATACAAAAGTCAACTGAAAATGGATAAAAGGCCTTGAAATCAGACCCAAATCTATAAAGTTTATTGAGGAAAAATAGACAAACACTCGAAGACCTATATATTAAAAAAGTCTTTGATGATAGATTGCCAATGGCAAGAATTTTAGCATCAAACATATACAAATGGGACTACACCATACTAAAAAGCTTCTGCATGGCAAAAGAAACCCTACTTAACACAAGAAGACAGTTAACTGAATGGGAAAAAATCTTTGCATTCAACATGTCAAATAAAGGGATAATATCCAGAATATACAAAGCACTCAGAGAGCTAAGCCCCCCCCCCCAACCAAATAAAGCCATAAAAATGGAGAGATGAGGGCCTGGAGAGATAACACAGTGGTGTTTGCCTGACAAGCAGTCGATCCAGGACCAAAGGTGTTTGGTTCGAATCCCAGTGTCCCATATGGTCCCCCGTGCCTGCCAAGAGCTATTTTTGAGCAGACAGCCAGGAGTAACCCCTGAGCACCGTCAGGTATGACCCAAAAACCAAAAAAATAAATATGGAGAGATGAAATATATAGACAGTTCTCTGAGGAAGACTGAAAGATGGCCAAAAAACACATGAAAAGATGCTCACCTGCAATCATCATTAAGGAAATGCAAATCAAGACAACAATAAGTTACCAATTACACCAGTGAGGATGGCTCACATCAAAAATAATGGGAACAATTTCTGTTGGTGGGATGCAGTATGAAAGGCACTTTCATCCACTGCTGGTGGAAATGTCCCCTGGTCCAACACCTATGGAGAACAGTCTGGAGAGTGCTGAAAGAACTCAGAATTGAGCTGCCATTTGACCCAGCAATTGCTCTCCTAGGTATCTACTCCCAAGTTGAAAGGACATTCATTCCAAAGTATGTGTGCACCACACTATTTATCATGCACTCAGTATAACAGCCAAGTCATGGAACCAACATCGATGTCCAACAACAGATGAATGGATCATTAAGATGTGGTATCTATACACAGTGGAATACTACATGGCAGTCAGAAATGATACAATCAGATTTTGCAGCAACATGGATGGACCTAGTACATATTATGTTAAATGAAGTAAGTCAGAACATGAAAGACAAACACAGAATGATAGCACTATTCTGAAGCACCAGGAACATACAACTTATATACAACTAATATTCAACAATCAAAGGAAAGGGTTTAACAGGGTAGAAACTCCAAACACTGTAACAGTTAACATATACTCAAGAGCAGTGCCCAAAACACATGAAAGATGAACAACACAAACTCTTGACTACACATTATACCACAAAGAAACCAGCAACAGCAGAAACAGCAGCATAGAGAGAACAGGTATGTAATCAGCCTTCTACTACAAAGGCCCATAGAAATCCCTTAGGAATCTTATACAGGACAACAGGTAAAGAATATTATGGGAAATCACTGACTCTGATGGAAGTATTCCATAACAATTTGTTTTAATGCCTTAATCTTACTATATTTAAAATAACCTTTCAGCTTTTCTGTCCACAGGCATTCTTGGACACAAAGGGTGGACAAACTAAGATGGCATCTCCGGGCTCGTCACACAAGATACCATACCCAGCTTGCACTATGAGAATGTCCTGAGAAAACTCTTTAACATATCCTTTATCTCTAGGTTATACCATCTTTTAAAACCTGAAACACATGACCAGCCAGACCACCGAAGCAGCAACTGTGACCTACAGACTTATACTACCGGCCCTACTCATTGAACACATTCATGCAAACTAGCATTCCCTTGCTCTTTACTCTTCTCTTCTCACTACCTTTTTCTCTTCTTTTTTCTCCTTTTCTTTTTAATGTATTTTCTCTTTTCTCCTCTCCTGCCCCTTCCAAATACTTTCCCCCTTCCCCCTTTGGAAATCCGACTATTCCTTCACCCCTCAATCACATCCAGATTTCCCGCCTTATTAAAACTCTTCACCCTCAGTTCTTAATCCATTAGGCATCAAGACTGACCTCGTACCCCATCGAATCAGCATCCAGCAACCAAGCAAAGGGACAACCAGTGAAACCCACAATTTGTCCCCTGCAAGAAAAGGCAACCAACTCTATTGCTGACTCATGCTGTGTGGTCTTCCTTACCCACCCTTCCAAAAATGGACTGTTACTTGAAACTGGACTTAGCTCTAAAAGTACCTCAATACAAGAACACTTCCCAAGATCTTCCTGCTGCAAATCTTTTTCCATTTTCAAGAGGGTCAGGTTGTGTGATGAAAAGGCCCCTGGGAACTCACACACCACAAAAAAAATCTCAAAAGACAATGGGGGAAACCTATACTTCCATCATAAGTATAAGACCTGTATTACACTACCTCTTTACCTGCTTTTCCTCAAATGTCAGTTAGTCTCTTTGTTCCTTTAATTACTTTTTTATTTCATTTTTAAATCTTTTTTCTTTTTATATATGTGAGCACATATATTTTTATTTCTATTTTTATTTTTTTAGGGTTTAACCTATTTCTGTTTTCTTCTCTTTCGACCCTCAAATGCACTGACAATATAATGTAGCACCATTTCTCCCTTCAAAGGCACACTAAAAAAAGGGGGAAATCTTACATATAAAAACGAGCTCTTATCTACTAGTATGTAATCATACTTGATTACAATACAGGGGCATCTCCCACCTTGAAGATATGTCATGTGGTCCCAACTTAGACCCCAGGTGATTAGACACTAATCGTTCAGACTTGAACCCTGGATCCCAGACATAGAAATGACACAGTTCTTCACAACAGCCACAGGAAACAGATCCCATCTGGGACATTCTTAATACTTCCTGAACACCAACAAATGCCAGCTCTAATACAATATCCTGACAACGAAGAAACTGGAAACAACTTGACCTAAAAGCAGGTTATCCTACCTCACAAGTTAACTATAAGACAAAATCAGAAGACTTGTCACCCTTTGGTTTGTCCAAATTGCAAGATTGCGATTTACAGATGACTGGCTGATAGACATGACCAGACTTTATTTCTCCTGGGACCAATAAAAAACCCTATTCTAGGGTTTGAACTATGACTTGCACAACAACCATGATCTCTAGTTCCAGAGGTCAGTTTGAGACAATTGCAACTGAATGGGTCTTCTGGAAACATAACAAAAGACACTATCCCAGGCCCCATCCTAGGATCAGCGCAAAGACCAAGACCACCAACCACAGAAGACGGATTAAAATGACACTGAGGAAACAGAACTTCTAGAATCACAAAGAAAGACTTCATCATAAGTTCTACTACCTGACCTGTGCAGATAT
Source organism: Suncus etruscus (assembly GCF_024139225.1). Lineage (NCBI taxonomy): Eukaryota > Metazoa > Chordata > Mammalia > Eulipotyphla > Soricidae > Suncus > Suncus etruscus. Next base: position 68,973,726 of record NC_064863.1, on the reverse strand, counting down.
CGAGATCTCTAGATACAGAGGTGATTTTTTCACCCAGGACGGAGCTGAAGTGTTCCATACGCCGCAAAAGCACAAAGGGGAGAGTAAATGAACCTGAAAGGAGTCTATATTTAGTCACATGACAATATACTTCTAGGGTGGAGTAACCCTGTATTTCTTCCGCCAAAGGAATTCCTTTTGGAATGAACCCAATATTTACTGTGCCTGTGCAGGAAGGAAGAAAAAAAGAGGGAAAAAAGGCAAAACGCACAAAACAATTTTTCTTATTTATCTAGTCTTTGTCTATTTCTTTGTTTTGGTGTGGATATTGAAGCTGCTGTCTCCATTTATATCTATTTTTTTCTTTTCTATTCTTCCTTTATGTGCTCTGCCATGTATTTTTTATCTCAATACTTTTTTGTGGTGCTTATCTTTATTGTTGTAGTGCTCATTGGACATTTTATTTGACACCTCTTTTTGTACTGTTGTGGTGTTTCACCTTCTTATTCTCCTTCATCTCTCCAACCTACGATGAGAGCCTCCAGAAGGAGTCCGCCCATTTTTGGCGTATTTGATTTTTTTCCCCAGTTTACTACTTTTTTCTTCTTCAAACAAAACCACATAACTGGAACTATATAGTCCCGCCTCCCAATTAGAGCGGGAAATAAGGCAGGTACAAAACCAAACAGGGGTAGGACCACTAAGTAGTAAGCTAGGCACAGAAGGGACCACTTATTCTGGCAGCCCCGGGGATGAGGGAGGAGGATATGGGAAGTAGGATGGGAATGGAGATGGAAGGAGGGCAATTTGGTGATGGGAATTTCCCTGATTTTATGTTAATATGTACCTAAAATATTGTCAATGATATGTAAACCACTATGATTAAAATAAAAATTATATTTATTTAAAAAAGAGTTCCTTTCTCTCTACCACCCAGCCAACACTGCTTGTGCTCATTCCTAGTGATGTGTGCCAATCTCTGTGGTGTAAGATGGTACCTAATGGTTGTTTGAATTTGCATCTCCCTGATGACTAGTGATGCGGCACATTTTTTTTTGTGCCTTTTGGCCATTTGTATTTCTTCTTTATCAAAGTGCCTGTTCATTTCTTTTCCCCCTTTTTTGATGGGATTAGATGTTTTTTTCTTTTAAAGTTCCATCATGCCTTGTATATTTTGGATATTAACTTCTTATCTAATAGGTATTAGATGAATAGTTTCTCCCACTCAGTGGGAGGTGATAGTACCCTGGGCACTATTTCCTTTGAGGTGCAGAATCTTATCTGCTTAATATATTATCATTTGTTTATCTCCGCTTTCACTTATTTGGAGAGTACTCTTTCCTTCTTAAAGATGCGTTTAGTCTCAATGTCATGGATTATTTTACTTACGTATTATTCTATATACCTTATGGTTTCAGATCTGTTATCAAAGTCTTTACTCCATTTGGATTTTACCTTCAAACATGGTGTCAGTTGGGGGTCTGAGTTTGCTTTTTTGCAAGTGGCTAACCAGTTATGCCAACAGCACATGTTGAAGAGGCTTTCCTTTATCCATTTTGTATTTCTTGCTCCTTTATCAAAAATTAGGTGATTGCATGTCTAGGTAACATTCTCTGAGTACTCAACAACCACCACCCTACACAACACAAACGCACAACAGTCATCTCTGTCAATAATATCCCTAAATGTTAACGGAATAAACTCTCTCCTTAAAAGACACATAGTAGATAACAGGATTAGAAAAAATAAACCGGACTTCTACTGTCTGCAAGAAACATACCTACAACTACAGGATAACCACAGGCTTAGAATAAAGGGATGAAAAGTAATTATTCAGGCCAATGGAAAACAAAAAAGAGCAGGGACAGCCATTCTTATATCAGACCAAATTACATTCAACCTCAAGAAAGTGATCAGAGACAAAGAGGATCACTACTTACTGATCAGGGGAACATTAGATCAAGATGTACAAAACCTGGTCAATATCTATGCACCTAATATAGAGCCAGCAAATATGTGAGGCAACTGCTCACAAACCTGGAGGAACACATGAAGGGAAATGTGATAATATTAGGAGACCTCAATACTCCACTATCACCACTAGACAGACTCAACGAACTGAAAATAGCAAAGAAATAAGAGCTTTAAATGAAAATTTTGATCTAGGGCTAATAGACTTATATAGGACCCTCCACCCCCAGAAAGCAGAATACACATTCTTCTCAAGCCCACATGGAACCTTCTCCAGAATAGACCATGTCTTAGGATACAAAGCCAACCTATAGAAGACCACAAATATAAGGATCATTAGAAGCACCCTATCAGATCACTATGCAACAGAGGTCAAATTTGACTTCAAGAAGAAGCAATGGAGAATAACTAATACTTGGAGATTAAACAACATGCTACTCAACAACAGCTGGATCAAAGAACAACTCAAGGAAGAAATAAAAAGATTCCTTGAGACAAATGATAATGAAGAGACAACTTGTCAAAATTTGTGGAACACAGGAAAAGCAGTAGTTAGGAGAAAACTCATAGCAATACAGGCCTATGTTAAGAAACAGGAAAATTACAAAATCAACAGTTTAAACGATCACCTCAAGTAATTGGAACTACAGCAGCAGAGAAATCCAAACACAACCAGAAGGTAAGAAATAATAAAAACCAGAGCATAATTAAACAACATAGAAACTAAGAAAACAATAAGACAATGAGACCAGGAGTTGGTTTTTTGAAAAAATAAACAAGATAGACAAACCACTGGCAAAACTCACCAAAAAAGAGGGAAAACACCCAAATCAATAGGATCACAAATGAAAGGGGAGAGATTACAACAGAACCCCAAGAAATACAACATATCATGAGATCATATTATGAACAACTATACTCAGAGAGGCTAGAGAACCCAGTAGAAATCGACAGATTCCTGGAAAAATACAATCTTCCAAGACTGGAAATGTAAGATCTAGAAAGCCTAAACAGACCAATCACCTCAGAGAAAATTGAAGATGTAATTAAGAAACTCCCTAAGAATAAAAGTTTAGGCACAGATGGATTTACAGGTGAATTCTATCAAACATTACTACCACTTTTCCATAGGTTCTTCCAAATCATTGAAAAAACAGAAATCCTCCCCAACTCTTTATGAGGGTAATATCACACTCATTCCAAAAATGGCAAAGACACCACCAAGAGAGAAAACCAATTTCACTAATAAACATAGATGCAAAGATATTCAACAAAATCTTAGCACAAAAGACCCAGTATAGCCAAACACATAATAAAAGACAAGAAGCTGGGTGGCATCTCCTTACATAACCTGAAACTATACTATAAAGCCATAGTGATCAAAACAGCATGGTACTGGAACAAAGACAACACCTCAGACCAGAGGGTCAGAACAGAATTCCAAGATATAAACTCCTGGATATACAGCCAAATAATATTTGACAAAAGAGGCAAGAACTTGAAATGGAACAAAGAAATTCTATTCAATAAATGGTGTTGGTACAACTGGAAAACCACATGTACAAAAGTGAAAATTGACCCATACCTCACTCCTTATAAAAAAGTCAACTCAAAATGTATCAAAGACCTTGAAATCAGACCAGAATATATAATGTGTATTGAGAATAAAATAGGCAGAACACTCTAAGACGTATATATCAAAAAGGTCTTTGAGGATGGAGCACCAATGGCAAGAACTTTAGCATCAAACATAAACAAATGGGACTACATTAAACTAAAAAGCTTCTACATGGCAAAAGAAACCCTACTTAGCAGAAGAAGACAGCTAACAGAATGAGAAAAATCTTTACAAACAACACATCAGATAAAGGGCTGATATCTAGAACATACAAAGCACTCAGAAAGCTGAGCCCCCCAAAACCAAATAAAGCCATAAAAATGGGGAGATAAAATGAATAGACACTTCTCTGAGGAAGACAGAAGGATGGCCAACAACATAGAAACATGCTCACCTTCACTCATCATCAGGGAGATCCAAATCAACACAACAGTGAGATACTTACACCAGTGAGGATGGCTCACATTAAAAATAATGAGAACAATCTCTGTTGGTGGGGATAAGGTATGAAAGGAACTCTCATCCACTGCTGGTGGGAATGCCCCCTAGTCCAACACCTATGAAGAACAGTCTGGAGAGTGCTCATGGAACTCAGAATTTAGCTGCGATTTAGCTGACTCTAATGGAAGTATTCCATAACAATATGTTTTAATGCCTTAATCTTACTATATTTACAATAACCTTTCAGCTTTTCTGTCTCCAGGCGTTCTTGGATACAAAAGGTGGACAAACTAAGATGGCATCTTGGGGCTCAGTCACACGAGATACCATACCCAGCTTGCACTATGAGAATGTCCTGAGAAAACTCTTTTAACATACACTTTATCTCTAGGTTATAACTTCTTTTAGGATTTGAAGCACGTGACCAGTCAGACCACTGAAGCAATAACTACAATAACCTACAGACTTATACTACAGACCCTACTCATCAAACACATTCAAGAAAACTAGCATTCCCTTGCTATTTTCTCCTCTCTTCTCACTACTCTTTTTTTCTTTTTTCTTCTCCTTCTCTTTTTAATGTATTTTCTCTTTTCTTCTTTCCTGCTCCTTCCATATACTTTCCCCTTTCCCCCCTTTGGAAATTCGACTATCCCTTCACCCCTCAATCCCACCTAGACCTCCCACCTTATTAAAACTCTTCACCCTCAGTTCTTAATCCATTAGGCATCAAAACTGACCGCCTACCCCAACAAAACAGTACCAGCACCTAAGCGAAGGGACACCCAGTCAAACCCACAACTCGTCCCCTGAAAGAAAAGGCAACCAACTCCCCTTCTGACTCATGCTGCATGGCCATCCCTCCCAACTCCCCCTAATGTGGACTGTTACTTGTAACCGAACTTAGCTCTAAAAGTACCCCCAATGCAAGATACCTTCCAAGACCTCCCTGCTGCAAATCTTTTGCCAATCTCAAGAAGCTCAGGGTGTGTGATGAAAAGGTGCCTGGGAATCCACACACCACAAGAAAATCTCAAAAGTCAATGGGAAAACCTATACTTCCATCGTAAGTATAAGACCTGTATTGCACCACCTCTTTACCTGCTTTTCCCCAAAATAAGGTAGTCTTTTGCATCACTTTGTTCCTTTAATTACTTTGTTATTTCATTTTTTAAATGTTTGTTCTTCATATATATATGTGAGCACATATATTTTTATTCCTATTTTTTTTTTTATCTTTTTTGGGTGTGTGATCTGTTTCTGTTTTCTTCTCTTTCGACCCCCAAATGCACCGGCAATATAATGTAGCACCATTTCTCCCTGCAAAGACACACTAAAAAAAGAGGGGTGGAATCTTATGTATAAAAACAAGCTCTTATCTACTAGGAATAAGAACTCATACTTGTTTACAATACAGAAATATATTTCACCTTGAAAATATGTCATGTGGACCCAACTTTAATCCCAGGTGATTAGACACCATCCGTCCTGCCTTGAACCCTGGATCCCAGACATAGAAATGACACAGTTCTTCACAACAGCTACAGAAAACAAATCCCATCTTAGACATCCTTAATACTGCTGGGACACCAGCAAGTGCCAGCTCTAATATGATATCCTGATAATGAGAAAAATGGGAACAACTTGATCTAAGAGCAGGTTATCCTACCTCACCAGCTAACGATAAGACAAAATCAGAAGACTTGTCACCCTTTGGTCTGTCCAAAAGCTGAGATCGCAATTTGCAGATGACTGGCTGCTAGAACCATGGCTGGATTGTATGTATCCTGGGACCAATAAAAAAGCCCTCATCTAGGGTTTGAGCTACAACCTGCACAACAACCATGATTTCCAGTTCCAAACGTCTGGCTGAGAAAATTACAACGGAATTGGTCTTCTGGAAACACAATGAAAGACACTATCCTAGGTTCCATCCTAGGATCAGCGTAAAGACCAAGACCACCAACCACAGAAGACGGATTAAAATGACACTGAGGAAACACAACTTCTAGAACCACAAAGAAACACTTCATCGTAAGTCCCACTCTTGGACCTGTGCAGATACTGAGATCTCTAGATGCAGAGGTCTGATTTTATCACCCAGGATGGAGCAGAAGTCTTCCAAATACCACGAAAGCACCAAGAGAAGAGTTTATTGTTAATCCCATGACAATATTCTTTAAGGGTGGAGAAACCCCGTGCCTCTTAGGCCAAGAGAATTCCTTTTCGAATGACCCCAATATTTACTGTGCCTGTGCAGGAAGGGAAAAAAAGGGAAAAAGCAAAAAACATTTTTATTTATTTATCTTTTTTTATTTATCTTATTTACCCATATACTTTTTGTCAATTTCTTTGTTTTGTTGTGGTTATTGAAGTTGTTGTCTCCATATATATTTATTTTTTTCTTCTTTTTTTTTCTTTCTTTATGTGCTCTGCCATGTTTTTTTTTTATCTCAAGTCCATGGCTTTTTTGTGGTTCTTATCTTTATTGTTGGAGTGCTCACTGGATATTTTATTTGACACTTCTTTGTGTACTGTTGGGGTGTTTCACCTTCTTTTTTTTCTTCGTCTCTCAAACCGATGATGAGAGCCTCTAGAAGGATCCCGTCCATTTTCAGTGTATTTGATTTTTACCCCAGTTTATTACTTTTCTCTTCTTCAAACAAAACCACATAACTTGAACTATCTAGTTCTGCCTCCCAGTTAGAAGAGGAAATAAGGGCGTTATCAAGACCAAACAGGTGTAAGACTACTAAGTAGTAAGCTAGGTACAGAGGGGACCACATATTCTAGCAGCCCCAGTGGTGAGGGAGGAGGATATGGGAGGTAGGACGAGAACAGAAGTGTAGGGAGGACAAATTGGTGATCAGAATCCTCCTGATTTTATGTAAATATGTACCTAAAATATTATTGTCAACAATATGTAAGCCACTATGATCAAAATAAAAATCATATTAAAAAAAGAGAATAAAGGCTTTTGTGTTTCTCCTCTTCTATTCAAATTGTTTCCCTCTCCACAGTATATCCTGGCACCTATGATGGTCAAGATATCTACCATTCAGACCATTTTATTTCTTCTTACAGTTATTCTAAATGTCACATATAATTGGTATCATTCTGTATGTATTCTTCTTCTGGCTTACTTCATTTAACATAATATCTTCTATTCCATCAATGTTGCTGCAAACTGCATGATTCTATTATTTCTTACTACTACGTAGAATTCCATTGTATATATGTACCATCTCTTTGTCTGTTGTTGGACATCTGGTTTGATTCCAAGTCATAACTATTGTACTGAGTGCTGCAAGAAATAGTGGTGTGCATGCATTCATTTGGTTGAATGCTTTTCTGTCCTGGGTATAGATAGCCAAGAGAGGGGTTGCTAGGAAATATGATAGCTCAATTTTAACTTCACTGAGAGTCCTTCATATATTTTCTATAGTGGTTTGACCAGTCAGCATTTCCACAGCAGTAGATGATTTTCTCATCACATCCTCACCAATAGAGATTGTTCCCATTATTTTTGATATGTGCCATCCTCAATGAGGCAATATGATATCTCGTTGTTGTATTGATTTAAATTTATTTAATATAAGTGATGATGAACATTTTTAATGGGTCTATTGATTATCTGTTGATCTTATTCAGAAAAGTATCTATTCATTTCCTCTCCCCGTTTTTTTATGTGATTTTTGTGGAACTAAACTTTGTACTTTGTATATCCTAGATATCAAAACTTTACTTAATGTGTTGAGTGCAAAAATTTTCTTCCAATCAGCTGTTTACTAGTTTTAGCCCATGTTTTGTTTGCCATACGGAAACTTTTTAGTTCTGTGTAGTTTCATTTATTTAGGTTTGATGCTATAGCTTTTGTCATTGGCATCCTATTTTTGCTCTAGTTATCTATATTTTTATATCTCAGTGTGACAAGTTGTTAAGACCTTCTTTGATATCTATATCTTGGAGTGTTATGCCTATGTTTTCCTCAATGAACTTTATTGCCTTGAGTCTTATCTCAAGGTCTTTAATCCATTTTGAATTGACTTTTGTGTAAGATGTGAGATGAACACCCATGGCATTTTTCAAAGAAGTAAACTATACAGTTTGGAACTTCATTTGGAACAATGAATGCCCATGAATAACTGAAGCAATTTGTAGGAAACAGAATCAAAGACATCACTTTCCCCAAATTTAAGTTGTACTATAAAGCAATAGTCATCAACAGCATAGTATTGGAACAAAGACAGACTCTCAGAACAATGGAATAAACTTTGAGTGTTCTGAGACTGACCCTCAGGTATACAACATTTAATCTCTAATAAAGGGGAAAATATACAAAGTGGAGGAAGGGGGAAGCCTCTTCAACAAGTGGTGTTGGAACAACTGGTGAGCCATATGAAAAAAAGTTAATTCAAAATTCTCATTATGACCATATATAAAAGTCAAATTAAAATAGGTTAATGACCTTAATATAATACCTGAAGCTATAAGGTATATAGAAAAAAAACACAGGGAAAATACTCTATGGCATTAAAACTAAAGGCATATTCAAAGAGAAAACACTACTGCCCAAGCAAGTGGAAGCAGATATAAACAAATGAGTCTACGTTAATCTGACAAGCTTCTGCACATCAAAGGAAATAGTGACTAGGACACAATAGCTACCCATGGAATGGGAGAAACTATTCACCCAACATCCATCTGAAAGAGGCTAGTATCTACAAGGTACTAACAGAACTTTATAAAAAAAAAAAAAACTTAACCAAATCAAAAGATGTGGGGCCGGAGAGATAGCATGGAGGTAAGGTGTTTGCCTTTCATGCAGGAGGTCATCGGTTCGAATCCCGGCGTCCCATATGGTCCCCCGTGCCTGCAAGGAGCAATTTCTGAGCCTGGAGCCAGGAATAACACCTGAGCACTGCTGGGTGTGACCCAAAAACCACAAAAAAAAATCAAAAGATGGGGAGAAAAATTGAACAGATATTTTCTCAAACAAGAAATACTGATGGCCAAAAGACACATAAAAATGCTCTACATCACCAACCATCAGGGAGATGCAAATCAAAACAATAATAGATATCATTTCACACCACAAGAGAATGGCACATATCACAAAGAACAAGAAGAAATAGAGCTGGTATGGATGCAAGGAAAAAAGAACTCTCATTCACTGTTGGGAATGCCATCTACTCCAGACTTTTGGAAAACAATATTGATATTCCTGAAAAAAACTAGATATTAATCTCCCATATAATCCAGAAATACCAGTCCTAGGGATATATCCTAGGAACATAAAAACCCAATATAAAAATGCCCTCTGCAGTTTTATATTTATTGCAGTACTATTTACATTAGCCAAACTCTGGAAACAATGCAGATTCCCAACAACAGATGAGTGGCTAAAGAAACTATAGTAACATGCATATGTTAAGAAAATGAAGCCATAAAATTTGCCTATATATGGACAGATATGTAGATTATTGTGATGTGAGAAACTAGTCAGAGTGAGAGTGATAGACATAAAATAACATCAGTTATCTTTGGAATATAACAAAATAAAGGATAATATTTTAGTAATATCGAGAGATAATAGAGATGAAGGCTGGGACCAGCCCATGATATGAAGCTTGCCATAAAGTGAGGTGAGTGCAGTTAGAGCTCTAACTTTACTGACCACTCATATGATAATGATGGTGAGAGAGATAAAAAGAATGCCAGAGCCAGGAAAGGTTGGGGAAAGGCAAAATGGTGACACTGGTGACTGAAAAGTTGCACTGGTGAAGGGCGATATGCATTCTATGACTGAAACCCAACTATGAGCATTTCTCTAATCATGTTGCTAAGATAAAAATATCGTTAAAATATAGTCTAAACATTAGTATAGTTATAGAATCAAAATAGAGGTATTAATTTTGCTCTAGTTATCTATATTTTTATATCTCAGTGTGACAAGTTGTTTATAAATTTTTGGTGTGAAGTATAACTGCCAAGTTAACGAAAATACTTACGTCACCTGGTGTAGTTTTTACATTCTCTCTCCTGCAAAAAAAAAAAAAAAGTATTTCACCTCTCCTCTATGATTCTCTGCAGATACACCAATCTGACCAAAAATCCAGGTATGACTCTATTTGGGCTGACATCACAGGACATTTTTCTGGAGTGAGTGCAGGCTCTCACACTACTCCCCTTTTTTATCTTTCTGGAAGTCCTGGTCTCCAAAATGCTGCCCATAAAAGCAACAGTATCAGCAATTGTAGTTGGAATTCTTGGACTATATTTGCTGCCATGTGACAACTCCATTTTTATTTAATACTGTCATCACTGTAGGAACACACAATCTGGATGCCAATGTGTATCTGAAGCCACCTAATGTTCAAAAACAAAAGAAATAACAGAATGATCAATTAGCAATAAGAGCTTATTAAATCTTTGCAAGAAACAATAGTTTTCACAAATTTTGTTCTTTCTCTACTAGTTTTTCTTCTTTTTCCTATTTTTTCTTTTCTTTTTTTTCTTAAAATAAATTTGCCTCCAGTTATCTGAAAACTAATGTACCAACTATGATAGCTATGTGATATATGGCTTATAAATATGCAATATATTAATAAAAAAGATCAAGGTACAAGTGAGACTATCACTATTTGCTGATGATATGACAATACCTATAAAAAACTCTTTAAAACTTTATTAAAAAGATACCATCATGGCCATGTCTGCATGAACATTCTTTAGACTCATGCTGTTCTAAACAGATAAATACACCAAGCTATAAAAAAAATACATGAAAAATCAGCCTTGAAAATCCAGCCTTGCAGCTAAAAATGGGCAATCTCTGGAAAGAGATAGGCAAGAACCTCTCTGTTGAAGCCTCATCAGTTGTAGCCACCACCCATAACCACTTCTTTACCCAGTTTTACCAAATAACCACTTATGCCTGTCCAAAATCCCAGGTATGCCAGTATTTAGACTGATACACTAGGACTCTTTTGAAGAAACCTTCCTTCCTGCTTTCTTGTACTCCTGGAAGGCCTGGCAGCCAAACCTATGTCCCATAAATGCTACAATATCAGCCAAAGAGCCTTAAATACTTGGACTGTGTGTTCTCATCTTTGACCTGTAAAATTCTCTCAAAATGTTCAAAACTGTAATCCCAGTAGGAACACACCAATTTAGACTTCAATGAATTGAAGCCTTGTAATGTTCAGAAATAAAACAAATAACAAAAATATTAACTAGCAACAAATTGCTTAGAAAACCTGACAATTACTTATTAAACTTATTGTGAGATGGAATAATTTTCAAATTTTTTTGCTGTACATAATAAAAAGTAATTTAATTACCACTAAATTTTAAAAAGGCATAATAGGGGCCAGAGCAATAGTGTAGAGGGTTGGGCATTTGCCTTCCAGGCAGTTAACCTAGATTTTCTCTCCACCATTCCACATGGTTCCCTAAGGCTGCCAGGAGTAATTTCTTAGTGCATATCCAGGAATAATTCCTGATCAATTCAGGGTGTGCCCCTGCCATAAAGGCAATATATTATATGTTATTTTATGCCTGCCAAGAGTGGGAATGGGCAGGAATTCAGGGAAATAGTTTAGGAAATTTTATATTGTTGGTGTGATTGGAGTTGGAATGTCAGAAACAAATGTATCATGAGCAACTATTTATTTTATTTTATTTAAACACTGTGATTACAAATATGACTGTAGTTTGGTTTCAGTGACCAAAGGAACACTCCCTTCACCAACGCAACATTCTCACCACCAATGCACCCCATCTCCCTCCACCCACCTCCCCTGCCTGTATCCAAGACAACATTGTACTTCTCTCACTCATTAACATTGCCATGGTAGTTTTAGTGTAGTTATTTCTCTCACTGCACTCAACACTCTGTGGTGAGCTTCATATTGAGAGCTAGTCCTTCCATCCCTTGTCTCTGGGCATTATTAGAATAATGTCTTTTGTTTTTCTTAAAACCCATTAATAAGTGAGACTATTTTGTGTCTTTCTCTTTTCCTCTGAATTATTTCACTCAGCAGCATAATAGTTTCTATGTCTATCCATGTATAGGAAAATTTCATGACTTTGTCTCTCCTGACAGCTGCATATACATTGTGTATATGTATCGCAGTTTCTTTAGCCATTCATTCGTTGAAGGGTATCTTGGTTGTTTCCAGACTCTGGCTATTGTAAGTAAAGCTGCAATGAATATAGGCGTGATGAAGGGATTTTTGTATTGCATTTTTGTGTTCCTAGGGTATATCTCTAGGAGTGGTATAGTTGGATCATGTGAGAGTTCAATTTCCAGTGTTTTGAGGAATCTCCATATTTTTTTCCATGACATTCCCACCAGCAGTGAATGAGAGTTCCTTTCTCTCCACATCCCCGCCAGCACTTATTGTTCTTGATCTTTGTGATTTGTGCCAGTCTCTGTGGCATGAGATGGTACCTCATTGTTTTGATTTGTATCTCCCTGATAATTAGAGATAATTTTTCATGTGCCTTTTGGACATTTGTATTTCTTCTTTGAGAAATTGTTTATTTCTTCTCCCCATTTTTTGATGGGGTTAGATGTATTTTTTTTGTTGAGTTTTGTATATTTTTGATATTAGACCCTTGTCTGAGGGGTATTGGTGAATAGTTTCTCCCATTCTGTGGGTGGTTTTTGTATCCTAGGAACTAGGATTCTCAGCTTAATATAATCCCATCTGGGGAACTGGAGAGATAGCATGGAGGTAGAGTATTTGCCTTGTATGCAGAAGAACAGTGGTTTGAATCCTGGCATCCCATATGGTCCCCAGAGCCTGCTGGAGGCGATTTCTGAGCATAGAGCCAGGAGTAGCCCCAGAGCGCTGCCGGGTATGACCCAAAAACAAAAACAAAACAAACAAAAAATATAGTCCCATCTGTTTGTCTCTGTTTACTCTTGTATGGAGAGTGCTGTTTCCACTTTGAAGATGCCTTTAGTTTCAATGTCATGGAGTGTTTTACCTATGTGTTGTTCAATTTACCTTATGTTTTCAGGTCTGATATCCAGGTTTTTAATCCATTTGAATTTGACCTTTGTGCATGGTGTTAAATGGAGTTCTGAGTTTGCTTTCTTGCAAGTGGCTGACCAGTTTATGAGCAATTATTTAAATCATACTCTTATAAAATTAATCTATAATAAAAAGCTATCATAAATGAGACAATAAAGTATCTATATATAAAGGAGTATGCAAAATGTGTTGTACCCCACGTGAAAGTAAGAAGTGATGAGAAGAAATTAATAAAGCAATCCTACATAACAATTGTATCTAAAAGAATCAAATAGATCAAAGTGAAGAGTAGGTCTGAGATATTGGTACATTGATGATGCTTGTAGTGTGGTAATAATATAAAGAGGTGTCAAATTATAGTCCCAATATTATACATATATGTATTACTATAAACCAAAACTACCTCAATGGAAAAATGCAATGTTAAGTAGAGAGCAATAAAATTGATTCAGTATTAGAAAAAGAAAAGAAATGCAATCACAGAACACTTTCAGAATGATATTTTTGACTGATATAATCAAACTCTGATACATACTATCTCTCACCACATATTTAAATTGCATTTTTAAAAGAAGTCAAAATGTCCATTCCAGCTGACCATGAGACCTTCTTCCTGGGGTATAGCTAAAACTGCATAAATAGAGTTGTTTTCTTTGACTTTATGCAGACCATCTGCTGAGACTTTTCCAGTTGGATTTCAGTACAATTGATAAGTTTAACACCAGATCTTATATAACATATTACCTCAGGATTATTCGAAGAATATTACATATTTTAAATGACAATAAAAACTCATTTCTCTAAGTATTAAAAATGAGTTAATTATCTTTATAGTTTTCTAGTCTTATACATGCTTCAAAGAGAAACATTATTAACTAAATTTAACATTTAAATTTAACATTAATTCATGAGCTCATTTTGATATAAATTAATGTAGATAATTAATGAGTAAAGCAAATATTAGAAATATAGACAATAGCTTCAGTGTATGGACAGTACAATTTGCGGTAGTCTTTATGTATGTTGTATTTACGTTTAGGATAGTCTCAAATTATTTGAATTACTATCCTTATGGTAGAAGATTTGTTTGTCTTAGCTATTGAAATGTCACTTCAACAGAACCAAAAGAATTTTTAAAAATATCCACATGCTTAGGAAGCAGAAAATAGCAAAATGTGGGAAAAAAGTCATCTTTGCAAAAAAAGGTCGACAGAAACATATGGATCCCAAGTGAAATTAAAATAAGGTTTCTGTACAGACTAGATACTGAGGCAGATAACGGTGCCACAGGCCAGACAGAAGGTTCCCAAGGCCCCAGGCTGCTTTCTTACTTCTGCTTAGCTAAAGACTTTATCCAACATTATTTTGGTGATAACACTTGTTATACATCCTCTCTATTCTCAGATGCTAAATCATCCTGTAATAGACTTTATCCAGGAAACCTAAAGGCCAGCCATATTTCATCATTTTTTAAGTTTCAGTGATTATGAAACAGCCATCTGTACATGTCTGGAAGCATATTTTTATTTGGGCTATTATTTAATAATGTACAGACAATCCAATCTTCAATTCTTTTAATGTGGCTTTTTAGGAAGACTTTTATGGGGCTGGAGTGGTAGAGCAATTGCCTTGCATACAGTTGGCTTGATTTTGATCATTGGCATCCTATATGGTTACCTGACACAGCCAAGAGTGATTTCTGAGTGCAGAGCCAGGAGTAACCCTTGAGCACAGCTGTGTGTGGCCCCATAAACTTTGAAAGGCTTTTTTTTAATTTTTATTTATTTTTTGCTTTTGAGTCACATCTGTTGTTGCTCAGGCATGATTCCTGACTCTGTACTCAGAAATCTCTCCTGATTTGATTGGGAAACCATATGGGGTACAAGGAATTGAACCTGGGTCTGCAGAGAAATTTCAAGACAAGAAGTTTACCTAATGTACTATTGCTTTGGTCCTAACGGTCATATTTTTAAAGTTTCATTTTATTTGTTAAAATATAAGTGCAACTGTTTGCATCTATATTAATTTGGATGAAAATAATTACAAACAAAACAATAAATGTAATTGAAATAATTGATTATCCTGGTTTTTAAGCTAGGCATACTCTGTTATCAAAGCTGAAAATCAGACACAAGCATTCTTATGTATACTATAAGAATTTCTTATGCATTTCAAAAGTTCATCCTAAAACTTCCCCCCAATGCACATTCTTTCACTCTTTTGTAAAAGTAATTTTCTCTATGAGATGCTTGTATTGTCAGCCATATCCAAAGTAGGAAGATAGTTTGATCTAGACATAAAAATAGCATTAAAATTCAACTCTAGCTAATATTTTATTTCTTTAACTACAGATCTTTGAGTCTATATTGTCCAAAATCTGACCCTAAGTCACTTGGCATTATGCCACTGGTTATCTGTTCATTATAATAAGTAAATATACAAACCCATCAATCAACTTGGGGATTGGATAGAAAAATTGTAAAGATTAGAATGCCTTGGTGATGTGTTATATGTTAGAAAAATACAGACACACACACACAAACACACACACACATACACGAAAGGTGACTTTCTGCTCTGACTCATGCCACCTGGATCAATTTTTGAACTGATTTTTATTGTCTGTGTATGTGTGTATGATGGCCAACCATCTCTATGTCTGTCTAATATCCATCTGTATTGTATATGATGCTTCCTTGTGTTGTATATTGTCCCCTCATATATAACCCTTCCTTTGCCCACTCCCTTGCTTATGTCTTTACAAATTATTTTCAATCCTTTCTCTCTCATCTCTGATTTCTTATTTCTCCCTATTTCTCCCTTTTACCCTCCATTCTTAACTCCTCTGGAACAGGAAAATTCCCCCAGCCCCAACCAGCTCCCAGCCAGCTCCCAGTAGGCTCCCAAAGTGAAAGGAGAGCCCTTAAGCCCACCTTGCCTCCTTCTGCTGCCATTCCTGCTGACTTGTTCCCAGAGGCCCCTTTTCTTCCACCTTCCTTCTCTGTGGACTGTTGCTTGCTACTGGATTCAGCTTTTGAGAGACCCTCATCCTAAGACATTTCCAGATCTAGGACTGCTGGATGACATTTTTCAGATTCCACAAAACCATGTCTTAGTCTGAAGCTGTGCTCTGGATTTTATCCCACTCCCCCTCCCCCAACTCAGACTATTTCAAAAGACTTAAAGGTGATATGTATGTTTCCTTTATTTTTTAGGTGTATTTCCTTATGATATAATTCTTATTGTGTATTTTCTATGTAGATGTAACTTTATCCACCCCTTTTTTGGCTTTGTTTAGTAGAAAATTCTAGTATATAATTTTTTCTTGGGTTCTGAGTTCATGTTCTAACTTGAACATTAGAACCATGTTCTAAAGAATATTTAGCTTGTTATTATGTCCCAGTAGTATCATGTAGCATTGTTCCTTTTTTGCTTATATATACAAAGAAGTTCTTAATAATATAGATAGGAACACATAAATTTCATATTGCAGGGGGCCTTTCATAGTGACTTGACTTAAGCTTCAGTCAATCAGACATTGACTTTTCACCCCTGAATCTTGAACCCCAACTTTGGAACTGGCATGGTTTTCTGCACCAGCAAAAGAAGTCGAACTTCTGCTGGGGAAGGCCCTTTTTTCTCCTTTGGTACCAACTTGATTCAGGGTGGGTTCATATGACCACCTTATGACTTGGAAATAGCAATAGAAACAACTTGCTTTCAGGGTGTGTTTCTTTGCATTATCACTTACTAATGAGATTAAATCAGAAGACACTTCATGACACCTTGACTTCCCATAGAATCTGTATAAAACCAAGATCTCTAATTACTAAAGCCTGACTGTGACATGATTGAGACCACTTTCTGAGACTATGAAAAAAGGCTTTGGGATCTGACCATTTATTATGCTTAAAGCCTAAAATTGGTTTTCTGGTAGGTTACTTCATTGGTATGGACACCCAGTTTTTAGGCCAAAGATTTATTCTATTTTCCCCAACTTTGGCTGTGCCTATGCAAAAAAAAAAAATTAAAAAAATGCCACCATTTTTATCTTTTAGATAGAGGTTCCAGTCTTTTTATAGAAACTTGGTTCACAAATTATCTGTTCTACCTTATATTTCTGCATTTTTTTTATAAAATGAAGGGGGAAGAAAGGTTTGAGGCAAAGGGCCAAGTAGTCTCAGGTACATTGTAAATGTAAGATGTAAATGTAAATGAAGTAAATATTTAAGCCAAAGTCAACAACAATGGAGTCAAGAGACCTAAATTCTAGTAATTTAAGCTTTAAATGGTCCTATTATCTTGGCAGACCAGTGGGCGAAGAGTGGTGGTATAGGATGCACTCTGGGAATGTTGGTGGAGAGAGGTTGCCACTGATTGTGGGATTAGCCCCAATTCATTGTAAATCCAAGTATAAAGGACTTTATTAATCACAATGGTGTCAATAAGATTAACTTTAAAAAATGACAGCTTTCTTTTTTGGAGGAATGCCCAAGGAAAAAAGAAAAATAGCATGGATTTTTTTTTTGGATGGATGGTGAAAAAATAGTCCAAAACAGAAAGTGCTATGAAAATTAGTAGAAAGTTGGAGTTGGAGGATGCAGTATAGAAGTGGGCCATCGCAATCAGTTTTGAGCAAAAACAGGAAGCATACAGACTTTCATTATAATGAATAATAAATTTATAAGTATAGAATAGGAGTAGACTGGGAAAGATTAGAGAAGCAGAGAGTTATATTTAAAGGGATGTCTGATAGAAGCTAAATCCTTTCACAAAAAAAAAAAAAAAAAAAAAACCAGCAGAATGAGGACAAGGGAACATCTAATTGGACAGAAAGCTACACATTGAATCTATAAACATTTGAAATTAATTAAAATTTTATTCCACCATATACTGGCTACATCATCCTGAATATCTCAGATAATACCTTTTTTATATTTGTGTATGATTTGTTCTTTAAGTTTTTAAGCATACAGAGAGGAAAAGACAGAAAAAAGGACATTCAAGTCTTAAAGATGCAAAATTAAATTTGAATGTAAACACAAAGATTACTTGATTTACTGAGTCAGTGCCTACAGTTTTGAAACACCTGTATGTACTCACAATGATTAAGAGACATATGTAAATGCTATCAACAAATCTTCAAACTTAGAGAAGGTATTAGGAGACTTAGAGGAAGAGGAAAATTACCAAAAACTAAAACTCCAAAATAGCCTAAATAATTAGCATCATTAATATGAAAGGTCTATTTTTCCAGTGAATATCTGTTTAAAGGGAGTCAATGATCTCTAGAGAGGCACAATCACAAAGTCCATTGCTTGGCATCTACTTTGACAGGAAATGAAATAGATTTTTGCACTTCATGATTTCAGATATTTTTGTCATATTTATTCAGAATTAATTTTATATAATGTATATATAGTTCTTACTGTTAATTTTTCTTACAAAACTAGAGTAGAACTTAAAAAGTCTCTTTTATTTTCCTTTATTTCTCTATAGAATTAGCTTTTAGTTTAAATGCTAAATACAGCTACATATGAAGAATGTCATGGGATTTATCTCTTATAAGAAACTCTTTTAGACTGGGAGGTAAAAAAAAGAAACTCTCATAAAAAAATTCAAAGTTAAAAGAAAATGTATACTTTAGTCTGTATCAGAGAAAAGAGAAATGATTTGCTTGATCACATGAATTTGGTACTGTGTTATGCAACCATCAACATGACATCATATTTAAAATTCTATGTGAAGTCCTTTTTCAGTTTAGACTGTCAATTCAGAGAGGAAAGTAATCTTGTTAAAAGTGTCAAATATATGATGAAAAGTGAAGATATCAACTTGGTTAGCTTATTTTTTTGACTGCCATATGATTATTCTTGTATGATATCATGTCTATACAAAAAGGCATTAATTCAAAGACTTCAAGGTACCTTGAATTTAATGTAATATCCTTTATATGCTGATGTTTAAGCTTACTTGGCTTCTTTCTTTGGTTTATATTCAGTATCTCTTCAGGAATTTATTAATTAATGCTTTTAGAATGCAAATTTATCAAGGTCAGAATTTCAAAAGTAGAAGCTAGTTTGTTGAATTGTGCACAGCATTTTATTTTTCTTTAATATTTTGCTAAGTTATCAATCAAAATGTTGATGATAGTCTAAAATTCATTTATAAAAGCCAATTTTTTCCTCTTTTTTTGTCTTATTGAGCATGATTTGAGATAAAATACTTTATACAAGCAAGGGTTGAGAATATAATCAGTATAAACAATGTAAATTATTGTTCTCTATTGAATTGAAGTTCTACCTAAAAGAATTTGTTAAGTAGGGGTATTTTTTTAAAGAAAATCATGTTTTCTCAATGAATTGTTTTATAATAAAAGGCTAATTCTTGTACAGTACTTTCTAGGGTTTTTTTTCTAGTATCTTATCTCTATTAATTGTCTATAACGACCAGGTGTGGAGCCCTGCTCACCATCTTTTTATGTTCTTACTTTCAGTTACAAACTAGAGTGGACAACTCATCCAAAACTGTCAAAACCAAATCTTCTTCCTTGGGCTTTCAAATTAGAACTATATTTTCCAGACAAGACATCCATAAGTGGCATATTAATTTCCTTTGAGAATTATCTTCTCCTTAATTTCCACAAGATTCCTATTTAATAAAGCTTCCCTTTTTGTCTTTACCAAATGAAACTGCTATATATTACTGAAAAGAGATTTATTTCTTCCTTGGAATAAATATGGTTATGAATTGAATCCTTTGGTTTAAAAATAACAAATAATGTTTACTGGGAAAAATTCTGAGTTCCTCTTCCAAAAATAAGATTCCCATGTGCTGTTTACTTTGAGTCTTCCCATCCATGAAATCATGCACATTTTCTCAGTCTCCAACTTTTGTCCTAGGGTAGTTTGCTTCTGAGGTACAGAAATTTCCTTACCCTTATGGGCCCAAGAGATAGCACAGCGGTAGGGCATTTGCCTTAGATGCAGAAGAATGGTGGTTCGAATTCCAACATCCCATATGGTCCCCTGAGCCTGCCAGGAGCGACTACTGAGCACAGAGCCAGAGTGGCCCCTGAGAGCTGTTGGGTGTGACCAAAAACCAAAAGAAAAAAAAAAAAAAAGAAATGTTCTTACCCTTTTAACAGGTCATTTTCAAGATGTTGCTGTTAAATAAACAAAATAAAATACAATTATAAACACTAAACTTGTTTTTTAATTAATATTTTTATTTAAACACTTGGATTATAAACATGATTGTGGTTGGGATTCAGTCATGTAAAAAACACCTCCCTTCAACAGTACAACATTCCCACCACCAGTGTCCCAAATCTCCCTCCTTCCCACTCCATCCCCACCTGTACTCTGAACAGGCTTTCTACTTCCCTCATTCATTCACATTGTTATGATAGTTCTCAATGTAGTTATTTCTCTAAATGCACTCATCACTCTTTGTCTTGAGCTTCATTTAGTGAACTGGACCTTCCAGCCCTCCTCTCTTTGTCTCTGAAAATTATTGCAAGAATGTTTTTTATTTTTCTTAAAACCCATAAGTGAGTGAGACTATTCTGCGTCTATTTCTCCCCCTCTGATTTATTTTACCCATCATAATAAATTTCATGTACATCTATGTATAGGAAAGTTTCATGACTTTATCTCCTGAAGGCTGCATAATATTCCATTGTGTATATGTACCAGTTTCTTTAGTCATTCATCTGTTGAAGGGCATCTTGGTTGTTTCCAGAGTCTGGCTATTGTAAATAAAGCTGCAATGAATATAGGTGTGAGGAAGGGATTTTTGTTTTGAATGTTTGTGTTCCTAGGGTATGTCCCTAAGTGCTGGATCATATGGGAGCTCAATTTCCAGTTTGCTGAGGAAATCTCCATATCACTTTCCATAAAGGGTGGACTAGACGGCATTCCCACCAGCAGTGGATAAGAGTTCCTTTCTCTCCACATTCCCCCAGCACTGCTTGTTCTCATTCTTTGTGATGTGTGCCTATCTCTGTGGTTGAGATGGAACTTCATGGTTGTTTTGATTTGCATTTCCCTGATGATTAGTGTTGTGGAGCATTTTTTCATGTGCCTTTTGGCCATTTCTTTCTTTTTTTTTGTCAAAGTGTTCATTTCTTCTCCCCATTTTTTGATGGGATTAGATTTTTTTTTCTTGTAAAGTTATGTCAGTACCTTGTATATTTTGGATATTAGCCCCTTATCTGATGGGTATTAGGTGAATAGTTTCTCCCACTCAGTGAGTGGCTCTTGTTCCCTGGGCACTATTTCCTTTGAGGTGCAGAAGCTTCTCAGATTAATACATTTTCATCTGTTTATCTTCTTCAACTTGTTTCTTTTTTTGTTGTTTTGTTTTTTTCTTTTTTCCCACTTGTTTCTTTTTTGGATAATAATGCTGGCTGTGGCTTCCCTTTTCTGGGTTCTGGAGCAGGCAGCTTGCCCTCATGCAGGGTGGTTCAACAGCCCCATAGGTCTCTTGAGACCAGCTCAAATCAGCATCACACTTTCCCGATTTATTTGTCCAAGGGGTAAAATGATTGAAACCGATAGCCCTGCAAAACTTTGTATCGGTGGGCTGAACACAGAAACAAGTGAGAAAGCCCAGAAGCTGTATTTGGCAAATAAGAACGAATAGTGCAAGTTCTGATGATGAAAGGCCATGAAACTAACAAATCAAAGAGGTTTTGCTTTTGTCACCTTTGAAAGCCCTGCAGATACCAAGGATGCAGCCAGAGACATGAATGGGAAGTCCTTAGATGGGAAAGTCATCAAGGCAGAACAAGCAACCAAGCCATTGTTTGAAAGTGGGGGAGGTGGGCCACTTTCAAGAAGCATCCTTACCCTCCAGGCTTTTGGTGGGAAAGAGGTAGCAGTGAAGGAATAGGCAGCCTTCCTCACACTTAGGGCACATGAATGGTGGTGGCTCTTGTATGAATTTTAATATGAGTTCTTCTAGAGGGCCACTTCCAGTGAAGCGAGGACTACCATGATAAAAAGGAGGTCCACCTCCCAAAAGGTCTCCTCCCTTAGGACCAATTTGCAATAGCAGTGGAATGAGAGGAGGTACTCCTGTCCCGAGGAAGAGGCATCTATGGGGGCCCCCATAGTTAAAAGGAGAACCCATCCTTCCTGGCAGGGATGTTTATTTAACCCCACAGGATGATGGCTATTCAATGAAAGACAGATATGCCAGCCGAGATTACTCGAGCTCTCGGTACACAAGAGATTATGTGCCACCACCACTCGGGTTGACACCTACTAGGATTATGGGGACTCGAATTCCTGCAACGACTCTCTGTACAGAAGTTAAAGCAATTGAGTATCGTCGAGAACGAGACTATTCGGACTACCTGAGAGGCAGCTAGTATCAAGACTCCTATGAGAGTTATTACAACTCTCTTAGTGTTTCACTCACCATTACATGATGGAAACAGTCGCTATGGTGTGTACAGTAGCTCACTAGATGCATGTGGTGGAAGCCGAGACAGTTACTCAAGCAGCCGAAGTGATCTCTACTCAAGGGAGCACCATCGAGTTGGCAGACAAGACCAAGGGTTGCCCCTTTGATGAAAAGGAGTAACTTCCTCTGAGCGATTTCTAAAGCAGTTTAAGCTGTGGAGCCCTTAGATGTGATGCCTGTGAACGAAGCTTGTCTAATAGAGGGGATGGCAGAAGCAGATATTAAAAATCAACCAACCAAACCAAACTAACACACAGAACCAAACTTTGAACTACAATGCCAGTTCAAAAAAATAAAACACACACATACACACACACAGAGTGGAATCTATTATAACTATTACCATTACTATACCAAAGGAAAAAATTGTGTGACCTTTTTTTAAAACAAATTACCTGTTAAGTTCCCTTTCCATCATATTTTTCTGTTCTTATGAGTAGAAAAGAAAGTATGAACCTATTTAATCTTATTTGATCCTTTTTATAACATTGCTTTAAGCAAGAGAATGTTTTATGTGTTAAGACTTGACCTGTGTTCTTTGTAGTGTTGTGATTCCTCAACTAAAAATGTCCCTACATCACCACTTATTATCTGATTACCACCCCCCCCACACAAAAGAGTCAAACAAATCTCAGATCTTCCACACATATCTAACCATACAAAATACAGAGATAATTATTACTTCCTAATTCAAACAAGCTGTCTATTATAGAAGGGTAATTAAGGTATTTGATTTAGGATTTTGGTTGTCTTCAAGCTGAAATCAGCCATGTTCTCGTCTGGAGAAGAATCTGAGATCCAAATGCTTATAAATAACGAAAGTGCGATATATGCCCAGTAAACTCTGCACCCAAGGCACAAGGATATGCTGCCCATAATTTGCTTTTCTTACATTTCCTTGGAAATCTTCAAGAATCTTCCATTTTCTCTTTACCCACCAATAAGACACTTTTTAAGTGTGTTTTAAGCAACTACAGAAATAACTAAACAAAATATTTGACCAACCCCCACAAAAGAACACTAAATTGTATCTGCTTAAAAAATAATTTTGGAGGACCTCCCAAGCAGTACTCAGAAGTCCCTAGCGTCTCCTCTCTAGCAGTATTCCAGCACTTTCAGAATGCATCTGACAACACTTGCAGGACCATGAAGCACTGGAAACTGAACCCCAGACAGATGTGCTAGGCAGGAATCCTAAATGCTATACTTTTTCTCAGACTCCTGAAAATAATTTTAAGTGCTCTCAGCTTCTCACAGTTCTTCATTTTTTATTTGTCTTTACCTATCAATTTGATTATTCAGATTAATCCATAGCAATTGGACTAAAAACATAGCTCTGTACAAACCTTTTTTTTTGTTGTTGTTGGTTAAGAATGGCTATTGTGTATAACCCAGCTCAGATGCCAGGAGGGCAGAGGAGGTCTTGTGCCGCAGCATAGAACCAATGCAGAATAGGCCTGGAAGCCAGGCACTCTCACTACAGTGCTATCAATATGTTCTAATGCCTTAATTTTATTAGGTATAAAATAATACTTCAGTTTCTTTATCCACAGGAGTTCTCAGATATATAGAATGAACACTCTGATTTTGCAACCCAATGGTCAATCACACAAGACACCATATATAGAGCGCATTATGACAATGTCTTGATAAAATTTCCTTTTGATTATGTTTTCTATTAGAACCTGAAAGCATATAACCATTGAGACACTGTAACAGACAACTGTGCACCACAGACTTATGTTACAGGTCACAATCATCAAGTACATTTATGCAAGTTACTGTTATTCCTTTTCATCTTGTTTTTCTTTCTTTTTTCCTTCTTTCCTTTTCTTTTTCTTTTCCATCTTTCCTCTTCTTCTTTTCCTCCTCCTCCTCTTGCACTTTCTCCTCTTCCTCTTTCTCCTCTTCCTCTTTCTCCTCCTCCTCCTCCTCCTCCTCCTCCTCCTCCTTCTTCTTCTTCTTCTTCTTCTTCTTCTTCTTCTTCTTCTTCTTCTTCTTCTTCTTCTTCTTCTTCTTCTTCTTCTTCTTCTTCTTCTTCTTCTTCAATTCAACATATGTTACTATTATATCATAAAGCCCATGCTGACAGTTTCTTTTTAGGAAAGGAAACTCATGGCACAAGACAAGGTGGATGGAAGTATTATAATGCTCACTACTATATTGCTTAGTACTCTAAATGTGAAAACTATGCTTATCCCAAAATGCTTCAGCCACATTCTAACCCTGAAAGCTTCATTTAGCAAAGTTCACACTTGTCATTGAAGAAGCACCTAGAAATTGAAAAAACTTCCCACCTCAGGCACCAGCCCAATTTTTTAATTTCTTCTTTATTTTTCTCTTATCTTTTGTTTTCTTTCTCTCCAAATCTATATCTTAGCCACTTATTTGTATTTTCTTAATCCAATTATTTCTTAAGTACTCAGACCCATTCTGTGAGGGCCAGGCCTCCAACAACTTATAAATAGAGCTCTAATGTCTGTCTATAGCGGGCATGAGTTTGCATAAAATGGACTCCTCTTTGTCTGCCCAACCTATCTGCAAACAATCTATGCCTATATTGTATAGCACCTCTTATGTATTGTCCCTCCTCTACCCCTTCAGTACTTCTTCAATTATCTTTTCTTCCCATTCCTGATCTGTTACTCCCCCCATTAAACCCTCTTCACCCTCAGTTCTTAACTCATTAAGTACAGAGACCGACCACTTTCCCCAACAAGCCACCACCCAGTTCCCAAATCAAAAAGACACCCTCTCAATCATCTTAGGTCTTGGCAAGAAGCTGCAACAATAATTCCCAATAGCTCATTCTATGTAGCCATTCTTCTCACACACACACACACACACACACTCACATACACATCCAAAATAAAATGTGGACTGTTGCATGCTACCGGATTCAGGTCCAGAGGACCCTCAGCTCAAGGATACTACCTGATTCCTTACTGCTGCAAACCGTTTCTCAAACTCAATAAGACCATGGTGAGGAATGAAAATGTGCCCTGGATCACACACCGCCACCAAAGAATATCTCAAGAGAATTAATGGGGATACTTATACTTTTTTGTATGCTTAATACCTTAATAGCTTTACTTCTTAGTGTGTTTATTTCTAAAGGTTTAAGTAGCCTCCTCCATTCTTTTTTATTTATTATTATTTTTACTTTTTATCTTTTTTCATATATATATATATATATTTCTTAATTTTACTTATTTTGGTTCTGCTTGGTACTAAATTCTAGAAAAAAATATCCTGCTTGAGATAAAAGCTCAGGTCAAAAATAGGGCACAGAAACTGTATAGCCTGTCATTCTTACTCCCAAATGCACCAAAAATATAATATGGCACCATTCCCTTTCACTTAGACATGTTAGAAAGAGGAAAATATTCTGTATAGAAACAAGCTCTTCTCTATTAGGGGTAATAATCCATAAAATTTATAATACAAGGGTGCCTCTCACCCTGAACATGTGTCATGGGGACTCAACTTAGACTCCATGATATCGTACAGCAACCTTCCAACTTAAAACCCCAGATCCCAACCATAGAACAAACACCATTCCCTGCAACAATCCCAGGAACCAAACACCCTCCAAGTAGTGCCTAATACTGCTCTGGCACCAACTTACACCAGGTTGATATGACTCACTGAAGAAGAGCAAACACCAACAACTTGATCTAAGAGTAGGTTGCCCTACCGCATCACCTAATGGTAAGATGAAATCAGAAGAAATTTCATCCTTAGATCTGTGGGGAAAAAAAACAAGATCGCTAATTACAGAAGACTGACTTTGATAACTGCAACTGAGAAGAACTTTTCTTGGAACCAAAAAGAAAGACCCAAACCTAGGCTTTGACCTAAGATTTGTGCAAAAACCAAGACCTCCAATTCCAGAGGTCTAAGTTTGACAACTGTGAGTTTGAGCAGAATTTCTGGAACCATAAGGAAAGACTCCATCTTATGCTCCATCCTAGGAGCTGTGCAAAAACAAAGATAACTAATTACAGAAGAATGACTGCAACAACCCTGACTGAGCAGAACTTCTGGAATCATAAAGAAATATTCTATTGTAGACTTTGTCCTATAACCTGTGCAAATACCAGAATTTCTAATTACAGAGGACTGATTTTGACAGCCACACTGAGCAAAACGTTTCCTGGCACCATAATAAGACCTTGGAGTTTGACAATGAGCATGTCCGGAGCCTGTGGTTATTCCCATGACATTATGCTTCAAGGGTGGAGAAAACTTGTATCTCCTAAGCCAAGGGAATCCGCTTTCTAATTTCCCCAACACTTACTGTGTCTATGCAAAAAAACAAAAACAAAACAAAACAAAACAAAACAACTTGCCATACCAGCATTGCCACACCAGCATATCAGCCCCAGTTCCCTTCTTGTTTTTTTTCCTTTCTCTTGGTGTTGTTTTGTTTTTTAGTCATTGTGTCTTTTGTCATTTCTTGTTTTTGTTTGTTTTTTTCTTTATCTTTCTTTTTTATATTTATATTTATAGCTTCTAGTCAGGCTCCTCCCAACCATTTTTATTTTTTTCAACAGAACTCTATAGAACTTGAATCATTGTACTCTGCCTCAAAAACTGAGGTGGAAAAAGGGATGGTATCAGGAGCAAACAAGGGCATGAACATTGAGTGGAAAAAAAATTGATCAGACCTAAACACCGAACCCAAAGTCAATGAAAACAAAATTAAGATAACTCAATTTACAACAAGCTACACACAAAGGGGACCTGTTACACTAGCAGTCCAGGAGCCCTGGGGGTGGTGGTGCTATGATGCATGTGATGCATGCTGGGAACAGCGGTGGAGGGAGGACAACACTGGTGGTGAAAATGGCACTAATCCACTGTCACTAAGTACCTTAAATATAATGATAAAAAAACTTGTAATTCATATTGGTCACAATAAAAATAGTTTAAAAAAAGAATGGCTATAGTCTTTCTTTTTATTTAAATATATATGCACACTACAAGGGGTTTTTTTTTTTATCTTGAGCAGAAGTTGACAATATCTGTGTTAAATTCCAGGTAGTAAATAGTTCAAAAATGAGATTTGATAAATTGTGGGTCACTTTGGGTTGTTTTATTTTAATAACTCCACTATTATAGCATAGAAGTAGTCACAAACAACACACAAAAATAAACATAAACAATAAATAAAAATAAACAAGCCGCTGAACTCTACTGGAACTCAGATGCCAGCACCCCTATCTGCCTGTCTTCTGTGCTGTGCTCCATTTTCGGCCTGATTTTATCCTGTGTGTGGCTCATCACATCTCGCCTTCCCTGGAGCTTCCCTGGAGGTGAGCTTACATGCCCAGAAAGGGAAGCCGCTAAACTCTGCTGGAACTCAGATGCCAGCACCCCTACCTGCCTGTCTTTTGTGCTGTACTCCATTTTCAGCCTAATTTCATCCTGTGTGTGGCTCATCTGTGGATGGCTCGGCTTCCCTGGAGCCTTCCCTGGAATTGAGTTTACATGCCCAGAAAGGGTGGAGCCAGAGGAGCACTCTACTTCGCTTCACAGCTGTGCACATCATTTAGCCAATAAATACAACCACAACATGTAGAAAAACCCACAATACAAATGTGACAATGGGAAAACAACGCAATCCAGTGCCAGACATAGAGAATGACGATGGCAACTCTGATAATTTGAACATGACCAACCAACTAGTCAGTCTCTCAGATAAGTAGTTTAGAGTCGCAATATGGAAGATGTTCAAAGAACTCAAAGAAATTATAGAAGAGAACACTAATAAGAATCAAGGGAATATAAAGATAGAAATCAGAAAACTCCAATTTGAAAATTCAGGTCAAATAACAGGTCTGAAAAACTCAGTAGATGAATTGAAGAAAAACATGGTTGAGCTTTCCAAAGGGTTAACAGCTGAGGATAGAATTAGTACACTGGAAGATGAGATGAAAAACAATTCCATACAGCAGAAGGAATTGGGAAAAAGCCTTAAAGCAAATGATCAAACAATGGAAAAATTACTCAAAGAATGGGAACAGATGAAAATAGAAGTCTATGATAAACTCAACAGAAACAACTAAGAATCATTGGAGTCCCAGAGACCAAGTAAGAAAATCTCCAGGAAGAATCAATGGTCAAGAACATCATTAAAGAGAAACTATCAGAGCTAAAAAATATATGTGATCAAATCCTGCATGCGAAAAGAGTACCAAATAAAAGAGACCCCAAAAAAACACCCCAAGACACATCCTAGTCACAATGACGAATCCCACAGATAGAGAAAGAATTCTGAAAGCAGCAAGATCGAAAAGAGAAGATACATTAAAGGAAACATCTTTGAGATTTACTTCAGACCTGTCACTGAAAACACTCAAGGCCAGAAGGCAGTGGTGGGACTTAGTGACTAAAGTCAATGAAATAAATGCTTTGCCTAGAAAACTGCACCCAGCAAAACTCACTTTCAGGTTTGAAGGAACAATACATGGTTTCACAGACAAAAAAAAAAGCTCAGAAAATTTTCAGACTTAAAACCATTCTTAAAAGAAAAACTGAAGGCCTACTTTAAGACAAGACTGATCAACAGACACACCAAACTTCGATATAAAGATGGCACAATTCTTTCTCTCAATGTCAATAGACTAAATGCACCAGTTAAGAGACACAGAGTGGTTAAATGGATCAAAAAACTCAATCCAACTTTCTGCTGCCTACCAGAAACACACCTGAATAGTCAGAACAAACATAGACTCAAAGTAAAAGGCTGAAGGAAAATCATCCAAACAAACAACAACCATAAAAAAGCTGGAGAGGCCATACTAATATCAGATGATGCAAACTTTATACTTAGGAAAGTTGTAAGGGACAAAGATGGACATTTTGTATTAATCAAGGAATAAGTACAGCAGGAAGAAATCACTCTCCTAAACATATATGCACGAAATGAGGGGCCAGGAGAATATATAATAAAATTGTTGATAAATTGAAAAATAATATCAATAACAACACAATAATTGTGGGAGGCCTCAACACGGTATTGTCAACACTTGACAGGTCAACCAGACTGAAACCCAACAAGAATATACTAGACTTGAAAAGAGAAATAGGCCTAGTAGATATATACAGGACACTCCACCCCCAGAAGCCTGTATACACATTCTTCTCTAATGTACATGGGACATTCTTCAGGATAGAATACATGCTAGCACATAAAACATACCTACATAATATCAAGAGGATAGAAATTTTGCAGAATACCTTTGCTTACCACAAAGCCCTGAACTTATATGTGAACTACAAAGGGACACAGAAGAAAAACTTTAATACCTGGAAGTTAAACAACCTAATACTGAATAACTAGTGGGTCCAAGATAAAATTAAAAAGGAAATCAAAATCTTCCTAGAAACAAATGACAATGGAGATACAAACTATCAGAACCTATGGGACACAGCAAAAGTGGTACTGAGAGTAAAATTTATAGCTTTGTAAGCACATATCAGGAAAGAAGAAGGGGCATACCTGAATAGCTTAATGATGCAGCTCATAGAATTTGAAAGTATTCAA
Organism: Suncus etruscus; assembly: GCF_024139225.1. NCBI lineage: Eukaryota > Metazoa > Chordata > Mammalia > Eulipotyphla > Soricidae > Suncus > Suncus etruscus. The sequence goes on along the minus strand of NC_064863.1, from coordinate 68,943,650 downwards.
CTAAAGGACCCAAAAATAGGGAGACAGAAGGAAATAACAAAGCTGAGAGCAGAAACCAATGAAGTGGGAACCCAAAAAACAATCCAAAAGATCAACAAAAGCAGAAGTTGGTTCTTTGAAAAAATAAACAAGATTAATATACCACTGGCAAAACTAACAAAGAGAGAGAGAGAGAGAGAGAGAGAGAGAGAGAGAGAAAGAGAGAGAGAAACTTGATAACTCGTATTAGGAATAAAAATGGAGAGATCACTATTGATATGGTAGAGATCCAAATGGTAATCAGAAACAACTTTGAGAAACTCTATGCCACTAAGAGTGAAAACCTGGTAGAAATGGATAAATTTTTGGACTGCTAATCTTCCACAGTTGAATGAAGAGGATGTAGCATATCTAAACACCCCCATCACTATTGAGAAAATTAAGACAGTAATCAAATATCTGCCCAAAAACAAAAGTCCAGGCCCAGATGGATTTACTAATGAATTCTTTCAAACCTTTCAAGAGGAACTTCTACCAATCCTGGAAAGACTCTATCCTAAAATTGAAAAACAGGAACACTTCCAAATAGCTTGTATGAAGCCAACATCACCTTGATACCTAAACCAGACAGAGATGCTACCAAAAAAGAAAATTACAGACCAATATCGCTGATGAATACAGATGCAAAGATCCTCAACTAAATCCTGGCAAATAGGATTCAATGCCTCATTAAGAAGATCATCCACTACGATCAAGTAGGTTTCATCCCAGGAATGCAAGGATGGTGTAACATCCATAAATCTATCAACATAATACACAACATCAACAACAAGAAAAATAAAAATCACATGATCATATCAATAGATGCAGAGAAAGCATTTGATAAGGTCCAACACCCATTCTTGATCAAAACTCTCAGCAAGGTGGGAATGGAAGGAATCTTTCTCAATATAGTTAAGGCCATCTACCACAAGCCAGAGGGAAATATTGTCCTCAATGGAGAAAAACTGAAAGTCTTTCCTCTAAATTGTGGCACAAGACAAGGCTGTCCTCTCTCACCACTCCTATTCAACATAGCACTGGAAGTACTTGCTATAGCAATTAGGCAAGAAAAATTATCAAGGGAATCCAGATAGGAAAAGAAGAAGTCAAGCTCTCGCTGTTTGCAGATGACATAATACTCTACCTAGAAAACACTAAAGTCTCTATGAAAAAGCTTCTAGAAACAATAGACTCATATAGCAAGGTGGCAGGCTACAAAATTAACACAAAAAATCAATGGCCTTCTATTCACCGATAGTAATAAGGGAGAAATGGACATTAAGAAAACAACCCCATACACAATAGTGACACACAAACTCAAATATCTTGGAATCAACTTGACTAACAATGTGAAGGACCTATACAAAGAAAACTATAAAAACTCTGCTCCAAGAAATAAGAGAGGACAAGCGAAAATGGAAGCACATACCCTGCTCATGGATTGGGAGGATTAACATAATTAAAATGGCAATAGTCCCCGAAGCATTGTATAGATTTAATGCGATCCCTCTAAAGATACCCATGACATTCTTCAAAGAAGTGGATCAGACACTTGAAATTCATTTGGAACAATAAACACCCTAGAATAGCTAAAGCAATCTTTGGGAAAAAGAATATGGGAGGAATTACTTTCCCCAACTTTAAACTGTACTACAAAACAATAGTTATCAAAACAGCATGGTATTGGAATAAAGACAGGCCCTCAGATCAGTGGAATAGGCTTGAATACTCAGAGAATGTTCCCCAGACATATAATCACCTAATTTTTGATAAAGGAGCAAGAAATCCTAAATGGAGCAAAGTAAGCCTATTCAACAAGTGGTGTTGGCACAACTGGCTAGCCACTTGCAAAAAATTGAATTTAGACTCCCAGCTAACATCATGTATGAAGGTTAAATCCAAATGAATTAAAAACCTCGTTATCAGACCTGAAACCATAAGCTATATAGAACAACACGGATGTAAAATTCTCCAGGACATTAAAACTAAAGGCATCTTCAAAGATGAAACTGCACTCTCTAAGCAAGTGAAAGCAGAGATTAACAAATGGGAATATATTAAACTGAGAAGCTTCTGCACCTCAAAAGAAATAGTGCCCAGGATACAAGAGCCCCCCACTGAGTGGGAGAAACTATTCACCCAATACCCATCAGATAAGGGGCTAATCTCCAAAATATACAAGGCACTGACAACTTTACAAGAAAAAAACATCTAATCCCATCAAAATATGGGGAGAAGAAATGGACAGACAGTTTGACAAAGAAGAAACACAAATGGCCCAAAGACACATGAAGAAATGCTCCAGAACACTAATCATCAGGGAGATGGAAATCAAAACAACTATGAGGTACCACGTCACACCACAGAGATTGGCACACATCACAAAGAATGAGCACAAGCAGTGTTGGCGGAGATGTGGAGAGAAAGGAACTCTTATCCACTGCTGGTGGGAATGTCATCTAGTTCAACCTTTATGGAAAGCGATATGGAAATTCCTCCAAAAACTGGAAATCGAGCTCCCATATGACCCAGCTATGCCACTCCTAGGAATATACCCTAGGAACACAAAAATACAATACAAAAATCCCTTCATTACACCTATATTCATTGCAGCACTATTTACCATAGCAAGTCTCTGGAAACAGCCAAGACACCGTTCAACAGATGAATGGCTAAAGAAACTGAGGTACATATACGCAATGAAATATTAATAAGCTGTCAGGAGATAAGAAGTCATGAAATTATTCTATACATGAATGTACATAGAATCTATCACGCTGAGTGAAATAAGTCAGAGAAAGAGAGAAAGACGCAGAATGGTCTCACTCATCTATGAGTTTTAAGAAAAATGAAAGATTCTTGCAATAATAATTTTCAGACACAAAAGAGAAAAGAGCTGGAAGTTACAGCTCACCTCATGAAGCTCACCACAAACAAGGATGAGTTTAGTTAGAGAAATAACTACGTTTTGAACTATCCTAATTATGAGAATGTACGAGGGAAATAGAAAGCCTGTCTAGAGTACAGGCGGGGTTGGGAGAGAAGGGAGATTTGGGACATTGGTGATGGGAATGTTGCACTGGTGATGGGTGGTGTTCTTTATGTGACTGAAACCCAAACACAATCATGTATGTAATAAAGTTGTTTAAATAAAATAAAGAATGCAGGGCAGAAAAAAAAAGAAAAAAAAACATGGCTATGTCCAATATCACTTTATTTGCAAAAACAGACGGTGAGCCAGGGATTTATTTTGATGGTTAAGCACATTTTTAACATTTGTAGCCCCGAGTTTCATCTCCTGCACCACATTAAAGCAAAAATCAATGAACAAAAGGCAACGTTGTGAAGGGGAGACTTAAAGTTTTCAATAAATTTACTCTTACATTTAGCTCTTTCAGTTTAGTTTATATTATTTTCCTTCACATTTAGGTAACCACTAAAACTAAAATAATTTTTATTTAAGTACTCTACATAGACTGTTTTAGACTTCCTCTCTTGGATGGGATTTGGGTAGAAAGTAGGGACAATATTTTTCTCTACATTTTATATTTACCCTATATATTTACATTTTACTTTACCCTAACTTTAAGGGTACTTTATGGTCTTGCCATTTAAGAGTTTCCTGACAAGAGAAGAGAGGCTGATAAACCATATGGAAGGATATGTGCACTTGGATACAAGGTGTGATATAGTAACATATATTCAGAAGAGGAATGAAATTATACTCCTAATACAGTATTTATAATCAACGTGGCCTCAATAGGAAGAGTACAATGGCAATATGCTGACAAAGTATACTAAAATATACAACTAAAACAGGTTAGTAGTAATATAATGCAGATATTACTGATAGCAGCAAAAGAGTTTGTCAAGGATTTTGCCTTTTAAAAACATATTTGTTCTCCCCATATCAGTTAATGATGTTATCTTTTGCTATCATCTAATACCACTAGATAAAAACTAAATTTACCTCTTTCTGAAGAATTATCTTTCATTCATTTTTCCTAATCTAAAAAAAAAACAGCTCATTTTTATGTTGCAAATTAAATGTTCTGTTAAAAACATTAGGATTAATTTTTCTCTTTTTGAAATTGTTATTAGTTTTCACCATAACATCTTAGTTTTGGAATTATAGGATTTTCGGTTGTTAATGAAATATCTCAGTTCAGTCATTATATGTCTTAATAGATATTCTATCGAAATAACACAAACCAGTGCTTTGTAGAGCTTGGGAATTAAATAGATATTTTATTAAATATTTAAAAAATGTTGTAAAACACATTTATTAAAATTTAGATTCCTTTATTAGATGAAGAAGTGTGAAGACACAGTAAAGATTAGTGTCAAAAGCAAAACCTCTGGTTTACTAGTCTTTAATAAATGCCTGCAGGCTCTATGGTCTGGGATGGTCTTGTTGAACTAATTTTCATATTTTTTCCTAGCCAAATTCACTACATATGTAACTCATTGGCCATTTGGGGATAGACAATGTTCCTACTGCTCCTTTCTTAGAACTTTCCATGAAAACCAGGATAGATAATCTATGTGCCATATGTGCTGTTAAAAAAAAGATGGCTATGCACTAACTAAGCAATTTTTTGTAAGAAACCCAAAGCCTCCAATATACATGGAAACAAAACAAAACAAACAAAAATCCCTTTCAGTTGTAAGCTATAGTAAGAACTGCAAATAGAAAAATTACATCTCCAATCATTTTCTTATAAAACGTAGTTTCTATTATAGTTTAAATATATCAAGGCCAGAGCGATATCACATGCCTTTCATGCAGCCGACCTGGATTCAATCCCTGAATTCTCTGAGGTCCATCCCCACCCCGAGCCTGCCAGGAGTAATTTCTGTGTGCAGAGACAGGAGTAACTCTGAGCACAGCTGGGTGTGAACAACAAAAAGTGCTTAAGTATATCAGAGAAGAAACTTTGTAATTGTTAAAAATGTCATATAAAAAAGTTTGAAGGAAGCAAACTAAAAATTTAAATTATTGTCTAGATTGTCCTTAATTTACTTTTTTACTGATAGTGTTAGGAGAGGGTATCATCTCTACAAGAGAACAAGGATAGTTGGACTTGAATTTACTCAGCTGTATAGATTAGCTAAAAATATTCTCATTTCACATCACTAAATACCTACCCAGTATAATCCAATCTTAGTGTTTTTAACTAGAGGAGTTGATAAATATGGAATTAAAATAAACTACTTTTAATTATTTTGGTTTGGTTTGGTTTTGGTTTTTGGGTCACACCCAGTGGTGCTCGGGGCTTATTTTGGGTTCTGCATTCAAGAATTTTTCGAATTACTCCTGGCGGCATTTGGGGGACCATGGAGGGAGAGGGGGATATAACCCAGGTCAGTCACCTGCAAAACAAGTGTCCTACCATTTTTACTATCATTCTGGCCCCTAATTTTATTTGTTAATATATTCAGAATCAGGAAACAGCACTGGAAAACTGGAAATATTTATTGACAAATTTTAACCTAATATTTTAATGTAGATATTAAATTATAATTATATAATTGCTGGGAATTATTTTCTACTTTTATTTTTTATTTTTAATTAATATCTTTATTTAAACCATGATTACAAGCATGCTTATAATTGAGTTTCAGTTATAAAAATGTACAACCTCTTCACCAGTGCAATAGTCCCACCACTACTGCTCCCCATTTCCTTCCCCCCCTCACCCCATATCTGTATTCAATACAGGCATTCTATTTCTCTCACTCGCTACCATTGTCATGATAGTTGTGAGTATATTTATTTCTTTAACTGAATTCAACACTCTTTGTGGTAAGCTTCACAGCATGGGCCTTTCCTTCCAGCCCTCTTCTCTATTGTCTCTGTATATTATTGCAATAATGTTCCTTATTTATCTTCAATCACATAAATGAGTGAGACTATTCTGTATCTTTCTCCTTCTAACTTATTTTACTCAGCATAATAGTTTCTATGTCCACCCATGTATAGGAAAATTTTATGATTTCATTTTGCCTGAGGATGCAAATCATTCCATTGTGTATATGTACCACAGTTTCTTTAGACACTTGTCTGTTGTCAGGTTCTGGGATTTTTCCCCATTCTGGCAATTGTAAATAGTGCAGCAATGAATATAGATGTGCAGAAGGTATTTTTGCATTGTGTTTTTGTGTTCTTAGTGTATATCCCTAGGAGTAGTATGGCTGTATTAAATGGGAGCTCAATTTCCAGTTTTTTGAGAAATCTCATTATTGCTTTTCATAAAGGCTGGACCAGACAGCATTCCCACCAGTAGTGAATGAGAATTCCTTTCTCTCCACATCCCCGCCAGCACTGATTGTTCTTGTTGTTTGTGATATGTGCCATTCTCTGAGGTGTGAGATGGTAGCTCATTGTTTTGATTTGCATCTCCCGGATGATTAATGATGTGGAGCATTTTTCATGTGCTTTTCGTCATTTGTATTTCTTCTTTGAGAATTGTCTGTTCATTTTATCTTCCAATTTTTTATGGGGTTAGATTTTTTTCTTGTTAATTTTTATCAGTACCTTGTATATCTTAGATATTTGCCCATTATTTGATGGGTATTGGGTGAAAAGCTTCTCAAATTATATGGGTGACTTTTTTTAACCTAGGTATTGTTTCTTTTGAGATGTAGAAGCTTCCCAACTTAATATAGTTCCATTTGTGTATCTCTGCTTCGACTTGTTTAGAGAGCGCTATTTCTGCCTTGAAGATGTCTTTAGTTTCAATGTCCTGAAGTATTGTATCTACATGTTGTTCTGTATACCTTTTGGTTTCAGGTCTAATATTAAGATATTTAATCATTTGAATTTGACCTTGGTGCATGGTGTTAGCTGGAGGTCTAGTCTCTTTTTTTGCAAGTGGCTGATCAGTTGTGCAAATACCACATGTTGAAGAAGCAAGCTGTCCTTGCTCCATTTTTTCTCTTGCCCCTTTATCAAAGATTAATTGATTGTATATCTGGGGAGCATTATCTGAATAGTCCAGTCTATTTCGCTAATCAGAGGGTCTGTCTTTATTCCAATATCATGCTGTTTTAATGACATTGCTTTGCTATACAATTTAAAGATGTGAAAGGTGATGACACCTATATTCCTTTTCCCAAGGGTTGCTCTAGCTATTCTTCGGTGTTTATTGTTCCAGATGAATTTCAGGAATGTTTGTCCACTTCTTTGAAGAATATTAGGGGTATCCTTAGAGGGATTGCATTAAATTTATACAATGCCTTGAGGAGTTTAGCCATTTTAATGATGTTAATTCTCCCAATTCATGACCAGAGTATATGCCTCCATTTCTGCATATCTTCTTTTACTTCTTGAAGAAGGATTTTGTAGTTTTTTTTGTATAATTCCTTCACATCTTTAGTTAAGTTGACTCTCAAATACTTGAATTTGTGTGGCACTAATGCAAATGGGATTATTTTTTTGATATCCATTTTTTTCTCTAGCATTATTAGTGTGTAAGAAGGCCCTTGTTTTTTTGCATGTTAATTTTGTAGCCTGCCACTTTGCTATAGGAATATGTTGTTTCTAGAAGTTTTTTGGTAAAGTCTTTAGGGTTTTCTAAATATAGTATTATGACTTCTGTAAACAGCAAGAGCTTGATTTCTTCCTTTCCTATTTGGATACCCTTGATATGTTTTTCTTGTCTAACAGCTATGGCAAAAATTTCCAGCACTATGTTGAATAGTAATGGTGGGAGAGGGCAGCCTTATCTTGTACTGAATTTTAGAAGAAAAGCTTTAGTTGATCTTCAGTGAGAATAATATTTGCCATTGGCTTGTGGTAGATTGCCTCTACTATATTGAGAAAAGTTCCTTCTTTTTCCATCTTGATGAGAGTATTTTTTAATCAAGAGTGGATGTTGGACCTTATCAAATACTTTTTATTCATCTATTGATATGATAATTTGGTTTTTATTTTTCTTTTTGTTGATATGGAGTATTATATTGATTGATTTACAGATGTTAAACCATCTTTGCATTCCTGGGATGAAACCTACTTGGTCGTGGTGAATGACCTTTTTGATGAGGCATTGGATCCTGTTTGCGGGAATTTTCTTGATCTTTGCATCTGCGTTCATCAGGGATATTGGCCTGTAGTTTCTTTTAATTGTATCATCTCTGTCTGGTTTTGGTATCAGGGTGATGTTAGCTTCATAAAAACTGCTTGGGAGTTTTCTGATTCTTCAATTTCATGAAAGATCCTAAAGGACTGGTAAAAATTTTTCTTGTAATGTTTAAAAGAATTTGTTAGTGAATCCATCTGGGCCTGGGCTTTTGTTTTTGGGAAGACTCTTTGTGACCATTTTAATTTCCTCAGTAGTAATGTGTCTGTGTAGATATGCAAGATTTACTATTTTGTTACTATCAATGTCTTCTTTTAGATTTGTCAATAATTTTTAAAATATTTTGCTAGTCCCTCATTGGGTGCTTATATGTTTAGGAGTGAGATTTCTTCCTGCTGTACATATTCCTTAATTATTATAAAATGTCCACATTTGTCCCTTACAACTTTTCTAAGTCCAAATTTTGTGTCATCAGATGTTATAAGGTCACTCAGCTTTTTTAAGGGAGCTCTTAGCTTGGATGATTATCTTCCAATAATTGAATTTGAGTATATATTTGTTCTATTTAGATGTGTTCCTTGTAGGCAGTAGAATATTGAATTCAGCTTTTTTGTCCATTTTGCTACCCTGTGTATCTTCTGGTGCATTTAGTCCCTTGGTTGAGAAAGATAATTATCATGAGATATACTTCATATTTGTGTAGACGTTTGGTGTGTCTGTTGGTCTGTCTTGTCTTAAAGAAGATATTTCAGTTTGTTTTTAGGTCTAGTTTTGAGTCCGTAAAGTTTCTGAACTGTTAAGTATACTTTCTTTAAATCTAAAAGTGAGTCTGGTTGGGTGCAGTATTCTAGGTGAAACATTAATTTCATTGAGTTTGTCACTATATCCCACCACTGCCTTCTGGCCTAGAGGGTTTCTTGTGACAGGTCTGCTGTAAATAATACAGATGCTCTCCTGAATGTATTTTCCCTTATTGATCTTGCTGCTTTTAGTATTCTATCTGTGGAATTTGTCATTGTGTCTAGTATATGTGTGTCTTGGAGTTCTTTTATTTTTTCAGATCTCATTTAACTGGTACTCTTTGCTTTTGTTTGATTTAGTTGCATGTGCTCTTTAGTTCTGGAAGTTTCTCTGTAATTATATCTTTGATTGTTGATTCTTCTTGGGAATTTCCTTCCTGAGTCTCTGGGAGTACAATATTCTTAAGTTGTTTCTGTTTAGTTTATTAAAGACTTCTATTTTCTTTTTTTTTTTTTTTTTTTTTTTTTTTTGCAGTACATTTATTTTTTTTTTTAATTTTTTTTTTATTTAAACACCTTGATTACATACATGATTGTGTTTGGGTTTCAGTCATAAAAGGAACACCACCCATCACCAGTGCAACATTCCCATCACCCAAGTCCCAAATCACCCTCCTCCCCACCCAACCCCCGCCTGTACCCTAAACAGGCTCTACATTTCCCTCATACATTCTCAATATTAGGACAGTTCAAAATGTAGTTATTTCTCTAACTAAACTCATCACTCTTTGTGGTGAGCTTCCTGAGGTGAGCTGGAACTTCCAGCTCTTTTCTCTTTTGTGTCTGAAAATTATTATTACAAGGGTGTCTTTCATTTTTCTTAAAGCCCATAGATGAGTGAGACCATTCTGCGTTTTTCTCTCTCTCTCTGACTTATTTCACTCAGCATAATAGATTCCATGTACATCCATGTATAGGAAAATTTCATGACTTCATCTCTCCTGACAGCTGCATAATATTCCATTGTGTATATGTACCACAGTTTCTTTAGCCATTCATCTGTTGAAGGGCATCTTGGTTGTTTCCAGAGTCTTGCTATGGTAAATAGAGCTGCAATGAATATAGGTGTAAGGAAGGGGTTTTTGTATTGTATTTTTGTGTTCCTAGGGTATATTCCTAGGAGTGGTATAGCTGGATCGTATGGGAGCTCGATTTCCAGTTTTTGGAGGAATCTCCATATCGCTTTCCATAAAGGTTGAACTAGACAGCATTCCCACCAGCAGTGGATAAGAGTTCCTTTCTCTCCACATCCCCGCCAACACTGTTTATTCTCATTCTTTGTGATGTGTGCCATTCTCTGGGGTGTGAGGTGGTATCTCATCGTTGTTTTGATTTGCATCTCCCTGATGATTAGTGATGTGGAACATTTTTTCATGTGTCTTTTGGCCATGCGTATTTCTTCTTTGTCAAAGTGTCTGTTCATTTCTTCTCCCCATTTTTTGATGGGGTTAGATGTTTTTTTCTTGTAAAGTTCTGTCAGTGCCTTGTATATTTTGGAGATTAGCCCCTTATCTGATGGGTATTGGGTGAATAGTTTCTCCCACTCAGTGGGTGGCTCTTGTATCCTGGGCACTATTTCCTTTGAGGTGCAGAAGCTTCTCAGCTTAATATATTCCCATCTGTTAATCTCTGCTTTCACTTGCTTGGAGAGTGCAGTTTCCTCCTTGAAGATGCCTGTAATGTCCTGTAGTGTTTTGCCTATGTGCTGTTCTATATATCTTATGGTTTTGGGGCTGATATCGAGGTCTTTAATCCATTTGGATTTTACCTTTGTACATGATGTTAGCTGGGGGTCTAAGTTTAATTTTTTGCAAGTGGCTATCCAATTGTGCCAACACCACTTGTTGAAGAGGCTTTCCCTGCTCCATTTAGGATTTCCTGCTCCTTTATCAAAAATTAGATGGTTGTACGTCTGGGGAACATTTTCTGAGTATTCAAGCCTATTCCACTGATCTGAGGACCTATCCTTATTCCAATACCATGCTGTTTTGATAACTGTTGCTTTGTAGTACAGTTTAAAGTTGGGAAAAGTAATTCCTCCCATATTCTTTTTCCCAATGATTGCTTTAGCTATTCGAGGGTGTTTATTGTTCCAAATGAATTTCAAAAGTGTCTGATCCACTTCTTTGAAGAATGTCATGGGTATCTTTAGAGGGATGGCATTAAATCTGTATAATGCCTTGGGGAGTATTGACATTTTGATGATGTTAATCCTGCCAATCCATGAGCAGGGTATGTGTTTCCATTTTCGTGTGTCCTCTCTTATTTCTTGGAGCAGAGTTTTATAGTTTTCTTTGTATAGGTCATTCACATATTTAGTCAAGTTGATTCCAAGATATTTGAGTTTGTGTGGTACTATTGTGAATGGGGTTGTTTTCTTAATGTCCATTTCTTCTTTATTACTGTTGGTGTATAGAAAGGCCATTGATTTTTGTGTGTTAATTTTGTAGCCTGCCACCTTGCTATATGAGTCTATTGTTTCTAGAAGCTTTTTGATAGAGTCTTTAGGGTTTTCTAAGTAGAGTATCATGTCATCTGCAAACAGTGAGAGCTTGACTTCTTCCTTTCCTATCTGGATTCCCTTGATATCCTTTTCTTGCCTAATCGCTATAGCAAGTACTTCCAGTGCTATGTTGAATAGGAGTGGTGAGAGAGGACAGCCTTGTCTTGTGCCAGAATTTAGAGGGAAGGCTTTCAGTTTTTCTCCATTGAGGATAATATTTGCCACTGGCTTGTGGTAGATGGCCTTCACTATATTGAGAAAGGTTCCCTCCATTCCCATCTTGCTGAGAGTTTTGATCAAGAATGGGTGTTGGACCTTATCAAATGCTTTCTCTGCATCTATTGATATGATCATGTGGTTTTTATTTTTCTTGTTATTGATGTTGTGTATTATGTTGATAGATTTACGGATGTTAAACCAGCCTTGCATTCCTGGGATGAAACCTACTTGATCGTAGTGGATGATCTTCTTAATGAGGCATTGAATCCTATTTGCCAGGATTTTGTTGAGGATCTTTGCATCTGCATTCATCAGTGATATTGGTCTGTAATTTTCTTTTTTGGTAGCGTCTCTGTCTGGTTTAGGTATCAAGGTGATGTTGGCTTCATAAAAGCTATTTGGAAGTGTTTCTGTTTCTTCAATTTCATGAAAGAGTCTTGCCAAGATTGGCAGTAGTTCCTCTTGGAAAGTTTGATAGAATTCATTAGTGAATCCATCTGGACCTGGGCTTTTGTTTTTCGGCAGACATTTGATTACTGTTTTAATTTCATCAATGGTGATGGGGGTGTTTAGATATGCTACATCCTCTTCCTTCAACCGTGGAAGATTATAAGAGTCCAAGAATTTATCCATTTCTTCCAGGTTCTCATTTTTAGTGGCGTAGAGTTTTTCAAAGTAGTTTCTGATTACCCTTTGAATCTCTGTCATATCAGTAGTGATCTCTCCTTTTTCATTCCTGATACGAGTTATCAAGTTTCTCTCTCTCTCTTTCTTTGTTAGGTTTGCCAGTGGTCTATCAATCTTGTTTATTTTTTCAAAGAACCAACTTCTGCTTTCGTTGATCTTTCGGATTGTTTTTTGAGTTTCCACTTCGTTGATTTCTGCTCTCAGCTTTGTTATTTCCTTCTGTCTTCCTATTCTTGGGTCCTTTTGTTGAGCATTTTCTAGTTCTATTAGCTGTGTCATTAAGCTACTCAGGTAAGCTCCTTCTTCCTTCCTGATGTGTGCTTGCAAAGCTATAAATTTTCCTCTCAGTACTGCTTTTGCTGTGTCCCATAAGTTCTGAGAGTTTGTGTCTTTATTGTCATTTGTTTCCAGGAACCTTTTTATTTCCTCCTTGATTTCATCTCGGACCCACTGGTTATTGAGCATGAGGCTGTTTAACTTCCAGGTGTTAAAGTGTTTCTTCTGAGTCCCTTTGGAGTTCACAAATAATTTCAGAGCCTTGTGGTCAGCGAAGGTAGTCTGCAAAATTTCTATCCTCTTGATCTTATGGAGGTATGTTTTATGTGCCAGCATGTAGTCTATCCTGGAGAATGTCCCATGTACATTGGAGAAGAATGTGTATCCAGGTTTCTGGGGATGGAGTGTCCTATATATATCCACTAGGCCTCTTTCTTCCATTTCTCTCCTCAGGTCTAGTATATTCTTGTTGGGTTTCAGTCTGGTTGACCTGTCCAGTGTTGACAAAGCCGTGTTTAGGTCCCCCACAATTATTGTGTTGTTGTTGATATTATTTTTCAGATTTGTCAGCAGTTGTATTAAATATTTTGCTGGCCCCTCATTCGGTGCATATATGTTTAGGAGAGTGAATTCTTCCTGCTCTACGTACCCCTTGATTAATATAAAATGTCCGTCTTTGTCCCTTACAACCTTCCTGAGTATAAAGTTTGCATTATCTGATATTAGTATGGCCACTCCAGCTTTTTTATGGGTGTTGTTTGCTTGGATAACTTTTCTCCAGCCTTTTATTTTGAGTCTATGTTTGTTCTGACTATTCAGGTGCGTTTCTTGTAGGCAGCAGAAGGTTGGATTGAGTTTTTTGATCCATTTAGCCACTCTGTGTCTCTTAACTGGTGCATTTAGTCCATTGACGTTGAGAGAAAGAATTGTCCTGGGATTTAACGCCATCTTTATTTCAAAATTTGGTGTGTCTTTTGGGTAGTCTTGTCTTAGATTAGGTCTTTCAGTTTTTCTCTTAAGACTGGTTTTGTGTCTGTGAAGTTTCTGAGCTGTTTTTTGTCTGTGAAACCATGTATTCTTCCATCAAACCGGAAAGTGAGTTTTGCTGGGTATAGTATTCTGGGTGAAGCATTCATTTCATTCAGTCTTGTCACAATATCCCACCACTGCTTTCTGGCATTGAGCGTTTCTGGTGACAGGTCTGCTGTAAATCTCAGGGAAGCTTGCTTGAACATGATTTCCCCTTTTGATCTTGCTGTTTTCAGAATTCTGTCTCTATCTGTGGGATTTGTCATTGTGACTAGGATGTGTCTTGGGGTGGTTTTTCTGGGGTCTCTTTTGGTTGGTACTCTTCGGGCATGCAGGATTTGATCACATATATTCTTTAGCTCTGGAAGTTTCTCTTTAATGATGTTCTTGACCATTGATTCTTCCTGGAAATTTTCTTCCTGGGTCTCTGGGACTCCAATGATTCTTAAGTTGTTTCTGTTGATCTTATCATAGACTTCTATTTTCGTCTGTTCCCATTCTTTGACTAATTTTTCCATTGTCTGCTCATTTGCTTTAAGTTTTTTGTCCAATCTCTCCTGCTGTATGGAATTGTTATGTATCTCATCTTCCACAGCACCAAGTCTATTCTCAGCTTCTGATACCCTGTCCCAGAGCTTATCCATTTTGTCATTCACTTCGTTTACTGAGTTTTTCAGGCCTGTTAGTTGACATGTTATTTCAGTTTGGAGTTTTGTCATTTCTGCCTTCATATTTTCTTGGTTCTTATTAGTGTTCTGTTCAACTCGATCCATGGTTTCTTGGAGTCTGTTGAGCACCTTCCATATTGCTAGTCTAAAGTCCTTATCTGAGAGGTTGATTAGTTGTTCAGTCATTATCTGGTCCTCAGAATTGTCATCTTCATTCTCTATGTCTGATGCTGGCCTGCGCTGTTTCCCCATTGTCACATTTGTATTGTGGGTTTTTCTACGTGTTGTAGTGGTATTCATTGTCTATATGATGTAGGCAGCACACTCCTCTGGCTCCTCCCTTTCTGGATGGGCTGACTTGCCTCTAAGGAAGGGGAGTCCTCCGTGGATGAAGCCTCACACTGGGTCAAATCTTAGGCCCGAGCATGTAACAGAGAAGACAGTCCAGAGAGAAATGTTTGCTTCTGTGATATAGCGCCGTTCTTAGTGTGATTTTTTCCTTCTTGTTGCAATGGAGTTCTTTCCTTAGAAAGAGTGCACGGCCGCGTAGCGAAGCGGAGCGGCCGTGCTCCGCTGGAGCCTCTTTTTGCCCCACTCGCAAGAGTTTCACGCAAGAGGACAGTAGACAGACATAGACAGGTCACACTCACAGTCTTTCACAGCTGAGCCCCACTGGGCCGGTGTACTTTCGCGGATTTTCCCCGCCTGGTGTCACACACAGGGAGCCAGCTTTTGCAAAGGATAGCCGGTTTTTATGCTCTGAAGTCCCTCCCTGAAAATGGCGTCTGGGCGAGCGAGGTTTCTGGAGGCTCTTTTTGCCCCACTTGCAAGAGTTTCACGCAAGAGGACAGTAGACAGACATAGACAGGTCACACTCACAGTCTTTCACAGCTGAGCCCCACTGGGCCGGTGTCAAGACTTCTATTTTCATTTGTTCACATTCTTTGAGGATTATTTTCCATTGTCTGATCATTTGTTTTCAGGCTCTTTTTCATTCTCTTTTGTTGTATGGAGTCATTATGCATTTCATCTTCCAGATCACTGATTCTGTCCTCAGCTGCCATTCCTCTGTTGGAGAGGCTTGCCAGTGAGTTTTTCATTTATCCTACCACGTTTATCAGTCCTGATATTTCAGTTTGAAGGTTTCTAATTTCTATTGTCATATCTTCTTGATTCTTGTTTGTGTTCCATTTAGCTCTATGTTTTCTTTGATTGCTATGAACATTCTTCATATGTCTTCTCTAAACTTCTTATCTGAGAGGCTAAATAAGTATTGGTACTTTTCAGGTCATCAGAGCTGCCATTTCATTCTCTGTACATGGTGTTGGCCTGTGTTGTTTCCCTGTTGTTATGTCTGTACTGTGATGCTTGCTGCTTGTTGTGCTAGGGTTCATTGACTATGAGATGTGCATGGCCATAGAGCAAAATGGAGTACTGAGGCTCCTCTAGTTCCACCCTCCTTGATGGTGCCAGCTCACTTCTTCACTGTAGCTCTGGCAGATGCTTCTGAGTGGGGTTGGTCTCAAAAGCTACAGTTGATAGACAGGCAACAGCCACTTGCCATGACATTCAGTGGCAATCAGGCTCCACTTCCTTGGGTGGTTTAGCTCACTTCCGATCACATATCTTCTGCAGACTCTTCTGGGCAGAGTTGGTCTCAAAATCTGCAGCAGGTGGTTAGGCAGCAGCCACTTGCAATGGAATTCAGTGGCTATCAGCCTCCACCCTCTATTTTATTATTTTTCTAGTTTTAATATGATTGTTATATAGAATGAAATATATGTTAGGATTGAGAAATGAAGTTATTCAAATCTATTTTTATGGTAACTTTTGGAAGTACATATATATGTGCAGTTTTTTTTGTTTCTAGTAATCTGGGATTTGCAGATTGAAAGGTAATTTGTGCCCTTCATAATTTTAATAATTCTTAACCATAACTTGTCTTCCATTGTTTTCTTCTATCTATAACAACTATTCTTTGAATTTTATAATTTAATAATTCCCAATTCTGTAGCAATGAAAAATATTTGCACTTGTCTTATAATATTCTCAAAAGAGGTCAGACATTCTTTTCTTTTTTCTCTCTTTTTAATTATAATAATAGTTTTTATTTTGACCAAAATGGATTACATATCTTTCACAGTAACATTTTAGGTTCATCTTTTAATTTTTTAATATAACTTTTTTTCTACAGGGTGTCTAACTTTGTAAATAAATAATGTAAGTGCGACACATAACTTAAATTTGAGAATTTATTTTCTTTCTTCATTTATAATATTTTATAATGATTGCAAAGACCAGCAAAAGAATGAATTAAGCTTTGTGGATATTATATAGAACTCTAGAATGTATCTATGTCTTTGAAAACATAATAAACTGTAGCTACATTAACTACAAGTGATATTTTTAGTAGTATGGGTCATTTCTGTTAGGGTACCATATGGGATGCCTGGGATCAAACCCGGGTCAGGCATTTTTAAGGCAAATATTCTATCTGTTGTACTATAGCTCTAGCCCCAAGCCTTTTTGTTTGTTTGTTTGTTTTTTGTTGGTTCATTTTGTTTTTTGGGGGAAAGGGGAAACCCAGTGACACTCAGGGATTACTCCTGGTATGTGCTCAAAATCGCTCCTGGTTAGGGGGACCATCTGGGACACCAAGAATCGAACCAGGTCCGTCCTGGATCTGCTGTGTTTAAGGCAAATGCCATACTGCTGCCCTATCGATCAGGCTCCAGCCCAAAGCCTTTATTATCTTGCAGAAAAATAAGTGTGGAAGTGGGGAGTAATCTGAATTCATTATGATAGTCACTGTTTCAATTAACTGATTTTGTTTTTTATTTGTATTTACTGTTATTTTTTTTTTAATTTTTAAAACTTATCTTCAAAAGAAAGCTCCAGAAACGGACTCAATTATGTCTTTAGATTAAACCCATGCTTTCTTGTCATGCTTGAATATTCATTCATGAACATGAAATCATAGGAGAAAATGTATGACAAAGCAAAATTCTTCCTGGCACAAGTCCTTTTATCAGTTCAGAGGTGGCAGATGCAGCCAATGTGAAAAATACACATAGCCACATTTACTTGGTACTTAGGCTGTGAGGAAGATTGCTTGTAGAATCTCAATATAAACTCCCTGGTATGTCTCCTCTTTCTTATGAAGATGCAACATAAATGCATTTGAAGGTCCTTGATAACAGTTTCAGAAATCAAACATTTGCTTTAAATGCACTGAGCTTTTAGATATTCTTGTTTTGTCCAACTGCCTAAAAATCTGGATGAACAATATTTCACCTTGCCTGGGATATGGGAAGTCTACCTCTTTGTGGGAAATGTACTCTTCTCTGGACATAGACCAAAGTATCGTGATAAGTTAGAGGTGGATAGGGTGTACAAACTTTAAGTTTGTCTGAAAATACTTCTCTGGGAAGATCATTTCATAAATGAAATCTTTCAAGCAAATCACACCAAATTTCCCTAGGTGCTTCTCAGTCACTATCTTGCATTTCAGAGGGCTAGTTTCTCTTTTCACAGTGACTTATCAATGTTTCATAATCTTCATATCATTCAGCTCTTAGAATCATTCTGTGCTCAGGAGTCATTCCTGGTAGTGCTTTGGGAAATTATTGCAATATTCAGGGTTGAACCCACAATGTCTACATGCAAGATGAGCACCTTCTTTCTTTTTTTTTTATTTAAACAACTTTATTACATACATGATTGTGTTTGGGCTTCAGTCATGTAAAGAACACCACCCATCAGCAGTGCAACATTCCCATCACCAATGTCCCAAATCTCCCTCCTCCCCACCCGACCCCCACCTGTACTCTAAACAGGCTTTCCATTTCCTTCATACATTCTCATTATTAGGACAGTTCAAAATGTAGTTATTTCCCTAACTAAACTCATCACTCTTTGTGGTGAGCTTCCTGAGGTGAGCTGGAACTTCCAGCTCTTTTCTCTTTTGTGTCTGAAAATTGTTATTGTAGAATGTCTTTCATTTTTCTTTTTTTTTTTTTTTTTTTTGGTTTTTGGGCCACACCCGTTTGACGCTCAGGGGTTACTCCTGGCTATGTGCTCAGAAATCGCCCCTGGCTTGGGGGGGACCATATGGGATGCCGGGGGATCGAACCGCGGTCCTTCCTTGGCTAGCGCTTGCAAGGCAGACACCTTACCTCCAGCGCCACCTACCCGGCCCCTGTCTTTCATTTTTCTTAAAACCCATAGATGAGTGAGACCATTCTGCATTTTTTCTCTCTCTCTCTAACTTATTTCACTCAGCATAATAGATTCTGTGTACATCCATGTATAGGAAAATTTCATGACTTCATCTCTCCTGACAGCTGCATAATATTCCATTGTGTATATGTACCACAGTTTCTTTAGCCATTCGTCTGTTGAAGGGCATCTTGATTGTTTCCAGAGTCTTGCTATGGTAAATAGTGCTGTAATGAATATAGGGAGCACCTTATTTCTGATTCATCTCTTCGGGCATGTAAATCTTTATCAAGTAAAATTTCACAATAGTCTTTAGTACTAGTAAATATATCCACTAAAATTTTGGGTGTAGACAAAAAAAAAATACAGAGGAACCTGACACTTTCAAACCATGAAGTTAAATGGGTATCACATTTGGTCAATTTTTGCCACCAGGAATCATGGAAGAACCATTCTGATGACTTGAAACTGAGCATTTTCCCTTTCCTATCCTCTTTTTCCCCATGTGACTGCCTTGTGAAGATGGCTTAGAAGACTGATAAGCATTCTGCCTTTTCAGGTTTTCTGCAATCAAGAGAATCTTCCATTTTTTCTTTTGACATTTTTCCCAATGAATGAAGTGAACTTTCATCTTCGATGCATTTTTAAAATTTCTACTTTTCCCCAGTTGGGATGTTGATAAGCAGTATTAAGCTCATTAAAGAACTAAACAGAGACAAGCAAAATTTATTTCATATTTTACTTTCTTGGGGTTAGCAGAGAAATTACAAGTTGGCAGCACAAGCTGTACTAACTACATATGTTTGCATACCTTTTGGAACTGGCTATATTTACAGGTAAGGAATACTAAGAAGGAAGATCAAAAAGTCAGAGCAATAAATTTATTAGTTTGAGGATGCAAAGAGACTTGGTTGAGGATGATAGATAAAGGTTTAAGTTTGGATGGTTTACTGTAAGTTAGATATCATATGGAAATGATAGAAATCAGTTCTCAGTCATAGTTTCCTTTCCTAAAAGTAGCACATAGGCAAGTCTGCATTTCATATACTTGGTTTCTATTTGAAAATTTTGAAATTCTTCCTAGCAGCAAAATTATTAGACTTTAAAAAGTTAATTGACTCATTTATTTATGCCTGCTGACCTCACAGGTTGTACACAGAAGCCTAGAGAGGACCCATGGGTGATAATCAACTAAGCAGTGACAGTGCAGTGCTCAGATGCTGCAATGTTGATGATTACTTGGGCCATTCTGAAAAGATGGGGCTCCAAACCCTCACACATAGTACCCTGTGGCCAACAAAGCTGCCACCTAACCATGCTTGAAATCTATATGGTGCTTTGAACCAAGCCTGGTGAATGGTAGAGCTACCCTCTCAGATAATATCCACTGTACTTTTCCTGTCATTGTGATAAGAATATTAAAATTGGCTTATGAAGCTGCCACCACTGCTGCTGCTGACTTGCTCTCAGAAACCCCCTTTCTCCCACCTCCCTTTGATGTGGACTGTTGCTTGCTATCACATTCTGTTTTTGAGAAATCCCCTGCTCCAGGACATTTACTGATAATGTGACTACTGGGAGTCATTTTTCAGACTTCAACAAGGCTGAAGCTGTGCTCTGTATTTTATCCCACCCCCAGACTATTTTAAACATTTTAAATGGGACATGTGTATCTTCTTTTTATAATCCTCTAGGTGTATTTTCTTAATAGGGATAATTTTTTTTGTCTATTTCCTTATGTAGAGGCAGTTTTCCTCATTCCCTTTTTTGGATCTGCTTAGTAGAAAATTCTAGAAGATAAGTTTCTCTTGGGTTTCAAGTTCATTTTAGAACCAGGTTATCTGGATTGTTTAGCTTGTTGCTTTTGTCCCCATATGCACCAGTAGTATCTTGTGGCATTGTTCCTTTTTGCATAGGCACATTAAAATGGGGAAATTTTACATGTGGAAACAAGTTATTATCTAAAGGATAGGAATGCATAGAAATTCTTTATAGGATAGGAAAATTTTACATGTGGAAACAAGTTCTTATCTAACTAGAAGATGCTCCTGTCAAGCTAACTCTTCAACACAGGATCTGTACAAAAACCAGGATCTCTAACTACAGAAATCTGACTGTGACAACCATGATTAAGAAGAACTTTTACTGGGACTACAGAAAAAAGATTTTGAGGTTAGACAACTTAGTATACCTGGAGCCTATAGTTGTTCTTATGGCAGGATGCTTCATGCCACCTGACTACTTGGTAATGAGACAACTTCCTCTACATTAGAGAGGAAGAGGTCAGTAGATAGTATCCAGTGGCTAACAAGCTCTGGGCTGTAGAGAATAAAAGAAAAATTTAAATGACACAAACAGCATCTAATATGTCCACAAAAAGACAAGACACCTGGAACTTTGTTTCATGAAATATCCTCAGACCCAGATAAGCATTCTGGTAAATAAAGTCATGTAAATACTTTCCTTCCTTTAATTCCATATATCATTCTTAGATCTTATCCACATCAGCTTCTCATTTCTTCATGATATTATTCTAATAGTATTCTACCTTTTCAAAACTTCTACTTATGTCACTATGATATTTTTTTCTGGTTTTCATTCTTGTTTGCAGAAATCTTTTGATTTCCTTTAGATTTCCTCTTTTTACAGACTGGTTAGTAATAGCTATTTAATTTAAAAGTTATTTCTACATTTCTGTTTCTCAAACTAAAATTATGTTGCTATTGATGTTTTTCTTCAAGTCTTTTAGCAGTTGTTTTAAGTATTTTTCTGGCCACTCATTGCATATGTTTAGGAGTATGATTTCTTCATGATGTACATATATCCTTTGATTATTAAGAAATGACCCTCTCTGTCTTTTATAACCTTTTAAAGCTTGAAGCCTCTGTCATCTTATATTTATGGACACTCCATCGTTTTTATTTTATTTATTTACTTATTTTTAGGTTTTGGGTCATTTAATTGGTGCATTTAGTCCATTGACATTGAGAGAGATTATTATTGTAGAATTTTGTGTCATCTTTTTGTACAAATTTTGTTTGTGGATTTGTTACTTCTAAAGTGGCCCCTTCAAGTTCTTCTTTTAAATTTGGTTTTGAATCCTTAAAGTTCCTGACCTTTTTTGGGGTGTTGTTTTGTTTGTTTTATAATTTTGTTGTGACCAACGTGAATTATAAATCTTTCACAGTAATATTTGCGGTACATAGTGGCATTAAATCAGGGGTATCCCACCTCCAGTGTTGTCCTCTCTCCACCCCAGTTCCTAGCATCTCCTTCTTTGCCCCTCGGACTGCTAGGGTAACTGGTCCCCTCTGTGTATAGCTTGTTGAAGATTGACTATCAATTCTGTTGTCATTGATTTTGGGTTTGATGTTTTAGTCTGATCCTTTTATATTTCTACTCATTGTTCTTACATCTGTTTGGTTCTGGTACCATCCATTTTTCTTTTTCCTCAATTTATTAGGCAGAACAAGATGATTCAAGTTATTTTGTTCTAATTGAAAGAAAAAAGAAAACCACATACAACCCAAGAATCCAGGATGAGTCCTTCTAGAGGTTATATATATATATATATATATATATATATATATATATATATATATATATATAAATTTAAAAAAATAAAGGGAAAAAAGGAAGAAAAATATAACAAAAATAAACAAAAACAAACAAAACAAAAATATAAAAAAACAAAAGCCTACAAACAAAACAGACAAAACAAAACAAAACAAAAAAAGAAACAAAAATCACACAGAAAAAAATCTTCTGGAAACATAATGAAATACGATCCTAGACTTCATCCTAGGATGAAGTGCAAAAACCAAAACCACAAGTCACAGAAGACTGATTACAACAATAGTGATGGAACAGAACTGCTAGAACCTTAAAGAAAGATGCTAATCTAGGCTTCATTCTAAGACTTGGGCAAATACCAAGATCTCAAGATAGAGGACCGAATCAATCTATCAACCACAACTGATCAGAAAGTTTCCTGACAACATAAAAAGTCCTTGAGGTGTGAAAAGGAGCGTGTTTGGAGTCTGTAGTTATTCCCATGAAAGTACGTTTTAAGGGCTAAGTAACCCTGTATGTTTTAGGCCAAGGGAATTCCCTTTCTAATTTCTCCAATTTACTGTTCCTATGCAAAAACCAAACCAAACGTACAAACAAAATAATAAAACCTTAGCATACCAGCCCTCCTTCCTTTTTCTTGTCATTTTTTTTTCTTCTTTTGTTCTCATGGTTATTGTTTGGCTATTGTATTTGTTGCTGTGGTGCTTTTTTGTAGTTGCTAGTTTTGGTCCTGACCTGATTTTTTTTTTTTTTTATCTGTGAAGATATTTATTCTTTCTTCAAACCTGAATGAGAGTCTGATGAGAGTCTGTCCAGGTGAAGTGCTACTGGTGAGGAGGTCATTTTTTGTTTGTTTGTTTGTTTTTTTACTATAACCTACCATTGTTCCTTTGTTTGTAATTTCTTCTTTTGATCTTGCTGCTTTATGTACTTTATTTCTATAGTTTACATAATTGTGACTCGGATGTGCCTTGAAGTATTTTTATTTGAGTCTCTATTAACTAGTACTCTTGAAGTGTCCAGGATGTGTATGAAAGCACTCTTCAGCTCTAGGAACTTCTCAGCAATGATGTTTTTGATTATTTCTTCTTCATAAATGTTTTCTTCCTTACTTTCTTGGACCCCAATGATGCTTATGTTGTTTCTGTTGAATTTATCTCAGAAGTGTCTTAATTCTATTGTCATTATATTTGGCTTGAATATTTAGTTCTGTTCTTATTTTTTTCCCTATCAATACAACTGAGACCAATTGGGCCCTAGCCCCCAACATTTCTTTATTCATTTATTCTTCGTTTTATAAAAAAATGCAGACATATTTGGTAAAACAAAGTAATCCATGTCCCCAAAGGTTCTATGAAAAAAGGTGGGAGCCCCTATTTAAAAATTAAGAAATAAAAAATTATAAAAAAGATGTGTGTACAGGTCCCAGCAAGAGCATCAGGAACCAGACAGCATCCAAAAAAAATTCTGAACGCCTTCCAGGCACCAACTTGCACCAGTTATACCATGACATCCTGACATGAGGAAACGGCAACAACTTGAGCTAGGAGAGGGCTGCCCTATCTCACCATCTAGCAGTATGATACAATTGGGTGACATGTCAATCTTTTCCCTTAAGGAAAAACCAAATTGCTATTTACAGAAGACTGACCTTGACAACACGGACTGGACAGAACCTAGCATGGGACCAATGAGAAAGTTCCTTGACTAGGCTTCAGTTTGGGATTAGCACAAAAACCATGATCTCTAATCCCAGAGGTCTGACTTTGATGATTGCAACTGAGCAGAACATCTGGAACCATGCTGAAAGACTGTAGCCTAGGCCCTGACCTGGGATCTGAGTAAAAACCAAGTCCACTAACCACAGAAGACTGATTACAACAACAGTGATGAAACAGAAATCCTCGAACCGTAAAAAACAACAACAAAAACAAAAAATCAAAACCCAAACAAGGAAACAAAGAAACAAACAAACAAAAAAACCCTCTCTCCTAACTTTTGCCCTATGACCTATGAAAATAGCAAGATTTTCAGCTACAGAGGCGGATGTCATCACCCACACCTGAGCAGAAAGTCTTCTGGCACCATAAAAAAAACCTTGAAGTGTGTAAAAGAGTGAGTACAGGAGCCTGTAGTTGTTCCCATGGCATTATGCTTCAAGGGTGGAGAAACCACGTATCTTTTTTTTTAGGGGGGTACACCCATTTGATGCTCAGGGGTTACTCCTGGCTAAGCACTCAGAAATTGCCCCTGGCTTGGGGGGGACCATATGGGATGCAAGGGGATCGAATTGTGGTCCTTCCTTGGCTGGCACTTGCAAGGCAGACACCTTACCTCTACTGCCACCTCTCCGGCCCCCACGTATCTCTTAGACCAATGGAATTCCGTTCTAATTTCCACAATGTTTACTGTTTACTGTGCCTATGCAAAAAGAAAAAGAAACACAAGCTTTTCTTAAGAAGTTGCTGGTCTGTTTTTGTTCGTTTGTTTGTTTTCTGGTTTGTTTCTTTGTAGCAGATGGTTTTGATTTTTGGTTTTCTCTTTTTATTTTTAAACTTTTTGTACTTTTTTGTTTTGGTTTGGTTTGTTTTTGTCTTGTCTCTTTTTATTTTGTTTTGTTACTTTTTTTCTTCTTATTTCTTCTTTCCCCTTTTTTCTTCCAAAGGGATACTCACACCACCTAGACAGACTCCTCCCATATCACTTCCTATATCTGAAATAGAGCCAAATTATTGGAATCACCTTGATCAGCATCATATTTGGATGGTACCAAGACCAGACAGTCGTATGTCCATTTGGTGGAAATAAAAGATGATCAGACTTGAACACAAAATCCAGTCAAAGACAACAGAAATGATACCCAATCTATATCAAGCTATATGTAGGGGAACTGTTGCACTAGCATTATGGGGGGTAAAGTGGGGGAAGAGGGATGCATGCTGGGACTAGGAGTGGAGGAAGGACAACACTTGTGGTGGAAATGTCCCTCATTCATTACTACTATGTGCCTTAAATATTACCATGAAATATTTGTAATTCACTTTGCCCACAATAAAAATAAATGTGTCAGAAAATTTTAAAAAAGGGGAATGTGTCTTGTAGGATTTTTTCTTTTTGCATAGGCACAGAAAAAGATGGAGAAAATCGAAAGGAAAAACCTTTGGCCTAAAAACAATGAGACCCTACCCATAAAACATTCTGCCATAAGACCAATTATAGGCTCCAGAATTACGAAGTTTTCTAACCTCAAAGTCTTTTTTGTGGTCCCAGTAAAAGTTCTTCTTAATCATGACTGTCGCAGTCAGGTTTCTGTAGTTAGGGATCTTGGTTTTTGTAAAAATCCTGTGTTGAAGTCAGGGTGACATGGAGAGTCTTCTGGTTTCATCACATTGTTAGGTAGCAGTGCAGGGAACCCTACACTGAAAGCAAGTTACTGCTGTTATCAAGTTTGTTAGCCACTGGGAACTAACTGCTGACTTCCTCCTCTCTAAGATAGAGGAAGCTGTCTTGGTCATGGCTATGCTCCCTATAAAGAAAACAAACCTAGACCTGCTAATTAATTCTAGATAAACTTGAAAAGCCTTCCTTGCCCATGAGGCCTCCATTTTCTAGTTCAACATTCCTTCTAATCAGCCCTGCTACCATTCCTTCTTTATATATATATATATATATATATATATATATATATATATATATATATATATATATATATATATATATATATATATATATATATATGCATTATTCCTGAAAACATATCCCGATATTTTTTCCACATGAAAATCTTAGTTTCAGCTTTATTTATGGGAAAGTGGAATTAAAATACACCCAGTTCCAAATGCAGATGTTGATCATCGTTCTCTGTCATTGTCCTTCAGTCCCTGTTGTCATACACAGAAATCTTCATTTAGCAGTAATTGCACCTTCTCAGAGCATTTTGTTCAGTCTCAGGAACTGGTTCAGACATTAAGGAAACCCATTTCTCTAATGACTGTATTTGTTTAAATATACTTTGTCATCTATAGGTACTAGAGATTTATTTTCTCCTTTAAATCACTGAAGATATCACATAATGAATCACTTTACATGTAATGTGACTATGAATCACTTCCAGTTTAGCACTTAACTTCCAGGAGAGTCAAGTTTGTCACTGTAGATGCCACATAAAGAGATGTGTTTGTACATGACATATAGGCATATGTTGTTTTTACACATAGAGAATACATTTATTTTGCTTCAGCTTTCTATGCTTACTATGACTTGCTTGCCATTTCTTTACATCATTTGTTGGAGTTGGGGCAACAAAAATATTGGAAATATTAACTCCCAGAAAACAGGATGTATAAAATTGTGCTTAGAATATTTCAAATAACATTAATCAATAAATATTTTCTAAATAAAAACCAGAAAATAAACAAACATTAGCATGAAGTTTATAGGAGTTTTGCAATCAGAAGAGACATACAGATAAAAGATAGAGAGCTTGTTGAACATCAGGTATATCTATCTTAGGCTGAGTTTAATATGTTCTTCTATATTTGTTAGCAGGTTTTATGTAATAAAAGGCTACATTCCAGTATTAAATTAGAAGTTTGGTTTGAGATGAAGAATGCTTTTTGAAACAAAGGGGCTTGAAGTGATCAAATTGCCTCAGGAGAAATCCATATAATTTGAGAAGAGAATTATCTAAATAATTCTTTTAATTCACAATCTGCCTTAAACATAGGTCTTTCTGTCTGTCTACTTATCATCTATCTATCTATCTATCTATCTATCTATCTATCTATCTATCTATCTATCTATCTATCTATATTGAGTTCTTGATTTTATTTTTGAAAATTTTATTGTGGCCAATGTGAATTGCATCTTTCACAGTTAGTTATATTTAAGGTATAAAATGACAGTTAATTAGGGCCATTCCCACTACCAGTGTTGTCCTCTCTCTGCCCCTGTTTCCAGCAGGCATCCCATACAACCCCCTCTTAACCCTGAGGACTGCTAGTGTAACAGGTCCCTTTTGTGTATAGCTTGTTGTAGATTGGGTCTCTTGATTCTGTTTTTGTTGACTTTGGATTTGGTATTTATAAGGAAGAACAAATGATTCAAGTTCTGTGGTTCTGTTGGGGGAAAAAAAGAAAGAAAGAAAAGAAAAAAAGCTGGGAGGAGTTCATCTAAGAGATATCAATATCTATATAAAAGAAGAAAGGGAAATGAAAACAAAGAAAAAACAAGTAAACTAGTAATGACAAAAACACAACAGCAACAATAAACAAGAACTAAACAACAACAAGAAAGAAAAAAAAGGAAGCAGGGCAGTTTGGCAAGGTTTTGTTTTTTATTTTTTATTTTTTGCATTGGCACAGTAAGTATTGGAGAAATTAGAAAGGGAATTTCTTTGGTCTAAGAGATACAGGATTGGAACATAATGCCATGGGAACAACTACAGGCTCCAGGTATGCACATTGTCTAACTCCAAGGTCTTTTTATGGTGTCAGGAAATATTCTGCTCAGATTTGCTTGTCAAAATCAGTCCTCTGTCATTAGAGATCTTGATATTTGCACAGATCCTAAGACAAAGTCAAGGATAGAGTTTTTCTTTATGGTTCCAGAAGTCTGATCCGTCTCGGTGTTGTAGTCATTCTTCTGTAATTAGTAATCTTGGTTTTTGCACAAATCCTAGGATGAAGCCTAGAATAGAATCTTTTCTTATGATTCCAGAAGTTCTGCTCAGTCGTGGTTGTCAAAGTCAAACCTCTGGAATTAGAGATCTTGGTTTTTGTACAGATCCTAGCTCAAAGGCTAGGCTTGGGTCTTTCTTATTAGTCCCAGGAAGAGTTCTGCCTAGTCACTGTTGTTAAAGTCAGTCTTCTGTAATTAGTGATCTTGGGTTTTGCATAGATCTAAGAATGGACTGTCTTATGATTTCATCTTACTGTTAGATGGTGAGGTAGGGCAACCTACTCTTAGATCAAGTTGTTGGTGTTTCCTTATCTTCAGGGTGTCAAATCAACCTGGTCCAAGTTGGTGCCAGAGTGGTATTAGGAACTCCCCGGGGAGAAGTGTGATTTCTGGTGCTGTTGCAGGAAACTGTATCAGTTCTATGGTTTGGATCTGGGGTTCCTGGTTGGATAGTCTCTGTCCAATCACCTGGTGTCTGATTTGAGTCCCCATGGCAAATGTTCAGGGTGGGAGTTGCTTCTGTATTATAAAATGGGTTCTTATTCTGTCGCGCATGCAACATGGATGCCTCCATTATTAAGGGAAGCACACACCAGATGTGTCTATTGGCTTCTCTGGTGCAGTGGCTGATTTTCCCCCAAGAAATATATCAGCCAGAAGGCCTGTTGGAGAAGTCAATCATAACCCCTGCGTGAATTACTGGTTATGTTTCTATTATGTTCATGACATGCGGTGACATTATATATCTCTTTTATTTGGCTTTGTCTCCCTTGCAAAACGACAGAAATTCAGCCTCAGTCATTGTGCTGTCAAAAGAAATTTCAGTACCAAAGTTCCCCACTGGCTAAGTATACTTGCAACTCAAAGATTGAGTCCAGTCAGTTGCCAGCTACCTGTCTTTCTGTTTTCAGCTTTTAGGTAGTAAACAAATAACTCCTATCTTTCTTGCATTTCACTAAGTCCTGCAGGCTGCTAAATTTTGTAGCAAAACCAGTTTTCTCTTTGTTATAAGAAGTTTCTTGTAAAACCAGAACACCTCCTTTCTAAACTAGAACTTCCTCCCTTTCAGCAAAGGATTTCTTTTCATCTGTATTGCTAGTACTTTTGATATGTATATTCTAGGGCTTGGTATTATTGTCTTCTTTCTCCTAAGATTCTCTGCCCTTTGTTTCCCCAGAAATACCTTGCATACCAGAGTTGTGCTTAAAAAGATCAGCTGAAAATGTAAAGTTTGTCTCTAATCTGTAGCACTTTTGATGCAGACACGGGTCCCCATACAATGCATTTTGTGTGGTCTCAATTATTTCATATTTTATATTTTTCTGTTCATGTACCCATTTTTCTCTTGTAAAAGAACTCCATCCCACTAGAATTGCTCAGACACAGGAAGCCTGCAGCATTATCCCTAGTATATAAGAGCTTGTTTCTATACATACTATTTCCCCCTTTTTAGTATTGCTATGCAAAAGGAAACGGTGCCATATTATATTGCTGGTGCATTTGAGGGTGAGGATGACATGTTATATAATCTCTGTACCCTGGTTTTGACCTGAGCTTTTATTTTTTTATAGATTTTTTTTTCTGTTTTTTAATATAATTTTTATTTTGATCATAGTGGCTTACATATTGTTGACAATAATATTTTAGGTACATATTTACATAAAATCAGGGGGATTCCCATCACCAAATTGTCCTCCCTACACCTCCGTTTTTGTCCTACTTCTCATATCCTCTTCCCTCACCCCCAGGGTTGCTAGAATATGTGGTCCCCTCTGTATCTAGCCTACTACTTAGTAGTCTTACACCTGTTTGGCCCTGGTGCCTCCCTTATTTCCCCCTCTAACTGGGGGGCAGGACTAGCTAGTTCAAGTTACGGGTTTTGTTTGAAGAAGAGAAAAGTAATAAACTGGGGTAAAAGTCTAATATGCCGAAAATAAGCGGGATTCTTCTAGAGGCTCTCATCATCGGTTTGAGAGACGAAGGAGAAAAAGTAGGTGAAACACTCCACCAGTACAAAAAGTAGTGTCAAATATCCAGTGAGGACTCCAACAATAACGATAAGCACCACAAAAAAAAAAAAAAAGAAAGAAAGAAAGAAAAGAAAAGAAAAGAAAAGAAAAGAAAAAAAGAAAAAACGCCATGGTCTTGATATAAGAAACATGGCATAGCACATAAAGAAAGAACAGAAAGAAAGAGAAAAAATAAGTATATAACTGGGGACAACAACTTCAATAATCACATCCAAACAGAGAAATTGACCAAAAATAGATAGGTAAATAAAAATAATAATAATAATAAATGAAGATAAAATAATATATAAAAAATAAACAATGTTTTGTGCTTTTTGTTTTTGTTTTTTCCCTCCTGCCCTGGCACAGTAAATATTGGGGTCATTCAAAAAGGAATTCACTTGGCCTAAGAGATATGGGATTTCTCCCTCCTTGGAGTATATTGTCATGGGATTAACTATAGACTCTGTTCAGGATCATTTACTCTCCCGGTGGTGCTTTTGTGGTATTTGGAAGACTTCTGCTCTGTCCTGGGTCATACAATCAGGCCTTTGTGTCTAGAGATCTCAGTATCTGCACAGATCCAGGGGTGCGACTTATGATGAAGTCAGTCTTTGTGGTTCTAGAAGTTCTGTTCCCTCAGTGTCATTTTAATCCATCTTCTGTGGTTGGTGATCTTGGTCTTTGCACTGAACCTAGGATGGCACCTAGGATAGCATCTTTTTTTGTGCTTCCAGAAGCCCCATTCTGTTACAATGGTCTCTGCCACACCTTTGGAGCTGGGGATCATGTTTATTGTGCAGGTCGTAGTTCAAACCCTAGACTAGGGCTTTTTTTATTGGTCCCAGTCTGTATACAGTCTGGTCATGGTTCTAGCAGCCAGTCATCTGTAACTCGCAATCTTGGCTTTTGGACCTACCAAAGGGTGACAAGTCTTCTGATTTTGTCTTGTCGTTAGCTGGTAAGGCAGGATAACCTGCACTTAGATCAAGTTGTTCCCATTTTCCTAGTTGTCAGGGTATCATATTAGAGCTGGCACTTGTTGGTGACCCCGCAGTATTAAGGCTGTCCCGGATGGGAATTGTTTCCTGTAGCAGTTGTGAAGAACTGTGTCATTTCTATGTCTGGGATCCAGGGTTCAAGGCTGGACGGATGGTATCTAATCATCTGAGGTCTAAGTTAATTCCACATGACATATTTTCAAGGTAGGAGATATCCCTGTATTGTAAACAACTATGAGTTCCTATCCCTAGTAGATAAGAGCTCTTTTTTATATGTAAGATTTCCCCTTTTTTAGTGTGCCTTTGCAGGGGAAATGGTGCTACATTATATTGTCAGTGCATTTGGGGATGGTCAAAGAGGAAAACAGAAACAGGTTACATACCCAAAAAAGATATAAAAAAAAGGAAAAAGGAAAAAAATCGGTAACAAAAATGTATGTTCTTACATATGTATATGTAGGACAGACATTTTTTTTAAAAAAATGAGTTAGCAAAGTATTTATAGGACCAAAGTGATGCAAAAGACTACCTTACATTTGGGGAAAAGCAGGTAAAGAGAGGGTGTAATACAGGTCTTATGCTTATGTTGGAAGTACAGGTTTTCCCATTGTCTTTTGGGTTTTTCTTGTGGGGTGTGGGTTCCCAGGCACTTTTCCATCACACTCCCTGACCTTCTTCAGATTGGCAAAGGTTTGCGGCAGGGAGGTCCTGGAAAAGTTCTTGCTTTGGGGCTACTTTTGGGACTAAGTCCGGTTTCAAGTAACAGTCCACGTTAGGGGGAGTTGATAGGGAAGGCCGCACAGCATGAGTCCGCAGGGGAGTTGGCTGCCTTTTCTTGCAGGAGACGAGGTGTGGGTTTGAATGGGTGTCCCTTCGGCTTGGGTGCTGGGTACTGGTTCGTCAATCTTGATGCCTAACAGATTAAGGACTGAGGGTGAAGAGTTTTAATAGGGTGGGAGGTCTGATTGGGATTGAGGGGTGAAGGGATAGTTGGGTTTCCAGAGGGGGGAAAAGGGGAGGTATATGGAAGGGGTAGGAAGGGAGAAAAGAGAAAATACATTAGATAAAAAGGGAGAAGAAAAAGGAAAAAAGGAAAGAGAAGAATAGAAAAGAAAAAAATAAAAGAATTTTTATTGTGGTAAAAATGAATTGCAAATCTTTCGCAGTAATATTTAAGGCAATACTGACAATGAATGAGAGGCATTCCCACAACCGGTGTTGTCCTGCCTCCGTCCCTGTTCCAAGCATGCATCCCCCATCTTTATCCTTTACCCCTTTAATACTAGAGGAACTGTTTCCCACTTGTACAGCTTGTTGTAGATTTGGTATAATGACCATATGACTGTCTTGTTCTGATACCATGGTGGGGAAAGGCAAACAAAAGAAAGAGAAAAACTAGGCGAAGACCGTCTAGATCAGGGGTCTCAAACTTTCGGCCCTGGCCCTCCGTACAACTGTGACCCACAGCTGACCTTCAAATATCGCAGTATTCATGATTATTCACTTACCGAATAATTGCCATTAAAATCGCATTAGTAAGAAAAAAATCACATTAAACATTAGCATACCCCGAGCAGTTCCGTTTGGAGTATGTAAATGTTTAATGCGACTTTTTGTGATTTTTTTTCTTACGAATGCGATTTTTTATTGAGAATATTTAGTAAGCAGTAATCGTGAATACTTTGCGCCTAGTGCAGATGTCATTTCCACTGTTCCTGCCTGCTGTCCCTTGCATTACCGGAGGCCTAAGGGAGAAAAGGGAGAGAAGTTTGTTACAGAATTAGATTTTGTTATACCTTCATCATGACTTCATCAAAGCCTGCAGTGAAGAGAAAGAACGATGATGAGCACAGACAATTTCAGGAAAAGTGGGAGATGCAGATTTCTTTGTTGAGCACAGGGGCACCCCACATGTTTTATTTGCTCAGAGAAAGTTGCAGTGCACAAGGAATACAACTTGAAATGCCATTATTCAACTAAACATGCTGAGGAATGTGCAAAGTATCAAAGAAATGAGAGAGCCAAGCAGATTGCCAGTCTTAAAGCATGTCTAATGAGGCAACAAGATTTCTTCAATAAAGCAACCAAAGAGAATGTTGCATCAGTCGAAGCTAGTTACATGGTTAGTGAGATGATTGCTAAGGCAGGGAAACAATTCACAGAAGGAGAGTTTGTTAAAAAAAATGCATGTTACAGGCTACAAGTATTATCTATCCGGAAAAGAAAGGTCAGTTTAGCAAAATCAGCCTTTCTGCCAACACTGTGGCAGAGCGCATTTCTGACATGTCAAGTGACATTTATCATCAACTGTGTGAGAAAGCCAAATATTTTGATGCATACTCAGTTGCTCTTGACCAGGGCACAGATATAACAGATACTGTGTAGCTCACAATTTATGTCCATGGTGTTGATTGCAATTTTGAATTGACAGAGGAGCTGCTCACAATAATTCCAATGCATGGCCAGACCACCGCTAATAAGATATTTTGACATCTGTGTGATGCCATTGAGATTGCAGGTTTGCCATGGAAGATGTTTGTTGGAATAATAACCGATGGAGCACCATTGATGACAGGGAGGAAAAATGGACTGGTGGCACTTGTTCAAAAAAAACTTGAAGAGGAAGGTGTAGAGAAGGCCATTGTTCTTCACTGCATTAAACATCATCAGGCCCTTTGCAGTAAATGCCTCTGTGTGACAATGTGATGTCTGTTGTTGTGAAATGGATCAACCAAATTAGATCCAGAGGCTTAAAGCACAGGAGGTTCATCCTTTTTTAGAGGAAATAGAGTCAAAATATGGAGATGTGCTCTATTTCACCAAGGTACGTAGGCTCAGCAAGGGAAATGTCCTGAAAAGATTTTTTGAGTTGAGAGAAGTGAAAGCCTTCATGGAGAAGAATGGGAATGCTGTTTCTGAGTTGAGTGATCACAAATGGCTCATGGACTTAGCTTTTCTTGTTTACATTACACATAAGCTGAATGTACTAAACAAGATGTTACAAGGCCCGGGGCAGCTTATCAGTGCTGCCTATGACAATGTGAGAGCATTCTCCACAAAATTTACGTTATGGAAATCCAAGCTCTCTTAGACAAACCTTTTCCATTTCCCAGCATGCAAGGAAC
Organism: Suncus etruscus; assembly: GCF_024139225.1. Classification (NCBI taxonomy): domain Eukaryota; kingdom Metazoa; phylum Chordata; class Mammalia; order Eulipotyphla; family Soricidae; genus Suncus; species Suncus etruscus. The sequence continues at coordinate 68,909,761 of NC_064863.1, read as the reverse complement.
TTGTGGAAGCAGGCATACCATTCAGTGGTGAGAAATATGTTGATGCTATTTTTTTTTTTTTTTTTTGGTTTTTAGGCCATACCCAGAGGTGCTCAGGGGTTACTCCTGGCTGTCTGCTCAGAAATAGCTCCTAGCAGGCACGGGGGACCATATTGAACACCAGGATTCGAACCAACCACCTTTGGTCCTGGATCAGCTGCTTGCAAGGCAAATGCTGCTGTGCTATCTCTCCGGGCCCCATGTTGATGCTATTTTTAAGCTAGAGAAAGAATTTGATTACAGATTTGCAGACTTCAAAAAGCACAGAGCCACTTTCCAAATTTTTGTGGGCCCCTTTTCCTTTGATGTGCAAGATGCCCCTCCTGTGATTCAAATGGAGCTCATTGACCTGCAATGCAAAGCCAAGTTCAGGGAGATTAGTGGAAAAGCAGACATGCATTGGCAATTTTTGAGAGAATTGCCCTCCAGCTTCCCTGAACTTTTCCAAATGTTCAAACGCACCATGTGCCTTTTTGGGAGCACATATTTGTGTGAAAAGTTATTCTCCACATTGAACTTCAACAAGTCACAGTACAGGTCTACACTTAATGATGATCATCTTCAAGTCATACCGAGGGTCTCAACTTCTTCCTCTCTCAAGCCAAATGTGGTTCAAATTTGTGAGAAGAAGCACTGTCAAGTCTCTGGCAGCAATGAATAGGCAAAAGATGCCTTGTTCAGAAGAACTGTTCATGATCTTCAATCAATGTTCTATTCATGTTCAGAAGAAATAATTAAAACTGTTAATAATGACGTTTGAGGACTTTTTTTGTGAAACCCCTTATGCGGCCCTGCCTCACCCCAACTTTGCCTCCTGCAGCCCCCAGGCAAATTGGGTTTGAGACCCCTGGTCTAGATGTTATATGTATCTATTTAGAAGAAGGAAGGGCATATAGAAGAAAAAAGTAACAAGCATCTCAAAAACAAAAAGTAATAAGGGAGTAACAACATAAGTACAAAAAGAATTAAAAAAAAAAAAGAATAAACCAAAACCAGAACCCATCAGCTATGGTAAAAAACAAAAACAAAGACAAAAAAACAGCAACAACAACAAAAACTAAAATAAAAATATAATAATAAAATGAAAAATGCAGAGGAGCAACTTCTTAAAAAAGGGTTCTTCTTCTTCTTCTTCTTCTTCTTCTTCTTCTTCTTCTTCCTTCTTCCTTCTTCCTTATTCTTTCTTGTTTTCTTCTTCTTCTTCTTCTTCTTCTTCTTCTTCTTCTTCTTCTTCTTCTTCTTCTCCTTCTCCTTCTCCTTCTCCTTCTCCTTCTCCTTCTCCTTCTCCTTCTCCTTCTCCTTCTCCTTCTCCTTCTCCTTCTCCTTCTTCTTCTTCTTCTTCTTCTTCTTCTTCTTCTTCTTCTTCTTCTTCTTCTTCTTCTTCTTCTTCTTCTTCTTCTTCTTCTTCTTCTTCTTCTTCTTCTTCTTCTTCTTCTTCTTCTTCTTCTTCGTTGGAGGCTGTTACAGCTAAAGAGCAAAATGGAGTCTCTGATGCCTGAAACATAAGACCTGTGTACGTGACAGGTGGGCACTGTGGCATTTACCCCCTGGACCTAAAAGAAATGTTAAACAAACAAGTCAGATGTCCCAGTAAACCGCTGGAGTTGCTAAGATAAGATCATACATCCTGGGCCCGGAGAGATAGCACAGCAGTGTTTGCCTTGCAAGCAGGCGATCCAGGACCAAAGGTGGTTGGTTCGAATCCCGGTGTCCCATATGGTCCCCTGTGCCTGCCAGGAGCTATTTCTGAGCAGACAGCCAGGAGTAACCCCTGAGAATCGCCGGGTGTGCCCCCCCCCAAAAAAAAAACACACAAAAATAATCACACATCCTGTTACGCTACCATTGTGAAAGAATGTTTGTGCCCCATAAAGATAATGTAAAACTGGAAATTCCATCTTGCACAACCCCCCTACTTTTCTACAGATACCATTGAAAAGTACTGAAAGCTACTTCCTTATGCTGTAGAACTATATAAGCTTGTCTTGCTTTAATAAGTTCAGCTCTTGATCAGCAAGCTTGACTTGAGCTCATTTCTTTCCAAGTCCCTTTCCTCCTTTTTAGGTCAGATCCCACTCATGACCCACGAATTACTTCGTGATCCTCAGTCCACCCTGCGGGCAGGGTCCTGGGGGGTCACACTTCTTCTTCTTCTTCTTCTTCTTCTTCTTCTTCTTCTTCTTCTTCTTCTTCTTCTTCTTCTTCTCCTCCTCCTCCTCCTCCTCCTCCTCCTCTTCTTCTTCTTCTCCTCCTCCTCCTCCTCCTCCTCCTCCTCTTCTTCTTCTTCTTCTTCTTCTTCTTCTCCTCCTCCTCCTCCTCCTCCTCCTCCTCTTCTTCTTCTTCTTCTTCTCCTCCTCCTCCTCCTCCTCCTCTTCTTCTTCTTCTTCTTCTTCTTCTTCCTCCTCCTCCTCCTCCTTCTTCTTCTTCATTTTTCATAGGCACATTAAATATTGGGAAAATTAGAACAGGAATTTCATTGGCCTAAGAGATGCAGGGTTTCTCCTAAGCAAGACGTTTTCTTCAGAATTTTGTACTAAGCATAATAAAAAACGAACTTAAAATAATAATTATATATATAATAAATAAATAAGGGGCCAGAGAGATAGTATGGAGGTAAGGCATTTGCCTTATATGCAGAAGGACAGTGGTGCAAATTCCTGCATCCCATATGGTCACCTGTGCCTGCCAGGAGTGATTTCTGAGTCTAGAGCCAGGAGGAACCCCTGAGTGCTGCCGGATGTGACCCAAAAACCAAATAAAAATAAAAAAAAATAAATAAGGATGGAGGAGGCTACCTTTACTTTTGAAAATAAACACACTCAGATGTATAACTATTGAGGTATTAAAAATAGAAGGGAAATATAGATATCATCATTGACTCTTTTGATATTCTTCAGGGGAGTGAGATCAGGGCACTTTTTTATCCCACACATTCATTTGGATGTCTTATTGAGTTTGAGAGCTGGTTTGCAGCAGTTAAGGGATCAGGTAGTGTCCTTGAGCTGAGTGAGAGTCCTTCTGGAGCTGAATCCAGTTAGCATGTACCAGTTCTTACTAGGGGTGTGTATGAGATGGGCCACATAGAATGAGTCAGCAGGAGTGGTGGTTGCAGCTTCTTGCTGGAGTATGAGATGTGGGACTGAGGGTGTGTCCTTTCATTTTGGGAGATGGGTAGTGGCTTTTGGGATGGGAGGTCAGTCTCGGTACATAATGAGTTAAGAACTGAAGGTAAAGAGGGTTAAATGAGGAGGGAGATTGTATCAAAATTGGGAGGACAAGAGAACAGATGTTCTGAAAGGGGTGAGGGATAATATATAAGGGGCTATATACAATATAGGCATGCATTGTTTACAATATAAATTGAACAGATAGGGGAGTCCACTTATAAACCCATGCCCACTTATAGATAGACTTTAGAGATCTATTCATAAGTTGTTGTTGGAGTCCTGACCCTCATAGGATGGGTCTGAGCATTTAGGAAATAATTGAATTAAGATAAGATAATTAGCTAAAATATAGATTAAAAGAGAAAGGAGAAAAATAAAGAAAAAAAGTGAAGGGAAAAAATAAAGAAAAAAGAAGTAAAAAATTTAGGCTGGTGCCTCGGAGTGGGGAGGTTTTTCCAATTTCTAGGCACTTTGGCACTTCATCAATGGCAGGGGTAAACTTTGCTTAATGAAGCTCTCAGGAGATTGTGGCTAGAGCATTTTAGGATAAGCATGATTTTCACATCTAAAGTACTAAACAATATGGTAGTGAGCACTATAAGAAATGTCTATTTTATGTAGTATCATCTGCTGTGTCTTTTGCATCTAGGTTCCTTTCCTAAAATCAAACTGACAGTATGGGCTTTATGATTTAATAGTAACAGGTTGAATTGAAGAAGAAGAAAGAAGAGAAAAAAGAAGAAAGTTAAAAGAGAAAAAAGAAAAATAAGAAAAAGGGATAATTGTAATTTGCAAAAATATACTTGATGAGTGGGAACTGTAACTTAAGTCTGTGGTGCTCAGTTTTCTGTTTCAGTGGTCTCAGTGGTTATATGCTTTAGGTCCTAATAGAAGACATAATTAAAAGGAAATGGGTGAGATTGAGTGCCAAATTGCAAAATTAGTGTGTCTACACTATGTCTCCAAGAGCCATGTGGACAAAGAAGCTAAAGAGTTATTTTATACCTAATAAAATTAAGGTATTAGAACATATTGATTATAAGCACTGCAAGAGAAGTCCCTGGCTACCAGTCTTATTCCGCACCTAGTTCTGTGAAACATTATTAGTTCATTAGAACATTATTATAGGCCTTTGTAGTGAGAGGTTGAATGAATACCAATTCACTCTAAACAGGTGTTTCCATTGTTTACCTCAAATAAGTGATATCATTCTGTATTTTTTTCTTCTTCTTCTGAATTACTTCATTTAACATAACATTTTCTAGTTCTGTCCATGTTGCTGCAAATTGCATAATTGTATCATTTCTAACTGCTATGTAGTATTATTCTATTGTGTATAAGTACCACATATTCACGATCCACTCATCTGTTTTTGTACATCTAGGTTGATTCCAAATCTTGGCTATTGTGCTGAGTGCTGAAATGAATAGTGGTATGCATACATAATTTTGGATGAATGTCTTTCTATCTTGGGGATAGGTACCCAGGAGTGCAGTTGCTGGGTCAGATGGCAGCTCAATTCTGAGTTTAATGAGAACCCTTCATACTGTTTTCCATAAGGTTTGGACCAGACAGCATTCTCACCAGCAGTGGAGAGTTCTTGATTTTGAATTTGAAGCTGTATAGGGTGTTAATAGTCTGTCCCAGAGCAAATTTTATTTGAAATATTTTCTGGCTAATGTCTCTTAACTGTTAGAGGGGAAAATGTTGTTTGCCTTTCTCCACAGTACTGAGAGATAGTTGAGTCTATCCTTGTTTTCGCATATCCTCATTATTGCTCAGAAATAAGATGACTAAATTTCCTTTGCCAGGAAGTATCCCAGGGACTGCCTAGTTTTTGCACTGAATGTCCAATGTCTATGGACACCTTCCAGATTGGGGGAAAATGCAATGGTTGCTCTAATAATTAAAGTTCTTCCAACTGCCATTAGGTGAAAGTGATTTGATCAATTATTGGTCAGTACTAGAAATTGTTTCCCTGAATTGCTATACTATTGCTATACTACACTACACTACACTACACTATACTATGCTATACTATATGTACATATAACATTGCTATTCTTATATGGGTCAATACATAAATAAAATATGAAATGAAAAATTCCTTGGTTGAATAATTATCCAAACAAATGAACAAAAGAATGGCAACATGATTAGTATTCGATTCAACCTTCTTTTTCTTGCCTGTAGTTAGGAAAAAGTTTAGGTGAAGAGTAAATGCAGGACATAGAGATTTTGAAGAGCCAATATCAAATTCAATAAATTTTGCCACATGGATTTATGACAAGGTGAATTCTTAGATAATTTTGTAGAGATCCAGAAGAGGAGCAGGCAATGAGTTAAGAAGGTAGGTGTTGATAGTAGGGACAGAAGTAAAGAGAGTAAGACTAACCTTCCACATAGATGGCCTGGTTTCAATCCATGTCACTATATGTGGTCCCTTGAGTATAGAGCCAGAAATAAGACCTGTGCACTTCTGGATGTGATCAGAAAACAAAAATAAAACACCTGTTAAGAGACCACAGAGTCGCAAAATGGATCAATAAGCTGAATCCAGCATTCTGCTGCCTACAAGAAACACATCTGAATAGTCAGAACAAACATAGACTCAAAAATCAAAGATTGGAGGACAATCATCCAAGCAAACAGCTCCCTTAAAAAGGATGGAGTGGTCGTATTAATATCAGATGACACAAACTTTAGACTTAGAAAAGTTACAAGTGACAAAGATGGACATTTTATAATAATCAAGGGATATGTACAACAGGAAAAAAATCACCCATTAGCCTGTAAGTCCTAGAAGGTTGTGAAACAAAGGCATCTTTATTAAAGAGCTCCTTAAATAGCTTACAAATGGGTGGGGGGATCTCTCAAAGGACTGAATGCATGTCCTGCACCAAATACACTCATGTACACCACCACAGATCTCAAAACCAAATGTCACCCCAAGAGTTTACAAATCTGGTTTCATAGCAAAGACAATGGAAACAAAAAGTTAAATACACATTAAAACAACCCACAGAAGAATTGGTAAAATGTTACTATCTATGTCTATCAAGGTGATGAACTGAAGGGTGAGAGAAAATTTAAGAACACTGGTGAAGGGAAGTTGACACTGATAATAGGATTAATGGTTGAATATTCTGTCTAAAATTCAGCTAGGAAAAACTTTGTAAATCATAGTTTTTAAAAGAAAATTAAGAAAATGTTATTTTAGCAAAATGCTATTAAGACCCTTAGAAATGTTTGCCCCCAAACAACAATTTAGTTAGAATGAAAAAGAGGCCATTGTCTGCTCCTGCTACTGTCAATCATTAGGTTTCCTGTATTCCTGTTACTGTCAATCATTTTGATGCCATGTGGCTTTGTAGCCCCTGCATCCTGAAACCTGGCGAGACTCTTAGTTTTTAAAAACCAATTTGGACAAGAAGAGAGTTATAGAAGAGAAGAAAGTAGATGTACAATGGGCAAGCAAAATATTTGAACGCAAACTTCAACTGCTCAGGTTGAAAGACTTTGTATCTAGAGCTTGGGATACAAGGCAGTAGGATGAAACATTTTGAGGCACACAGAACTTTCCACTGTCCCGGGGACTCTTTTCCCTCTCATTTCTATCCCTGGTGAAATAAAACGGTGATGATTAAACAAAAAAAGGGGGGTGGGGGGGTAAATTGCCTTCCTTAAGTAGCCGCTGTGCAGCTTGAGCAAAGCCAGCTTGCTTCTGGGGGCCAGAGGAGGAGGTGTGGTGCAAAGAGTGGGCAACACTTCTCTGGGAGAAGTCCACTTTTGGATTTCCCAAGCACAGCGGTTGAAATCACTAGACCGGATAGGTTTTCTATTTCCCCAGAGTTGCAAAAACACTTTTGTTTTTTCGAAGCAATTCTGTCCCCTTCCTAAGTCGACTAGCTTTTAGTCACAGCCAACTTAGCACGAACCCACAAGTGTGCGTGAGGCTGGGCCAACCGCAGAGGAGACCCCGCCCTCGCCCTTAGGCGCTCATTAACATTGACTCTGATGTCACTGGGCCAGATCAAGCTCTGGGCCTGGGCCACCCCCCGAGCGGCCGCCCTACCTAAGATTTGGGAGCAAATCTTAGCCCCCGGAGCGCGTCCAACCACCCCCCTTTCCTCTCCAAAGGGGGCAAAGGGCCTGAACCGAGCCAGAGCAGCGCTGCCCAAAGAAAAGTTTGCTGCACCGAGAGGACTGGGCAGACGGCCGCGCAGAGGAGCTGGACGACAAACTCTCCACTTGCAAGTTTGTGCCGCCATCGCATGGGCCCTGGAGCGCCAACCCCGAGGCCCTAGGCGCTCGGCCCCAGGCCCTGGAGGGGCCCTCTGTGCGTCGGAGCTGGGCGATCGGGAGTGGAAAGGATCGGATCCAGCCTTCTTGGGGGATTCCTCCAGAGTTCCGGCACGGTCAGCCTGTCTCCGAGTTTCCCTTTGTCCTCCTAGGACCTCCTTTCCTCCCTTCTTCCCTCCCTCTGTCAATCACCGGGTCCCGCTGCCCCAGGCGCCAGCGCCCCAGCTGCTTGCTGCCACAACCCCAGGACGCATTCCTGGTGCCTCCTAGCAAGTTTTCCCCGCCAAGCCGAGATCAGAAGGGTTGACAGCAGAAAGTCACCGTCCCCGGGCCAGAGGATGGTGGCCGGGCTGCCCCTGGCCCGCAGTCCCGGGAGCTGGCTGGTCCTCGGGCTGTGGCTGATGATGCTGTACGGTTTTGGGGGCCTGCTGAGTGCCGAGGAGCAACCCTCCTGCAAAGGAGCTTTCGATCTCTACTACGTCCTGGACAAGTGAGTGCCTGGGGCAGGGCTGAAGTCTCTAAGGCGAGGGCGTTGCTGCAGGAGCAGCGGCTGGGGAGGTTGGACGTGTGTGCACACGCGGGACTGGGGGTATTGGAAAACCCACACTGCAAGCCTTGTGTCTCTCTAGGGCGAGGGATCTCTGAGGACTAGGATGCAGGAGCTACCTGCATGAGTGTCTGTGGATGTGGTTTATCACAGCTGGACACTCACAGGGCCTCTGGGGAAATGGGGCTAGGTTACCCCCTGCGTCCATGGAACCCAAGCAAGCTAGAGCCCTCTGTCCTCGACCCCTCCGCCCCCTTTCGACTGTCAAAGTGGGCCTGGTTTTCTCCTAATCTTGATTACTATCTCCAAGAAAAGCCCTGGCTTAACATACTCAATGTGATTTCATTTCCTGCCTAGGAAAGCTGTGTTTATTTTGAGGAACTCTGACCTGTTAGGTGTTTTCCCCAAGGTGGACTGATCTGAATGTCTTTATCACTGAAGTTGCAAGTAGAGACACCTTAGCTGGAAGAAAGTGCTTTGTAACTCCCAGATCTATGTTTTCTTTATTAATGAGCTCAATTGCATTTTTTTTTTGGTTTTAGGTCTGGCAGTGTGGCCAATAACTGGATCGAAATTTACAATTTTGTCCAGCAGCTGACGGAGAGATTTGTGAGGTACTTCCACTTTACTTTTGAATTTGGGGACTTGGTAGTGGGAGGAAGGAGACACAATTATGCCTCCAGCTGGGAAAGCCTTGACCAATATGCTGCTTTTTAAGTGCCTCAAGGCGGTTCTTCCACAGGCTGTTATTTGTACACTCCTTCAGTTGCTGAGGGCTTATTTCATCTGGATCCCAGAAATTTGGCCCAGGTTCTGGGGAAGCATCTTCAAATACTACTCCAAATGTCTTTTTGTTTCTGAATTTTCATCTGTTTTGAGTTTCAGTTATGCTTTCTCATAATTTATCACATTAGAAATTTATGCTAATAGTATCCACAATATAGTTTTTTTTCCACACAGTTCTTACTATTGTAGAGGTCCTTATTTTTTTTTTTAAAAGTGTTGGTAAACTTCAAATGAACATGTGTTAATAACCCACTACCAGAAAAGGCACTTGTGTGTGTTTAAAGAGAGGACTTGTGTTTACACACTGTGTGGGTGTGTGGGCGGTTTAAAATTTAACTGTTCTATATATGCAAAAGTCTTCTTAGCAAAGACTGAGTTTCCTTTCCTATAAAAAGCCTAACTGCTATGGAAGAAAGCTTACTCTTTGATTTTTGAGGTAGTTAGGATGAGTAGCCTCTTTTCTAGAAAAATAACCCCAAGACTTTAGAGGCTTTTTTTCCTCTCCTTTGTTCTTTTTAAGGAAAAAAAAATGCAGTGATCTAATGCAAATTTATCAAGATAATGGAAAAGACAGACAAAGGAGCTGTATCATTAAATATTGCTTCTTTCAGTCTTGTTAGCCCAAATGTTTTCTGTAAAACAGGCTTAGATGATCAAAACATTTTGAAAGTCATGTTGCAAGTAACTTCAAACAATCTGTAGAGGCCTAGGCATTCCTTGCTTTCAGTTATTGGCAGCAGTAAATTTATCCCTATAAAAATGTATGCCTGTCCATGTTCAATCATCGGACTCCTGCTGAAGCAGCCAAGTATAACATTCATTTCTGGACAGAGTCTGAGGTAAAACCACCTAGAAAAGAAGAATAAATTCGACATCTATATCCTTAGAATGCAAAAGAATCAGTTGTTTATAAATATTTGTCTGACTTATTCCCAAGAGTCCGCAGTTTCACATAGATTTTGATGAAGAGTAATGGGTCAGGTGCAAACATTTTAAGGAAGTAGGGTTTTATTTATTTGATTGAACTTAAAGTTGGAATTTTTTAATGTGTAGTTCCCTGATTCAAGCTTAGTTGTTCAGTGACTAATCATATATAGCAGGAAGTGAATAAAGGTCCATGACTGAAAAGAATACCTTTTAAAATGTGTAAACTTTTGAGAGGATTCTGATTGCCAGTTTATAAACCTTAGTTTAGATCTTTGTCCTGTGAGATAAAGGCCTAAAGCCTCAAAGATGTACCTACATGAGGTAATTATTGCTAATTGGAAATCTGATGTTTGAGACTTAGAAAATGCTTAATCCAGACTTGATTTATTATTTTGTTTCTCTTTGTCCATAGTATACTTTTAGTTTTCTGACTTCAGAATAGCTTTCTAATTGGACTCATATCATAGTTATGGTGATTTAACCTAATTGGCTGCTCTCCATCTCTAAATAATGTCAATGATAATAATATTGGAGAGGGGAAAAAAGGCATTTCTACAAAATAATTTTACATGGTTTCCAATTGCTTTTCTTAGTCTCTTCCTAAATGCATTATTTGTGGTTTATGGAGAGTGCTTGAGTGCAGAGAAACTCAGACTAAACCCAAAATGACTTATGCATCTGTAATATTGAATAGAATTAGTTTATCTACTTAGAGAGTTTCATTTAAAAGATGCCTGGACCATTCAGTGAGACAGATTTTTAAATGCAACTCCCTAGCAATACATCTATATCATGCCGATATTTCTTCCAAAAATGTCTTAACTGTCTCTTTTCTTATTTTGCAGCCCTCAAATGAGATTATCATTTATTGTGTTTTCTTCTCAAGCAACCATTATTTTGCCATTAACTGGAGACAGGTTGGTGCATTATCATTTCACTACAGGCTCTTAGTAGAGACTAATCTTAAAGGAATGATTGATATCTCCAAGTGGTGTTTCAGGCCTCTTCATGGAATCAAGCAAATGCACAGACAATTCTGTTCTCTACACTAATAGAGGGGAAAGGCAGTAAATGAGCAATGTAAAAGAGCAGGTAATCTGAAAATCAATATCACTTATACTATCTGTAGAATGTACAATTTACAATGAAGCCCCACTTGGCTTTAGTTGTATATTCATTACTTCCACTTAGACCTTCTCTCTTACAATAAGTTTTTGCACAATTTTCTTATTTAGAGGTAATATATTAATCAGCTAGGAATTTCAGAGCATTAGGAGGCATAAGATGTGACTCTATTTGGAAATTTAGTAAATTTCACAGGCATCCTGGATTACACTGAAGTTCACTGAACTGAGTATTTATAAAGAAAATTGCTTTATTTATCTATCTATTTCTTTCCTTTCTTTGTAGCTTTTTCCAAGCACAGTATGTTATTTGGCAATTTACTTATTATTTTCACACACTGTAATAAGTTACTTGTTTTTTACATATATTAAGAGATAACTGCTTCAGGAACTAAATTTTTGTATGTGATCAACGTTCCATAGCCAGAAGAAAATTTTCTACAATAAAAAAAAAACACCTTTTGAAGCCAGAGCGGTGACACAGAGGTAGGGCGTTTGCCTTGCACATGTCTGACCTAGGACGGACTGTGGTTCAACCCCCCGGCATCCCATATGGTCCTCCAAGCCTGGAGCGATTTCTGAGCACCTAGTCAGGAGTAACCCCTGAGCATCACTGAGTGTGGCCCTGAGACCAAAAACAAAAAAAAACCCAACCAAACAAACAAACAAACAAACAAAATCCACCTTTTTTAGCAGAAAGTATGACATTTTTTCATGTTTAATTTATGTAGAATGAATCAATAGTTCACTATGATTTTGAAATTAAATTTCTCCACACTGTACTTTTAGCAAAGGAGGCTGGTGTACTTTGTTTTACCTAATACACAGTTTTCTGAAAAGTTATGTGTGAATGTTTTTAAAAATAAATAAATTAAACATTATAAAACATGCCAAGAAAGCAAAACATTTTTCCCTTTGATATTTTATATAAATAAATTATTTAATCGATTCACTGTGAAATATGTAGTAATGTGATTGAGTTTGAGTCATACAATGTTCAGCACTTCATCAGTGCATATTTCCTGCCATCAATGATCCAGTTTCCATCCTACTTCCTGCTTTCCTTTTCCTTTCCTGCCTCTATGGCAGACATTCTTTTTTCTCTCTTTTTCTCTCTCCCTCTCTCCTATTATTTTTTCCTTTTAGACACAGTGATTTGTAATATTACATATGTTTCTCAAAAAAATAGAAATTGAAATTTTTAGGAATATGCCCTAGGGGCCCAAAAATCACAGAGTAGGAAAGTCCTCCTATGTTTATTGCTGTACTTTTCACAATAGCCAGAATCTGGAAACAAACCAAGTACCTGAGAACAGATGAATGGATAAAGAAACTATGGTATATTAATACTATGGAATACTATGCAGCTCTTAGGAAAAATGAAGTCATGAAATTTGCTTATAATGGGAATGGATACGTATAGTATTATATACTGATTGAAATGAGTTAGAGGAAAGGGGATAGACATAGAATGATCACGTTTTTGGTGAGATATATAAAAATAAGAATAGTATGGTAATAATATAAAAAAAATAGAGACAAGGACGAGGAGCACCAGCCCATAGTAGGAAACTTGCCACAAATAGCTGGGGAAGATAGATCAGAGAAGGGATCATTATGACATTGATAGTTAGTGATGATCACTCTGGAAATTGGGTATTGTAAGGAGATAAAGTGATATGCATGATATCCTTCAATAACAATATTGAAAGCAAATTTTTTTCTGGTTTTTTTTTTTTTTTTTGCCACACCTGGTGATGTTCAGGACTTACTCCTGGCTATGTGCTTAGAAATCACTCCTGGCTTGGGGTCCATATGGAACTCCGGGGTATTGAATTGTGCACACAGCCCTTCCTAGATGAGTGCGTACAAGACAAATGCCCTACCGCTTGTGCCACCACTCCAGCCCCAGTTTTTTTTTTTATTTTATTTTAAATTTTGTTGAAACCATTGTAATTTACAAAGTCTTTCATAATTGGATTTCAGGCATACAGTGACAGTGAATTAAGGCTATTCCCACTACCAGTGTTGACCTCCTTCCACCAAAGTTCCCAGTATGCATCCCATAACTCCACCATTAGCCCACTGGCCTGCCAGTGTAACAGGCCCATTTTAAAGTTTAGATTGTTATAGTTTGGATCTCTTGGGTCTTTTGATTTTGACTTTGGATTGGGTATTTAGTTCTGTCCTTTTTATCTCTACCAGAAAAATACAGAAGTATGAGGTAAAACAAAGTAGTTAATGTCCCAAGGTTCTATGAGAAAGGCAAAAGCCTTTATATAGAAGATACAAATAAAATTTTAAAAAGGGGGAAGGTGGCAGGATTTTTTGTTTGTTTTGTTTTTTGTTTTTGTTTTTTTAATTTTTTTTTTGCACAGGCACAGCGAACATTGAAGAAATTAGAAAGGAAAAACCGTTGGCCTAAAAATACCAGCATGTCCCTACCAGTGAAACATCCTGCTATAAAACCACTATAGGCCCTGGACATACTAATTTTCTAACCCCAAGGTATTTTTTTTAGGTTGCAGACCAAGTTTTCCTCAATCATGATTATTATACTCAGGCTTCTGTAATTAGATTTTGGTTTTTGCACAGGTCCTAGTTGAGGCCACCCTGTCAAGGAGCCTCTTCTGGTTTTATCTTTCCATTAAATGGTGAGGCAGAGAATCTGCCCTGAAAGCAAGTTGTTGCTGTTTCCTAGTCGTCAGGCTATAAATTGGGTATTGTTTAAATTTGGTGCCAAGATGGCATTAGGGCTTCCCCTGGTGAAAGTTTGATTTCTGCTACTAGTGCAAAATAACATGCCAGTTCCAAAGATGAGGTCCAAGTTTGGGGAGAATAGTTGATGTCAGACCAACTGAGGCCCAAGTCAAGTCTGTATGGCAAATATTCAGGGTTAAAGGTGCCCCCTACATTATAAAATTTGAGTTCTTATCCCTATTACATAAGAAAGTCTTTCGATACATAAGATCTTTCCATTTTAATGTGCCTATGCAAAAAGGAACAATGGCAACTTCCGCCGATTGCTTGTGAGTCTTTTGCTCCCCGTTATCCTGAATCCTCAGACCCACCAGGCAAAAGAAGGTGCAGCTACCCAGGCAGGCTGAGAAAGGCCTCACCATTTGTCCACCATTGTCCACCACCATCTAGGACTCTTATTTTATTTTATTTTATTTTTTGTTTTTTTTTTTGGGTCACACCCAGCAGCATTCAGGGGTTACTCCTGGCTCTATACTTAGAAGTTGCTCAGGGGACCATATGGGATGCCAGGATTGGAACCACCATCCTTCTGCATGCAAGGCAAATGACTTACCTTCATGCTATCGCTCCAGTAGGACTCTTATTAATTTAATTCAACACATGATACTACCAGTGCATATGGGGATAAAAATAATAAGCTAAACAATCTCACTAACCTTGTCCTGACCTGATCAGATCCCAAGAGAAACTTATCGACTAGAATTTTCTTCTAAGCAAATACTTAAAAGGATGAGATAAGCTGCCTCTACATAAGGAAATACACACTAAGAATTATACTAAGGAAATGCACCTTAAGAAATATTCAAAGGAGATAGTCATGTCCCCTTTAAGTTTTTTGAAATAGTCTGGGGGTGGGGGGTGATAGTTAAAATCCGGAGCACAGATTCCACCTGTGACTTGGTCTTTTGGAGTTTGAAAAATGGTTCGCAGAACTCAGGGATCAGATAATGTCCTTGAGTTGAGGGTTTCTCAAGAGTCAAATTCGTTTACTAGCAACAGTGCACAGTGTAGGGAGATGGGAGAAAAGAGACTGTAGAGAGCTAATCAGTAGCGGGGTGTCAGCAGCTTCTTCGTGGGCTGAGGCAAGGAGGTTGGGTGCCTGTACTTTCGCGTTGGAGCTGGGAAATGTTCTGGTTTCTGAAGAGTTAAGAACTGAGGGTAAAAACGCTTAAATAAGAGAAATAACAAATGAAGTGTCAGAGAGTGTTAGGATAGAAAAGGAATTTTAATGTGGTGAGCAGTGGATGGGGAAAAGGAAGGATTATATATAATAGGTACTATACCCATCATACACAGGTATTATGTACAATACAGATTAGACAAACAGTTGTATCCACTACATATACATTCACACACACACACACACACACACACACACACACACACACACACACACACACACTCATGCACGGCAGACATTGAAGATTGATCCATAGGTTACAGTTGAAGAACTGGCCCATGTGGAATGGGTCAGAGTGCTTAAAAAATTGGAAGCCAGACCATCAGGAAGAAAGGTTTTCCAATTCCTAGGCAAATACATGATCAATGGTGAGGTAAACATTGCTGAAGAAAAGCTTCCAGAGTTCGAATGTACATAGAGCATTCTTAAAACAATCATAATTTGAAAGTCTTAAAAATTAAGCTATATGATATCATATACTGGTTCTTGAGCATCCTGGTTCCTTTCTTGAAAGCAAACTGAAAACATGGGCATTGTGATACAATAGTAAACTATCTTAAATTAAAAAAATTGTAAACAAACAAACACTCAATGAACAAGCACTATAGCAAGTCTATAGAATGCAGTTGCCTATTCCAATGGTATCCAATGATATTCAAGAAACACCATTTAGACCATTGTGTTGCTTTGTGCAGTTATTCTAAATATGACATATAAAGTGATATAATTCTGTATTTATCCTTCTTCTTTGGCTTACTTCCTTTAACATATCTTCTAGTTCCATCCATGTTACTGAAATTGCATGACTGTATCATTCCTTACAGCTATGTAGTATTCCATTATCTATATGTACCACATCTTCATGCTCCACTTGTCTGTTGGATATCTAGATTGATTTCAAATCTTAGCTATTGAACTGAGTACTGCAATGACTAGCGGTATACATACATTCCTTTAGAAGAAAGTATTTCTGTACTGGGGATAGATACCCAAAAAAGGGATTTCTGGGTTATATGGCAGCTCAATTTTGGGTTTAGTGAGAACCCTCCATACTGTTTGCCATAGATAAGGGTTGGACCAGGTAGCATTTCCATCATCAGTGGAGGAGACTTCCTTTCTCACCACATACCCACCAACAGATTGTTTCCATTATTTTTGATATGTGTTATTCTCTGGTGTAAGATGATGTCTTATTGTTGTTTTAGTTTTGATTTCTCTAATGATTCCCTGATGGTAAGTGATGATAAGCATTTTTCATGTGCTTCTTTGTCATCTGTTATCATCTTTGTCACTTGTTGGTCTTTATCAGAAAATGTCTATTCATCTCCCTCCCCATTTTTGTTTTTGTTCTTGTTTTTGGGCCATATTCAGTGATGCTCAGGGGTTACTCCTGGCTATGTGCTCAGAAATCACTCCTGTCTTTGGGGACCATATGGAACAGTGGGGGGAATTGAACTGCAGTCCAGCCTAGGCTAGTGTGGGCAAGGCAGATGCCTTACTTCTTGCTCCATGGCTCTGTGCCCCTCTCTTCCCATTTATTGATGGGACTTTTTAGGTTTGTGTAATTATATACCTACCTACCTATCTACTACCTACCTACTTACTTATACTTACTATGTATCAGTAATAAAATTATTATCTATCTATTTATCTATCTATTTCTCTATCTCTCTAATGTGTGGTACGTTAAGTTATATTTTATTGAAATTGAAATATCTCTTAAGAGGGGAGTTGTATTAAACTTTCATCTCAGTTTTCTCATTGGTGTTTCCTTTCCAAACTTTCCTGTGTGCATTTATTTGAGTTACATCAAATGCTAGAGCAATATCAGTTCAATGTAGTCCATATTAAAAAGCCATTTAATAGCTTTTTTTTTTTTTTTTTTTTTTTTTTTTGTATTTTGGTCACACCTGGCAGTGCTCAGGTGTTACTCCTTACTCTACGCACAGAAATCACTACTGGCAGGCTCTGGGAACCATACGGGATGCCGGGATTTGAACCCCCATCCTTCTGCATGCAAAGCAAATGAACTACCTCCATGCTATCTCTCTCCGGCCCCCATTTAATAGCTTTCTAGGCCAATTTTTAGAACTACATTATTTTTATGAAAAGAAACTGCTTTAGATCTGTTAGGATCCAAAAGAGCAATATTAATCTTTATTGAATATACATATATGGAACAATCTAGCATAAGACCAGATACAATACACTATATTAATCTGCAAATGTTATTCCACATTCTCTGCATATGGGATCCTCTACAACTTTACGGAAGATGGATAGGGGCCAGAGAGATAGCACAGCAAGAGGGTGTTAGCCTTGCATGCAGCAGATTCAGAGGCATGATGGTTTGAATCCCGGCATCTCCTATGGTCCCCATGCCTGCCAGGAGGGATTTCTGAGCACAGAGCCAGGTGTTAACCTCCCCATCCCCGAAAGAAAAAGAGGATGTGTAGCCACTGATATATCAGATTGGTTTTGCTGAGAAATCTAAAGAATTATTAAAAGTGCTAAAGAAGATGGGGCATTGGTGATGGAAAAGTTGCACTGGTGAAGGGAGCTGTTCTTTTTATGACTGAAATCCAACTACAATTATGTTTGTAATCACGGTGTTTAAATAAAGATATTATTTCAAAGAGAAGAAGAGATTCTTTTCGGTAATTGGTAGATGTAGTGGGGAAAGGTTGGAATGGAATAAAGAAACTTCAAGAGGACATGTAATGTTGCGCTAAAAGTTCCTGTGCTGATTTAATATGTATGTATGTGGTCACAAATAATATACTTAACCTAGTTATGTCTCAACTCAACATTTTCCATCTGTAAATGATTCTGTTAATGATGATAATAATATCTCTCACAGGATTTCAATAAAAATTGGAGATAGTGCAGTGGAGAATATAGGAAAGAGTATAGCATACATGGGTTCAAGAATCTAAAACTACACAGTTTGTTATTATTTTTTTGTTACTGCTCTTGTCATTGTAGTTGTTTTCTGGAACTGGAGATATAAAATACCTTAATGATAAGGGGAGAATTATGCTTAACTAAAGAGAATTATTTAAGATAGAGCTTATATATGTACCAGGAAGAATTTTAATGTTGTTGCATCTTAAGTTACACACACACACACGTATACATATATATATATATATTATTTTTCTAATTTTAAGTAGAAGTTCATTTTGTTTTAATTCATAGTATTCTTTTAATGTTCAATTAGTTAGGTGTGGCAGAAAATATTCTAAGAAGACATGTATTAGAGTTACATTTTGCCTACTGATTTGGAAACTTGGGGCAAATAATCTACACAGCTTTTATTCAGACATGAAATACGTCATTTTCTATAGACCAGAATAAATAATTAATAGAAAATCGTTTTCTATATTCTAAAAACACTCCATTAAGTAATATTATTTATTTCCCTTATATTATTATTTTTAATAACATTTTTTATTGAAGCACTATGATTACAAACATTTGTAGTTGGATATCAGTAATAAGATATGAATGTGGGGCCAGAGAGATAGCATGGAGGTAGGGCTTTTGCCTTTCATGCAGAAGGTCAGTGGTTCAAATCCCGGCATCTCATATGGTCCCCTGAAAATGCCAGGAGCAATTTCTGAGCATAGAGCCAGGAGTAACCTCTGAGCACTGCCAGGTGTGACCCAACACCCCCCCCCCCACCAAAAGAAAGAACACTGCCCTTCACCAGTGCAACCTTCCTACCACCAATGCCCCCATCTCCCTCCTCTACCACCCACTGCCAATATTTGAGGCAGGTATTCTATTTCTCTCACTCACTGCCATTGTCATGGATAGTTTTGAGTGTAGCTATTTCTGTGATTGCACTCACTACTCTTTAAGGTAAGCTTCATACCATGGCCAGTCCTTCCAGCCCTTGTGTCTATTGTCTCTGAGTATTATTACAATACTGTCTTTTATTTTTCTTAAATCCCATACATGAGTGAGACTGTTCTGTGTCTACCTCTCTCCCTCTGATTTATTTCACACAGCCTAATAGTTCCCATGTTAATCCATGTATACTTTTACTATTTTATTTAATTAATTGGATAAGTCTGAAATAGCTTTGTATTTTTATATTGGAATATAGGGTCATTTGTTTTGTTTTATTCATTTCACCCTTTTATGTGTGGAGAAGTAGTTTGCATATGTAGATGCAAGAACACTGAACAAATCTTTCCACAGCTATAGTGAATCTTTGTTTTAAAGCCTAAAATGTTACTTATAAACTTTATATTTTAAAAAAAATTCATTGTGGTGCCATTGTCAAATATGCATAGATATTTGTTTTATAGAGGTACAGTATTATCATGACCACCACCAAAGTACAGGTATCTACTTACCACTGCCAGGGAACCCTTTGGTTCCCCTCTCTGCAACATTAGGTAACCTTTCAATCAGAGTACAATGATTTTCACTGGATATTACTATTCCTTTGCTTTGTTTCTTTCTATACCACATATGCGTGAAAGAATCGAATGTCTGTAGTCTTTTTTTCTGATGTATTGTGCTTAGTATAACACCTCCCACTTTTCCCATGCTTTAGCAAAAGATGATACTTCCTCTATTTTTTTTTTTTTTTGGTAGCAGGACAGTATTCCATTTATGTGTGAATACACATACACACACACACACATATATATATATATACATATATATCCTACTTCCATATAACTAATTTATCTTTGGAAACTTGGTTTGATTTTTGGTTTTTATAAATAGCACTGCAATGAATGCAGTGTGCATGAGTCTTTCCAACAGGGTTTTCTGTTCTTGGTTGAGTCACTTAGGAATTAAAAATTTTTTTATGTGTTTTATCACACTCACAAATAGATCTGAGTGTCTGGGAAACGTCAAGTATAGTGGCTTTCTCAATTTTAGTACTATTACACACAATTCTTAAGTTCCTTGGTAAGTATGAGAAGTGCCTCTTTTGTGTTTCTCAGAATGTTGCATAATATTTTTACTAACAATGAAGTAAGATTGAAGTCTTGGTGGTAGAGATCTCTCTTTTGTAAGATGTTCATTATTGTGCAAATGTACAGTTAAATTATAGAATGATAAACATGGCAAAAATGATCCCATTATATAACTATATATATATATAAAGTGTTCTTTTAAATATTTCAGTTTGAAACATTCCATTTTTTCTCTTCTTAGTGATTTGATGCTTGATATATTTGTATTTTTATTTATCCACCAAAGTACATGCTACCTTATATGCTTTGTTTTGAAGATTCTGGTCTTTGAAGGTAACACGAAGATGAATAATCTAGAGTGTTTTTTTTTTTTTTTTTTGAGAATAGGTGTACCCATACATACCTCAGAAAAGTAATATAGTATTTGTAAGAGGAAATTATGAAGTACAAATTAGATGTAAAACTCTTTTTTTTTGTTTTTGTTTTGGGGTCACACCCGGTGTTGCTCAGGGGTGATTCCTGGCTGTCTGCTCAGAAATAGCTCCTGGCAGGCACAGGGGACCATATTGGACATCAGGATTCGAACCAACCACCTTTGGTCCTGAATCAGCTGCTTGCAAGGCAAACACCGCTGTGCTATCTTTCCGGGCCCAGATGTAGAACTCTTTAGCTCCTTAACCTAAGAAACTTTGAATCAGGATTAATTTTAAAGAATAGTTTTATTATTACAGTATATTCAAATACATAACCATCTTGTAAGTTTATTTCATTCTTTGACAAACCAATGATGTGATAGGAATAAATGACTAAAATTGAGTTTTTTATTTGGTTAAATAAAGTTGTTGTTAGGGAAGTGATCACTCCCATTTAGGAAAATCCCTTTTGGTTGCACATTTTACTAATATTGAAAGATCTGGATAAGGCAGTAGCTCAGATAGTAGTTATTCTCAATAAAGTCCCACATTTTTTTTGGTGTATTTTCTAGAAGATTAAATACATTGTTATTGGTGCCTAGGAGACAGGCAAAGTACATTAAAGTGATAACATATAGAGGTTAATATCTCTAATAAATCATTGCAATGACTTTATTTCAATTTAACCTTATGTCACATGTATTATAATATATTAAATGCTGTAAAGAGAAATAAATAAATATAGGACATGTGTATGATTTGTAGTTTTTATAATGCAAATCTTTAAAGTTCTGTGAGTTTTATGAGGAAGTAAGAAAAGGATAGTTCTTAAGTGAAGTTTACAACCTGTGACTAACAACATTATATTTCTCTTCTATGGATCAAGATAATGGTATAGAATAAACCAATAGGAAAAGTTGGTATTGATTACTGAACACACATATGCTTCACAATATACTGTTTTACATGTAGTAGTCACTTTAAATTTTATAATACTTCCACTTCATAGGTATAGTCATTGACTCCATTTTATTCAGGTGGAAGAAATGGTGAATCAGAGAGACTATATAACTTAAGACCTAGAAATTGAAGCCAGAATTCCATACTTAACCCATAGGTTGCCTTCATTGTTGATGGAGATTAATTTAATGAAAATATTGAGGATTGGCTCTTAGGTGATATATAACTGAAATGTAAGTGTGAAAGACTTGTAATTCATATTAAACTTCATACAAAAGTTTATATTTTCACTTCTAAACTAAATTGGAATTTACAGATGACTATCATCATCACCAGCTTTCCTCTCTACTTCTTTGTTGCATTGTTTTTTATCAATGTCATTATAAGGTTCTACCTTATAGAAATAATTGACTATAGAATTTAGTTTCCCAATTTTCAAAAAGAGAATAGGATTGATAGCTCATTTTATTTGTGTAAGATCTTGGAGAATCAACACTAGGATGAACAGAGAAAATGAGCAGAAACTGACAAGAAATTTAGTGTGGACTTTATTTTTGAGTCAGCAAGAAAAAAATTACAGTTGTAGTTAGCAAAAAGAAGTATATAGTATATAGGTATTCATACAGTATATAAAAATACATATTAGTATAGAGCTACATACTATATATGTATATAGTATATATAGTTTATATAGAGTATACACTATATAGGCATGGCAAAGAAACTTTATCTCTAGAGACCTTCTAAGGGAAGTTTTGTCTTTCATGGTAACAGCATCTTTGGCTACCGTTTCACAACAAATACCAAATTAGTTTCAGTCTTAGTATTTTGAGGTAGCATTTTTATTATGACTTTGATACCATAACTATTAAAGACAAATGTAGTCATCCAGATCTTCAAATGTGATGTTAAATTTGAACCACTTTGACAAATACATAATTAAAATTTTTAGATTTTTATCATCTTCTTCTTTGTTTCCTTTATGTTCTCTGTAAGTAACACTGTGAGTGAGTTCTGTTTTTAACCCACTCTACCATATTGTTTTGTAATAGAAAAACTAGGGTTTATTTTCACTTGCTTATGCTTTTTGAAGCCTGATAGCGACCTTTTTTTGTCTTGTTAGTTCTCATTTTTCTAAACTATATTTGTCAATTAAGGAGAACCTAATAGGCTGTATTGATGATAAAGGAATGTAAAACCAATAATCATATTCATTGATTTTATTATCTATGGTTATGTAATAATGCATTTTTCTTTCCAGCATTATGCAAAAACAATGACAGGGTTCATTACTTATTGAATATATGAGAGCAGGTGTGGATATAGATTAAAAAATAAGTTTCTGTGTATCTTCCAGAATATGCTAGTAGAGTTCTACCTTTCCAAAAGACTGCATATATAATCTGGCAACTTTTCTTAGCTTAGAATATGGTACTGTGTGATCCTAGAAATAATGAGAAAGTAAATCTGAACTGAATGGAAAGGATTTTTATATATCAGCCATGATCTGTTTAAGCTTGAATCAGGTGTCATTTTATTCACTTCCACTCATTATTTGGAAGAATCAAATATTGGTTTTTATCTGCATTTAGACAGAATTAATTTCAAGTTGCTTCTATAGATACTAAGCATAAATATTTAGATAAAGCAAGCTTATAAATTATGTCACTTATTCCATCTGTGGAATTATGAGTTTTTTCTATTAATAACTACTGAATACTTTGATAAAGGCACAATAATAAGTGAAGAGTAGGGAAAACATTATAAACACTGGTCATGATGATAATTAAGTATAAATTTTCAAGCTAGTTTAGAACTGAAAAATTAAATTTTAAAACACTATTTTTTTATATTGACAACAAAATATAGGAGAATTAATAGGAATCTGGGTGAATGAAAAATCGTGCAAAAAATGATTTTTATATAATTTGTAACTAAGAGAGACAAAGTTAAAAATTAACTTCCAGAGGTAAAAATTAACTTCCAGGGGACGTAGCGATACTGCAGTGGTAGTGCACTTGCCTTGCACCAGTCTGATCCAGGACGGACCTGGGTTCGATCTCATGCATCCCATATGATCTCCCAAGCTAGGAGCAATTTCTGAGAGCATAGTCAGGAGTAACCCCCTTCAGCGCCACCAGGTGTGCCCCCCCCCAAAAAATTAAGCTTTCATAAATAAAGGTTAAATAATGTGCTTTAGAAGATTTCTCGTTGTTATAATCCCCAGAGATAAAGGCTGGAAGGACCAGCTCAAGGTATGAAGCTTAGCACAAAGAGTGGTGAGTGCAGTTAGAAAAATACAATAACAACCACCATGACAATGTTATTGAGTAGGAGAAGTAGAAAGCCTGTCTCAAATACAGGTAGGGGGTGGGAAGGAGGAGAATAGGGGGCATTCATTGGTGGTGGGAATGTTGCACTGGTGAAGGGGGTGTTCTTAGTATGACTGAAACCAAACTACTATCATGTTTGTAATCACCGTGTTTTAAAAAAGAAATTTAAAAAAAGTGGTCAGATCTAAATACCCAAGCCAAAGTCAAAGACAGCAGAATCAAGAGACCAAACTACCACAATCTAAAC
This sequence comes from Suncus etruscus, assembly GCF_024139225.1. Lineage (NCBI taxonomy): Eukaryota > Metazoa > Chordata > Mammalia > Eulipotyphla > Soricidae > Suncus > Suncus etruscus. Next base: position 68,886,036 of record NC_064863.1, on the reverse strand, counting down.
ACAAAATCGAGCTGTTATACTAGTAGTCCAGGCGGATAGGGATGGAGGTTTTGGATGCATGATGGGTATATGGTGGAGGGAGGTCAACACTGGTGGTGGGAATGGCCCTAATTCACTGTCACTATCTAACTAACTGAACTAAACTGTGAAAGACTTGTAATTCACATTGTAATTCAATAAAAGAAATTCTTAGTCTTTAAAAAAAAAAGAAAATTTTAGGTAACAGAGAAAATGTTTGATTTGTAGGTTGTTGGGCTTCAACTATAGTATTTAACTATTTTCATTGAATGAAAAGAATAATTTTGATTCTTAGCCTTTAATAAAACAAATCAGACCAAATCTATCTTATCTTAATTGAAAATATCTAGACTACTCTATTTTTCAAAAAATTTGACCTTGCTAGATACTTTTACATGTTGTAAATACAAATACCGATGTAAATAATTCTTAAAATGACACAACATGAGGATCTCCCATCAAAAGTCGGTTCTTGCCTTTCCTTATTAGGAAGTAACCTTACGTGCAATATTGCCAGGCTTCTCAGGAAGTACTGAACTGTAAATTTTGCTCCTTTCATTTCATTTAATGTTGCAATGCATTATTTCTAGATACGAGATCAGTAAAGGCTTGGAGGATTTAAAAATTGTTATACCAGCAGGAGAGACATATATCCACGAAGGACTAAAGCTAGTAAGTTCTCTCTACATATAAATACAAGAGAAAAGTTTTACATTTTATTTTTTGAAATAGTTTTTTTCTAGTAAAAATAAATTTTATTACTTGCTTATTTAAACACAGGTGAAGGTGTTGTACATTTGATGACTGAAACCCAACTACAAATATTTTTTGTGACCATGGTGCTTGAATAAATAAATCATTAAACTAATTTAAAAGAATAATTTTAGTTGTTATGGTGTTTCCCTTATGTATGCCAAATCCCGATTTTATCCCAAAAGTGGCCTCAGAGCACAGAGCCAGGTATAAAACCTGAGCACTGCCAGTTAATTCTGCCACCAAAATTGTCCCTTCTCCAAAAAGTATTTTAGTTGTTTTGGAAATGAAAATGGTAGAAAATTAAGTAAAACAAGTTTTTGTGGTATTTTGCCTTTTGAGGGATTTTTTTCTTTGGTTGTGAAGTCTAATTAGTAAATCAAAGCAAAAATCTCTTGCCCTTTAAATGTAATCAAAATATAATAAAATAATATAATGCAAACACATTCATACTTCAATTGCAGTTAATGCAGAATAATCTCTTTTAAAAGTCAATCCCTAATATTTTGGTCTTGTCATACTTAACAAATCCAAGTTGATAGAATAGTTTTTAAACATGAAGGTGAAATTTTTGAATGACATAATTATTTTCATATTTAGGCAAATGAACAAATTAAGAAAGCAGGAGACTCAAAAAAATCCAGTATCATTATTGCCCTGACAGATGGTAAATTAGAAGGTCTTGTGCCACAATATGCAGAGAAAGAGGTGAGTATGGATCTGCAATTGTTCTTTACTGTGTGTCTCTGAATGTAGATCTTGTTATCTGAATAATTCACATCCTCTTTTTCCCTCCCACTTCCCATCTCTTTCTGCAGGCAAAATTATCTAGGTCACTTGGAGCTAGAGTGTATTGTGTTGGTGTTCTTGATTTTGAACAAGATCAGGTAAGTATAAGAAATCTTCAGATTCTAGTTGTAATATATATTTATCTTTCATTATCTTAAAGAATATATTAAGTACTTTTATGATGACATTAGGACACTAAGGACTAGTTAAAGATGTTCTATAAAAATGACTATATGAGGCCAGACCATATTTGCCTTATAGATAGCCAACCAGGGTTTCATCCCCTGTACCTTCTATGGTCCCCTGAGCTCCTGACAGGAGCCTCAAACCTGCGGCCCACGGGCCGCAAACGGCTCTCCGTACAACATTTTGTGGCCCTGCCCTAGAGGAATCTTTTTTGTTTTGTTTTGTTTTAGTTATTTGGGTCACACCCCCCAATGTTAAAGGCTTATTACTCACTTTGCATGCAAGGATCACCCGACTTTGCCTCCATCGGCCTGCAGGTAAATTGAGTTTGAGACCCCAAAGCCAGGAGTAAGTGCTGACCTCAGTGTGGTGTGTGTGTGTGTGTGTGTGTGTGTGTGTGTGTTACAATACAAACAAATAACCAAAAAATACCATGTAATAAACCCTACATTATTTAATGTTTGATTTTGATAGGCTTCTTTACTGAAAACAGAACTCTAAATTTCTTGACATATGCTTCTTTGAAAGAGGTAAAAATAGTGTAAACATTTTTGTTAAAACTGTATAAGGGCCAGAGCTATAGCACAGCGGTAGGGCGTTTACCTTGCATGTGGCTTATCCAGGATGAACCATGGATTGATTCCAGAGGTCCTTTATGGTTCCCCAAGCTAGGAGCGATTTCTGAGCGCATAGCCAGGAGTAATCCCTGAGCATCACTGGGTGTGGTCCAAAAATTGGTATAGTCTTTAACAAAATTATTGCAGCAGTTTTATTTAGATGTTTTAGTTTGATTTATTATGCAATTTTTAGGCATGAGGGGATTTGGAAAGTCTATTTAACCAGATTATTTAGTCTTAACTCTGATAAAACACATTTTTTCCATGAAGTTTATGGAGTTTTTACATTGTACTTAATCCCCCCCCCCACACACTTACACAGTGATTTTACATTACTATTTAATAGAGCAATATATCTTCTAGAGAGCTGAACTATTTTGAATTTGAAACTTGACACTACTAGCCCTCTTTTACTGACAAAATACACTGGAAAATAAATCCTCCATTGGTATATGTTTGAATTACCCTTTAAAATTTTCTTCTTTTTCTAAAGCTGGAAAAAATTGCTGATTCCAAGGAACAAGTATTCCCCGTCAAAGGGGGATTTCAAGCTCTTAAAGGAATAATCAATTCTGTGAGTATTTTAGATATACATTAAATCCTTATAAGGTCAATTTTGATATACTACCTGATCATTACCTATAAGAACATAGTAGCCCAAACGTTTATTTTGAGAACTGGATTTTGTTTGCAAATGACATTAGGTCTTAATTCTTGCAAATTGAGCTGGGTGCATAATTTCCAATTTAAGATTTTCAGAGTCTTAAATGTACCCACCCTTTGTGAGTGGCATGCCTTAGCATCTCACCATTTTGAAAGCTTTAGAGCCTTTGTCAGTGAAATAACAAATACAAACTTGGATTGGAATGTGTGATTGCATCCACTACCAATTATGATATTTCTTAGCTATTAGGTGATTTTAAGTTGCCCCTGTATATATTTGATTGTTGTTGTTCTTTCAATTCTAATGATTCATAGTATTGCTGGAGTTCATAATATTTCTGTTTGGAATTCAGTGTTACTGTCTCCAATGATCGTTAGAATCTGGGCTATCCAAATAGGGTATTTGGAAGTGGAGTGATGAAATGCAAAGCAAAACTCCTTGTGGGTTTTCACAGCTGAGGTTTATGTTTCATTTTACTGCTTTTTGCTAGAAGCACTAGGAACAGTTGCTATTAAGTATTTATGATATTTGGGTAAACACCGTTCTAAAAAGGAAGTGAGTAATATATATTTTCTACACCAAAGCTTTCCTGTAATCTTTAGGTACTTATTGGAAAGGGAGGAAATCACCCCCCTACACAAATTTCTTTTAACATTTGGTTTTGGTATTTAAAATATCTGTTTAAAGATGATTTTTAAAAACATACAATGAGGTTTATGAAAATTATTTTTTAGTAGCACGTAAGCTTTCTCCTCATACTTTTCAAAAAAAAATACATGACATTTGATTTCTGTCATTTTAGTCCATTCTAGGAGAAATCAAAGATAAATAAATGCAGAATATAAGAGATTTGTACTTTTGGGGGAATTATACATAATTGTGTTCAGTTTGTATTAAAATATTACAAAGTAAAATATAGATTTTTAGCTAAATCTATGGTGTTCTGCAACTATGAGATTTACTTTTTAAAATATAGGAAAATAGATATACAAAACAAAAGGGAGGAAAATTAGGTACCGTAAATAAACAAATCAGTGAATTGAATTATAAATATAATATTGTTGTTTTTGTAAATTGTCAGTTCTTACTATAATTATACTGGTAAGGTAGGGAATAAAACCCTCTGGGTTAGTCCTTTTATAAAATAAAAGTTTTACTTCAGTATTTCCCAGGTAACAACTCGGCTTTTCTTTTGGGGGATATCACACCTGGCCATGCTTGGGGGCTCAGGGATTACTGCTGGTTCTGCACTCAGGAATTATTCCTGGCAGGCTCAGGAATCATGGAATACTTATGATCATACCCCAGTGGGCATGTGCATGGCAAACACCCTACCCACTATACTATCACTTTATTTCCTCCATTTTTTTAATAATTAATTTATTTAAGCTCCGTGGTTACAAAATTATTCATGATTGAGTTTCTGTCATAGAATGTGTAAATCACCCTTCACCAGTGCACTTTTCCGGACACCAATGTCCCCAGTTTCCCTCCCACGCACTCCATCTTCTACCTGCCTCTCCATGCCTCTTTCACAAACCGCGGCCAGTGCAGTTAGGGTAGAAGAGGATCTACTCTGACCATAATAGCTGTCCAGATCACCCTGGACAAGAACTGGGTGCTGAAGGGGAATAAAATGATATGTATGGTACCCCGTCATTAACAATAGTGATTAACAATAGTGCAAATCACAGTGTCAAAAAAAAAAAAAAAGATTGGGAGAGAGAGAGAAAGAGAAAGAGAGAGAAGGACAATTGTTTTGTTTTGTGTGTTTTTTTTTAACTTTTTGTGGTTAGTAATTATGGATTTTTCCATTCAGCAAATTAGTGATTGATTGCAGTGGAGAAAAAGGTTTTTTATTATATTGATTCAAATTATTTTCTATTTATATGAGGACTTTTTTCTTGAAGTAAAATGCAGGTTTTATGGAAGCTGGACTGATAGCAAAGTTGGTAGGGTGTTTGCCTTGCATGCGACCACATGTGACCAACCTAGGTGCAATCTCCAGAGTCTCATATGGTCCCCAGAGCATGTCAGGAATAGTTTCCGAACAGAGAGCAGAGCCAGAGTGGTTCTGACCTGAACACCGCTGGGTGTGTCCTACAAACCAACCAAAGAAAGAAAAATAACGAACAGGTTTTATTTGATGGTATTGAGAAAGGAGAATGGGGGGGGGGGATGGAGGGAGAGAGAGATATGAATAATATGCTCAAGGGAGAACATGGGATTCTTCAAAAGCAAAGAGATCCCTTGTATACAATCCAGGATGGAAGTAGGAAAGTCCTTATCTCAAGAGGGGGAGATAAAGGTGACATGTATTCAGAAACTATTCGGGCAACACATGTACCTATGAGGACATCTTTAGCAGTCATTTCTAGCTTCTCTTTCTTACCTGAATTTTTTTTATAGACTGAAGAAAGTTGGACTTTATATCTGAAGTTAGGGCAGAGGGCTGGTACAAAAGTTAAGGTGATTGCCTTGCATGTAGTTGACCTGAGTTTGATCCTGAGTACTACATTTGCTACCCTGAATATCACCAGGGTCAAAATCCCCTCAGCTCAGGGCCAGGAGTAAATCCTGAACACTTCCTATGTATGGCCCACCCCCTTCCCCTTAAACAATTTCTTAATATGCAGTTAGAAAGATTTATATTATTTCAGATACAGTAACACTTAAATTTTATTTGATGAGTCTATTGTCATAACTTTTACTTTAATATTGTGGAAAAGTTAGTTATTTTGCCACAAGATGATATAAAATGAAGATATAAGAAAATTTAAACTTTTAGCTATTTGGTACTATATTTGGTAACTTGTGATTCGATTTATGTATATATTTTTGGTTTTTCGGGCCACATCCTTTTGATGCTCATGGGTTATTTCTGGCTAAGTGCTCAGAAATTGCCCCTGGCTTGGGGGGACCATGTGGGATGTCGAACCATGGTCCTTCCTTGGCTAGGGCTTGCAAGGCAGACACCTTACCTCTAGTGCCACCTCGCCGGCCCTGTCGATTTATATTTATTACCAAAAGTTATTAAAATATCTGACTTATCAATTGTTTATATATTAATTTCTTTGAAAGTAAACTATAATTGAGAAAAATGATAGCATGCTTTTCTTTATTTATTTTTTTTAGTTTTTTATTTTTTATCACCCTTTGCCTTAAACCCCGTGATCTGTGGTGTATTTCCCCTTACTCGAAGATGACACATTTTCTTAAAACATGTTTTGTCTAGAATCAGTTTATTAATCAGCATAGCTAGAAATGTCATTTTGTAATTGAACTGAAGAAGAAACACTCATAATTCCTTTTTCTCATAGTTTCAGAATTCATGGTCTGAAGAAGGTTCTTGTGCTATGAACATTTTGTATGTTAACAATTTATTGTATTTTCTAAAATGTATTTGATTCAGAAAATTTTTAATGTTCTATTTAATTTGGAGGGAAATGTATCTTTTAAAAGTATTTAGATTTCTATACAGGCAAAATGTAATCCTTTTTGACTTCATCTCCAATTTTAATGAAAACATAAAAATCTAGAATTAATTGTTGTTTGAAGTTGGTATTAGTGATAACATTTCCCATTTATTATTTCACTTTTATTTATTTATAGTTTTATGTATCTTTATTTAAGCACTATGATTACATACATGTTTGTAGTTGGGTTTTAGTTATAAAACAGAAAACCCTCCTTTCACCAATGCAACATTCCTACCACCAATGCCCCCCAACTCCCTCTCTTGCCTGTATTCGAGGCAGACATTCTTCTTCTCTCACTCATTACCAATGTCATGATAGTTGTTGTTATAGTTATTTCTCTAACTGAACTCACTACTCTTTGTGGTAAGCTTCAGTACGTGGGACCGTCCTTCCAACCTTCATCTCTGTTGTCTGACATTATTACAATAATGTCTTTTATTTTTCTTAAAACCCATAGGTGAGTGAGACTATTCTGTGTCTATATCTCTCCCTCTGACTTATTTCACCCAGCGTAATAGTTTCCATGGTCATCCATGTATAGGAAAATTTCATGACTTCTTTTTTTTTCCTGAAGGCTGCATAGTAATTCATTGTATAAATGTACCAAAGTTTCTTTAGCCACTCATCTATTGTTGGGCATCTGGGTTGTTTCTCAATTCTGGCTATTGTAAATAGTACTGCAATGAATATAGGTATGCAAAAGACATTTTTGTATTTTTGTGTTCCTAGAGTATATCCCTAGGAGTGGTATAGCTGAATCATATGAGACATCTTTGTTCAGTTCCTTGAGAATCTCCATATTGTTTTTAATAATGACTGGACTAGATGGCATTCCCACCAGCAATAGATTAGAGTGTCTTTCTCCCCATATTTCTGCCAGCACTGATCTTGTTCTTTGTCATTTGTACCAGTCTCTGTGGCATAAGATGATACCTCATTGTTGTTTTAATCTGCATCTCCCTGGTGATTAGTGTGATGTGGAGCATTTTTTTAATGTGTCTTTTGGCCATTTGTATTTCTTTTTTTTTTAATCTATTTTTTTCTTTATTTAAACACCTTGATCACAAATAAGATAGTAGTTGGGTTTCAGTCATATAAAGAACAGGAATTGTCTGTTCATTCCTTCTTATTTTTTGATTAATTGCACTTAAGGAATTGTGTTATAATGAAAAGAGTGACTCCTAAATAGAACCAATGCTGTGCTTTCAATGGCATTGAAACAATTTGAGACTTGGAATATAGTGGTCCCTATAAGCAGGACAAAATGTTGGAATTTGGAGGAGGGAATTTTTAATGAGTCACTATTGTGATTAAAGAAATCCAAAATGCATCTAAATTAAAATACCAACTTGTCTTGAGTTAAAGTTGGCAGAAAGATAGATGTTTCATTGTTTAAAGTTATGAAATTTTACTTGTGGTGGAATTTGAAGTTTTCTCTGATAATTGGAATAGTTTTAGCTGGATATCAGGAACACAAATTTAAAGAATAATTAGGCCAAGACATGAGGCATAGGAGAAAATGAGTTTGTTTGTGAGAATAAGTGTTTGTTTGGATGTGGGAATAAATGCACAAATACGGTGATGGAGACTCTTAAATATGTGTATAGGGAATTGGCACTTATTTTATATAATTAGGGAACCCTGTAAGATTAAGGATTGGGAATTATATGATCACATTGAACATTTAGGCGAGGTATGAGATGTATGTCAATGTATGTGAGGATTTGAAAGATGGAAAAGAACAATCTCTTGAAATGATGCTTTTAAGAAATAGTAAAATGGGGGCGGGCCGCGAAGAGATAGCATGGATGTTTGCTATAACAAGGGTGTTTGCCTTGCATGCAGAAGGACTGTGGTTCAAATCCTGGCATCCTATGTGGTCCCCAGAGCCTGCCAGGAGCGATTTCTGAGCATAGAGCCAGGAGTAATTCCTGAGCACTGCCGAGTGTGAACCCAAAACAAAAACAAAAACAAAAATAAAACAAAAACAAAGAAAAGAAAACAAAAGAAATAGTAAAAGAAAACCTAATAGAGTATGGAAGAGTATAATATTAGTACTAGGAAGACTTGAAGGTGAGTTCCAATGTTTTCACTCTCTAGCCATGTAACTTTATGTACATCTCTCCTGAGATCCAAATTAGACATCTTTTTATTCAAATGGGGGAAATGGTTTTTCTTTTATTGGGTTGATTTATGCATTGGGTTTTATATTGATAAATTGATCCAATGATTTAGAAGTATTTGGATTTAAAACAATTTGGGAAAGAAGACAGGAAACGAAACCCATGTAGGATGGGGTTATTCATTATTATAGTACCATAAATCTAAAAGATTAGTGATTTAGATTTAAAAGGGTCTAGCAGTGGTATGCAACAGGATAAGTAAATCAAAACAAATTATTTTTCATAATAAACTTAATTGAGAATTATGAGGGAAGTGGTCATAATTAGGTAAGGACAAAGTGAAGTGAAACCTCTATATCTAAGGCTGTTTTCTTTTACTTAGTTGGGTTTTGACAAGTAATTATTAATAGTTTATCCTATTGTGATGCAGTGAGATTTTATGATGGATAGAAAATAGTAGAGTTAACAATATGACATATTTAACAGAAAATATGTAGGCAAAAGGAAAGAAAAAAAAAGATCTTGAGAACTCTCTGGAAATAAGATTAAAGAACAGAGAGGGGAATCAAATACAACCTTGCATGTCATTATACCCCTTAATAAGAGTAGTTAGAAGAGATAATAAGAGATGTTTTTTAGTAGGAATCTGAATGTTAACAAAAGGCCAAAAGGCCAGAGAGAGAAAATGAATTGAGACGGGGGGAAAAAAATACTGGTGGGGGATTGTTCTTAAGGGAAGTGGAGGTCCAATTTATGAAATAGTAGGTAACTTCTGAATTGAGTCAATGTTCTTCCTATTATTCATTCTGCTTTCCCATTGCTCATAAAGACATGGATATAATTCTTTTATTTTCCTTACTTACATTATCTTGAGATATTGAAATGTTAATTTTTTTTCTAGGAAAGGTTATTGAAATACCCTTAATTTGAAAATGAGATTTTACCCAAAATAGTATATAGGTCAGACTATCATGTGCATACTCGTGGCTTTTAGTTCAATATTTTATAATGTGCTGTGGAAGAAAATATTAAATTAGAAACAAAACAAACAACAGACTCATGAATTATGTGGAAATAAAAATAAAAATGCTCAGTGGAAAATCCACCTCTTCTGTTTTTATAAAATCATAATCATGAGATGTTTACTCTTTGGAATTAATTCCACTTTATTCTTTCATTTGACATAGAGTGCTTCAAAATATTTAGCAGAAGAGATGAATCAGCTATGAAGATGGTTTTATAAATAACCTTGTTTCAAAAGAATTAAGAACAGTATATTCTATGTGATGGCAGCTAATGTCAGAGTGTCTAAGTAAATGGGAAAGGAATGATCACCAATACGTGTAGAAAATTTAAATAATAGATTACTTATAATAAATTGTTTATAAAAGAAAACATTAAATCTATATTTCAAAAAGTAACTACTTGTTTAATACGAAAATAAAAGCTTCATTACACTTTTGGAGAGGACTATTTTAGTAGTCATGGTTTTTTGTTTTAAAAGTATCTACGAAAACTGTCTAAAATTCTCACTGGAATAAGACAGCAAAATCATTTTTTCTATACGGAAATCATTTCCTGCAGAAAGTACCTAATAAACATTCTGATAAGATTTTAGCTTAAGCATTTTAGCAGTCTCTGCTATGCGTGTTGACTGCTTTGATGTGAAAAACTATAAAATTATGTTCTGATGGAAAATATAAATATGAGATAACTATTAAGATGTATTTATTGAAAAAATCAGCATACTGTTAGAACAAACTCAAAATTGGAAATCAGGATCTGGTGTTCTTTTTAAAGAGGACAGTTTAGAATATAAGGCTCATGATAAATCAGATAAATTTAGACTTCTATTCATTCTGGAAATTTTTCAATTTTATTTTATTGAAACTATTGTGATCTATAGAGTCCTTCATAGTTAAATTTAAGATATAGAATGAATCAGGGCTATTCCTAAAACTAATGTCAACCACCTTTCACCAGTGACCCAGAGTGTATCCTATACCACCATCCTTTGCCTCCTGTCCTGCCAGTACAACAGGCCCATTTAAGTTTAGATTGTTAAAGTTTAGATCCTTCTATTCTACTGTCATTGACTTTGGCTTGGATATTTAGTTATGTCCTCCTGATCTCCACCATCTGAGACCACTTGGCCCCTGGCACCCATCCCTTTTTTTTCCTTCTGAATTTTATAGAAAAATGCAGAAATATGTGGTAAAACAAAGTAATCCATGTCCCAAAGTTCTATGAAAAAGGCGGGAGACCCTTTTTAAAGGATAAAAAAATAATAAGAGAGAGAAAACAAAATAAAATTAATTAAAGGGTGTGTGTATATGTGTGTGTGTGTGTGTGTGAGAGAGAGAGAGAGCGCGCGAGAGAGAGAGCGAGAGAGAGAGAGAGAGAGGAGAGAGAGAAGGAGAGAGAGAGAGAGAGAGAGAGAGAGAGAGAGAGAGAGAGAGAGAGAACAGTTTTTACTTCTTATTTTCTTGCATAGGCACAGCAAAAGATGGGGGGGGGAAGGGAAATATTTTGGCCCAAAATGGGGAGATTCTACCCATGATGCATCCTGCCATAAGACCCAACTACACGGGCATACTAAGTAGTCTAACCCCAAAGTCTTTCTTTGTGGTCCCAATAAAAATTCTCCTCACTCATGGTTGCTGCAGTCAGGTTTCTATAGAGATCCTGTTTTTGCATAAATCTTATGTCAAAGTCAGGTGTTATGGAGCCTCTTCTGTTTTTATTTCATTGTTAGGTGACGATGCAAGGAAACCTGCCCTGAAAGCAAGTTCTTGCTGTTTCCAAGTCTTTAGCATGTCATATGCACCCAATCTAGAGCAAGTTGGTGCAAGGGCTAAATAGGGCCTTCCCTGGTAAAAGTTAGATTCCTGGTGTTGGTGCAGAAAACCATGCCGGCTCCATAGATGGTATCCATGTTTCAGGGATAAATGACCATTGTCTGATCTTCTGAAGCCTAAGCCAAGTAACTGACAAATGAGCAGGGTGAAAGGCCCCACTGCAATATAAAATTTATAAGTTCCTATCCATATTAGATGAGAACTTGTTTCCATATGTAAGATTTCCCCCATTTTAATGTGTCTATAAAAAAGGAACAATGCCATAAGGTATTACTGCTGCATCTGGGAGCAGAGGTAACAAGCCCAACAGTCCCCATAACCTGGGTTCTAACATGAACTCTAGAGAAATTTATCTACTAGAATTCCCTACTAAACATCTCAAACCATGGGGAAATTGCTGCTACATAAGAAGATAATCAATAAGAGTTATATCTATTAACGAAATACATTTAAAGAAATAGTTAAAGGAGATATAGGTGTCCCCTTTAAGTCTTTTGAAATTGTCGGGGCTGGGAGGGGCAGTTAAAATCCGGAGCATAGCTTCAGCCTGTGATTTGGTCTTGTGGAGTCTAAAAAATGGCTGTCAGCAGTCATATCTCAGGAAATGTTCGAGCCAGGGGCTTCTCAGAAACTAAATATGGTAGCAAGCAAAAGTCCACAGTGAAGGGAGATGGGGGGAAGGGGCCCACCAAGAACAAATCAGTAGCAGCAAACTATCAGCTCTTCTCTGGCTGAAAATCTATTTTATCATGTTTGGAGTTGGTTTTGCAGCTGGCTGGGATGAAAGGAATGTTCTGCTTCGTGAGAAATTAAAAACTGAGGGTAAAAAATATTAAATTGGGGGAAATAATACATGTGAGGGTGAGAGAATGAAAGGCTAAAAAGTATTTGTAATCTGTTTTTAATTGTAGGTAGTTTACCTTTATACCATAATGCTCATAATTTTAGATATTTTTTAGGAAAGGCAACAGGATGCTCAAGACCTGCTAGACAATATTTCATGGTATAGACTCCTCTTACAGTGCTCATTATCATATCACTTAATTTTCCAGTCTTGAACATTATGATTTGGGTTTTTTTTTTTGAGAGTGCTCTAGACACAAGCTAGCCCAGGAAGCTTTTCTTCAGTAAAGTTTACCCTCACCAATCATGATTGGCCTAGAAACATCTGTAAACTCAGACCAGCAAATAGGAGAATGACTTCTAAGAACACATCTGGTCTTTCTGCTGCCAACTTAAAACTTAGTTGGATGTGTAAACAACATTTTTCTTAATTCTATATATGTCTCTTACCAAGTAGATAAATTTGAAAACATTCGTTTTGCAGTGTTCATTATATTATTGAGAGTTTTCTGATTATAAGAACTTTATGAATAGTATATCAAAAACTAGCCAGTTAAAAGAAATAGAAAATAATTGATAGTAGTAACAGGAAGATATTCCAAGATTTTATCCCTGCAATTCATATGATTAAAAGTACTTGGAATTTTATTTTCTTCTGTTATACATGGCAAACTTTAAAGATTTTACAAGAGGTATCTTAAGCATTGAATATATTTAATTTTTATAAGAAATTTATTGAAGTAATATTGGTTAATATCATTAGGCTTTAAGTTCAACTTTACTATCTATTGTACACTAACCTTGTCATGATCAATATGTAGAAACTCACTACCATATAATTAACTTACTTTTTTCATTTTGCACACACCCTTTCTGGTAAACAATAACCTTTTTCTTTGTGTCTAAGAGTTTGTTATTGTCTTGTCTGTTTGTTTCCACAAAAGAGAGGTGTCACCGAAGTTGGGAGATAGTACAGTGATTAGGGAGCATCCTAGGTATTACTCAATCCAGTTTGATCATTGGTAGCACATAACCTCAGGTTTGGCCTCCGTAGCTTCAAAACATTACTGTAGGTAGCCCTGGTTGTCCCTGGCACTGCAGGGCTTGAGTTGCAACACATCCGTAGTTCACAGCAGTGCACTGCCCTATTGGCCAAGTGTTGCTTCAGGTGACTATTAGAACCCCTGTGTGTCTCATTGTAAGACCTTTTGTTGTCCCCCAAAAGTGATCATTTTAAATCACAGTGACTTATTATGGAGTTTAAATGGAGGGAGGATATAATGGAGAGGTAAATATGTGGTACAGATTAAAGTTGATGAGGTTCCCAAATGCAAGGCTATCTACTCAATATATATATATATTTTATATATATAGAATTTTTGAAAAAAGTGTAAACATTCAGATATTTTTTTTGTATTTTAGCCTCTCTGTAGATTTTCTTATGTTTTATAAATAAAAAATTTTGCAAATGATATCATGTATATGAGCAAATACTCTGCCTAGCTTTTTTTTTTCTTAAAGTCCACACCTTTATCTCCTACCCAACCTATTCCCAGTAGATGTACATGAATGTTTAACTTGTCTAAAAGACTTTGCGATAAAATATATAGGTTGAAAAGAGGCTTGAGTGAGAGGAACAGGTGTGTTCATCTCAGCAGGTGTGTAGGCAGTCTTCATTTTCCCATTTTAATTTTATATTACAAAACAGCTCCCTTCATGCTTCTTGCACATTGACTAATGTTTTTGCATGCATGTCCATATAAGCATTTACTTTTTTGGGGGGGCACACCTGGTGGCCCTCAGGGGTTACTCCTGGCTAAGCCTTCAGAAATCGCTTCTGGCTTGGGGTCCTTATGGGACACCAGAGATAGAATCCAAGTCTGTCCTGGGCAGCTGCGTGCAAGGCAAACGCCCTAACACTGTGATCTCACTCAGGCCCCTATATAAGCATTTTCATGCCCCAACTCCATCTTCTAAACATACATATGAATTATATTCACAATAACATTTTGAGTATGAATGAGTTTTGAATGTCAATAGCTATCTTGAAGTCAAAAATTGGGGAAGTAGGCAGCCTGGTTATTGAAAGTATTTAGGGTTATTTGTTTGCATTTAGCAATCTAGTTAAGAAATCTATAAAGAAAGCCGGGGTCGGGTGGGGAGGAGGGAGACTTGGGACATTGGTGATGGGAATGTTGCATTGGTGATGGGTGGTGTTCTTTACATGACTGAAACCCAAACACAATCATGTATGTAATCAAGGTGTTTAAATAAAAAAAAAGGAAGTATTTAGGGTTATTTGTTTGCATTTAGCAATCTAATTAAGAAATCTATAAAGAAAGTTAAGAAATCTATAAAGGAAGCAAGCACAAAAACAAACTTAATCCATAGCAAAAGTTTACAGAAAAGAAGCATTCTATATCTAGAATAACAGAGTAAAAACAAAATGAAATAAACCACACCTTTGTCCCATCCCAATTGCTGTCTATTTTTGAATGTCCATATAAGTTCTCAAGCAAGTTCTTGCATTTTCAAAATATGAAACCTGGTGACCATTGATATCATTGCTTTGATTTAAAAAAATATATCTGAAGATCAACCATCCAATTATTTTTCCTATAAACAGCCTGATTATTTTTCCCCAAGTGTTCACAATATTTCCAAATAGAGTTAGAATCTCCAGTAGTTGGATTTTGTAGTAGAACTTCTCCGTTCTTTTAGGCTCTGTATTATGCAAAAAAGTTAAAAGTACAAGTATTTTATCTAATCAAAACAATGAGACAAAAAGCAGTCATAAATTAAGAAAATAGAATAAAAATTATAAAAGGCAGGCTTGAATTTGGGTATCAATAGCTTACTAATTCATGGAATAACCTAAACTTTTATCTAATTAAAAGATACTGGGAATTTATAACAAACTTACAAAAACTTCAATGAATAATAGCAAAGATTTAGTGGCGTATTTTTTAGACTGGAAAATAACCCAAATTTTGGAGAGTACATTTCTTAGAGGAACTGACTCTGGATTCACTAAAATTGGGAAAGTCTGACTCTGCTATTTAAAGCTCATGGTTCTGGGATATTTAAAAACAATCAGTGTAAGCCCCAGTTTCCTCCCCTATAAAATGCATATCAAATAGCATATATTCACAAGATAGGAGAATTTGTTAAAGAGATTCAGATAGCATTTATAGCACAGTTTATGTAGCATAAATAATGGTCTCTGCAAAATAATCGTTTAGTAAATGGCAATTATTATTTACATTGTTAGAAATCCAAAGAAATTGGTTGCCATTTGTCCTATAAAGAAAAAGTTTGATATTGTTATCTATAGTAGAAGTTGAGGAAATAAAAGTTAAGTATTAGGTAATATTTTAATTTGTAAATATTCCTTAGTACCATGGAACTTTTTGAGTGAACAGTTACATTAGTAGCATAAAGCTTTCATGGTAAACAACCTTTATGGAAAACAATATGGAGATTCCTCAAAAAACTGGAAATTGGGCTCATATGATCCAGTTAGGGGTATATCCTAGGAGCACAAAAATGCAATACAAAAATCCCTTCATCACACCTATATTCATCTCACAGAACTTTTTACAATAGCCAGAGTCTGGAAACAGCCAAGGTGCCCTTCAACAGACGAAAGGCTAAAGAAACTGATGTACATGTACACAATAGAATATTATGCAGCCGTCAGGAGAGATGAAGTCATGAAATTTTCCTATACATGAATGTACATGGAATCTATTATGCTGAGTGAAACTAGTCAAAGGGAGAGATAGAGACACAAAATAGTCTCTTTCATCTATGGGTTTTAAGAAAAACTAAAGACATTGAAATAATTCTCAAAGATGAGGGCCGGAAGGACCGGCTCAAGATATGAAGCTCACCACAAAGAGTGGTGGGTGCAGTTAGAGAAATAACTATGCTGAGAACTATGATAACAATGTCAGTGAGTAAGGAATGTAAAAAGCCTGTCTCAAATACAGGTGAGGGTTGGGGGAGGTTAAAGAAGGGGGCATTGATGATGGGAAGGTTGCATGGTGAAGGGCTGTGTTCTTGTCATGACTGAAACCCAACTCCAAGTATGTTTGTAATCATGGTGTTCAAATAAATAAATAAGTAGTTAATTTACTTAATTAAATCTGTTTTAAAATAAATTCCTTTTAGAATTATTGGCAGACCACACAGATTTGGGGATTTTGTGCTTCTCTTTGAATTTCCATTTTCCTGGTTTTTCCATTTTCCTAACTCATTGTATCACATTTATTTTAGATAGGCCAAAATGACAGTATTAATGGCCCTTTTTGTTGTTTTTGTTGTTGTTGCTGAAAGTTTTTTAGTTCCATCCATGTTGCTTTAGTAAAACTTTTCTATTTTGTTCCCTTCAGACTTTTGATATCTGAAATACAGATGTTAGTGATTTTAGATACTGCCTTTTGAAACTGCATTTTTCTCTGCCAAGACTCCTTAATTCTCAATTGTTCCACAATTCTCAATGGTTTTCACTCCTCAGAGGAGTTAGTGTTGATTTTAGGAGATAAAATCTTGTACCACAAAGAAGTAATTGAGTGTTTAAAGACCTTTGGCTACATCTGGAATTTCTGGGGTCATTTCTGAGTTTAAGAAGACACTATCAGGAATTTCTCAAGTTAAAAACCTTACCAGATTTATTTCCTAATCACTACGGCTATAATCAGTATATAAAAAGCTGATTCATGAGAAAATTATTTAAAAATATTACAGATGATACCTCTTCCAAAGATGCATATTTGGCAACAAAAACCTATAATTTGGCACAGCTTTTTTTAGGGCCTGAAAATTCATTTTCACTGTATGAAAGAAAGCACAAGAAGCCTTTTGATTTCTTGCTACAGTTCTTTTACTTGTCCTACTTGATATCAGTAGATGATAGAAATCTCCATATATCATCTATTTGTATTTAACTTCCATCAGGAGAAAAATTCATAAAACGATCATGTGGAATTTTTATGCCCTAAAAATGTAGTGCAAAACAGTTCAGAAAATAAAGACAGAATTGTTGTGTCTATTAAGAGCAGCGTATTTCATCATTGTTGTTTTTCACTTGTAGCCTGTGCCTTGCATGAGGTTTCTGTTTCTCAGAACAAGCTAAGCAGACTCTTTCTGTGTCTGTGCTCTTGGAATGCTGGGACAGAGGCTCTGCTTCTTAGTGTGGAGTTCAACTCATACAAGGGGCATGTGTTCTGCAATTGCAATGTTTGGTGCATAGAAAAGACATTTAGTATCTAGGAAAATTGAGGTTGAGAAATTGAACAGAAAGAAATGCCATGGTCAAATAAAATGTTCATATCTATTATGTTGAACTTGGTAATAGAAAACATTAAATTAGCACAGAAGCGTAGCGTTTAGCATCGCATAAACAGAAGATCTGATTTGCTGTCTTATTTTCACCTAATGAAGAAGGCCAGCTTTGATTTTATGGTTATCAGAAATTTCATTATCCTCTCATAACTAAAGCTAGAAGACTTAATCTATATTTATTCTAATCAAACGTGGATTGTTATAGGAAGCAAGTTTAGATAATATGCTGATTTAAATACAAAAGGTGTCTGTTATATTAATATATTTTTCTCTACTATCTACTGAAATTAAAGAAACTTAAAGATTAATGGTGATCTTATAATTTACTTTATCTATAATTTTCTGTATATTTTCATCTTCTTTACTTTTCTTTACAGATATTAGATCGCTCATGCCCTGAAACCCTGGAATTGTGGCCCTCAAGTGTTTGTGTGGGAGGTAAGTGATTGAATTTTTAAAATTCTACACACAAACTTTGTGTATATATATTTTTAGTTAAAATATATGATTTTAGGAGCCGGGTAGGTGGCGCTGGAGGTAAGGTGTCTGCCTTGCAAGCGCTAGCCAAGGAAGGACCTCGGTTCGATCCCCCGGTGTCCCATATGGTCCCCCCAAGCCAGGGGCGATTTCTGAGCGCATAGCCAGGAGTAACCCCTGAGCGTCAAACGGGTGTGGCCCAAAAAAAAATATATATATGATTTTATATGCATGCTGGAATGAGAATAGTAAAATTAACTTTTTTGGCATAGTTTCTGTAAGAATTTTTAAATAATTCCTTGAAATATTTCTACTTTAAATTCAATTTTTTTAAGATTGGAGTGTTATTTTAAATAATGAACATATTGTGTGACAGGCTTTTAGAATTATCTATATATTTAGTTCATGTTTCAGACCATTCCCATGACAAAAAATATGAATTTTTTCCCTTGATTTAATTATATAAAGTGAGTGTACCTAGAGAGTGGATGTTCCATACTTTGATGATATGGTCAACATTTATTTTTTGTCAGCTCAGGACACATTGAAGTAAGTGCTGACTAGAAATGACTGTTATGCTTCTTTTTTTATTTTTTGTCACTATTAGCAAACATTTTATTTGAATAATTTTATTTTCCTAGAGTATAAGAAAGCAAATAAAGTTGGAAACAGAGTCATGTCTTCATGATTATTAGTTGGCTGGATATTAAGAATGCTCTTTGAATAATACAAGGAATGCTCATAAGCTTTCAGGTTATGTCTTTGACACTTTTTCTTTGTAAATCAGTGATGAAAATGTCTATCTTTTTTTATTTCTAGAGGAATTTCAAGTCGTTTTAAATGGAAGAGGATTCTTCTTGGGGAGTCAGAATGGCAGTGTTCTCTGTACTTATACTATAAATGAAACATACACAAAGAGTAGGTCCTCCTTAATTTAAATTTTGCTTTAATATCTGTCTCAAGTCAATATCAAATGTCTTCTCCAACTAAAACCTACTTTCTATATTTTAATTATTTTATCTATTTAAATAACATGGTTTATAAAATTGCTTATAATACACATGTTTATGGCATTCAACGTTCCAACCCCAATCCCACCACCAGTGTAACCTTTCCTTCACATACATTATCCCCAGTTTACCACTCACCATCAGGTATGCCCTCTTAGCAGTCACAAATATTTTACTTCGTATTGCTTGTTAGAACTAGATGGTAATGGAATTGTTGAAAAAAGACTTCATTAGAAGATAGTTTGTGAAGATTATTATATCTCACAATGGGGTCATTGAGCTATTGTCTGAATTTACTTGGTTGCTTGTTGCTAATTGAGCATTCAGTGTTATTGATTTTGTTTGTTTAGCTTAGGTGGTGTCTGTGCTATTTTCACATCTAATTTGGTTCACACTCAAGGAATTTTAGGTTCTGTGAAGGTGGGATGATGAATTGACATGATGGTGACTATGGGACTGGGCTGTAGCTGCCAGGACTTCTGGTAGTATGGAGGTAGGGGATGAGTAGCCCACTCCCCGCCCCCCCCCCCATTCTGAGAAAAGCACAGAATTTTACTCCTCAAACCAGTATACTTGGTGATTTTGTCTGTTATGGTGTCTCTGCAGAGGTTAGTGATAAAATGATGAAGTTGGGCCATTGGTATGTCTGTGATTGTGATGTATGGTTACAGCTGCTGAGACTTTGGCAGGGCAGGGACTTGGTCTGCCTACCTTATGAGGGTGCCACAGTATTATCAGCTGCAAGACTGGTATACCTACAAATTTTTACGTCTTGGCTTGCATCTTTTTCTGGAATAAAATGAGTATATATGGAGCTAGACAATGAGATGACTTGGTGGCAGCTGTGGAATGTAGCTCTCTAGTCTATATTTTTAAATAATTAGTTTATTATGGTCAAATTAAGTTTATAGCATGTAAAACTATTTACATTGTTGTATATAAATTAATAAATTCTTAATAATAATGTTATTATTAATAATAATATTGTACTATTGCCAACACCAGAATGCTAGTAATTTCCCATCACAATCCATAAGACCCTTTCCACCATGCCTATCCCCGGTAGCATTAATTCTGTTTTTAAATTTATGGGTTTGTAGGGCCAGAGTGAATAGAGTGCTTGCCATGCACAACCTGGGTTCAATCTCCAACACCACATATGGACCACTTAGAGCTGACAGGAGTAAATTCTGACAGAGCCAGGAGTAGATTCTGAGCACAGTCAGGTGTGTCCCCCCACACACACAAAATAAAAAGAAACAAAAAATGTAGATAACAGTTTGTTTTCATCTTTATTTCATGAAAAGCTCCTTCATGGATTTTAATATTCTGAGCATTTTGGATCTATATTAAAACACATTTCTCACTGACAGTTACATTATCTTTTAAAAATTTATGTTAAGGTAAATGTAATGACACTGTGAACTCTGGTAAAATTGTTTCTGAGTTTCGCTGTTTATCTGCTAGCTAAAACTGTAGGCCATACATAGTAACTATTTAATGTGTTTAATGGGATAAGATGCTAAGGATTTCTCATGGTAAATATTATAATTAATATTTTATATAATTTATTTTATATAAACACCTTGATTACATTACATGATTGTGTTTGGGTTTCAGTCATGTAAAGAACACCACCCATCACCAGTGCAACATTCCCATCACCAATGTCCCAAATCTCCCTCCTCCCCTCCCAACCCCCACCTGTACTCTAGACAGGCTTTCCATTTCCCTCATACGTTCTCATTGTTAGGACAGTTCAGAAAGTAGTTATTTCTCTAACTAAACTCATCACTCTTTGTAGTGAGCTGGAACTTCCAGCTCTTTTATTCTTTTGTGTCTGAAAAATGAATGTCTTTCATTTTTCTTAAAATCCATAGATGAGTGAGACCATTCTGCGTTTTTCTCTCTCTCTCTGACTTATTTCACTCAGCATAATAGATTCCATGTACATACATGTATAGGAAAATTTTATGGCTTCATCTCTCCTGACAGCTGCAAGATATTCCATTGTGTATATGTACCACAGTTTCTTTAGCCATTCGTCTGTTGAAGGGCATCTTGGTTGTTTCCAGAGTCTTGCTATGGTAAATAGTGCTGCGATGAATATAGGTGTAAGGAAGGGATTTTTGTATTGTATTTTTGTGTTCCTAGGGTATATTTCTAGGAGTGGTATAGCTGGATCGTATGAAAGCTCGGTTTCCAGTTTTTGGAGGAATCTCCATATCGCTTTCCATAAAGGTTGAACTAGGCAGCATTCCCACCAGCAGTGGATAAGAGTTCCTTTCTCTCCACAACCCCACCAACACTGTTTGTTCTCATTCTTTGTGATGTGTGCCAATCTCTGTGGTGTGAGGTGGTACCTCATAGTTATTTTGATTTGCATCTCCCTGAGATTAGTGATGTGGAGCATTTTTTCATGTGTCTTTTGGCCATTTGTATTTCTTCTTTGTCAAAGTGTCTGTCCATTTCTTCTCCCCATTTTTTGACTCTTTTTTTTTTTTTTACTTAGTTTATCATATAAGTAGGGCAAGTAAAACTTGCAATAGACTCATTTTATTTGTATTTTCCACGATGAAATAAAATAAAATAATTTTAATTTTATTTGATAGTCATTGTTTTATAAGCATTAGTTTTATTTAATTCCCTAGATTAAAAATTTGATAAGGAACACTCTTAATGGGGGTTGAGAAACCTTTCATTGTGCTAGGGTTCCAGTTTGGTGTATGCAAGACAAGAGCCTAAACCACTTAACTGTCTCTCTGGTTCCTATAAATGTTTTTATGCTCCCCTACATTATTTATGCTCAGAAGATAACTACACAAAGATAAATTCTCAAATGAATGGAGTCAGATTCAATATTATCTTTCACATTGTAGGATTATTAATTTGATTATGTAAGTATTATTTATAGTATATGTAATAATGTTTTTTAGTTAGGAATCTTAGTGCCACCTGTGGACCACCAGGACATTCCAAGAGGGGACCACAGCCGAATACTGCATAAGTTGGGATCAACAAAATGGGATGGGAAGCAAGGTCTGACCCTTTTATTTATAGAGTATTACAAGGGCTACTTAAGCATTCAACTTTATAACGTATATTTATTTATTGTAAACATGATTATTTAATCAAACTTTAAAAATATTTCTTCTTCAAACATTTGTTGGTCTCTCCATAATTTTAAATATCTGCTTTCAAGTAGTTACTTTTTAACTTTAAAAATCTGAGGGGCTGGAGCAGTGGTGCAAGCGATAAGGCATCTGCCTTGCCCACACCAGCCTAGGACAGACCAAGGTTCTATCCCCCGCTGTTCCATATGATTCCCCAAGCCAGGAACAATTTCTGAGTGCATAGCCAGGGTTAACCCCTGAGCATCACTGGTGTGTCCCCAACCTCCCCCCCAAATTTTGAGTTATTTGTAAAATTGAAGGGGGAACAATAGTTTAAATAATAGTTTAAACAATACTTAAATAACTTCAGAGTTTATAGCATCTTTAAATTTGTAGCTTCTTCATATAGTCTTTGTCTAAGTCAAACATTTTTATTTATAATTTACTAATTCTATGCCAATGAAGCATGTACTTAACTTTTATTATATTTTCCCTCTTTCTATATATGAATATCTTTTTGTTGTTTTTCATTTTTTGGGGGGGTATTGGGCTACACCCAGTGACACACAGGGGCATTCCTGGTCTGCACTCAGAAATCACTCCTGGTTTGGGGGGACCTTATGGAATGCCGGATTGAACCCAGGTCCATCCTGTGTCAACTGCATGCAAAGCAAATGCCCTACCGCTGTACTATCACTCCAGCCCCATAGTGTTTTATGATTAATATATAAAATTTCTCATACTTATCTTTGATTTTGTGTACTCTTCATAATTTAAATATAGGGTCCTATATTAATTCATTGCTATTTTATTATCTAGGTGTTCATCCAGAAAGTGTGGATCTTAATTCTATGCTCTGTCCTGCACCTGCCTTAAACAAAGTTGGACAGTAAGTATTTCATAATATGTTAGGAAATGGTGACAGATAGACTTTAGCAATTTTATTGTATCTTTTCTAGATGTATTGGTTGATTATGAAATATTAAGCTTAAGCAGACCACTTTGGTATACTTTTAGCAGATTAAATATATTGATGTCTGTTTTATTTGAATAAACGGATCTATGAGTTTAATTTGTTAGACTTTAAATAAACAAAACTACTGCCATAATTTTGAACTTTAGAATTTGAATACACACATGCACATGTACACATAAACAATTTCCAGAGTTTACATATTATAATATATTATAATATGTAAACATTGAAATTACTAAAAAGGAACATAATTCTTTAAGACACATCTTGTACTAAGAGATACTTGCGCTTTCATTTGTTTAATTATAAAGTTTGTATATTGAAGTGTTTATATAATGTTTTGGGTCCATATATAGTGATGTTTAGATTTACTCAGACTCTGAGTTTAAGGGTCATTCTTGGCAGTACTTGGGTGATCATCAGATTATATGTGATGAAAGGAAGCGAACAGAGATTAGCTCCATGTAAAGCAAGTGCCACAATTACTGTGCTATCTGTTTTTCTCAAAGCCTATATTGTTAAATTCTTTACTGTGGTAATATACCATATTGAGAGCTGGTTAAAAGAAATGAACTTTCGTCTGGATGAAGGAATTTTATTTGAACCACCTATACACAAACAATTTCTCTAGTAATTTAGCATTTTTAATAGTATTTTTTTTCTATACTTTATATTTGAAGGAAATTATTTCCAACAGCTCAAGTATTTTCTTTCTTTTTTATTTCGGTTTTGGGTCACACCCGGCAATGCACAGGGGTTACTCCTGGCTCTGCACTCAGAATTCACTCCTGGCAGGCTCAGGGACTATATAGGATTCTAGGAATAGAAACCAGTTTTGTCCCAGGTCATCTCTGTGCAAGACAAATGCCTTACCACTGTGCTGTTGCTCAGGCCCAAAATATTTCCTGTCACTTTCTGTTTGCTTGTTTTTGAACCACACCCAGTGATGCTCAGGGGTTACTCTTGGCTATGCCCTCAGATATCGCTCCTGGCATGGGGGACCATAGGGATGCCAGAGGATCGAACCGCGGTTCATCCGATGTTAGCAAGGCAAATGCCCTACCTCTTGCGCCACCGCTTCTGCCCTCCTTTCTTAACAGTAGTAGATGCTATTATTTAGGATACCAAATAATATGGGATTTTCTTGACTCACTTTTTATTAATAATGTACCAAACGCAGGGAAAAATAGATCATACAAGTACTCCATCCAAAATCTGAATCAGTGTTTTGAGAGTAAAGATTGTATTTTCTTCCACAGAGTGGAAGGAGGTCATTTTGTTGACTTAAATACTTAACTTTTATGAACATTTAAATATCCAAGATATCTATTAGTTATCACTCCTGAAACCTCACTTCAAACTGATATCTCTTATATATGGTATTTAGAATAACTGCATGAAGAAATGCAATAGTATAAATGGGAGTTGTCTTGAACTTTTGACCTCAGAGTATAGCAAGGAGAAGGAAACTGAGTGAAAGAGGAGAAAGACAAATATTAAACGATAAGGGACGGGGCAAAACAGTCTCAGGTGCATTGATATTGTTAAAAAAAAAAAAAAAAGGACAGAACTAAATATTTAAGCCAAAGCAACAACAATGGAATCAAGACACAAAATCTAAATTTAAAATGGGCCTGTTATACTGGCAAGCTTTGGGACAGCAGCGGTAGTAGGGGACGCACTTGGGGAACAATGGTGGAGGGAAGTTGACATTGGTGTTGGAATTAGTCCTTTCTCTTATATACCTGAAACCCACCTAAAAAGGACATTATAAATCACAATGGTTTCAATAAAATAAGATTAAAAAAATCAAAGTCAATTAAATCAATATCTGATTTCTATTTTAAATATATTGAAAAAAGTTGAATAATAAAAATATGAATTATGCAATTTATTCTGATACAAAAATCTATTTTCTATCTTATGTTTTTAGCTAGTCTTATTTAATACCATGTTTGTTGATAAGTTAGACTTATCAAAAATTTTAGTGTGTTTCTTTTTAATTTAGCCATGTTATTCCCAAGTGTATAGTAGGCCTCTCTGAATAACCATAACTTGGGTTAACTGTGTCATATATATTTACTTGAAGTTTGATCCCATTTTGTTGTTTATTTATTTAAAGAAAATGCATCACATAGTTGATATAGTCAATTATAATACATTTGTTTACAGATAAGTGAAAACAAAGTTATTGAGAAAAGAGAAAAAAATTAAATGAAAGAGAAAAAAGAGAAAGAAAAAGAAAAAGTACAGTTGCAAGCACATTGTGAAAACTATTGCATCTTCAATGAAGTCATTATTTCAATGGCAGCAAGTTTATTAAGCTCTTGTTTTTAGCTGTCCATATTTTATTAATGTTGTATAATTGGGGTGTTCCTTTAGTTATGATAGCAGCAAACAAACGAAGTTGCCCAGAAATTTAAAGCACTATTACAATGATTTTTATTATTATTTTTATTATTATAAATTAGTATTTATTATTTTATTACTATTACAATGATACAATGACTTTTAGGGGCATGTACTTAGGTGCTAGGCCTCTTCTCCTCCAAAGATGGGCAGTTTTTTGTTGTGTGGGCCTGTGTATCCATAAGCTTTTATGGCTCAGTTTACAAGTTTTATCTTGTTTTATTGATCCTATTTTATTTATAATCCTATATTATAGATTCAAAATATATTCCAACTAATAAGGCAGCCTAATCAGTTTTCCCCACTATACTTATTCTTAGCTCTAACCTTATTGAAGCACTGATTTTATAATCTTTGAGTTATTATTCATTTCTATTCACTACTGCTTCCCTTTTCAAACTTATTCTCAAAATATGTTCAGATTTCAAAATTTCCCTCTACCTCCTCTGATCTGAAACTAGACAAAGTTACTGTCTTTTCTTGTTTGGTCCTGGTTTCTCAGCTCATCTTCTGCATCTTTGGCAGAAATGATCCTGTCACAACAGATTAGTTTATCGTCTTCCACTGACCTTGGTAGAGAGTTCTCTATTCCTCTTAAGAGAACAAATCTAATCTTTTTCCTTTTTTTATTTTGTTTGTTCTTGAGGGCACACTTGGTGGCACTCAGGGGTTACTTCTGGCTCAGTGCTCAGAAAAAACTCCTAGCAGTCTCAGGGGGATAGGGGTAAGAGTAAGTGGGAGTAAAGAGCCTGGGGAATTTGGGTGGGGGTATCAAACCTGGACTGCATGCAAGGCAAATGCCCTACCATTTGTGCTATTGTTTCCAGTCTAGTCATTTTCTAGGTTTCACATCTAGGTTTCTGCATCTTCTCCAGAATTGCTCTATTTTTGTTCCTTTTGTTATGATCACATGGGTCTCTTTGATGTTTCTTACCTGAATCAGTTTATGCTCACATTTTGTTCTTGCTGTACTTTCTCTTTGAAATGCTCTTCCCTTTGTGACTCACTTCTTAATCTTCAAATCTTGTTTAAATGTCATCGCATTGTTAAACTCTTCATGGTCATCAAATTTATTAGTACAATATTTTTTTCTTTATGGTACTCCATTCCAATTTAATGATTTATCTTTGCTTGCTTTTTAAAGTTATTTTTTATTGTGTCCTGGAACTGTTGCGAGTGGCCTAATGATGTCTAAGCCCTGATTATGGTCTTAAACTCCTCATTCCCACCCAAATTCCAATCAAGCAAAGCAAAACAAGAGTATAAATATATTTTTTTCTCCAAAATTTTAATCTGTTAGTTATATAAAGAGCTAAAAAAGTGTCATTGATTGCTTCGCAATATACTGGGATCTGAATCAAGTAGAAGAAAAGTGCTCAGAATTCTGTTTTGGGAGACAAGCTATTTATGGAAGCAGGATACTACGGTGGCCTTTACCTTAGTGCTTAGTTAAGGTATACAACTTACTTCTCAAAAGTAGTTATAAATGTTAGTACTACAGTTTAATCCTAGAGACTGAATTTATTTCTTTAGAATTTGCTTATGAGTACAGTCTCATTTTCAAGGGAGTTCCAAAGAGAATTCTTTATTCTCTGTTAATTTGTAGATGGCATTAATACGATGATATGAGTTCAAAAATACGCAGTGTTTAAGTAATAGTACAACCTATAGGGTGCATGCTTTGTACATGGCCAATCCTGATCCCCTTTCCAGCAATATGGTGCTTCAAGCCCTACTAGGTGTGATCCCTGTATACATGCCTGAGCACAGCCAGGTGTAGACCAAAAACTAAAGAAAGAAATAAAAATTATATAGAGCATAATAAATACCAGAATATAGAACATGGAAAAAGTCATCAAACTGAGAGTAGTTTTGGAAGGAGGTGTCTTAAGTAATTTCCTTTGCTTTTTCTTTGCTTGCTTAATGCAATGTACTACTGAGGCAGAACTTACTAACTTATTTCTTAATGTATCTGGGAGCATCACTATTAGTTCTCTTAAATACATTTCAAGTAATACAGATCATTTTTTGTCTTGATTATTGATCATAAATTCTTGTAGCTCTTTTATGAGACTGGATTAAGTATCTGGAATAGTTTAGCATTGTAAGGTGACTGATGGTTAATATCTTTACCTAATTAGCTTTTGGCAAAAGAATGGAACCCATTAAGAAGCTAGTTAGTCTATGTTTCAAATAAACACATCTGGCCAACAGTGAGAGAAGGTTTTTCCTGTGTGAGGGTGACAGATGTGATGATTGTTCCCCTTGTTCTCTCACTTAAATAATTAACAACACTCCGGTGAAGTAGCCCTAGACAGGCAGCCCTGAAGCCAGATGCATAGTCTCAGAGCTGCAGATATGGACATGTGTCTCATCTCATTAGCCTGCTCTATCAGTTCCTCTTTCCTATTTGTGTTACTTCCTCAAATACATTTTTTGGAGGATTATTGTTTTTAAATGCATAGAGATTATTGTTTCAAAAGCATCTTCATGTCAACCCTTTTTCAAATTAAAATTTCGATTTTGGTTTAAGAGAGGGTTGGCATGAAGATGCTTATTTAGAGATAACTGTAACTAAGTAAACAGCACAGAAGTTTTTGTTTGGCACTTGGTGTCACTGAGTAAACAGAACTTAAAAGTATCTGAGGAACCTACCCAGGTACTTTGTTGGAATGGATCTGTGAAGTAACTCTCTTTGAAAATATTTCCTTGTTCCATGTTTATGTTCAATAAGATTTTAAAGCTAACTGGAACTAATTAGATTTGCAACGTAAATAAAGTAAAGGTGGTTACTAGTAGTGAGGTCATCATTTTCTGTTCTTACATTGGACATAATTTCATTTTGAAATGTCCTGTGGGTAAGCAGTTTTACTAAGAAAAAAAAACAGATCTGACGAAATCTCAGAAGTTTATTTCTGCCGTCGTTTATTTGTACTAAAAGGGCTTCTCTTAGTTTGAGGAGAAGGACTGTGAATTCTTTGAATCCTTTCCATTTCCAGTCTTCTTCAGGGTTAGTTGGCATGCAGGTCTCCTCTGCTCTTCGTGTGGGCTTCTCTGACCCTCATTTACTGGTACAGCCACAATAGCACATCTGCTTTGCCATAATTGAGATCTCAAACCTGTAATTTGGCAAGAGGAACAGAACAAATTGGGTAAATATACATAAACACATTGTGAAGAAAGAAAAACAGAACAGAATGAACCAGAGCCTTATTCTACAGTTTGTTTGATAGAGATGATTTAAGGAGGCATATGGTATAGTTAAATGTGCTTTCAAAAACATTGGCCAGAATCTTCTGGCAAATATGAAATAAATATCTAAATCAGATGAAACTGATAGTATTAGTTCTCTTAAAAGGCAGTGTGGGAAGACACTTGACAGAGTGTTTTGAGTAAGAAGTGATGGGATATCAGAAAAAATTAAGCATCTGATACTAAAGATCATTAAGATGAATGGTGTGGCAATCTAGAGTTAGAGTTTGATTAGTAATATTCTTATTTTTCTTCAACATGGTAATTTTCAAATATAATTCATTTTCCTAAATTATTTCAATTTTTGCTTAGGCAAATTCTGCCTTTAGCATAGCTTCTCACAACATGTCTTTTAAAAATTATGGATACATATGTATATCCCTGATTCCACTATCTTAGGAGAAGATGACAAAACCACAACTTGATCATCTATTAAGTTTCTGGTGTATAACTTATTTTTAAATCACATATACAAAGATTTTGTTGAGTCTTTATTTTGAACATACACATTCAAGTTAGAGGAAATAGAACTGATAATAGTTTTTATCCAACCTTTCCTAAATGGTGGAACATTTATATTTTCATAAACATGGCATGCAATATTCTGATTATATTAATAATATGTTAAGTTAACCTGGTCTCTGCATTGCATCTGCATGTTAACTTTTAAGTTCAGTTCTGAAAATTGTCTTTTACAAGAGCAATTGTTTTTAACTCAAC
Organism: Suncus etruscus; assembly: GCF_024139225.1. Classification (NCBI taxonomy): domain Eukaryota; kingdom Metazoa; phylum Chordata; class Mammalia; order Eulipotyphla; family Soricidae; genus Suncus; species Suncus etruscus. The sequence goes on along the minus strand of NC_064863.1, from coordinate 68,856,403 downwards.
TATGTGGTCAACAAGATGTTTCCTAGTATAAAGCATCAAAACAGAAAGAACTAAAGAGATGTCTCAAAGGGCTGAAGCACATACTTTGCACCTGGTGGCGCTGGGTTCTATCCTTGAAATTCTATGTCCCTTTCTCCCAATTTTTAATATAGCAGTGTTCATGATATAGAATTCAAGTTTGACACATTAACTCTCACTTCAGGCATAGATATGACAGATGAAAAATAGATCCTATTTATTTTTTAATCATTCCATAAAAAGAGACAAAAAAAGTTCAATGTAAATCCAATCACATTTTAGCCTATAGTAAGGAAGTTTTCTAATTATGTGTGTATTTTTGTAATTTTGTTTTTGGATCATACTAGTGATGTTCAGGGCTTACCCCTAGTTCTGTGTTTAGGGGTCACTCTTGGCAGAGAATTGGGGACTGTATAGGGTGCCGAGGATTGAAACTGGGTCATATGCATGCAAGGCAAGTTCTTTACCCACTGTACTATTTCCCCAGCCCCTGTGGAAGTTTTCTCTATGAGAACTTTTACTGTGCTAAAAGTATTATGAGGGACATATATATATATATATGATAAAGTAAATAATAATATCTTTATTTAAACACCATCATTACAAGTATTTTTGTAGTGTTGTAAATAGTTTTGTAAATAATAATATCTTTATTTAAACACCATTATTACAAGTATTTTTGTAGTTGGATTTTAATCATCAAAAGAACACTCCCTTTCGCCAGTGCAATTTATAACTTTTAAATATTATGCAGAGTTAAATAGTAACACTTGATTTCTAAATACCTTCAATCACGATAACTTTGATAATGTTCTGAGTAGCTGCCAATTTATTTTTCAGTACAAGCAAAATTGAAGTAAATTATTTATTACTTTCAGCAAATGTTTTTTACAGTTTCACTTAATTTTAAACCTTTAAAATATATTACAAAATGGAAGTCTTCTATTGGATATTCATGACACCGGTAGCAAAGGAGTACTTTACAAGAGTTGATTATGGATTGATATGCCAATTGTCTTTTATAGAGTAAGACAATTCTCATATCAGAATAGCTTTGACATATGATATTGAACTATTCTCTTACATCGAATATTTATTAATTTAATAGAACAGATTTTGTTTACACATTTAAGAATGCATATGATTTTATTAACTACAAAAACATAAGAATACATTAACTATAAATTTTCACTGTAGTTGTATTTCTGACATAAATTCATCTTCTCCAAGGTTTCTTGAGTTCCCAATCTCCAGACAAGCTTTTTTTTTAAATTAATAACTTTATTTAAACACCTTGATTACAAGCATGATTGTGGTTGGGTTTCAGTCATGTAAAGAACACCCCCCTTCACCAGAGTAACATTTCCACCACCAATGTCCCACATCTCCCTCCTCCCCACCCTACCCTCGCCTATAATCTAGACAGGCTTTCTACTTCCCTCATTCATTCACATTGTTATGATAGTTTTCAATGTTGTTATTTCTCTAATTGCACTCATCACTCTTTGTGGTGAGCTTCTTGTAGTGAGCTGGAACTTCCAGTCCTCCTCCCTTTTGTCTCTGAAAATTATTGCAAGAATGTCTTTCATTTTTCTTAAAACCCATAGATGAGTGAGACTATTCTGTGTCTGTCTCTCTCCCTCTGACTTATTTCACTCAGCATAATAGATTCTATGTACATTCGTGTATATGAAAATTTTATGACTTCATCTCCTGACGGCTGCATAATATTCCATTGTATATCTGACCACAGTTTCTTTAGCCATTCATCTTTTGAAGGGCATCTTGGTTGTTTCCAGAGTCTTCCTATGGTAAATAGTGCTGCAATGAATATAGGTGTAAGGAAGGGATTTTTGTGTTCCTAGGGTATATCCCTAGGAGTGGTATAGCTGGATCATATGAAAGCTCTATTTCCAGTTTTTGGAGGAATCTCCATATTGCTTTCCATAAATGTTGGACTAGACGGCATTCTCACCAGCAGTGGATAAGAGTTCCTTTCTCTCCACATCCCCTCCAGCACTGTTTGTTCTCATTCATTGTGATGTGTGCCAATATCTGTGGTGTGAGATGGTACCTCATAATTGTTTTGATTTGCATCTCCCTGATGATTAGTGATATGGAGCAATTTTTCATGTGTCTTTTGGACATTTGTATATCTTTTTTGTCAAATTCAGACAAGCTTTTTTAAAAATATTTTATTGAAGTTCTGGGATTTATAATGTACAATACTCTTTGCTACTCATACTTTTCATGCATACATCATTTCAACACCACACCCATCTCCAGAGAGCTTACTCCCCTCCACCAGTGTTCATGGACTCCTCAAAACCTCATCTCCTCCCATGCAAGCTGTTCTATAGAAAAACTTTTCAGTTCCAACAACCTTGACCATTTGTTGTTTCCTTACTGTTTCTTTGTTTTTAAATCCCACATATGGGGAGATCTCTCATACCCTTTTTTGTTTTACTTTGGTTACACATATAATCATATATGAACAGAGTTTATTTCCTAAAATTCCAGGCCAGACTTTTAAATTTAGTTTTAGATTCATTAATAAATATCTAGTATGAAAGTATCTACTAATGCACATGAATTCCCCACAGGGACTTTAAACTTGAAGTTCTTAAATGTACTTCTCTTTAAACTCACACTTCTGTTTCCTGTGAATGACTATATGCTTTCTTGTGCAAGACATTTTGAAGTCATCTTAAATGACTCACCTATGCCATTCAATATATATTCAAGTCCAAAATGTCTTTATGCTTTCGTTTTTGCACTACCTATATTGCTACCATTTAGTAAAAATATGACTTGGTTTTTATTTGAAATTGAACTTCACTAAGACTTTTTTTTTTTTTTTTTTTTTTTTTTTTTTTTGGTTTTTGGGTCACACCCAGCTCAGGGGTTACTCCTGGCTATCTGTGCAGAAATAACTCCTGGCAGGCACGGGGAACCATATGGGATGCCGGGATTCGAACCAGCCACCTTAGGTCTTGGATCGGCTGCTTGCAAGGCAAATGCTGCTGTGCTATCTCTCCTGCCCCACACTAAGACATTCTTAACTTATCTTTTTATTGTAACACTATCTTTCAGTCTTGCTATACCTGTTTACAGTATACAGTTTACTGTGTTTATTTTCATTAACATAATGAAAATTATATCCATATTTCTGCATAGTTTTAAAAATTTTAAACTAATTTCATATGTTTAAAATGACATTTCTAGGTTCTTCCTGATTATTCTCCTACTCCCCTTTTCAATCTCATACCATATATTTATTTTTTTAATAATACTCTGTATTGCTGCTGTATTCAATACTTTTCTTTCCTTTACTATTCTGTAGCTTTCTTACCTTCCATCCTGATGAACAGAGAGGACACTATAAATCTAGGGATCTCTTTTTAATCTCTTTCCCAGAATTCATTCTGATCATTCTTTAGGAATCATTTTAAAGGTAGCTTACTTCAAGAAAACTTTCTACTGTTCCCATGGCAAGTCAGATATTTTTGTGCCTTTCAAGTGGTTGAACACGAATTAATATCACACTATAATGAAATTGTTTATTTCTGAGGCTTTCTTTTAGTGTTTATCGAAATGCTTTATTTTATTAGATATGGCAGTCTTATTACCAAGAAAGCCTTTCTTGAACTATTTGTTTAGTAAATATTTGTTTAATAATTCAGTAGTAAAATGTTTGTGGGATTGTTCCAACATTGTTAAACATTCATAAACTAAATCAGAAAGTATCTTAATTTTGAGATTTAAGCATATAGCTCAACAAAGCTTTAATGTCGGGTTTAAATAAGATGTTATTTTGTAATACAAGGTAACTAGAATTATAAATTTCCTTACACAAGCCTGCATAATAATATCAGGCATTTTGAACAAGTTGCTCTTTATATTTTTAACTTTCTTTATTTAAACACCATGATTGCAAACATGTTCATAATTGGGTTTCAGCCATAAAATGCACAATCCCCATCACCAGTACAACTTTCCCGTCACCAATTTCCTCCATTTCCCTCCTTCCCCATCTCCTGCCTGTCTTGAAACAGGCATTTTATTTCTCTATCATAGCAATGGTAGTTTTTAGTAAAGTTATTTTTCTTTTTTTTTTTTAAATTTTTATTGTGATCATACTGGCTTACATATCTTTCACAGTAGTATTTTAGGTACATATTAACATTGAATCAGGGGAAAGCCCATCACCATATTTGTCCTCCCCCATCCCAGTTCCCTTTCTGCAACCCATATATCCCACCATCACCCCACCGGGTGCTAGAGTAGGTGGACCCCCTGTTTGTCTAGCTTACTATTAGTGGTCATATATCTGTTTGGTCCTGGGACCCTCCCTTTATTTATTCCCCCTCTATTTAAGAGGCGGAGCTAGGTAAATCGAGTTATGTGATTTTGTTTGAAGGAAAGAAAAGCAATAGAATGGGGTACAAAATAAGAAAAAATAAAAAAATAAATAAAAAAAGAAGTCAAATACTTTGAAAATGGGCGGAGACCTTCTAGAGGCTTTCAACCTCAGTTTGAGAGAGGACATGGAAAAGGTAATTGAAACACCACAACAATACAGAAAGAAATATCAAATTAAATATCCAGTGAGCACTACAGCAATAAAGACAAGCACTACACAATAGTCTCGATTCTAAAATCAAATCATGCCAAAGTGCAAAAAGAAAGAGAAAGATAAGATAAGATAAGATAAAATAAAATAAATTAAAATTGGAGATATCAACTTCAATATCTATACCAAAATAAAGATGTCAAAAAATCAGTCAATCAATAAATGTGTGGAAAGATGATTATTTTGTGTTTTTTGTTTGTTTGTTTGTTTTCCCCCTGCATAGGCACATTAAGTATTGGGGATATTATAGAGGGAATTCCCTTGGCCTAGGAGTTATAGGGTTTCTCCACCCCTTAAGTATACTGTTATAGGATTAACTGTAGACTCCTTGCATAATCAGTGAAGTTATTTTTCTAATTACACTTACCACTCTTTTGCTAAGTTTCATGTTATGGGCTGGTCCTTTTGGCCCTTATCTCTATTGTCACTGATATTTTTACTATATTGTCTTTTATTTGTCTTAAATACCACAGATGAATGAGACTATTCTGTGTTTATCTCTCTCCCTCTGATTTATTTAACTCAATAAAATAGTCTTTATATCCATCCATGTATAGGAACATTTCATGACTTGTTTTTATTATAATTTTTATTTTAATCATAGTGGCTTACATATCGTTCTCAGTAATATTTTAGGTACATATTAACATTGAGTCAGGGGAATTTCCACCACCGAATTGTCCTCCCTCCACCCCTGTTCCCGTTCTGCATCCTGCCTCCCATAGCCTCCACCCTCACCCCTGGGGCTGCTAGAATAGTAGTCCCCTCTTTGCCTAGCTAACTACTTAGTGATCTTACAACTGATTGGTCATGGTACCTCCATTATATCACCCTCTAATAGGAGGTGGGACAAGATAAAGTTATGTGGTTTTTTTAACAGGTTCATGGTATTCTATTGTGTACATGTACCACAATTTTTTAGCCACTCATCTCTTTTTGGGCATGTGGGTTGTTTTTAGATTTTGACTATTGTAAATAGTACTGCTATGAACATAGGAGTGAAAAGGGCATTATTGTATTGTGTTTTTGTGGTCCTAGGGTATATCCATAGAAGCAGTATTGCTGGATCACATAGGAGCTTAATGTCTAGATTTTTAAGAAATATCCATATTATTTTCCAAAAAAAGCTGGACTATAGGAGATTTCCACCAAAAAATGTATGGGACTTCATTCATTCCTCCACATCGATGCCAGCACAAGTTGTTCTTGTTCTTTGTACTATGTGCCAGTCTCTGTGTCATGAGATGATACCTAATTGTTGTTTTGATTTGCAACTCCCTGATATTTAGTGACATGGAGTATTTTTTCATGTACATTTGAGTCATCTGTATTTCTTCTTTGAGGGAATGTCTGTTCATTTCTTCTCCCTATTCACTGATGGAGTTAGATGTATTTTCCTTGTTAAGTTCTGTCAGTACTTTGTATATCTTAAAAGTTAGCATCTTAAGACTACTAAGTAGTAAGCTAGGTACGGAGGGAACCACATATTCTAGCAGCCCCGGGGGTGAGGGAGGAGGATATGGGAGGTAGCACGAAAACGGAGGTGTAGGGAGGACAGATCGGTGATGGGAATCCCCCCTGATTTTATGTAAATATGTACCTAAAATATTATTGTTAACAATATGTAAGCCACTATTATCAAAATAAAAATTATATTAAAAAAGTTAGCACCTTATCAGATGGGTATTGGGTGAATACTTTCTACCATTCAATGGGTGACCTTTCTCTCCCAGTCACTGTTTCTTTTGAAATGCGGAAGCTTCTCAGTTTGATGTAATCTCATTCAATTACCTCTACTTCTATTTGTTTGGACAGTGGCATTTCCTCCTTGAAGAAGCTTTTAGCATCAATATCATGGAGTGTTTTGCCTAAGATTTCTTCTATATACCTTATAGTTTCAGACCTGGTATCAAGGTACTTTTCAGGATATCAAGCTATGTTCTTCATTCTCTAATCATAGTGGGGGCCTACATTTTTTCCCCATTATTGCTTTTGTAGTGTGATGTTTTCTTTGTCCCATGCTGCCATGTTTTGACAAGAAGTAGCTTGTTGCCCTCAAACAGAGTAAAGAGGTCTTTTACTCAAATTCTTCCCTCACCTGGACACCCCTGATTAGCTTCTGGATCCCAAAGCTGCAGTATATCACTCTTTGTATTATTTTTATTTAATTTTTTTGAAATCGATGTAAATTACAAGTCTTTCATAGTTTATTTTAGGTACATAGTAACAAGGAGTTAGGGTCATTCCCATCACCTCTCACCACTATAGTTCCCAGCATGCATCCCATACATACCTCCACTCTTATTCCCCTGGATTGCTAATGTAACAGGACCATTTTCTGTATAGCATGTTATAGTTTGGGTCTCTTGATTCAATTGTCATTAACTTTGATTTGAGAATTTAGATCTGACCATTTTTTTTCCCACTCAATGTTCCTGAGACCTCTTGCTTACTGGGTCCCATTCAATTTTTTTTTCTTTTCTCAATTTGTAAGAGGACACAATAATATGAGGTGATGATTCATGTTCTATGGTGGTATAAGAAAAAAGGTGGAACTCTCTATATTCTTATAAGGCAGCATGTAAAATAGAATTTTTCACTTTAAAAATGTTTTAGATAGGGCCCAGAGAGTTAGCACAGCAGTGTTTGCCTTGTAAGCAGCCGATCCAGAACCTAAGGTGGTTGGTTCAAACCATGGTGTCCCATATGGTCCCCATATGCCTGCCAAGAGCTATTTCTGAGCAGACAGCCAGGAGTAACCCCTGAGCACTGCCGGGTGTGACCCAAAAACCAAAAAAAAATGTTTTAGATAATTCTTTCATATCTAATATTCATTCTTCATAATTTGTTTTAAAGTGCATATAAAATAACCAGATATTCTGAATGATCCATTAGACAAATAAGTGTTTCCAAAATTTATAAACTGCTTTTTAGGTTTTAGGCTTTGTGTTTAATATTTTTTGGAAGGGAAGCACATCCAATAGTACTCAGGGCTTATTTCTAGTCCTTCTCTCATGGAATACTTCTGGTGGGTTCTAAGGATTATATGTGGTGCTGGGGTTTGAACCAAGGTTAGTTTCTTGCAAGGTAAGCACCCTATCTGCTGTACTATTGCTCTGACCCCTGCGTTTGATATTTTATGCACATTATTTTATCAAGATCTTCTTCCCTACACAAATTTAAGATAGTTTCCATTCTCTCATTTTACAAAGTAAAAATAACACTTAGAGGTCTAAAAACTAATAAAAAGCACAGGACTTCTAAATAGATTTTCATTTAAAGATTTTATAGATTTGGTAACGATGATGAACTCTTCCTTCCCTTTCAAGTGGCTATAGAATTCAGTGGAACAGCATGGCTCTAGACAAGGATTTGGATAAGTGGATAGTTTGTCTCTATCAATGTCTTCTCTAGCAAAAAAAAATAACAGCTATGGCAAAATAAACTTTGTTCACTAGATAAAATTTGTTATAAAATTATATCTTCTTCACTGAATAATCATGAAAAGTTTTAAATGCTTCCTTCACTTAACAGAGAATTGCTTAATTTCTGTTGATTTTTTTAACCAGATGTTTCTGTTGATTTTTAAGTGCCATTTTTATAAGCAACTTCATGCAGACACTTTCAATATCATTATTACGAAATAAATAATCGGGCCCAGAGAGATAGCACAGAGACGTTTGCCTTGCAAGCAGCCGATCCAGGACCAAAGGTGATTGGTTCGAATCCCGGTGTCCCACATGGTCCCCCGTGCCTGCCAGGAGCTATTTCTGAGCAGACAGCCAGGAGTAACCCATGAGCACTGCCGGGTGTGACCCAAAAACAAAACAAACAAAGAAATAAATAATCTTCCTTCATACTAAAACTATGCCTATAATATCATATGTTTGCAGGTCCATACTTTACATAAAGAAATTAGAATACAGGAAAGGAATGATAGGATTCAACAATACTTAGCCTTAAAAATATGAAAGATAAACCACTATAACAGTAACAAAGGCAGGACAAAACAAGGAATGTAGTTCCATATCATAATCAAATAGGTTTAAAATTCCCACACTAAATAAATTGTCTAAGAGTCTATATTAAATTGGTTTCGATGCTCAGTTGATAAAAAACACTGAAGTTATTTTTCTTTACTTACTGGTATATCTGGTCTGGATTTAACAAAACATTTTTTAAAGCAATATGTTTTGAAGGGAGTGTTTGCTAAGAAAATATTTTTATTTATTTATTTTTGTTTTTTGGCCACACCCGGTGACCAGAGTTTACTCCTGGCTATGCACTCAGAAATTGCTCCTGGCTTGGGTGACCATATGGGATGCTAGGGGATCAAACCATGGTCTGTCCTAGGCTAGCGTGGGCAAGGCAGATGCCTTACCCCTTGTGCCACCACTCCGGCCCCTAGATAATATTATTCTATGGGACCTGAGCCATATCACAACAGCTAGAGCATTTGCCTTGCACATGGTTGACCTGCGTTTGATCCCTGACATTCTATATGTCCCCCACCCCAACTCCCAAGCCTGCCAGGAGTGATTTTTGAGCACAGAGACAGGAGTAAAACCCTGAGTGAGTCAGTACTGCAGTTATGGCAAACAAAAAAAAGTTTTTACATAGTGTTATTCTAATTTTTGAAGAAGAGTAGCTAGAAGCTTGATAGTAGTGTTTTACCTGGTGGATCTGCTCCCATGTGAAGTTAAACTCAATGTTAAATTGAAAAAAAATTCTTTAAGGATTTTATTTTATCAATCCCCTATGGTTTGATGGAAAGAGTTCAAAATTAGTTAAAATCATTATTTTTATGTCATTAACAATTCTGTGATTTAAATATCTTATCTGTAGAATTTTGAAAGTAGGATTTATTTTGAGTTATTTTGATGGAACTGGACAGATAGTACAATGAGTAAAATGTTAGCCTTGCACAAAGATTAACTGGGTTTTATCCGTAGTATACCAAATGTTCCCTGAAACTCTTCTAGGAGACATTCTTTAGTGAAGAGCTGGGAGTAACTAACTCTAGAGCTTTGCAAGGAGTAGCTCCCAAATCCCCCCCCTCCAAAAAAAAAACTTGTGCAATTCACTGTAATACGTCAGTATACTGAACATCAGACACAAGGGTAGTAACTGTGATAAAGAAGCTATCAAATAATGTTTCTTTTTTTTTCTTCTCTGGCATCATCACTGGAATTTATTGATTTTCTTTTTACTAGAAGCTGGAGATTACTTGTTTTATATTAAGTCTCTATTATAAGTAGTTTTGGGCAAGGGATGAAGAAGAAATCAAAATATTACTAATATAATAAAATATAGTAACAGTAACATTCTAGAAATTTAAAGTTATTTAAATTTAAATATAAAGATATATCTGGCTTCTAGTTTCTAGAATTTTAAATATTTTATGAGAATAAAGTGTGACGTCATATAGGCAGATGGATTAGCAAAATGCTACCTGCTCTTTTACTTTAATAAATGGATAGCTTTGATTCTTTTGTCATACTGATTATATTATGTGATGATATGCTTTTTTCTAAAATTAATTTCTTTATTTAAGCACCATAGTTACAAACATGTTAGTAATTTGATTTGTCAGAAAATGCACTCCCCCTTTACCAGTACAACTTTCCGTCCACCTATGTCTCCCATACACTTTGTAAATTGTTTTTGGAAAAGAGTTGTTTTCTAAGTACCTCAAAGCTTTCTTTGTTACTTTTAACTTAATTCTGGGATACATAGTTAAAAAGGTGTTAGTTGAGTTTTGGTGGTACAGTGTTCCAACATCATTCCTTCATATATTGTTATGGTGTTTGTTTGTTTTTTTTTAAAGAGCTCAATGTATAAGAAGTGTATTCCTAAATATACAAGTAGCCTCCTCCACCACTTGTTTTATTCGAATACCTTTTCTTTTTAACTCAGTTTTATTTATTTGTTCTATTCTAATATATACATTTTTTTCTCTATCCTTACCATTTTTGGTGCTGCTTGGTACAAAAAGCCTTGACTGGGATAAAAGCTCAGATCAAAACCAGACCACAGAGACTGTGTGTGCAGCCTGTCATCCTTACCCAGAATAGCACCAGCAACACAGTATGACACCATACATTTTTGTATGGACACAATAAAAAAGGGGAAACAAGATCTTATCTTCTAGGGATAAGAACTCACACCTTTTATAGCAGAAGGGTGCCTCCCATCCTGAACATGTGTCATGTGGATACAACGCAGTCTCCAGGAGATTGGACAGTGTTAGTCCAATCCCAAACCCCAGAACCCAGACTTAGAACTGATACAGCTCCAGGCAACATCACCAGGAACTAAGCTTCATTGGGAGATTTATAACACTGCTCTGGCACCAACTTGTGCCAGTTTTGATATAACAACGAGGAAAGGACAACTTGACCTAAGACAAGGTTGTCCTATCACATCACCTAACACTAAATAGAAATCAGAAGAGGTTTCGTCCTTTGAACTGTGAAAAATAAGAGAACCGACAACAGAAAACTGACTTTGACAACCGTGACTGACAAGAACCTACCTTGGGACCAATAAGGAAAACTCTACCCTAGGCTGTAGCCCAGGACTCCAACAACAACATCAACAAGATATCTTATTGCAGAGGCCCAACTTGGACAACAGAGACTGAGCAGAGCCTTTGGATCCATAATATCCTAGGCTTCGGCTGAGGGACTGAACAAAAGCAGGGAGCAAGTGTTACAGAAGACTGAACACAACAATAATGATGGATAAGAACCTCTAGAACCATAAAGACTCTATCCTAGACCCTGACCTATAACCTGCGCAAATACCAAGATCGCTAGCTACAGTGGCTTGATTTTCTCGCACACAAGTGAGAGGAAAGTTTCCTGGCACCACAAAAAAGCCTTTGGGATGGGGTAACGAGTATATATGGAGCCAGGGGTTGATCCCATGATGGTATGCTTCAAGGATGGAGAAACCCTGGATCTCTTAGGCCACAGGAATTCCCTTTCTTCTCCAATGCTTACTGTGCCTATGCAAAAAAAAAAAAAAAAAAAAAAAAAAAAAAAAAGGTGGGAAAGCCAAACCCTGTCACTCCAGCACCTCTACTTTTTCTTGTTTTGCTTTGATTAGTTAGTTTTTGACTTTATTTTTCTTCTCTTTTTTCTACCACTTTTCTCTTTCTTTTTCACTCTTTGGGTTATTATTTGGTGATTTATTTTTATTTTTATTTGCCAGGTGCATTTTTTTTCTCTTCCATTTTTTTTCTCTCTTTCTTTTATTGGTAGTTGTTACCAATTTTTTTTCTCCCTTTTTTTTCTTATCCTTTTTATCTCCAATGACAGTGGAATGGATGCTCAATCTACAACAAGCTGTAAAGTGGAGACCAGTTGCACTAGCATTCTGGGGGTAACAGAGGGAGACATGGGATTCATGCTGGGAACAGGGGTGGAGGGAAGACAGCACTGGTGTTGGGAATGCCCCTCGTTTATTGTCACTATGTACCATAAGTGAAATGATGCAGTGAAAGATTTGTAATGCACTTTGGTCACAATAAAAATTAAAAAAGAAAAAAGAAAAAATTCCAACCTCTGAATGAATAGTGCCAGATAAGTAGAACATGAATTAATGAAATAATTACTATTGTTTAATATTTGGAAGTTATATTTTCAAAATTACAGCTGTATTTTATTTTATTTCTAGTTTGTGGGTCCTATACCTGAGACTGCTATACTACTTCTGGTAGTGTTGGGGAGGGAGATCATGCCAGGCAAGGACTCACATCGAGGCTCCCACATGCAACGTATGCACACTAGACCAGACTCTCTCTGGCCCCTGACAAGTGTATTTTAAGTATGATATTTAACTTTAAATCTAAATTACCTCCTTCTTCCACCTTTAGCAGAAATTTAATTTTATTTTTTAACTTTAAGCACTGTGATTTGTCATTTATAGTACTATTACTGGTAGAATTTTATAGAGAAAATGTTGCAATACTGCATCATCCTTTAGTGTCCATTCCGTTCCCTACTCTATTGTCAGTATTTCCATCCTATTAGTCTCCCACCTTCCTTTCCTCTCCCTTCTCACAAACTCAGTTCTATTGACTAAATCTCAGGTTCTGTTGCCTTGAGGCATTTGGCAGGATAGTTTAATATCTTGGTGCCATCTATACTAAATATGTACAAATTATGGGTGTTTTTTCTCCAGTTATCTTGGTCTTTCAGGTCAGTTTAATATTTAATCTTTGAATATTGTTATTTCCATTTTTATATTCTTAAACAATTCTATGATAGAAATGTTAGAGACAGGGAAAAATAAACTAAATGGTAACTAAAATTTTCACCCACCTACTTCTTAGAGGTTTGATTCTGACATAATCTCAGCATTAAGGCACTTCATTGCATTACTGTTTCTGTTTGTTGGAACTTCTTTTAGGAATTATAGATTACTTAAGGAATTTGTCTCTATGAGTGAGAACTGCAGATTAGAAAGAAAAATACTGACACTGCCAATCAAAACCAGATTTTTTTTAAGTAGACTTTCTAATTTGCTTGGAAACAAACATTTCTGAGAATATAGATTTTGTTTTGTTTTGTTTTGTTTTTTGTTTTTGGGTCACACCCTGTAGTGCTCAAGTGTTACTCCTGGCTTGCCTCTCAGAAATCGCTTCTGACAGGCTCAGGGGACTATATGGGATGACGGGATTTGAACCACCATCCTTTTGCATTCAAAGCAAATGCCCTACCTCCATGCTATCTCTCTGGCCCGAGAATATAGATTTTAATTTTAATTTATTGTTGCTTTATTTTCTTTCAGAACTCTTGATGTTTCTGTAAGCTTTATTAGAGGAAAATCTCATATCTCTAACTCACTAACAGTGACTGCCACAGAATGTGTAAGTAAAAGATTTTCGTAAGTTATATTTTGAAAGTACTCTTTTTTTTTTATAAATTTGGATGTTTTTATAAATTTTATAAGTTGTCATTATAACCACAAACATAGGCAGTATTCTTTCTACACAAAGAAGAACATTATGGGGCTGGAGAGATAGATCAATTGGAGGTGTTTAAAGTACATACCTTGTAAGATCAACCTGTTTGATCTCTGCCACTGCATAAAGCCCCTTGAACAAAAGAAGGAAAGTTACGACAATTTTAAGGAAACATTTGTCTAGACCTTATTTTAGGTGGTTTGGATTTTTTCCTTCACAGCTTAAGTGAGATTTTGATTTCTTATACAATTTTACTTTGATATTTATAATATTCAAAAGTCAAATTTAAAAATTAAAGTAAGGAGGCAAAGAATGTGGTTAAAGTCTTGGGAATGTCTCCGTGGTTTGATCCCTGGCACCAAATAGTCTCCAGATAAAAAATAATGATTTACAGTAGGAGTAGGATCCCAAAACAAAAGCATTTTTCTTTATATTCAATATATGAGCCAGGTATATAGCTCATTGGTAGAGCTTGTGTCTCACATCTGTTATGCCTGGGTTTGACTTTCCACACACCACCAATAAAATAAATATGTATCAAATAATATTTTCTGTTAGAGTATTTGGATATTAAAGTTACATTTTTTGAAATCCCTATTTTTAATATAATTTATATTTTATCATAGTGGCTTACATATTGTTGACAATAATATTTAGGTACATATTAACATAATATCAGTGGGATTCCCATCACCGAATTATCTTTCCTACACCTCTGTTCCCATCCTACTTCGCATATCCTCTTTTCTCACCCCCAGAGCTGCCAGAAATTGGTCCCCTCTGAGCCTAGCTTACTACACAGTGGTCCTACACCTGTTTTGGTCTTGGTACCTCCCTTGTTTCCTCCTCTAACTGGGAGGCGGTACTAGATAGTTCCAGTTATGTGGTTTTTGTTTGAAGAAGAGAAAAGTGATAAACTGGGGTAAAAATCAAATACATAGAAAATGGGTGGAATCCTTCTAGAGGCTTTCATCATCGGTTTGAGAGATGAAGGGGGAAAAAGAAGGTGAAACACCTCAACAGTACAAAAAGAAGTGTCAAATAAAATATCCAGTGAGCACTCCAAAAATAAAGATAAGCACCACATAAAGGCCATCATGGTCTTGACATAAAAAACATGGCATAGTACCTAAAGAAAAAGAAAAGAAGAAAATAAATAAATAAATAAATAAATAAATAAATAAATATAAATGGAGACAACAACTTGAGTACCCATACAAAACGAAGAAATCGACAAAACCTAGATAGATTTGTTTTGTGCTTTTTTTTTTCCCCTCCTGCACAGGCACAGTAAATATTGGGGTCATTCTAAAAGGAATTCTATTGGCCTAAGAGATACAGTGTTTCTCCACCCTTGGAGTATTTTATCATGGTATTAACTATAGACTCTGTTCAGGTTCATTTACTCTCCTCTTGGTGTTTTTGTGGTGTATGGAAGACTTCTGCTCCATCCTGGGTGATAAGATCAGATCTCTGTATCTAGAGATCTCGGTATCTGCACAGGTCAGGGAGTGGAACTTATGATGAAGTTCTAGAAGTTCTGTTCCCTCGGTGTCATTTTAATCCATTTTCTGTGGTTGGTGGTCTTGGTCTTTGCGGTGATCTTAGAATGGAACCTGTGATAGCGTCTTTCTTTGTGTTTCCAGAAGACCCATTCCATTGCAATTGTCTCAGACGGACCTTTGGAACTGGAGATCACGGTTGTTGTGTAGGTCGTAACTCAAACCCTAGAAGAGGGCTTTTTTATTGGTCACAGGATACATACAGTCTGGTCATGGTTCTATCAGCCAGTCATCTGTGAATAGCGCTCTTGGCTTTTGGACTGACCAAAGGGTGACAAGTCTTCTGATTTTATTTTATCGTCAGCTGGAGGGGTAGGATAACCTGCTCTTAGGTCAAGTTGTTCCCATTGTCCTAGTTGTCAGGATATCACATTAGAGCTGGCACTTGTTGGTGTCCGAGCATTACTGAGGATGTCCAGGTTGGGATTTGTTTCCTGTAGCTGTCATGAAGAACTGTGTCGTTTCTGTGTCTGGGATTCAAGATTCAAGTCTGGACGGTTGGTGTCTAATCACCTGGGGTCTAAGTTGGGTCCATGTGACATATTTTCAAGGTGGGAGATGTCCCTGTATTTTAAACAAGCATGAGTTCTTATCCCTAGTAAATAAGAGCTCATTTTTATATGTAAAATTTCGCCTTTTTTTCGTGTGTCTTTGCAGGGGGAAATGGTGCTACATTATATTGCCGGTGCATTTGGGGGTGGAAAAAGAAGAAAACGGTAACAGGTCACACACCCAAAAAAGATAAAAATAGAAATAAAAATATATGTGCATATGTATATATGGAACAAAGATTTAAAAAAATGAAATAACAAAGTAATGAAAGGAACAAAAAAGGTGCAAGAGACTATCTTACATTTGGGGAATAGCAGGTAAAGAGGTAGTACAATACAGGTCTTATACTTATGACAGAACTATAGGTTTCCCCATTGTCGTTTGAGATTTTCTTGTGGTGTGTGGGTTCCCGGGCACCTTTTCATCACACACCCTGACCTTCTTGAGATTGGCAAAAGCTTTGCAGCAGGGAGCTATTGGGAAGAGTTCTTGCTTTGAGTATACTTTTAGAGCTAAGTCCGGATTCAAGTAACAGTCCACGTTAGGAAGAGTTGGTAAGGAGGGCCACGCAGCATGTGTCAGCAGGAGAGTTGGTTGCCTTTTCTTGCCAGGGATGAGGTGTGGGTTTAACTTGGTGCCCCTTCGCTTGGGTGCTGGGTACTGGTTTGTTGGGGTAGGAGGTCAGTCTTGATGCCTAATAGATTAAGAACTGAGGGTGAAGAGTTTTAATAAAGTGAGAAATCTGGATGGGATTGAGGGGTGAAGGGATAGTCGAATTTCCAAAGGGGGAAAGGGAAAGTACATATAAGGGGCAGGAAAGAAGAGAAGAGAAAATACATTAAAAAGAAAAAGAGAAGAAGAGAGAAAGAAGAAAAACAAGAGAAAAATTAAAGTAGTGAGAAGAAAGGAGAAAAGGACAAGGGAATGCTAGTTTACTTGAATATGTTCAATGAGGAGTAGGGCCCATAGAATAAGTCTGTAGGTCCAGTTGCTGCTTCGTTGTTCTGGCTGGTCCAGTGTTTCAAATCCTAAAAGAAGATATTACCTAGAGATTAAGTGTATGTTAAGGAGTTTTCTCGGGACATTCTCGTAGTGCAAGCTGGGTATGGTATCTCGTGTGACTGGGCCCCGAGATGCCATCTTAGTTTGTCCACCCTTTGTATCCAAGAACGCCTGTGGACAAAAAAGCTGAGAGGTTATTTTTAAATATAGTAAGATTAAGGCATTAAAACATATTGTTATGAGATGTTCCCATTGGAGTCAGTCAGTGATTTCCCATGGTATTCTTTACCTGTAATCCTGTATAAGATCCCTAAGGGATTATTATGGGCCTCTTTTGTAGAAGGCTGATTACATATCTGTTCTCTCTGTGCTGCTGCTTCTGCTGTTGCTATTTTCTTTGTGGTATAATGTGTAGTCAAGAGTTTGTGTTCTTTCATGTGTTTTGGGCACTGCTCCCTGGTGTATGTTGTCTGTTACAGTGTTTGAGGTTTCTACCTTATTAAACCCTGTTATTTGATTGTTGCATATTAGTTGTATATAGGGTGTATGTTCTAGGTGCTTCAGAATAGTGCTATCGTTCTGTGTTTATCTTTCATCTTCTGACTTACTTTGTTTAACATAATATGTTCTAGGTCCATCCATGTTGCTGCAAAGTCCATGATTGTATCATTTCTGACTGCCATGTAGTATTCTATTGTGTATAGATACCACATCTTAATGATCCACTCCTCTGTTGTTGGACATTGCGGTTTGTTCCAATACTTGGCTATTATACTGAGTGCTGTGATAAATAGTGGGATGCTCATATACTTTGGGATGAGTTTCCTTCCGACTTGGGGGTAGATACCTAGGAGAATAATTGCTGGGTCAAATGGCAGCTCAACTCTTAGTTCCTTGAGCACTCTCCAGACTGTTCTCCATAGGGGTTGGACTAGGGGGCATTCCCACCAGCAGTGGATGAGAGTGCCTTTCATACCACATCCCCACCAACAGAGGCTGTTCCCATTATTTTTGATGTGAGCCATTCTCACTGGTGTATGGTGGAACCTCACTGTTGTTTTGATTTGGGAAATCCCTATTTTTTAAACATGTGTTTTAATTTGCTTATCTTTAGTATTATATTTTCTGATGTAAGGAATTGATGATAACTTGTTAGAATCTTATTTTGAAATTATATTTTATTAGAGATGATGCATTTATATGAGGTAAGCTATATTAAAATGAAATTTATTAGATTACAGTAGATTGCATTAGATAGGGGCATTAGGTTTTTGAGCATGAAATATCAAAAAACAAGGCTAGACAGATAATTTAATTTTATAAATATACTTTTTTGATCATGCAATTTAAATTTTTCTACATGTGATTAAATTTTAAATGTTTTTTTTATAAACAAAAACCTGTTTATAAAACCCAAAGAATTTTGTATGCCCCTTTAAAGCTGCTGAAGTATTTTTCTCACATTTAATGATCTATGGTTCTTCTATCTTTTTATTTAGGGGTGGTAGGCTATACCCAAAAGTGTTTGCGTTTTACTCTCACACTGTTTCTCTATGCTCAAGCTCTCTTCTGGTATTACTTGGGAAATCATGGGTTCCAGGGACTGAAATGGCTTGGCTGCATATAGTGCACACACCTTAATAACCATACTAACCAACCCTTTGGTTTTTATTTTTTAACACTTTATTAGAGTTAGCCTTCAGAAAATTAAACAACTCAATATTATTTTAATAAGGATAGTTATGCTTTCCATCGAAAGAATATTACAAGGCCAGAGAGACAGCACAGCAGTAGGGCATTTGTCTTGCACGATGCCAATCCACGATGGATGGTGATTGGAATCCTGGCACTCCATATGATACCCTGAACCTGTCAGAAGCAATTTCTGAGCACAGAGACAGGAGTAACCCCTGAATGCCTCCGGGTGTGAACCAAAAACGAAAGAAAGAAAGAAAGAAAGAAAGAAAGAAAGAAAGAAAGAAAGAAAGAAGAAAGAAAGAAAGAAAGAAAGAAAGAAAGAAAGAAAGAAAGAAAGAAAGAAAGAAAGAAAGAAAGAAAGAAAGAAAGAAAGAAAGAAAGAAAGAAAGAAAGAAAGAAAGAAAGAAAGAGAGAAAGAAAGAGAGAGAGAAAGGGAGAGAGAAAGAAAGGAAGGAAGGAAGGATGGAAGGAAGGAAGGAAGGAAGGAAGGAAGGAAGGAAGGAAGGAAGGAAGGAAGGAAGGAAGGAAGGAAGGAAGGAAGGAAGGAAGGAAGGAAGGAAGAAGAAAGAACATTACAAAGAAATCAAACACTTGAATTAAAATAAATGCCCAAGAAAGAAAGAAAAAAAGAGAGAAAGAAAGAAAGAACATTAAAGAATATTACAAAGAAATCAAACACTTGAATTAAAATAAACACCCACCTTTGAGTTCCCACTGAATTACCTAGATAATTTTTCAAGTCTTTGCTTTTATCTTGAAAATTACTAATTTTTCACTCCCCATATCATCTGTAATTTATGTTGCATTTGTAGTTTTTGTGTATACTGCAGTTTGGAGTTAGCTAATCTCAGGATGTGGTTGAGATTACAGGCATTTGTGGTTTAGAGCTTCAGTGTTTAGCTCACTGGAAGGGTGTCTCTATCCTTCCTATTTTGCACCTGCAAGCATCCTTTGCACAAAAAAGAACTTAGTAACCTGAAACTATAATTTTGCTGTGAGGAATGCTGAGTCAAAAAGTCTGGAATGGTCAGGTTGTACTGTAATGTATTTTCCTTTGTTTTTGGGCCACACCCAGTAGTGTTCAGGGGATACTCCTGGCTCTGTGCTCAGAAATTGCTCCTGGAAGGCTTTGAAGATCATGTGGGATGCCAGGAATCAAACTCGGGTGTGTCCCATGTTGGCCACTTGCAAGGCAAGAGCCTTTTGTCTATCGCTGTGGTCCCTTGTACTGAACTTATTTTTTTCTAATGTACTTTAAAAGAAATCTTCCAGGGGCCGGAGGATATCACAGTGGCAGGGTGTTTGTCTTGCATGCTGCCAACTGTGAATGAACCTGGGTTTTATTCCCAACATCCAATATGGCCCCCTGAACCTGACGGGAGATATTTCTGAGTACAGAGCCAGGAATAATCCCTGAACACTGCTGGGTATAGCCCCAAAACAATACAAATAAATATAGAGTCTTCCTATGCTAATAGTCTTATTTTCATAGTTCTCAGGATAGTGGTATTTAACTAAAGACTGTTTAAGAATAAGATACTTTTGGGGGCCTGATTGATAAAAAAAAAAAAAAGAAGGTAGGGTGTTTGCCCTGGCATGAGGCCAACATGGTTTCAATCCAATTATCCCATATGGTCCCCAGAGCCTTCCAGGAGTGATTTCTGAGTGCAGAGCCAGGGGTAGCCCATGAGCTCTGCTGGGGAAGCCAAAACACAAACAAAATATTTTTAAAAAGAATAAAAATACTTTAAGAAACAGAGACTTTGTTAGTCATAGGCAGAGAGAGTAAAGAGGTAAACTATAATATTGAATAAAGGAACTAAGTCCTGTTCAGTGAGAAGGTCGATCTTATACAAGTTTTGGGGAAGGTAAGAAAGGGATCCCTGAATAGGAAATATTGTTTTATACAAGGCAAACATCTAGGGATCAATCTGAGGTGTAATGCCACTACCAGTGTTTAAAAGAAAAGGGTATAAACCTACTGTTCTTTCAGATATTGAGAAGAAAGACTATGTTTTAAATTTATTGTTTTTTCTTAACTTATTTTTTTAATTATTATAATTCAGTTTACATGTTTTTAATAGTATTTAAGATTTATAGTTTCAGGGCTGGAGCGGTAGCACAAGCAATAGGGCATCTGCCTTGCACACACTAGCCTAAGTAAGACTGCGATTCGATCCCCTGGCATCCCATGTGGTCCCCCAAGCCAGGAGAGATTTCTGAGCACATAGCCAGGAGTAGCCCCTCAAAATCAAACAAACACAAAGATTTATAGTTTTGATATACAGTCACTATATTTTATCATTACCAAAGTGCCCGATACCCTCCACCAAAGCCTTTATTTTACTTTGATTCTACCTCTTCATTCTCTCCTCCCATAATTTTCTGCTTTGTAATCTCAGTCCTGTATTCCAAAACGCAGGTTTTTTTAATATAATTTTTATTTTAATCATAGTGGCCTACATATCATTGACAATAATATTTTAGGTACATATTAACATAAGATCAGGGGAATTCCCATCACCGAATTGTTCTCCCTCCACCTCCGTTCCCATCCTACCTCCCATATCCTGCTCCCTCACCCCCGAGGCTGCCAGAATAAGTGGTTCCCTCTGTGTCTAGCTGACTACTTAGTGGTTTTACACCAGTTTGGTCTTGGTACCTCCCTTATTTCCCACTCTAGTTGGGAGGTGGTACTAGATAGTACAACTTATGTGGTTTTGTTTGAAGAAGAGAATAGTAATAAACTGGGGGAAAAAAATCAAATACGCCGAAAATGGGCAAAGTCCTTCTGGAAGCTCTTACCCTAGTTTTGAGAGATGAAGGGGAAAAAAGGAGGTGGAACACCATAACAGTACAAAAAGAAGTGTTAAATAAAACATCCAGTGAACACTCCAACAATAAAGATAAGCACCACATAAAGGCCATGGTCTTGAGATAAAAAACCTGGCAGAGCACAGAAAGGGAGAAAAGAAAAGAAAAGAAGAAAAAATAAGTAAATATGAATGGAGACAACAACTGCAATAACCACACCGAAACAAATAAATTGGCAAAAACTAGATTAAAAAATTGTGGGTTTTTTGCCTTTTTTTCTTTTTTCTTCCCTTCTGCACAGGCACAGTAAATATTGGGGTCATTCGAAAAGGAATTCCCTTGGCCTAAGAAAAACAGGGTTTCTCCACTCTTGAAGTATATTGTCATGGGATTAACTATAGACTCCTTTCAGGTTCATTTACTCTCCCCTTGGTGTTTTTGTGGTGTATGGAAGACTTCTGCTCCATCCTGGGTGATAAAATCAGACCTCTGTATCTAGAGATCTCGGTATCTGCACAGGTCAGGGAGTGGAACTTATGATGAAGTCTTTCTTTGTGGGTCTAGAAGTTCTGTTCCCTTGGTGTCATTTTAATCCATTTTCTGTGGTTTGTGCTCTTGGTCTTTGTGCTGATCCTAGGACTGGGCCTGGGATAGCATCTTTCGTTGTTTCCAGAAGCCCCTCATACGTTGTAATTGTCTCAGACAGACCTCTGAAACTAGAGATCATGGTTTTTGTGAAGGTTGTAGCTCAAACCCTAGACTAGGGCTTTTTTATTAATCCCAGGATACATACAGTCCAGTCATGGTTCTATCAGCCAGTCATCTGTAAATCGCAATCTTGGCATTTGGACAGACTGAAGGGTGACAAGTCTTTTGGTTTTGTCTTATCGTTAGCTGGTGAGGTAGGATAATCTGCTCTTAGGTCAAGTTGTTCCCAGTTTCCTCATTGTCAGGATATCATATTAGAGCTGGCACTTGTTGATGTCCGAGTAGTATTAAGGATGTCCCGGATGGGATTTGTTTCCTGTGGCTTTTGTGAAGAGCTATGTCATTTCTATGTCTGGGATCCAGTGTTCAAGGCTGAACGGTTGGTGTCTAATCACCTGGGGTCTATTTTGGGTCCACGTGATATATTTTCAAGGTGGCAGACGCCCCTGTATTGTAAAGAAGTATGAGTTCTTATATCTAGCAGGTAAGAGCTCGTTTTTATATGTAAGATTTCCCCCTTTTTTTAGTGTGCTTTTGCAGGGAGAAATGGTGCTACATTATATTGCAGGTGCATTTGAGGGTGGAAAGAGAAGAAAACAGAAATAGGTCACACACCCAAAAAAGATAAAAATAGAAATAAGAATATATGTGCTCATATGTGTATGTATATATATATATAAAGAAAAAATATTTAAAAAATGAAATAAAAAATTGATTAAAGGGACAGAGTGATGCAAGAGACTACCTTACATTTGGGGAAAAGCAGGTAAGCAGGTGCAATACAGGTCTTATACTTATGATGGAAGTATAGGTTTCCCCATTGTCTTTTGTGATTTTCTTGTAGTGTGTGGGTTCCCGGGCACCTTTTCATCACACAACCTGACCCTCTTGAGAATGGCAAAAGATTTGCTGCAGGGAGGTCCTTGGAAGTGTTCTTTCATTGGGAATACTTTTATGGCTAAGTCTGGTTCAAGTAACAGTCCACTTTAGGAAGGGTTGGTAAGGAGTACCGCGCAGCATGAGTCAGCAGGTTGTCTTTTCTTGCAGGTGACTAGGTGTGGGTTTGACTGATTGTCTCTTAGCTTGGGTGCTGGGTACTGGTTCATTGGGGTAGGAGGTCAGTCTTGATGCCTAATGGGTTAAGAACTGAGGGTGAAGTTTTAATGAGCTGGGAAATCTGGGTGGGATTGAGGGGTGAAGGGATAGTCAGATTTCCAAGGGGGGGGGAGGTGAAAGTAAATGGAAGGGGCAGGAGAGAAGGAAAGAGAATATCAATTTAAAAGAAAAATTAGAGAAATTAAGAGAAATTAACAAAAAATAAAGTAGTGAGAAGAGAGGAGAAAAGAGCATGGGATTGCTAGTTTGCTTGACTGTGTTCGATGGTAGGGCTTGTAGTATAAGTCTGTAGGTCACTGTTGCTGCTTCAGTGGTCTGGATGGTCACGTGTTTCAGGTCCTAAAAGAAGGTATAATCTAGAGATAAAAGGTATGTTTAAGAGTTTTATCAGAACATTCTCATAGTGCAAGCTGGGCATGGTATTGCGTGTGACTGAGCCCCGAGATGCCATCTTAGTTTGTCCACCCTTTGTATCCAAGAACGCCTGTGGACAGAAAAGCTTTGAAGTTATTTTAAATATAGTAAGATTAAGGCATTAAAACAAATTGTTATAAAATACTTCCATTGGGGTCAGTGATTTCCCATGGTATTCTTTATTTGTAATCCTGTATTAGATCCCTAAAAGATTATTATGGGCCTTTGTAGTAGAAGGCTGATTACATACCTGTTCTCTTATGCTGCTGTTCCTGTTGTTGCTGGTTTCTTTGTGGTATAATGTGTAGTCAAGAGTTTGTGTTGTTCCTCTTTTATGTGTTTTGGGCACTGCTCTCCAGTATATGTTGACTGTTACAGTGTTTGGGGTTTCTACTCTGTTAAACCCTGTTATTTGGTTGTTGAGTATTAGTTATATATAAGGTGTATGTCCTAGGTGCTTCAGAATAGTGCTATCATCCTGTGTTTGTCTTTCATCTTCTGGCTTACTTCATTTAACATAATATGTTCTAGGTCCATTCACGTTGCCGCAAAGTCTGTGATTGTATCATTTCTGACTGCCATGTAGTATTCCATTGTGTATAGATACCACATCTTAAAGATCCATTCATCTATTGTTGGACATCGAGGTTGGTTCCAAGACTTGGCTATTATACTGAGTGCTGTGATAAATAGTGTGGTGCCCACATACTTCGGAATGAATATTCTTTTACTTGGGGATAGATACCTAGGAGAGCAATTGCTGGGTCAAATGGCAGCTCAATTCTGAGATCTTTGAGCACTCTCCAGACTGTTCTCCATAGATGTTGGACTAGGGAGCATTCCCACCAGCAGTGGATGAGAGTGTCTTTCATACCGCATCCTGCCAACACATATTGTTCCCATTATTTTTGAGGTGAGCCATCCTCACTGGTGTAAGGTGGTACCTCATTGTTGTCTTGATTTGGATTTCCCTAATGATGAGTGAAGGTGAGCATGTTTTCATATTTTTGTTGGCCATCTTTTGGTCTTCCTCAGAGAAGTGTCTATTCATTTCATCTCCCCATTTTTCTATAGCTTTATTTGGTTTGGGAGGGGGCTCAGCTTTGTGAGTGCTTTGTATATTCTGGATATCAGCCCTTTATCTGACATGTTGAGTGCGAAAATTTTTTCCCATTCAGTTAACTGTCTTCTTGTGTTAAGTAGGGTTTCTTTCGCCATGCGTAAGCTTTTTAGTTTAGTGTAGTCCCATTTGTTTATGTTTGATGCTAAAGTTCTTGCCATTGGCATTCTATCATCAAAGACTTTTTTGATATATAGATCTTCAAGTGTTCTGCCTATTTTTTCCTCCATAAACTTTATAGATTCGGGTCTGATTTTAAGGTCTTTAGTCCATTTTGAGTTGACTTTTGTACATGAGTGAGGTATGGGTCAATTTTCAATTTCTTTTTTTTTTAATTTTCAATTTCTTACAAATGGTTTTCCAGTTGTACCAACCCCATTTGTTGAAAACTCTTTCTTTGTCCCATTTCAAGTTCTTGGCTCTTTTGTCAAATATTAGTTGACAATATATCTGGGGGCTTATGTCTGGAAATTCTGTTCTAATCCATGGTCTGAGGCTCTGTCCTTGTACCAGTACCATGCTGTTTTGATCACTATGGCTTTATAGTATAGCTTCAGGTTAGGTAAAAAGATGCCAAACAGTTTCCTGTTTTTTAGTATGTGTTTGTCTATCCTAGGTCTTTTGTGGTTCCAGATGAATTTTATGAATGATTGTTCTAAGTCTTTAAAGAATGATGTTTTAATTTGGATGGGGATTGCATTAAATCTATATAGGAGTTTGGGTAGGATACATTTTGACTATGTTGATTTTATCTACCCATGAGCATGGGATGTCTTTCCATTTCTCTAGATCCACTTCAATTTTTTTCTGAAGTGTTTTGAAGTTTGCCTGGTATAAGTCCTTCACTTCCCTTGTAAGGTTGATTCCTAAGTACTTGATGTTTTTTGATACTATTTTAAATGGAGTTGCATTTTTAATCTTTCTCTCTTCTACTTCATTATTTGTATAAAGAAATGCTACTGTCTTTTGTGTATTGACATTGTAACCAGCCACTTTGCTGTATTGGTTTAATGTTTCTAGGAGTTTTACTGTGGACTCTTTAGGGTTTTCCATGTATATCATCATATCATCTGCAAATAGAGATAGTTTTAATTCCTCTTTCCCTATTTGAATTCCTTTGATTCCCTTCTCTTGTCTGATTGCTATTGCTAGGACTTCTAAGACTATGTTGAATAAGAGTGGAGAGAGTGGACATCCTTGCCCAGTTCCTTACCTTCATGGGAATGCTTTCAGTTTTTCACCTTTAAGGATAATGTTAGCTGTGGGCTTTTCATAGATAGCTGTAACTATCTTGAGAAAGGTTCCTTCCAGACCTATTTTGCTTAGTGCTTTCAACATGAATGGGTGTTGGATTTTGTCAAATGCCTTCTCTACATTGATTGATATGATCATGTGGTTTTTGTCTTTTTTATTATTGATGTGATGTATAATGTTGATTGATTTGCGTATGTTGAACCAGCCTTGCATCCCTGGGATGAAACCCACTTGGTCATGGTGTATAATCTTTTTGATGTAATGCTGGATTCGGTTCACTAAGATTTTGTTGAGTATTTTTGCGTCTATATTCATTAGTGAGATTGGTCTGTAGTTTTCTTTCTTGGTGGTATCTTTGCCCTCTTTGGGAATCAGAGTGATATTGGCCTCATAAAAGGAATTGGGGAGGATTCCTGTCTTTTCAATGGTTTGGAAGAGCCTGTGGATCAGTGGTAGTAGGTCTTCTCGAAATGTTTGGTGGAATTCACCCGTAAAACCATCTGGGCCTGGACTTTTGTTCTTGGGGTTTTCTTAATTATTGTTTCAATTTCCTCCAACGCAAAACACAGGTTTTATATCCATTCCCTTTTTATATTTCTCTGTATACCATAAATGGATATGATCATCCACTATTCATCCTTTCTTCTAATTTTTTTTTTCACCCAAGTTCACTCCACACTCAATGAGCACCTCTAAGAACAAAATGGGAGAGATGCATTGGACGTTTTATTTGTCTAATACATTGTACAGTGGATTAGGACCTCAAACCTCGGACATGTGACTCAACAAGTACAGTCACATTTATACCCTCAAACTACATTCTAGTGTATAGTACATCATTGCATTACTTAGGTCCAGCCCAGGGCAGAAAGCTTGCCACAAAGAGTGGTAGTGTAGGTTGAATAAAGAAGTTTCTGCTAGGTCAATGAAAGATGGAACTGTTTTCTGTGGACAAGAACTTGATGCTAAAAGGGGAGAAAATAACAGGAAAGACACCACTTTATTAACAATAGCTCAAACCATAGAATCAAAAAGGAAAGGGAGATAAGAAAGAGAAAGAGCAAGAGAGAGAGAGAGAAATAAAGATAGAGCTAGGAGATAGAGAGAAAGAGAGAGAGGAAGGAAGAGAAAGAAATTTCAGGCCCCAGAGCAAGGCAGGGGTGTGGGGATAGGGTAAGGGAAGAAAATGGGAAACATCAGTGATGGTGATTGGAAGGGTGAACTGGTGAAGGATGGTGTATATTGTATGAGTTAAACCCCACAATGAACAAATTTGTAACCACAGTGCTTAAATAAAGCAATTAAAATAATAATAAAAAAGAATAAAAGAGCCCTCAAGATTATTCAAAGGGCAGGATAAACAAAAACAACATTTCCTTAATTGGGCTGGAGCAACCTGGGTTCAATCTAGGCATCCCATATGGTCCCCTGAGCCTGCCAGGATCGATTTTTAAGAGCATAGATAGAGTAACCCCTGAGCACCACCAGTGTGGTCCCAAACCTAAAGCAAACAAACAACAACAATAATAAAACAAAATTGCATTGATTATTGGAAGAGATTTAAAAATTGAGTTGAGGTAGGGAAGTTGTATGTTGATCCTTATTTTTATTCATCTTTCTCATAAGGTTTTCTAAGTGTGTCTCTGCTTTACACAAAGCTATGACCGTGTCTTTCTTTGCCTCACACTCCACATCTCTGAGGACCACTGTCAGTCTTGTGACTTTTGGATAATGAGGGTGTCTGAGCACTATACACGTACTGCTATAATTTATGTTTACAGTGAGCAAACTGAAGAATTGAAAGCTATTTCCAATCCTAGCATACATTGATGCTTAAAAAGTTGCTTCTTCTGGTAGTTGATCCTAATATGGTGAAACCATGACCCGGTGAGAGGACAAAAGATGAATTTAGGCTTCACTGTCCCTAGAGAGCCAGTGTACTCTAGAGGTCAATTATCTTCAGCTTTACAGTTTCCTGAAAACTAGAACTGAGAACTGAATTTAAGCACTGTCTTCTTCCCCATTCCTTAGCTCCACCCACCACTAGAATGCCTAACATAGCTGTTCTTTTTAACCAGTTTCTAGTTTGTCTTATATAAGACACGAGTTGTGAATAAACAATAAGGATGGTACCTATTAAGGAAATACTGTATATCTAAAGAAATATACGAAGAAAATATACATATCCCCTTTGAGTCTTTTGAAATAGTCTGGGGGTAGGTAGTGATATAATTCGGAGCACAGCTTCAGCCTGCAGCATGGTCTTGTGGAGTCTGAGAAAGAGCTCCCACCAGTCACAAATCAGGAAATGTTCTCAAGCCGAGGGCCTCTCAAAAGCTGAATCTGGTAGCGAGCAACAGTCCACAGCAAAGGAAGGTGGGAGAAAAGGGGCCTCTGAGAGCAAATTGACAGCAGCTTCTTCCCAGGCCCAGGGAAGGTGGGCTGTGAAGCTGTCTTTTTGATTTGAGAGCTAGTTGGGTGGGTGGGGAGGAGACAGATCATTCCTGAGGAGTTAAGAACTGAGGGTAAAAAGGGTTAAAAAAGGAGAAAAAATAAATCAGGGGTGAGAGAGTGAATGGATAGAAAAGGATTTGTAAAGTGGTAAACAAAGAAGGGGGGAATAAGAAGGGTGATATAAAGGAGAAATAGACTATATATAACATAGATATTATGTACACTATAGATGGACATTAGACAGACAAAGAGGTGGCCAATTCATACAGTCATGCACACACATAGACATATAATGAAGATAGATCCATAGGTTGCAGTTAAAAAAATTACCCAAGTAGAATGGGTCAGAATGCTTAAAAATATAAAGCTGGCAAGTCAGATGTAAAGACTTTCTTTTTCTAGGAAAAGCATCATTAGCAAGGGTAAATTTTACAGAAAAAAGGCTTCCTGAGTTAGATTGTGAATAGAGCATTTTAAAACAATCATAAATTTCAAGTCTAGAATACTAAGTAAAAGTTTAATGAGCACTGTAAAAGGAGTCTACATCATAAAGTATTGTCAATTTCTTTAGATGTATTTCCTTAATAGGCATATTCTTATTGTGTATTTCCTTATGTGGATATAGTTTTCCCCATTCCTTTTTGGGATTTGTTTTAGAAAATTATATTATATAAGCTTCACTGGATTTCTGAGTTCATGTTAGAACTATGTTAGAGGGATTGTTTGGTTTGTTATTTTTACTGCCATATGAACTAATAGTATCCTGTGGCATGTTCCTTTTTGCATAGGCACATTCAAATGGGTAATCTTCTGCATAGAAAGAAGTTCTTATCTAATATGATAAGAATTCCTAAATTTTATATTGCAAGTTGGCCTTTCACCCTGAACATTTGTCACAATGAACTTGACTTACGCTTCAGTGGCTTGGACATTAGACATTCACCCCTGAACCTTGGATCCCATATATGAAACTGGCTTGGTTTTTTGCACCAATACCAGAAATTGATGACTTGAAAATAGCACCAACTTGCTTTCAGGGTAGGGTTCCCTGCATCATCACCTAATAGTGAGATGAAACTAGAAGATGCTCCATGACACCCTGACTTTAATATAGGATCTGTATAAAAAACAAGTTTTCTAATTTCAGAAACCTGACTGTGACAACCATGATTGAGAACTTTTCCTTTGACCATGAAGAAAGACTTTTTGGGGTTAGATAACTTAATATGTCAGTAGCCTCTAGTTGCTTTTATGGCAGGTACGCTACATGGGTAGAGTCCTCCCTGTTTTTTAGGCCAAAGGTTTTTCTTTTTACTTTCCCCAACTTTTACCGCACCCATTTTTTGTTTTTTGTTTTCTCTTTTATCTTTCAGATAGGGTCTTTGGTCTTTTTCATAGGACCTTGGGAAATAGTTACTTGGTTTGACCTCATATTCTTGCATTTTTCTATAAAATTAAGAAGAAAGTAAAAGATGGGGCCAGGGCCAAGTGGTCTCATTGCATTGGTGGAGAAAAAGGACAGAACTAAATATCGAAGCCAAAATCAACACTAGAATCAAGAGACTCAAACTATAGCAATCTAAACATAAAATTGCCCTATTATACTGGCAGGCCAGTGGTGGTATAGGATTCACTTTGGGATCATTGGTGGAAGGTAGTTGACACTGTTGATGGGAATGGTGACCTGAAATTCAACTATGGAGGACTTTGTAGATCACAATGATTTAAATAAAAAAATTAAAAAAGAAAGACAAAAGTTGGAAATTATTTTTCAGTAAAAGGACAAATAGCAAATATTTTAAGTTTTAGGAACTACCCAGTTTCTGTCACAAGTGCTGAAATTTGCCATTGCAGCACAAAGACAGCTGTAAGGCATTATGTAAAGTTTTTTCAACTAAAATAATTGTTTAAAAAGTCTTAGCTTGCTGAATATTTTATCAATTAGGTTATATGAATTTGGTCTTTGGGCCATAGATTTTCAATTCCTCATTTAAAATAATTTCCAAATCATTATTGGATAATAATGAAACCCATCTATCCTGTGACAGTGTTATTTTTCTTAACTCTAAATTCATAGGAACAAAAAAATTTTAGAGACCTATTTAAACTTTTCTTTGTTTTATTCTAATGTGGTTGCTGTGATTACTCACTTTTTAGAGAGATTGGACATGCTATTTATACTGGTGTGCATTTTTTTTCTGAGTGACTTCTCTTTCTCATAGTTATTTAACAATTGTAATAGTGTGCCTGATTTCTGTTTATTTAATACTTTTATGATTTTCTCAAGAACATTTCAGTTAAAATTAGCAAAGTTTTGGCTTGTATGTCAATTTTTCAGTAAATTAATTCTTTAATTTAATCACCATGAAATACAGCTACAAAGTTGTTTGTGATTGAATTTCAGTCATACAATATCCAACACCTATATCTTCACCTGTATAAATTTCCAACTACCAAATCCCCATTTTTTTCCCAATCTCCCCCCACTGCCCTCTACCCTGCCTGCTGTGACAGATATTTTTCTTCTCTCTCTCTTTTTCTTTTTTTCTATCTTCTCTCTCTCTTTTTTAGACCCTGTATTTTTTAATATTGTTACTGAAGGGGTAACATGTATAACACTTTACATCCTTTCAGCACCTCATTCTTGTCTAAAGTGATCATTTCCAACTATCATTTTCATAGAGGTCCCCTTTCAGCCCTAACTGCACTCCTCCACTCTTTGAGGCAATCTTCCTACCTTTCTACTATGGAATAGTCTTCCTCACCTTCATTTCTTAACAAAACTCATTTTTAATGAAGAAAAGGAAATTAGATACAGATGAAGGTCAAAACCTATTGTGGAGCCTTGAGATAGCTCAAGAGCAAGTAAACTTACTTTGTAAATTGGAGATTTTGGTTTCACTCTTCCACTCCAAATACAATGTTTCTTGAGCATCACAAAGTGTATCACCCCACTTCCATTATCAATACATAGGGATCAGGAATAGCTTTTGAGCTCTGTCAGATGTGTTGGGCCAAAAAAAACGTCCTCGGACAAAACAAAAACAAAACAAAAATACTTAATATGTTTAGGGTGACTAGAGAATAAATTATTTCTACCTAATATAGATTCCTAGTAAGCACTTTAAAGATTCTTGGCTTAATGGCCTTTTCTTATTATGGGGTCACATCCAACAGTGCTCATTGCTTACTCCTGTCTTGGCACTCAGGGAGTCACTACTGGCAAAGATGTGGGTGTCTGTATGTGATCTCAGAAATCTAACCCTGGTGTGTACAAAACAAATTCCCAATATGGCTGCTGTAGTATTTCCCTACCCTTGGCCCATATATAGCCTTAACCAACATCTAGAACTATATCTGCAGGCCTCTACTAAATGCTACACTATAGTCTTCTTAAATAACTACAAATGACCTGAACAAAAGCTACTTGTTTAGAGCCATGTTTAATAAGAATTGATCCAAGAAATGAAAGGTTTCCAATTTTTCAAATGAAAGCTAATTAAACAAAAGACCAATTTACCCAATAAGAAGGAGAATAAACTGCTTTTCCAAAAATTTTCTTTACTCTCTTGTTTAGCTTCTTCTGGTGCTACCAAGGCCTCTTAAATTCTGTGTTCCGGCCAGTCTTGTCTTTTCCTTGTTCTTGTAAGAAACTAATAATGGGGCCGGGCGGTGGCGCTGGAGGTAAGGTGCCTGCCTTGCCTGCGCTAGCCTAGGACGGACCGCGGTTCGATCCCCCGGCGTCCCATATGGTCCCCCAAGAAGCCAGGAGCAACTTCTGAGTGCATAGCCAGGAGTAACCCCTGAGCGTCACAGGGTGTGGCCCAAAAACCTAAAAAAAAAAAAAAAGAAACTAATAACGCTGCTTTCCCTTTTCCTTGGACTTTCTTACACTTTTACAAAGAGGTCTACTAAAGACCTTACATGTGTCTACCTTATATGTTTCTTCTGTACTATCTGTCTACAACTGTCCTATTTGTAATTATTGGTCCAAGGTTTGGCTCTCCAACTAACAACCTTTGATCTTTATGAAGACTTGTTCAACAATGCAACTTGGGTGCTCTCTAATCAGCCTAGTACTTAAAAAGGCATGCCTAACCTTAAAGTGAGAGATTTATAGTTTCTGCCTATGATTCAGAACTGTGAACAATTATGCTTCATTTTATCTGATTTCAGTCTGAAGTTTGCAGTATAATATCTACTTGCTGTACTGAAATTAAGTGTTTGACCTTTCCTGAATTTGTTTGTAAAGTGATGTGAACAATGAAACTATTTCCCTATCATGACTGAAGTCATTCATGCTTTGATAACTTGGAAATCAAAACAAAGGAAAAGGGAGAGCTGACTTTGTGTGCTGAGCCAAAGTCTGGAATAGGGCCTCTGGGACTGTGCTTTATACTATTATGGCAGGGGCAAGTTGCATTACATTTTTTTTCATCTGAGCTATTTTTTATCTGACTTAGTTTAAGTGTGATAAATATTAGGTTTGTAGTCTTTAAGAAGTGTACATGTTCATTTTATTGGGGAGATGTGCATTTGGAATCAGTTGAAATGATAATATTGTGTATAGACAATGTGTTTTTGCATCAGGATGTGCATAAACTTTTGTCAGTGTAATGAACCAAGGAGTTTTTAAAGGAAAAAAATCAAGACTTTAAACTGTTTATTAAAACCATTTATGCTATATTTTGAAAGCACAAATTTCTGAATTCTTGGTTCATCACGTTCAAATAAAAAAAAGAAAACTCATCTCCAAACTGTTATTTTATTCATACCTTTGATTTGCATGACCTTATTTCTAGAGAGAGTTTTAATTCTAAGAAGCCAAGTTAACTGTTCACAGAACTCTCTGGAAGTCAGAGAACACATAGTGAAGATGTGTCTTCTCTTTAAGTGCTGTGACTAGGTCTGCACAAGAGCTGATTCATACATGATAAGTTACAGTTTAAGGGTATTTTGTGTAATTCTTTGAACTTGATATTTCTCCCCTCAGATATTAACATTTTCTATGAATTTCTGTGTAATTTTTTTTCCTGTCATACTCTTTTGACTGTATTTTAGAGTTTGGCATGTTCAGGTATAGAGAGATGTATGTTTTTTTTCATGATTGTTTGAAATTCAGTAGGCATAGATAAATGTGCACTTGAAGTATTTTCCCTAATACTCTGAATCTTTTTCTCTCATTTTGCAAGATAGGATTTAGATGTTTAGGTTGAAATAATAACCAAATGTTGTACTTATATTTTCATTGTACCAAATGAAAAATATTATTTAGTAGATTCTTCTAGTACCCTTGGAATGGTGTATATGAATGGTTGAGCTCTGTGAAGATAAAATATATGAAGTTCCTGTCATTATTTTTGTTACTGTCTGAGAGATAAAGTAAAGAAAATAATTAAGAAATCTAAACAGTACTTTGGTGGTGTCCATTCTGGTTAATTTGTATCAGAGCATTATCTATCTGCTACATTAATAGCTTATATGTTTATTCCTTCTTACATATGCAAGAAAAATTAGAACACAAATGAGGGATTTTAATTGGTTATGTGTGGTTGAGTCTTAATAATTTGCTGAAAATGTCAAATTAATGTTTTATAATTTATATTTTAGATACTTTTATTAAGTTGAAAGAGTGCTAGAAGCACATTATCTTTGAAAATTGGTTTGTTTTGATATAATTTCTAAGGTCTTATATGATAATATTTTCCATTCTCATAACAAATGTATAAGGAAATGACACACATTTCAAGATTTTTCTGATTAGTTAAGCCAAGCATTTCATTAGCATGTCTTTATCAATTAAGAAAACGTTGTTGTTTTAGTAACTTTGCTTTATTTCATTATGAAGATATCAACATGTACAAAATAAGAGGTCAGAGCCATAGTACAACTGTTGGGGCGCTTGCCCTTTATGCTACAAACTTGGGGTTGATTTTCCCACCATCCCATATTCACCAAGCCCTGTCAGAAGTGATCCCTGAATAAAGAGTCAGGATTAGGTCCTAAATGCCATTGAGTATGACCCCCAAATAAACAAAACAAAAATTCTCTGAGCACAGATTAAAGCTTATCATTTGTATATGCTCTGCCATGTTTGCAGTAGACTTCTATTTTCTATCCTTTACCTTACAGCGGGCCCTTTATATTATATTTAAATATGTCCCCCTTTACTTCTGGCAATTAATATTTTGTTTTCTATCTCTTCTCTCTCAGTATGTGAGTTTTGCTCAAGGACTAGTCCTGGTTCTGTGCTCAAGAGCAAATTCTGGTGTTGTACAAAGAACCAAAGAATTAAACTGGTGCTAGAGACATGCAACACAAGTGTCTTAATTCCTGTCCCATTTCTCTTGCACTGATAATTATTATTTTGTATCTATTTCATTTCTCTATGCTATTGGCTATATGAAGTATTCTTGGTGAAGCATTTATTTCATTGAGTTTTTTCACTATATCCCATCACTGCCTTTGGACTTTCAGGACTATTCTTTATAAATCTACAATAAACCTTAAGAATGCTCCTTTATATGTAATCTTCCTTTTGATCTTGCTGCCTTCGGTATTCCATCCATATCTGTGGGATCTATAATTGTGACTAGGATGTGCCTTGAGGTGTTTTTCTTTGAATCTTTCAGCCCAGACATTTTAGGTATGTAGTATTTGGTTGCATGCACTTAATAGCTCTAGAAGTTTTTCTGAAATGATGTCCTTGACTGTTGATTTTTTTCATGGACATTTTTTTCTTGGGTCTCTGGGACTCCAATGAGTATTATGTTGTTTTTATTGAGTTTATTGCAGCCCTCTATTTTTATCTGTTCACATTCTTTGATAATTTTTTTCCATAGGCTGATTTGTTTTCCAGCTCTTTTACAGTCTCTTCTGTTGTATGGAATTATTATTCATCTCATCTTCCTACTCACTGATTCTGCCTTCAGCAGCTATTACCATGTTGTTGAGGCTTTTCAGTGAGTTTTCATTTCAGCTACCAAGCTATTTAATCCTGATATTTCAGTTTTAAGTTTTCTTATTTCTACATTCATGTCTTCTTGATTCTTACTTGTAGATTCATTCACTTTGTTCCATGGATTTTTTGAGTTCCTTGAACATTCTCCAAATTTCTTCTTTTAAGTCTTTCTCAGAGAGACTGTGTAGGTGGCTGGTACTTACTTGTTGGGTCTTCAGATCCATCATTTTCATTCTCTATGCATGGCGGTGTTGTGTGATGCTTTCCCAAAGTGTCCTTTCAGTGTTGATTTTTTCAACTTGTTGTGCTGGCATACATTAATGAGGGGATAAGCACAGGAGTGGAGTGAGCAAAGTGGCTGCTGTGCTACTCTGGTTTTGTATCATTGTACAGGAGAAGCCTTTGTTCCCTCGGCTGTTTTTTTCCTGTTGGTGTTTGGACCACTATTAGAGCTACTTAAACCAACTCCTGGCTCTGCACTCAGGAGATAATATGTGCTTCAAAGGATTGAACTGGGAACTGTTGTGTGCAAGGCATGTTCCTTAAGCCCTGGACTCTCTGATCCCTGAATTATGATCATTATCAGTATTATTTTTTTATTGCAAAGCCATTCAGAGTTTTGTATGTCATCTGTGCAGTGATTCTATATAAGAGCTCATAGCAATAGAATTTCCACAATTAGTTTCTTGCTTTGTGAAGAACTTTTCTCCCTCTGTGGATAAGAAATCAAAAGTTCAGAGAAATTAAACTACTTGTATAACATTACAGCTTTAGATGAATAATTTTAATATGCTGCCATTCTAATGTTAAGATGTTAAGACTTATCTCTCTTTCTGCTGTTGCGCTGACCTCTGAGATTATACTTGTTCCTTGTTTTGAATGATAGGATATCTGTTTCCGAAAAGTTGGCATCTGAAGTCTCAACTCTTCATCCTATATGTTGATTTATCTTCTTGTAGTTCTCCCATCATTTTTTCCCTCTAAAACCATGTTCAAATACACACACGTGGGGCCAAAGCAGTGGGGCAAGTGGTAGGGCATTTGCCTTGCAAGTACTAACCTAGGATGGACTGTGGTTCAATCAGTGGCATCCCATTTGGTCCCCCAAGCAGGAGTGATTTCTGAGCACATAGCCAGGAGTAACCCCTAAGCATCACCAGCTGTGGCCCAAAACCAAAAAAAAAAAATATACACACACATACATAAACACATCCCAAAATTTTATTGATAATTCAAGAAAGTAAGTTTTAGGAAAGATGCACATTTCTCTGGGAAGCTACTCTCTGCTAACTATTCAGTAAGCCCTCCTGTTTGTTTTTGTGAACTTGGCATTCTGATTCCTTTAGTAAATAGTTTTAAATTCCAAGTATGAATTATATATTGAGTAGGCTGGTTATTAATCCCCACCCAGCTTAAAATGAATAGTGGCAGAGAAATTAAATGTTATTGCAGTTCATCATAGACAAATAAGTGAACAAACAGAGAAAATGCTGAAGATAAAAGTATAAAGAACAATGAGCTGTATAACAATGATAAATTTTTAGCTGGAGGGTCTAAGGAAGGTTTCCTTGGAACGTTATTTAAATGAAGTAGAATTGGAATACAGCATAGCGTGAGACCTGCAGTTAGGAAGTGAAAGAAGACTAGTGTGAAGGTAAAGTGCTTGAGGTTCAAGATAGTTCCACAAGATAAAAACAAGAGATTATAATCTTTTACTGTGCATTGAACCATTTACTTACAAAAGCCCTTGTTATTGGTTTAGTCAGTTTCCCGGTGATTTTGATAGTTATCTAATCTTGTAAATACAGTTGATAAATAGTGTCTCATCATTATGAAAGTTTGGGAGAATTCTGTAAATATTCAGCCTAAAGGTAAACAATATTTAAGCCAAAATAATTACTTTTCTCCAGAGACAAGAGATTTTAATATTGAGGGTTTTCCCCTATGTTTTAATGCATAATATGTCTGTAGACATTTAGATTATTTTCTAGTATTACCTTAAAATGTTTGGGATTTGACCTTAAGATTTTCTGACAATCTTGCTTTTCTCTTCTGCCTAGTCTAACGGGATTGGAGCCATCATTGTTATTCTTCTGCTACTGCTACTTTTGGGTCTTGGTTTGATGTGGTGGTTTTGGCCTCTTTGCTGCAAAGTGGTGAGTAAGAAGAATTTGTAATAATATTCTTCATTTTTTTTAAATCAGAGATCTCTAAAACAAGTTTTGAAATGTGAATCAACATCATGTTTAACAGCAGCAGAATTTCAATGAGCAAATTGAAATTTAGTACTTTTAATATCCATAATAAATACTGTAAAGCACATAATCAATGCTGTAAAGCACAGTTAAAAGATATTATAAAACTTCATCTAAAATATTTCAAGGACTGGAGTGATAGCACAGCAGTAGGGCATTTGCCCTGCACATGGCTGACCCAGGACAGACCTAGGTTCAATCCCCGGTGTCCCATATGGTCCCCCTAGCCAGGAGCAATTTCTGAGCACATAGCCAAGAGTAACCCCTGAGTGTCACCAGGTGTGGGCCACAAACTCCCTCAAAATAATTAATATTTCAAAATTAGAATTATGAAAAAGGGAGAGGAAAAATAGAGAAAATAGTAAGGAAGTAAAATTTACCACTTAACTTCACAAGAATTTCAAGTCAACTGATATTTTATACTTGATTTAATAGGAGAAGATATTTTCCTCAGTGTTCATTGACTCTTTCACTAGTTATTTGATTGACGCACCCTTGCAGGGCCTTCATCTCCTAGAAAGAAACTTTAGAAATAAGTCAGTTATGGGGGATCAGGGTATCAGTTAAATGGTCATTTTTAAAATTAAGACTATTTAAGTTTGTGTTATTATTATTTTAAGCTTAGAGTAAAAATCTCTTAAAAATATGGCTGTGAGTTAATTTTC
Organism: Suncus etruscus; assembly: GCF_024139225.1. Lineage (NCBI taxonomy): Eukaryota > Metazoa > Chordata > Mammalia > Eulipotyphla > Soricidae > Suncus > Suncus etruscus. The sequence continues at coordinate 68,818,206 of NC_064863.1, read as the reverse complement.
TGTTGTAATTGTAACAGAGCCACACATTTGGTAGTTTAAGGTGAAGGCCTTGAGATTCAATAAAGATCCCCTATATAAAGACAAGAGATTACCATCTTGTACTGTGCATGGAACCATTTACTTGCAAAAACACTTGTTGGCTTAGTCAGTTTTCTGGTGATTTTGATAGTTATCAAGTCTTGGCAATATAACATGTAAATAACTTATCATTATGAAAGTTTGGGAGAATTCTGTAAAGATCTGCCTAAATGTAAACAACACTTTTAGCCAAAATAATTATTTTTCTTCAGGGACAAAAGATTTAATTATTGAGTGTTTTCTAGAAACTCTGAAAATTATCTCATCTGACGAAAAGAGAATTTTACACTTAATTCAAGTATCTTGAAGTAAAAGGTAATCTAGCATGACCTCAGTGCCTTAAAGTAATCACAAATATTCATGTACAGGAAGAGAGATGTAAATTAGAAGAGGGAAAAAACAGTGTGACCATGGAGGTAAAGATTAGAGTGATGTAGTACAGCCAGGAAATGCTGAGGGAAGCCAGAACTGAAGCGACCAGGAAAAGACATCTCTGGCATCTGTAGTTAAAAACATGTGTCGAAACATGATTTAAGCTTTGTAAAATAGTGGTCTTGGCCTCCCATCCTGTAAGAAAACAAGACTTGATTGAGTAAGCAACTAAGTCTGGTAATTGGTTATAGTCTCCTGAAACTAATACATTCCATAAATGATTCAAAGTTCTCTAGGACTTGAAACTACTGTCGAGGATTACAAATTTTAGTAATTCTTCTGTAATATGTTTCTAATCAATTCATTACAAAATCTTCGTGGAATACAAGGAAAGGTAATATGAGAAACAAGGAGTATTCTCTCAAATGTTTGCAGTAATTTCGAAGACATAAAACTATGCATTGAAATTATTCTTTTTTATTTTATAAATGATATGTGTTCATCACAAAGCTCTATATACTGAGTAAAATTTATAGTTTCAGAAAAGGATTTTTTTTAAAAATGGATTCCTAGTATTCAGAAGTTTCTAAGATATATACACACACAAGTATTTATTTATTAGAATCTTTGAAAATAGTGAATGTCTGGGGCAAGAGTGGTGGAGCAAGTAATAAGGAGTCTGCCTTGTATGTACTATCCTAGAATGGACAACAGTTTGATCCCTGGCATCCCATATGGTCCCCCAAGGCAGGAGCGATTTCTGAGCCCATAGCCAGAAGTAACCTCTGAGTGTCACTGGGTTTGGCCCAAAATGCAAAAAGAAAGGATGGATGGAAGGGAGGAAGGAAGGAAGGAAGGAAGGAAGGAAGGAAGGAAAGAAGGAAGGAAGGAAGGAAGGAAGGAAGGAAAGAAGGAAGGAAGGAAGGAAGGAAGGAAGGAAGGAAGGAGGGAGGGAAGGAAGGAAGGAAGGAAGGAAGGAAGGAAGGAAGGAAGGAAGGAAGGAAGAGAGGGAGGGAGGCTAGGAGGGAGGGAGGGAGGGAGGGAGGAAGGGAGGGAGGGAGGAAGGAAGGAAGGATGGAAGGAAGGAAGGAAGGAAGGAAGGAAGGAAGGAAGGAAGGAAGGAAGGAAGGAAGGAAGGAAGGAAGGAAGGAAGGAAGGAAGGGAGGGAGGGAGGGAGGAAGGAAGGGAGGGAGGGAGGAAGGAAGGAAGGAAGGAAGGAAGGAAGGAAGGATGGAGGGAAGGACGGAGGGAAGGAAGCAAGGAAGGAAGGAAGAAGAAGAAGAAGAAGAAAGAAAGAAGAAGAAAGAAGAAAGAAAGAAGAAAGAAAGAAAGAAGAAAGAAAGAAAGAAAGAAAGAAAGAAAGAAAGAAAGAAAGAAAGAAAGAAAGAAAGAAAGAAGAAAGAAAGAAGAGAAAGAAAGAAGAAGAGAAAGAAAGAAGAAAGAAAGAAAGAAAGAAAGAAAGAAGAAAGAGAGAAAGAAGAAAGAAAGAAAAAGAAGAAAGAAAGAAGAAAGAAAGAAAGAAAGAAGAAAGAAAAAGAAAGAGAAAGAAGAAAGAAAGAAAAAGAAGAAAGAAAGAAAGAAGGAAAGAAAGAAAGAAAGAGAAAGAAAAAGAAAGAAAGGAAAGAAAGAAAGAGAAGAAAGAAGAAAGAAGAAAGAAAGAAAGAAAGAGAGAAAGAAAGAAAGAAAGAAAGAAAGAAAGAAAGAAAGAAAGAAAGAAAGAAAGAAAGAAAGAAAGAAAGAAAGAAAGAAAGAAAGAAAGAAAACAGTGAATTTCTGTGAAGATTGTTTTGCAAAAGTCTTGTTATTTGCACAGAGATGCCAGTACAATTTTATTATCTCATTTATTGAATTTCCTAAAAATTGATCATTTAACTAAATACTGTAATTGGTTAATTGCAAAAGATTCCATAGGCTCAACTGATTGCCAAAGAGTGACATAACATTTTTAAAAAGTTAAGGAAGAAACTCTCTTCATAGAATGTATGGCCATTTTGAGTTCTTTTGAGAAGCTTGAAACTTTTAATCTCCAGTCCATTTTACTCACTGTTTGCTGGGGAATAGAGAGTGCAGTACACTTAACCTTTACCTGAAACATGGAAATCAAAACTAATGAACTTGGGAAACATATATTCAGTATTAGTTATAAACAGACCTCACATAAAGGTGAAAATTTGAAAAGATTACTGTTAAGTGACAGTTTATTGAATCCCAAAAACTATTTTGGAAGAGAAGTCCTCAGTTTTGTGCTATTTCTCACCAGCTGGTTAAGCTTCTATGTCCCTTTCATTGAGCTATTCACCTCCATTTTTCATAACTTTAAGGCATCAATAGCAACTTTTCTGTTTTCCTTAAATTAAGAGGGAGTGAAAGAAAAAAAGGTGAAATGAAAACTTAGCATGGATTGATTAATAAGCGAGAAAGAAAATATGGAGATTTTTTTATCTTTGCTTAGTTTAGAATGTATGCTGAGTGTAAAGGCAGATCTATTTGACGAGCAAGATGCAAGAAATGGCAAGTCCTGTTGTTGCTTTTTTAAAAATTACAAGTCACTGCCTACTTACAGACGTAAGGCTAATGAGGTGGCAAATAAAGGGTTTCTGGAATGTTGTAAATAAAGTGGGGTATATAGCTGCAAATAAATATGCAACAATATTGAAAATGATAAATGTTCATTTTGCTCTGAGTCCTTGGCAAAATGTCATTCATTCTCAAGGGAAAATTACAAGTTCATTTTTTTCTTAGTGAATTTAAGACATAAATCTTAATTTAAAAGTATTTTTAAAATAATTTATTTAGGCACCATGGTTAAAATATGTTCATAGTTGGGTTTCAGCTATAAAATGCACACACCCCATTCACCAGTGCAACTTTCCCACCACCAATTTCCCCCATGCCCCTCCTCCTCCAACCCCTGCCTATTTTCAAGATAGGCATTATATTTCCTTCTCGAGCATTGTCATGGTAGCTGATAGTGTAGTTAGTTCTCTAACTGTACTCATCACTCTTTGTAGTAAGCTTAATATTGTGTGCCGGTCCTACAGGCCCTCATCTCTATTGTGCCTGGGTATTATCACCATACTGTCTTTTATTTTTCTTAAATCCCACAGGTGAGTGAGACTATTCTGTATTTATCTCCCTCCTTTGTCTTATTTCACTCAGCATAATAGACTCCATGTCCATGCATATACAGGCAAATTTCATGACTACATTTTTTGCTAACAGCTGCATAGTATTCCATTGGGTAGAACTCTATTTGCTTATTATTAAGTTGAATTTACACGATGAGGATGTGTCTGACTAAGGCTCTCTAAAATAATTTTTGTAGCCAAAAACATCTGTGCTGTTCTTTCTAAATGGCGATAATGCTTATACATAGCACTTTTATATTGTTGAGGAGGGCTATGGTGGCTTTATTGAATTACTTTGAATGCACTCTGAGTTTTTGAAAGGACAATAAAACAGAAGTAATTTAAATCTTAATATGTTTTCTTTGCACCATTAATTAAATGAATTATGTTTGGTTATCTCCTTGAAATACAGTGGGATATTCTTATGGCTGTTATAGTGATGTTTCCATCATTTAAGCAGGGTATCACACTTTTCATGGTCTTAGTTTATTTGCTGTAACTCCAGCACCTTTTCTAACTCTTGGCGAAAGAGACTTGAACACAGCTCTTCTTAGTACATATTTGTCATTTGACACCTAAACTGTTCGGACTTCTCATCCGTTTTCTGTTCAAAGTAGGGATTTTATTTTATGGTTTCTGTCAAAAAGGAAAAAGAAAGGGAGAATCAATCAGATAGCCCATATTTTGGTTTGGATGTTGAAAGCATCTACCATTTTAGGAATCAATGTCTTCCCAAATATTATTGTAAGAGAACTTTATCTTTATATACTTTAGAGGAAAGGAATTGCTCTCTGATCTTATCAAAAAAGGTAAAGGAAGAATGAAAGGAAGAGCCATATACATCCTAAAAAAGTTTTTATAAACACTAAAGATTACTTCTCTTTTGTCTGTGAGTGCCTAGATACTTAGATAACATAGCAATAAACTGGGCATTTCTTTTTGTCATTCCTGAGAATCAGATCTGAAAAGCTACTTGCTCTATAATCTCTGAACAGTATCTTTATTTAAAAAATTCTAAAGCAGCTCACTGTTGACAGTTCTTTTCACTTTTTTTTTTCTGACTATCGGAACATATGATTGCATCAAGCTGGCTGCAAGCTCCAGTGCTGACATTTTCTAGCGCAAAGAATGCCCACATCACTCGAACATTTGAAAAGTGTTAATGAGCAGATCAAAAGGACTGTTGCCTGAAGCAGCTTTTTCTTTTGTTGTTGAGAAATCGGCTTTCCTCCAAATTGAAATCTTCATTCTAGCAGTTAAGTAGATGAGATGTAATCCTCCCCGATGATGATAATAACAAATGGAAAAAACTTGGAGTAGTATCAAACTCTGCATATGGTTCATAAAGTGGTAGAAGTGTTTTCCAGAATCTTTAATACAGATCTGAAGGATGCAGAGTGGAAAAAAAATCCTGGCAACCAGGCAATATTATGCCTTTTAAAATCTGTAAATTCTCATAAAATATGGTGTATATGAATACATCCTTTCTGAAGTGAATGTATTATTGCACTATTTAATACAAGAATGGGATTCTCATGACTTTTAATGTTTTTGAACTAACAGTAAGATTATTCCCACTGTTTTCACTGAAATGTATAGCTATTGGTTGGGTACAGATTTTTGGCATGCGGACCAAATGGCTTCAGATTATTTTTGCTTCTCTTTGTTACTTGTGAGGACATGTAGTGGAATGAAAAAAGGGAAGACTTTGAAATATCACAAAAAATGTATTTTTTCCATTTTTCTAGATCTATATTCTGTACATATAGATAAACATATCTGTAGTTGGGAATGATAATGTCTATCTTTTACAGTTCTCAAAATGATTAATTAAACTCTCATCTCTTTTTCTTTTCATCCATCCATCCATTCATCTATCATAGCAGTTATATACTATTAAAATAATCTTATGTTTTCTATGGACCCTTTTTGTTTAAAGAGCCTTATCTTTAATATTGAACTCAATCTGAAAGTAGTTAGAGTCCTGGGTTTATATCTGATTTTAATGGTCTTTTTTTTTTTGCATGTTCTTAGATAAGTTATTGAAATTAGACTTTACTTCTCCTTACCTAAAATGTAGATGAGCATAATAACTGCACAGGGCTCACATGAAAAATAAGAGAAATAATATACAAATAAAGGATAATTATTATATTTTGATTTTTACTTAACTAAGAACCATGATTTGCAAAGTTATTGATAGTTAAGTTGTAGGCTATAATATTTCATCACCAATCCCACCAGAATAGCATTAATTTCTATCAGCATACTTCCATCACCATACTCCCATACTTTATCATTCCTCACCCCAACAATCAATTTACCATACCTCCTGCCTGCCACTTTAGCAATCACAAGAAAGTTTGGTAGTTGCTGTTAACATCTCATATTTTAGTGGTTTCGAGCTTCTGCTTTGGGTATACTCTTCCACCTCCCAATATAACTGAAGACTAGAGACTCCTCCAGTTACCCCATTATTTCCCCTTCACAACTTTATATCTCTGTTCTCTTTCCTAAGTTCTGTGGTCAAGAGTGATTTATATATCCCACTTTTATGACATTACATTTCCCAAGATAACATAAGTGCGATCATTCTTTGTTCATCTCTCTTCTCCTGACTTACTTCACTCAACATGGCTATCTTCTAGTTCTAACCAGGTCACAACAGACTTAATGATTTCATCATTTCTTGCAGCTACAGAGTATTCCATTATTCATGTGTCACATCTTCATTATCCATTCATTTGTCTTGGACACCTGTATATCTTAGCCGTTGTACTCATGGCAGTGATGGCTTGCATATTTCCTTTTGAATAAATGTTTTTAAGTCCAAAGAATAAATACCCCAAAGTGAAATTTTTGGGTCATATGGAAACTCAATTCTAAATTTACTGAGGACTCTCTATACTATTTTCTACATGTGTTGAACCAGACCACATTCATACCAGCAGTAGCTGAGCATTTTTTTTTCATCACATGCCTGCCAACACAGATTAATATTACTATTTTAGATATGTTGTGTTTATAATGGTATGAGATGATTTCTCACTGTTGTCTTGATTTGGGTTTCCCTAATTATAAATGGTGATGAGCACTTTTTATGTGCCTATTATTGGTGATCTTGTATCTTCCTCTGAAAAGATTCTATTTATTTGATCTCCTTATTTTTATAGGTTTTTGAATTTGTTTTTGCTGATCTTTGTTAGTATTTTATATCTGAAGTTTTAAATATGAATTTTTCATTCAGTTAGATGTCTTTAGTTTAAATTCATATTTCTTATTTTTTAAATAATTTTTACTGAAACCATTGTAAATTACAGTCTTTCATAGTTGGATTTCAGACATACAGTAACAGTGTATTAGGGCAATTCTCAGTACCAATGTTGACTTCCCTCCACTGAATTTCCCCATATACATTCTATACCTCCACCCTTAGCTTCCTGGGCTGCCAATGTAACAGTCCCATTTAAGTATAGATTATTATAGTTTGGGTCTCTTGATTCTGTTGTCCTTGGCTTTGGCTTGTGTTTTTAGTTCTGTACTTTTATATCTCCACTAATGCACCTGAAAACTCTTGGTCCCCAGTTCCCATTCTAGTTTTTCTTCTTCTCAAGTTTGTAGATACATACAGAAATATAAGGTAAAGCAAAGTACTTCAGTTTCAACATTCTATAAGAAAGGTGGGTGCCCTTATCTAGGAGATACAAATAAAATGAATTTTTTAAGAAAAAAAAAAGAGGGTGGCAATGGTTTTTTCTCCCCCCTTTGACGAGCAAACATTGGAGAAATTAGAAAGAAAAACTGTTTGGCCTAAAAAAACAAGGTGTCCTTCCTGATGAAGCATTCTGGCATAGAACCCAAGTACAGGCTCTGGGCATACTAAATAGCTCAACCCCAAAGTCTTCCTTCATGTTTCCAGGAATAGTTCTCCTCAATTACTGTTGATGCAGTAAGACTTCTATAATAAGAAATCTTGGTTTTTGCACAGATCCTATGTCAATGCCTGAGTGTCTCAGAGCCCTGAGAAAAATTGTTGCTATTTCCTAGTTATCGGGGTATTATGTAAACTCACCTGCAAGTTGGTGCCAGGATGGCATTTGGGTCTCCTCCAGTGGATGTTTGATTCCTGGTGCTGGTGCAGAAAACTGTGCCAGTTCCAAAGATGGGATCTAAGTTTGGTGGTGGACAGTTGATGCCCAATAAACTGAAGTCTAAGTTAAGTCTCTATGACAAGGGTCCAGGGTGAAAGGTGCCCCTATACTTTAAAATTTGAGTTTTTTTACCTATTAGATAAGAAATTTATTCTGTGCATAGGATTTCCCCCATTTTAAGGTGCCTATGCAAAAAGGAACAATGATAAATGACAATACTGGTGTGTGGGGTTAAAAACAACTGTTGTCCCCAGATATTCCTAGTTTTTTCTCCTCTTTTCTTTTCTTTCTTTATGGGCTAAGTCATGTTTCTTATATCAAGACCATGGCGTTTTTGCTTTTTTGTTTTGTTTTGTTTTTTTTTTTTTTTTTTTTTTTTTTTTTTTTTTTTTTTTTTTTTTTTGTGCATGTGTGGTGCTTACCATTATTGTTGGAGTCCTCACTGGATAATGGACACTTTTTTTTTTTTTGTACTGATGGAATGTTTCATTTTCTTTTTTCTCCATATCCCCCCAAATCGATGATGAGAACCTCTAGAAGGACTCTGCCCACTTTTGGAGTATTAGACTTTTACCCCAGTTTACTACTTTTCTCTTCTTCAGACCAAACCACGCAAACTTAACTAGCTAGGCCTACCTCCCAGTTAGAGGGGGAAATTAGGGAGACACCTAGACCAATCAGATGCAAGACTACTATGTGGTAAGATAGGTACATAGGGGACCACATATTCTAGCAGCCCTGGGGGTGAGGGAAGTGGATATGGGAGATATGACAAAAACGGAGGTGAAGGGAAGACAATTTGGTGATGGGAATCCCCCCCTGATGTTATGTAAATATTTAACTAAAATATTATTGTCAACATGTAAACCACTATGATCAAAATAAAAATTATATTATAAAAAGAAAAAAAACAAGCTCAACAATCCCAATAACCTGTTTCTAACCTGAATTCAGATCCCAAAAGAAATTTATCCACTAAAATTTCCTCCTTAAGCAGTTCCAAAAAAGGGATGGGAAAACTACCTCTACATAAGAAAATACAGATTAAGAATTACAATTATTAAGCAAATACATCTAAGGGAATATACAAAGAAAACATATATATTCCCTTTAAGTCTTTTGAAATAGTCTTGGGGGGGGTGTTAAAATTTAGAGCACAGTTTCAACCTGTGGCATGGTCTTGTAGAGTCTAAAAAATGGTTCCCAGCAGTCAGAGATCAGATAACGTCCTTAAGCTGCGGGTCTCTCTGGAGCTGAGTCCAGTAGCGACTAACAGTCCCCAGTGAAACGGGGGTGGTGGTGGCAGAAAAGGGGCAACAGAGAGCGAATCAGCAGCAGCAGTGGCCAATGGCAGCAGCTTCTTCCCAGGCCTAGATAAGGCGGGATGGGAAACTGTTCTTTCACTTTGGGAGCCAGCTGGCAACTGACTGCAACAGGGTGAATATTCAGGTTCCTAAGGAGTTAAGAACTGAGGGCAAAGAGGGTTAATTAGATTAGGCAGAAATAACAGACCAGGGGTGCGAGGATGAGAAGACAGAGGATTTGTAAGGTGGTAGACAGAGAAGGGGGGAAAAAAGGAAAGCTTTTATAGAACAGGGACAATATACACCATAGATAGGCATTATGTACAATACAGTTTAGACATATATAGAGGTGTCCACCATATACACTCTCTCTCTCACACGCACCCATAGATATTGAAGATCTATCCATAGGTTGCAGTTGAAGAACTGACCCAGGTGGGATCCACAGCGCTTTACAAAATATAAGGCAAATATAAAACCGGCAGATTTTATAGAAAGTTGAATTTATAGATATATATATATATAAATTGAATATTTATAATGAATCAGTTACTTATCATTTTTTTAAGGGTTTTGGCATTGATACTCATCAGGATGATTGATCTGATATTTTCTTTTCTGGAAATGTCTCTAAATACTTTGAGTATTTGTGTAATTGAAGATGTTAGGAAGAAGAATTTCTGTGTTTACAATGATTTAGAAGAGCTTTAGGAATAAAGTTAGTAAAGCTCTGAAGTTTTGATAGAACTCACCAGTGAACCCATAAATTATAGTAATAACAACATAAGGGAAGAGTGTTAGCTCTGGCTCAGATTCGGAAGAAAATATGTGTTGTGTCGATTATTTTGTCTCTGAATTGGTCAATACAAATTTGACTTATAAAGCTGGAGAGATGATCTGAAAGGGTTTAGTGAACACATTGCTTTGGGAGACTAGGATTTGATTCCCAAAACTATCTAATCCCCTGAGCACTACTGCCTGGAGTAACTTCCAAGCACATAATAAGAAGATCTGAACTAAATTGAGAAGCTTCTGCATCTCAAAAGAAATAGCATAGCGCTCAGGATACAAGAGCCCCCCACTGAGTGGGAGAAACTATTCACCCAATACCCATCAGACAAGGGGCTAATCTCTGAAATATACAAGGCACTGACAGAAATTTACAAGAAAAAAACATCTAATCCCATCAAAAAATGGGGAGAAGAAATGGACAGACACTTTGACAAAGAAGAAATACAAATGGCCAAAAGACACCTGAAAAAATGCTCCACATCACCAATCATCAGGGAAATGCAAATCAACACAACTATGAGGTACCACCTCACACCACAGAGATTGGCACACATCACAAAGAATAAGAACAAGCAGTGTTGGAGGGGATGTGGAGAGAAAGGAACTCTTATCCACTGTTGGTGGGAATGCCGCCTAGTTCAACCTTTATGGAAAGCAATATGGAGATTCCTCCAAAAACTGGAAATTGAGCTCATATACAACCCAGCTATATACCACTCCTAGGAATATTCCCTAGGAACACAAAAATACAATACAAAAATTTCTTCCTTACACCTATATTCATTGCAGCACTATTTACCATAGCAAGACTCTGGAAACAGCCAAGATGCCCTTCAACAGACGAATGGCTAAAGAAACTGTGGTACATATACACAATGGAATATTATGCAGCTGTCAGGAGAGATGAAGTCATGAAATTTTCCTATACATGGATGTACATGGAATCTATTATGCTGAGTGAAGTAAGTTAGAGAGAGAGAAAGATGCAGAATGGTCTTACTCATCTATGGGTTTTAAGAGAATTGAAAAACATTCTTGTATTAATAACTTTTAGACACAAAATAGAAAAGATCTGGAAGTTACAGCTCACCTCATGAAGCTCACCACAAACAGGGATGAGTTTAGTTAGAGAAATAATTACGTTTCGAACTATCCTAATAATGAGAATGTACGAGGGAAATAGAAAGCCTGTCTAGAGTACAGGCGAGGGTTGGGTGGGGAGGAGGGAGATTTGGGACATTGGTGATGGGAATGTTGCACTGGTGATGGGTGGTGTTCTTTATGTGACTGAAACCCAAACACAATCATGTATGTAATAAAGTTGTTTAAATTTAAAAAATGAATTTTATAGAGAAAAAAAAGAAAAAAATAAAGTAAATTAAATATTAAAAAGAAAGATCTGAAAACCTCCAGGTGTGGTCCAAAAAAACAAAAACAAGGGAAATCGGTTTAAGTAGAGTTTAAGCACTTTATTTCTATTGTTTACAATGCTAGTAATATATTGTTCAGGATTTCAAAATTTATTTACATTTATAAAAGTCATGCATTTAGTCAATCATAATATTTATTAGACATTGTTGGAAAAAAAACAATTTTCTCTTCTGGAGCAAAGTGATAACAAACACTATAGACATATCCTACTTAATATAGAAAAGGTTAGATGCAAAAGCAAGAAATACAATGATATATATTTTTTATATTCCATTAGATATTTCTTTTTGGAAAGAACCTATAATTATATTTCTCAATGAAGAATTGGATGGTCTTCTGTCTTTGCAATTTGCCAGTGAGCTCAGTCATGCTTTGATTTTGGGATTATTGTTTGAAATAAACATTTAATGCTTAACTTTCTTTGCAACTAGAAATCCTTTAGTTTTCTGATCTGCCTAAGGAAAGCGCTGTTTGAGGGAATGAAGGAGGGAAGAAATATGGAGAGAGAATTGAAGAGGGACAAAGTGGTGAATAGAGAGGAGAGAAAGGAAGAGAAAAGGAAAGATCATTGAGATGGGAGGAAAATTTCATTTAGAAATAAGGAAAAAATGACAGATTGTAAAAAACTTTGAGGTTGTAACTAGAATAATTTTTGCTATGGAGAAAAATGTAAGATAGGAGAAGGAGTTTACTCTAAATATTTGTTTGAGTATGGTAATACCATTGAGTGTGGTAATATTGCTTCCAATAGTTTTTCTTTTCACTTGATTTTGAACTGTCAGGTAATATTCATATGAAGTACTTAAATTCTTTTCAGGAAAGGGAGCTCTAGCCTAGTAATCTTTAGTTTATTTAGTCTACTACTGTACTATCTTATAATACTGATTTTCATTTGTTTAATTTTGGAGTTAACTATAACATTTCATCTTTTTATTCGTCCAAATTATAAACAAGGATCTTAAATATTAAGTGTTTGATTTAAAAAACTTAGTTTAAAATAAGGTTAAATATAAAAATCTGCTTTTTATATAGTTTACCAAAGTTTAAATTTATAAGAATGTGGTAGGTTGCCATTCTAACTAAATTCCCTAATTATATCTATGTGATTATAATTATGTTCGTATTTTTACAAGAACTACATAAAAGTTTTGAATGATGAAAAACTTATACATAAAACTAATTATAAATTAGTACTTCACAAATTATAAATGACCTTACATTGAACACATTATAGTATACTTAGATAAATACAAAGAGAAAGTATAAAATCTAAATACTTCAAGTTTTATTTTTCTCAATTATAATTAATCTTAGTTCCTCTGCAATTCTGTCTACTTCTGAATTCCCAAATATATTGATGAAAATATAAAAATCATATAACAGGAGTATCTCAATATTCATTTTTAAAGATAGCATTTCTTAATTAATTTGTTTATTTTGTTATTTTGGCCACAACCGGTGACTCTGCTAAGGGGTTACTCCTGGCTACATGCTCAGAAATGGCTCCTGGCTTGGGAAACCATGTGGGACAATGGGGGATCAAACCCGGGTCTGTTCTAAGCTAGCATGTGCAAGGCAGGCACCTTACTGCTTGCACCACCACTCCGACTCCAAAGATAGCATTTTGTTTGTTTATTTGTTTGTTTTTGGGCCACACCTGGTGACGCTCAGCGAATACTCCAGGCTATGCGCTCAGAAATCATTCCTGGCTTGGGGGATCATATGGGACGCCTGGGGATTGAACCGTGGTCTGTCCTAGGCCAGCATGCGCAAGGCAGATGCCTTAACGCTTGCGTCACTGCTCCAGCCCCAAAGATAGCATTTTTTAAAAATCATCAGTAATAGTAATAACAATAATGCTTTAATTATATATTTTTCAAATTTCCAAGTGTTAGACTTTGTTCTTAAACTTTTGAAAATGTAATTAAAATACTTAACAATATTTGACATTAGATGTGAAGTAAAGCCATTCTATTTTTAATCATTTCTCTTATTAGTATAGAAATTTGAAAGTGTACCTGAGTTACCATAAGCAAGTTGTACTTTGACAAAGATGTTCTAAAAAGGTGGTGAATTTCCAGATACATTAGTATTAGTAAATGGCTTTAAAGTTAGAACTTAAGGCTAGAGAGATACCTCATGTAGGGTATTTGCCTTGCACATTTCATCTGGGTTCACATTTTTACTTTTTGCTCTCAATGTCAATATTATTTTATATTTGATTTTTTTTCTTTGCACAGGTTATTAAGGATCCTCCGCCACCGCCACCACCTGCACCAAAAGAGGTAAATGAATGCCTAACAGTTTATGTGGTCTTTGTTCTGTATTTATGTTGTATCACTAAATTTGATCAAATACATTTCTTCTAGAAAACTATTTGTCCATATATTATCTCTTGAAGATATGGTTATTTTTTATCTCTTTAATGTGCTAGACAAATTATTCACATGCAGAGTAATAAACAGAGACTACAGATTTAATTTGCCTTTTAAGCAACATTTTTGTTGTTCTTATGTCACTATATTATGTACAAAATCTAGGAGATAAAATTAACTGTTTAAAGATGTTAAAGTTTAAAGATCTTTCTCCCAAATTGTCATTACTTCTATTTTATTGTTATCCAAAATTATGTTAGCAACATAAATGTGGAATATACTGATGCGTGTATTTTAATTCCTCTTAATTTATTTTTAGTAAATATTCTGCAGAATTAGTTCAAATAAATTCAAATTAATATACACAGTGAAGGGGTTGGAGAGATAGCACAGCGGTAGGACATTTGCCTTGCATGTGGCCTATCCGGAACGGACAATGCTTCAAATCCGGGCATACCATATGGTCCCCCTAACCTTTCAGGAGCAATTTCTGAGTGCAGAGCCAGGAGTAACCCCTGAATGCCTCCAGTTGTGAACCCAAAAACATTTTTTATACATATACATAAATATATACATAGATACACACATTGAAGCTTTATGTAATCATTGAAATATGTCCTATTATTTTAACTATAAAATGAGAGGATAGAGAGACCATACAATGGGTAGCATGCTTGTCTTATATGCTGCTCAATATTCCTCAATATTGCTTATGGTGCTCTGATCACCACCAAGAGTAAGCACTGAGTGCAGAGCCAGGAATAGCCCTGAGCACAGCAGGATGAGAACCGAAAACCAAAATGAAGATTTGGAAAAAAAAAAACAAAGAATGATTACATTATGATAAACTTCTGCTAACCTAGTGACATCAGAGAGATTTCTAAAATTTTGGAAATAAGAAGTTCCTCATATTTTTTAGAATTTCACTAAAATATTTGTATGTAGGCACTCAGATTTCCTTATGCATTTTTCAATGGATTTCTTCTGTATAAATGTACTAGCAATAAAAACACTTGAAGTTGAGTTAATTTTGGCTAAAAATATTTAATAATTGAATTATACTCATTTTAAATCAATTTCTCTATTAGGAGGAAGAAGAACATCTGCCCAACAAGAAATGGCCAACTGTAGATGCTTCCTATTATGGTGGACGAGGGGTTGGAGGAATTAAAAGAATGGAGGTTGGTATATATATATTTTTTTAAATCGAAACTACTATTCTAAAGCATTTACTTCTAGAACTTTTAATCATAGAAACTACTTTTCAGAGTCAAACATTGTTCATTCTTACCCTGTAGATTATTTCTAACAATCATAAAACTGTTGAAGAACAGACTTTATCAGTAAACGAACTGTATGGAGAAAACATCTAATTTTAAAAGGCAAAACAAAATTAGATCTTTGTGTAATATATTGGAAAAAATGATGGCAGGAAACATGATATTTGAAGAAATCAGCCACTTCAAGTTGCAACAATACTTGTCTCTTGGAAATAAAGCTATACTATAAACAAAAAATGTAAAATATTCAATATTGTAAATACACATTTATTATTTTTATTTGCTTTATTTATTTTTATTTTTAATTGCTTTACCTCAGCACCATGGATACAAAATTGTAATTGCTGGGTTGAAGTCATGCAATGTAAACCATGCTTCACCAATGCACCCTTACCATCATTATCACCAATTGTCTCCCTTTCCCCCCCCCACCCCCCACCAGAAAACACATTTAAGGCATTCATTCTATCTGAAAAGGCTTTTTTTTTTCAATTTTTAGTTTGATCATTGTGGCTTACATATCTTTCACATTAGTATTTTAGGAACATATGAACATTGAATCAGGGGAATACCCACCACCAAATTTGTCCTCCCCCCGTCCCCATTCCCTTTTTGCAATCCATATCCCCCACCATCTCCCCCCAGGGCTGCTAGAGTAGGTGGTCCCCTCTTTTTCTAGCTTACTATCAGTGATCATACATCTGTTTGGTCCTGGTGCCCTCCCTTGTTTCTCCCTCTATTTGAAAGGCTAAGCTAGATAAGTCGAGTTATGTGTTTTTGTTTGAGGGAAAGAAAAGCAATAGAATGGGGTAAAGATTAAGCAAAAATAATTTTAAAAAAATAATAAAAATATGCTGAAAATGGGCGGAGTCCTTCTGGTGGCTATCAGACATAGTTTGAGAGAGGACTTGAAAAAGGTAATTGAAACACCATAACAATGCAAAAATAAATGTCAAATTAATATCCAGTGAGCCCTACAGCAATAAAGAGAAGCACCACACAATAGTCTCTTCTGAATTCTAATCATGCCAGAGTGCAAAAAGAAAGAGAAAGATAAGATAAAATAATATAAAATAAAAAAGGAGACATCAACTTCAATATCTACACCAAAGTAAGGACGTCAAAAAAAAAAAAACAATCAATCAAGCAATAAATATATATGTGGAAAAATGATTATTTTGTGCTTTTTTTCCCCTTTTTTTTCTTTTCCCCCCTGCATAGGCACAGTAACTATTGGGGATAGTATAGAGGGAATTCCCTTGGCCTAGGAGATACAGGGTTTCTCCATCACTGAAGTGTACTGTCATGGGATTAACTATAGACTCCTTGCATGATCATTTACTCTCCCCTCGGTGCTTTTGTGGTGTATGGAAGACTTCTGCTTCGTCATGGATGGTAAAATCAGTCCTCTGTATCTAGAGATCTTGGTGTCTGTGCAGCTCAGGAATGGAGCTAATGATGAAGGCTTTCTTTGTGGTTCTAGCAGTTCTGCTTCTTCAGTGTCGTTTTAATTCATCTTCTGTAGTTGTTGTTCTTGGTCATTATGTTGCTCCTAGGATGGAGCCTGGGATAGTCTTTCGTTATGTTTCTGGAAACCCATTCAGTTACGGTTATCTCCGTCCAGCCTTGACTCCTGGATCCCAGACATAGAAACGGTAGAGTTCTCCACAACAGCTCCAGGAACCAAATCCCCTCCAGGGCATTCATAATGCTGCTCTGATGCCAACATTATGGCCAGTTCTAATTTGATAACCTGATAACGAGGAAATGGGAACAACTAGATCTAAGAGCAAATTATCTATCCTCACCAGCCAACGATAAGACAAAATCAGAAGACATGTCACCCTTTGATCTGTGCAAAAACCAAGATTGCTATATACAGATGACTGGTTGTTACAACCAGGACTAGACAGTACGCATCCCGGGACCAACAACAATAACAAAAGGCTCTAACCTAGCTTTTAGTCTACAATCTGTTCAACAAACAAGATCTCCAATTCCAGAGGTCTGACTGAGACAACCGCAACTGAACGGGTCTTCCAGAAACATAAAAAAGGCTTTTAGTTGCCACTTATGAGTAATCATTATTAATATTAAAAATACCTTATAGAATTTTTAGTTTCAGACTGCCTCCAAGTATATATTAAAATTGAAATTTAGTATTATATTTAGAATCAAACTAGGTCTCCTTTCCACCACAGAACATTTTTCATACTGCTGTATTAATTTATTGCCCTCAACAATGGCATAGACAGGCCAACATTCCTCCTCATAAGAAGTAATGGGAGGATTTTCTCACTCTAAACTCATTTTATTATTAAATTCAGATCTTGACTTTTCTTTTCTAATTAGTGATCCTTTAATTTTTCTTCTTGACAAGGAGTTTTTATGTGTTTTGCAATCATTGCATATGCCTCCTACTGTCATATTTTCTTTGTCCCACTAGTGCCAGCAAAAATCAATAAGCTAATTAGCAAACCACACAACTGTTAGATTTTTCTGGTTTTTACATAGTTCATCGAAATTCATATTCTCAAGGAAAGTCTTCCCTTTTCCAAATTAATTTCAGTGATCTTTACAGTTAGCCTAGACCTACTTCACACAGTGACCTCATAAATAGTTATTTAAGTCATCTGATACTAATTCTCACATTCCTGATTATTCTGGACCTTAAATAATGCATATATTTCCTAGAAGCTTGGCTATTTATTGCTGACATATCCTTTGAGACAAGGAAGCACCTAATTACTTACAAGCTTTGGAAGTGTGCTCTAGCACCAGCCTCTTCCAAAGCTTCCAAAGATATATATATATATATATATATATATATATATATATATATATATATATATATATATATATAATTAAATTGTTACATTGCCAATCCAGAATGAAAATGTTTTTGTTTCTTTTTCTCATTTCTGAAATTGTTCCTTTATGATACACCCTCCTAGTCATCCAAATAGGCATTGAAAATTATGTAATTTTATTGTTTACCATGAGAGAAAAATAGAGTAGGAAGAATATAACTTGCTAGTAGGTATTGATTTCCCTCCTCCCAGTTAAAAGGTCAAAAATCTTAAATCTTAATACTGCCAACACTTCCTTTAGTAATCTATACCAGATATGTACTTTTTTTTTCTTTACCTTTTGTTTATATCGTGTAGTCAAATTAAACACTAAAATTTGTATAGTGTATTTAATGGTTTTTAAATTTTAGGAAAACTCCACAAGTGATTTCAGGTTGTAGGTTTTGGGATTGATTAAAAAATATTGTAGTGTTTGTGGTGATGATAATGATAATGAAAGAGTAACTTTAAAATAATGAAATTGATTTAATGAATTTTCTTAGGACTTTAGCAGTTATATATATATCTTCATACAGGTTGTTGGGAATATCATACAGCACACAAAAGTATGACAAGTTAGCTCTAAAATGGAAGGAAGGTCATGTTAATTCGGCTTACATGTGTTGTGCCATTTTGAATTTGAAAAGATAGGAAAGTAGGTTAGATGTTTTTATATATATAAAATATTGTAAATTAAATTGTTACATATGGATATCTAAATATGACATATGACATTTTTTACTTTATTTAGCCTCATTCCAAAGTATGTAATGTAAAATGTTGTATGAAAGGAGAAATAAAGATTTCACAGTATTTCAGAAATGTGTTAGGAGCTTTCTCTGAAGTGATTTTCAATATCTTATGTATTTCCTTATCTTTTCCTAACTTGACAATAAACAGGTAGTACTTCATATCTAGCAAATCAAATTCCTTTTTGAATTCTACACATATAAAATATCATATGACAACAAGATAAGAATATTTTAGAATGTTAACTTTATATAAGTAAATGTTCTCGCTAAAAAACACTAGACAGCATGATGTGTTTTGTTGTCAGTTCAATATTCCAATTTTTTAAAGATTGAATTCTCATTCTAAGAATAAGAAAACATGAACAAGTATCAAAATGAATTCTAAGTTAAAAGGAATACGACTTGTTCATATTAAATACACCCAAAATCTTTTTTTTTTTTTTTTTTTTTTTTTTTTTGTGGTTTTTGGGTCACACCCAGCAGTGCTCAGGGGTTTTTCCTGGCTCCGTGCTCAGAAATTGCTCCTGGCATGCACGGGGGACCATATGGGATGCCGGGATTCCAACCGATGACCTTCTGCATGAAAGGTAAATGCCTTACCTCCATGCTATCTCTCCGGCCCCACACCCAAAATCTTGAGTGCATTTTTTAATATCTCACGGTTTAATTTTCAAGAATTATTAACTAAAGTTATAAAATATATATTTAAAATAAAATAAATATATAGTTTAAAGCACTTTTCCTATTCTTTTAATTGAATACAGTTTATAAAAAGAACATACCACTTTGAATATATCATGATCTATTTTAGCCTTGGATAATTTTAGCTATGTTGTATGGAGTATTTTATCAATGATATAAAAATGGGGGAAAAAAGTAAGAAAAAAATAAGAAAGTAAATATGTAGGTATTTCAGAGTCAAATCATTCTACATAAAATTTTATAATAAAAATGAAACAAAATAAAATTTCATTAAATTTTCTCAGACATAAACTTATATAATCTTGGAGAAGGAAAATAGAAAACACTGTTATAAAATCATGGTTGTTCAAACTTAGAAAATATTTTCTTTTAAAAATTAACTAACAAAAAAAGTGAAAAAATCATGGAAATCTTAAGTACATTTGAATTATAGAACAAATCTTCATGACTAATGTTATTTTTAAGCCAGCATGAGGGTTTTACCTAGATTTTTTTCTTACTCTTCCTTCAAATTAAATATTTAAACATTATGATAATGGCAATTTGCAGAAAGCTGGAATGGAGCTGATGTTAATAACAGCTGTTAGCACAACAGATCCACAATACCTAATGACTTCAGATGTGTGTTTTTGCCAATCCAGAATGAAAATGTTTTTGTTTCTTTTTTTCATTTCTGAAATTGTTCCTTTATGATACACACCCTCCTAGTAATCCAAATAGGCTTTGAAAATTATGTAATTTTATTGTTTACCATGAGAGACAAATACAGTAGGAAGAATATAACTGGTAAGTAGGTATTGATTTCCCTCCTCCCAGTTAAAAGGTCAAAAATATTAAATCTTAATTTTGCCATCACTTCCTTTAGGAATCTATACCAGATTATGTACTTTTTTTTTTTTTTTACCTTTTGTTTATATCGCGTAGTCAAATTAAACACTAAAATTTGTATAGTGTATTTAATGGTTTTTAAATTTTAGGAAAACTCCACAAGTGTTTTCAGGTTGTAGGTTTGGGGATTGATTTAAAAAACATCGTAGTGTTTGTGGTGATGATAATGATCATAAAACAGTAACTTTAAAATAATGCAATTGATTTAATGCATTTTCTTAGGACTTTAGCAGTTATATTTTATAAGCATTATTCTTTAATAGTGGAGTTCCTAGAAATGTCACAGAACCTAGCTTCATGCTTTTTATTTTAAAATATTACTGGTGATACTTAGAGAAGGAATACAAGTACCTTCACCTCTATGGAATCTATGGTACATTCTGAAAAGATCAGAATGTTTGTATACATATAAAGCATATCTATGATGGACCAGAGAGCCAGCAGTGGTAGGGCTTTGCCTTGCATGCAGCCAACCCAGGAGGGACAGTGGTTTGAATCCCAACATCGAATATGGTCCCCTGTGCCTGCCCAAAGTGATTTCTGAGCTCAGACCCAGGTGTAACTCCTGAGTGTTGCCAGATGTGACCCAAAACCCAACAACAATAACAACAGGGACAAAAAGCAGATCTATGTTAAGATTTATAATTTTCAAATGTGCCTAAATTAAATCTACTTATACTTCTGTCTGAATTAAGTCTTTGAGTTTGACATTCATGTCCTTAACTGCAGGATTAATTTGATTTTTTTTTTATTTTTTTCTCTACTTAAAATTGAGACTTTAGAACTTCAAGGAAATATATGCTGGTTTTAGAGGTTTAGTTCAATATTTATATCTAAAGATTGTATAAATTTTAATTGGTCTGAATGGAGATAGGGATTTGAAAGAGAAGGTCATTTCTCAGAAAGAAAGCCAACTATCTAGCTCTAAAGGTTTAATGGTGTTAAAACAGTTTTAATAACCTCATAAAGTACATCCTAGTACCACTGATCACATTGAGAGACTCAGATACATTTTAATGACTCAACAGGGCACACTTTAATTTGAAAGTCTGTTCTAAAATTGTAGTAAAAAGAGGCGAAAACATCTAAGTAAGCCTTCTCAAAAAGCCATAAATAGCTCTTACTATAAATGGTAATCATATCTATATCCTTTCCCAATAACTCATGTCATTAAAAACTTTAGAGGCTTTAGTGGAAGCCTCTAACCCCAGTCCCAAGGGAGTTGGGGAACACGGCCAGAATGTAATGCCAAAACAGAAAATAATCCGCACAGGTTAGGAAGATAAAACAAGTTTAGGAACTTCCACCACAAGCTATCTGCAGGCAGGCAGGCAGTCTACCGATGGGAGTGAAAGCCGAAGTTTTTCTAAGCCAAGGTCTTTAGGAAGAGTAGTAACATCCCATGAGTGAGAAACAGGTAGGGTAGGGGGTCAATTCAGAGGTACTTCCAGCCCAGGTGGGACAAGCACATGCAAGAAATAAAATTATCTTAAATAAAATTAGAACCGCTTACTCCAACAAAAGAATATTTAATTTTTTTTCTTTTACTAATCATTCAGCTTTGGTGAATCACAGTGTGCTCTGGAAAATTTGAGTCCTGGACAACCTTTTCAAGCTTCTCTTGCCTTAGTTTTGCTCTTGTTGGCAATGTCTTTAGCTTTTGTGAATGCCACATTGTCTGTGGTTTGATAAGCCCTTTCTTTAACGATCTCATCCTACTCTGATGTGAAAAAGTTTGACTTAGATTTAGCTCTTTGTTCCCTGAAAAATAATGAAAACTGTCCTTTAACACTGTGGTTTTCAGTATCCAGAGTTCACAGAGAATGGAAACCCTGGGTGTCCCAGAATTTTTTCTCTTCAAAGCAAAGCTGTATCAGATTTGCCTTCCTTGATGAAAAATTGATATGCTAAATAACCATTCTCAGACAAATATGGGAGCTACTTTACAAATGAAAGAAAAATCATATATGTTATGTTTTACTTCAAAGGATTAATGTTTTAATCATAATTAATGCCCTAGTGAAACAATGAAAACTTTGGAAAGGACATTTACCTCCATTGCATAAAATCTAAGGCTTCTTGAAATTAATTTATTCATTTTGGGCTATTTATTTGAAAGCCATATCCTGAGACTTAGTAGCTATGTTGCATAGGCACCTCATTTAACCTATCTGTGCTCATCTTTTTAATTTAGAAAGAAAAAAGTAGCATCTATCTTAATATATCTTTGGGTTAAATTTAGATTGGCACAATGTTATCATTCATTAAATGTTTTTATGATCATTATAATCTCTACCACTAATGTAATTACCACAATAGTAATATGAGAATGAGTTTAGTTAGAACAGAACATTGCCCTATATAACTATTTAAAAATTTATTCTGGTTAGGGGATCATACCCAGAAATGATCAGAGATTTATTTCTCTTCTTGTTCTGAACTGAAGAATTACTCCTGGCAGTGCAGAGCAGACACCCTACCCATTGTACCATTTCTCCAGCCCCAAAGAGACTCAACTAAAAAATAGAATTATACTCAGAATTATAAAAAAATATATATTATATGTATATACTTTGTTTTTGCTTTTTGGGCTACACCCTGTGACGCTCAGGGGTTACTCCTCCTGGCTATGCTCTCAAAAATCGCTCCTGGCTCAGGTAACCATATGGGATGCCAAGGGATCTAACTAAGGTTCATCCTAGATCAGCCGGCTTGCAAGGCAAACGCCCTACCACTATGCTATCAATCTGGCCCTTTAGCTACATTTTTTTTTTGATAAATAACATACTTACTCATTATTTGAATCTATGAAGAAAAATGAGTGCTTCAAATGTAATTGATTCCTCATGTTTTATAGTCTGTGTTTGCTGCTGTGCTCAATATACCCAAGTGCGTGCGTGCATGCTCTCTCATTCACTCACTCACACACACACACACACACACACACACACACACACACACACGTAGTAAATACTTAAGGAGTGATGAGAAACCTATGAAATATCAGAAGAAATGAACTTTGGTGTTAGTACATGTATTCACTTTCTTTCAAGATGTGAACCAAAGGATCATTGCCTAAACAAGAGTTTGCACCTCTAGCTTATTTAACAATATATCTAAGACAAATATTTTCCTGTTATTTTAAAGGTTCGTTGGGGTGATAAAGGATCAACTGAGGAGGGTGCAAGGTTGGAGAAAGCCAAAAATGCTGTTGTGACAATTCCTGAAGAAGCAGAGGAACCAATCAGGCCCAGACCCCCACGACCCAGACCCATGCACCAGCCTCCTCAGACAAAGTGGTATACACCAATTAAGGTAATGTTTTAAATATTGTGTAATTTATTTGAACTTTCCTAAAGAAACTGACGTGTGTGTGTGTGTGTATGTGTGTGTGTGTGTGTGTGTGTGTGTGTTTGTGTGTGTATGTGTCCTGCTCCCCCTTCAAGGGGTCTGGGGTGTATCAAAGGACAGTGAATTTGTGTTTGAGTGACTGAAGGATGCTTCTTGGCAGCCATAACCATATTTAGTGATTTATCTATTAGTTTACAATTTATAAAAGAAATGAGAGTAAGGGTTAAGTCTATGCCTCCATTCTTTGAGCAAATATTTATTTAACAAATAAAAGTTGAGTGTCTTGCTTTGAAAATTAACAAATTGTATTTTTTTAGGGACGTCTTGATGCACTTTGGGCTTTATTGAGGCAACAGTACGATCGTGTTTCCTTGATGAGACCTCAGAAAGGAGATGAGGTTTGTATATAAAAATGTGTTGGCAAAGAGCTGATGGCTTAGATCAGCATAGTGAAGGTGGTGAAATAATAATAACAGGAAAAATGTAAAGATCTGTGAAATGTATTAATATGTAAATTCCTTATAACTTGGGGTGCATATACAATCTGTTGTTATATGTATTTTTAAGCTACAATTTAACACATCTCTTTTCAGGAAATACATAAAAATTGTTGTATTTCAGGAGCTGGAACAACAATACAATGGGTAAAGTGCTTTTCTGTCATGTTAGTTACAGGGATCTAATTCTCTGCATCAATATGGTCCTCCAAGTCCACCAAGAGTGATCCCTGAGCACAGATACCCCTTAACATGACAAGTGTGGCCCCAAAACAAGCAAAATAACTTTTGTTGTTGTTTTTTGTTTTTTTTGGGGGCCACACCCTGCGGTGCTCAGGGGTTACTCCTGGCTGTCTGCTCAGAAATAGCTCCTGGTAGGCACCGGGGGGGGGGGGGGGCATATGGGACACCGGGATTCGAACCAACCACCTTTGGTCCTGGATCAGCTGCTTGCAAGGCAAACGCCGCTGTGCTATCTCTCCGGGCCCGCAAAATAACTTTGTGTACATTCTTTAATAAGATCCCTCATTGCTTTAGTTTGTTTTAAAAGGAATCATAATCAGAGGTTTTACCCGAAGGAAAAATGTAGAATCAATATCCATCTAGCTTTTCTTTAGCATTCAGCATAAATAAGACCTAACATACCTCAAACATACTCTAAACCTTTTATTTTTTGAAGAATTATTTATTGAAGTAACATTGGTTTCTAATAGTGTATACGTTTTAGGGGATAGTCTTATAAACACTTTTATATACAATTGTATTTTATACTATATTATATGTGTATTATATATGTGTTATATACATATATACACATATATACATGTATATCATATATAGAGATATATGCATGTGAAGATACATATGTATTTGTATTATATACATATATGTTTCATCATCCAAACCTAGTTTTTATCTAGCACTATTATGCAGTGGACCCCACTTTAATTTATCCACACATTGCCCTTTTTATCTTCTAACTAGTGTTTGGTTCCAATAGTCTAAGAGTTTGATTTAGCTTTTATTTAATTTATCTTATACATATGTGGGAAATTGTAATTTGGATGTTTTTGTCCATCTGACTTATTTCACTAGACATAATGCCCTAATTATTCTTTAGTTCCATCCACATTGTAACTAACAGCAGAATTTTATTTTTCCTCAGAGCCAACTAGTATTCTATTGCTATTACGTATACCCTATTTATAAATTTGCACATACCAAATCTTATTCACACATCTATTGATGAACACTGATTATTTACAGTTTTTACTAGTGTAGATAATAATTACAGTGAACCTGGGGTATAGATATTTCTGCAAATTATTGATTTCATATTCTTCAGCCATTTGACCCGGAAATGGAATAGTTGGATCATATCGTACTTCAATTTTTAATTTTGAGGTACCTTAATACTTTTTTATGGGGGCCGGGAAGGTGGCGCTGGAGATAAGGTGTCTGCCTTGTAAGCGCTACGAAGGAACGGACCGCGGTTCGATCCCCCGGCGTCCCATATGGTCCCCCCAAGCCAGGGGCGATTTCTGAGCACATAGCCAGGAGTAACCCCTGAGCGTCAAACGGGTGTGGCCCAAAAACCCAAAAAAAAAAAAATACTTTTTTATGCCATGCATAACTTTCTTTTTATTTGGTAGAAATAAATATTTTCTTTTCTAACAGCTGATGTAATATAATTTTTAGGTAAGTGGATATCTTTACTTCTTGGATAAGTTAACATGTCTTTACATTTATAAACATTGGCTCTCATCTCGAAATAACCTATGTTCTCTCTTGAATATGCAATTTTCTCTCTTCATAACAAAAATAAAAATGATAAACCTTATAGTTATCTTCTACTGTAATTTACATACCTCTCTCTGTATAAAACACACACAAACACAAGGCCAGAGAAATAGCACAGATTTGAGGGTGCTTACCTTGCATGTGTCTGATCTGGGTTTGATTCCAGACATCCCATATGATCTCCCTGAGCAAGCAAGAATATTCCTGAATGTATAATGAGAAGGAACTCCTAAACACTGCATTGTGTTCACTTTAAAGGAAAATAACAACAGTAATAATGCACACAATTATGCTTGTGTGTATTTCTGTTTTCCTTACATTTTTCCAAAATTGGAATCCAACTTTGATTGAAAATTTTATTTTTAGCAATTTTACACAATTGCTCTAGTTTTATAATTTCTTTAACACCTTAGCATTATTTGCTGTTGTATTGATACAAGAAAAAATAATTAAAAACTCTTTATATGTAACAAAGGGCAATTCTGTTTCAGAGAGACATTACTGTTCATAGTAACAACAAACCCCAAATCCAGTTTACTGACATACAAAAATAGAAAAACAAAACCAACTTAAGGTTTTACTTTTATGAAATGGGTATAATTTTAAAAGCATGTGAGTTCAAACATTTAGCAAATCAATTTAAAATTAATATTCTTGATATTCCCAGCAGATCATTTGTTAGTACACAATATGGAGAGAAGCAGGTGGTTCATGAAGCGGCCTTTCATTACCAGCAATGCCAATTAATAAAAGGATCATATTTAATGAAATTTCTGTGCTTTTGTTTAAATTCATGTATCTATAGTTCTGCTTCTAAATAATATTAAAAATGTCTCTAGTTATTTTTCAACACTTTTGACTTTCACTTTATGTGTTTAAAAAAGGTTTTCGATTATCATTTTAGATTTCTTTCCTCCCTAGTTAGATATTTTCATTGTTTTAAGGTTCCACTTAGATTGTTCTGGTACCAAAAGGGTAATAGTCAAAAAAAAAAATAATGGATCTAGAATTCTTTTCCAGGCTTTATGATTTTTTTGACTTCTTGATTAAATTCAACTTTTAGTCTTTCATTGTCCCTAGTAATATTTTGTTGTTGTTGTTGTTATTATTATTATTATTTTTATTATTATTATTATTATTATTTTGGTTTTTGGGCTATACCCAGTGATGTTTGGGTTACTCCTGGCTATGAGCTAAGGAATCGCTCCTGGCTTGGGGAACCATATGGGATGCAGGGGATTGAACCCGGTCCATCCTGAATTAGCCCCTTCTAGTAATTTTGATTTAATTAGATAATCTTACCCCCCCACACACACAGTATCTAGCCATATCAGCTCGGTTCTGTAAACGAACTCTTCAGTTATATTGCCATTGATCATTTATTGCTCCTTTACTATCTTTCTTTACATACCACATATGAGAGAGATTATTTAATATTGGTCTGTTTCATTTTGACTGACCATTGACTTTTAATTTAATACTTGAATAACATTTCTTCAAAAATCAGAATTGTTTTAGAATCTAGGAGTATAATATAGTAACTAAATCAGATATTAGGTAAAGCAACACCATTTTATTTTCCTTTCTTTTGTGTGTGAATCGTTAAATTACATCCAGTGCTCAGAGGCTATTCCTAGTTCTCTGCTCAATATTAACCACTGGTAGTGTTCAAGGGATGAAATGCTATGCTGGAAATTAAACCAGAGTCAGTTTTAAGGCAAGTGCCTTAACTCCTGATTGGTTTTTCTGACTTCAAAGTAACATCTCTTGATAACATTATTGAGGCATTCTGCTGCAGAAATATTAATTATAAGTGGGTGAATAAATATACATTATAAATAATTATAAATAGTGTAAAGTTATTTCAGGCCAGGTTTTGCTGCCAAAGTAATTTTGGTGATAAACTTAGTACAAAGCTTTCAGTCTTCAGGTATTTTGTATTTAAAATATCTAGATAAAATAATTATGGACGTTTATTGTGCTTGATAAGCTTAAAGCTCTAGCTTATTTCATCTGTATCTATGTATGTGGTTTTTTTCCTTTGAATTTAAGATTAGAAGCATCAATTTAAGTTTACTAGTAGTTTAAGTTTCCACTACATGATTCTTTATATATTTATATAGACTATATAGCTATATATAGTATATTGCATATATTATATAACAACAGTATATATATATATATACTTTATTATATACATTGTGCACTCTTCCACTACATGATTCTCTATATATCTATATAGACTATATAGCTATATATAGTATATTGCATATATTATATAACAACAGTATATATATGTATATATACTTTATTATATACATTGTGCACTCTTCCACTTATTTCAAGCCACTGTTAAAACCTCAGTGTGGCATTCACGAAACCTTTCTCTCATGGTATGAAATGCAACAGTTAACTGACATTAGTATGATAAAGCTAGGAACCATCAAATCTTACAATTTCTGCCATCTCATTTTTAGGACAATTATTACATTTTTCTAAATTATACTGATGTTCTAAAAATTTATTAAATCACTGTGTTTACAAAATTTTTCATACTGAGATTTCAGTCATAGAATATACACGACCCTTCATCAATGCGATCTTCCCACCACCATTGTCCCCCCTCTTCTCTCCCAACCCCAACCCCTGCCTGTCACCCAGAGAGGCATTCTGCCTCTTTCCTACACTATCATTGTTAATGGTAGCTCTCATTGTAGTTAGTCCTGCAACTGCACTCATTGCTCTTTGTAGCAAGCTTCATCTATTGTTTATGAATATTATTACCATACTGTCTTTTATTCTTCTATGTCCTGTAGATGAGTGAGACTATTCTATATCTATCCCTCTCCTTCTGTCTCATTACACTTAGCATAGTAATATCTATGTCCATCCATGTGTAGGCAAATTATATTACTTCGTTTTTCCTAATAGCTGCATAGTATTCCATTGTGTAAATGTAACATGGTTTCTTTAGCCACTCATCTATTATTGGGCAACTGGATTGTTTTCATATTCTGGCTGTTTTAAACAGTGCTGTGATAAACATAGGGGTATAGAGGGCAATTACGTATTGTGTTTCTGTGTTCCTGGGGTATATCCTTAGGAGTGGTACTAATATATAGTATATATAATCCTATATTCAGCTATACTTTATACATGCATATTCTCTCCATTAGAATATACATACAATATATATATAGTAGAAATGGCCATCGTCTTTTGAAACTGCTTAAAGATTAGGAAAATTTCAAATAGTCATCTCAGTTTACGATAGATACAATGATGATCCCTAAAAAGGTTTAAATAAGGGGCCAAAGAGATAGCATGGAGGTAAGGCGTTTGCCTTTCATGCAGAAGGTCATCAGTTCGAATCCCGGCGTCCCATATGGTCCCCCATGCCTGCCAGGAGCAATTTCTGAGCATGGAGCCAGGAGTATCCCCTGAGCACTGCCGGGTGTGACCCAAAACACACACACACACACACACACACACACACAAGCATAACAAAAAGGTTAAAATAATTTATTCAGGCAAATGTGATTAGCTTTTTAAGGTGAGTCTTTTGCAAAGAAACATCCTTCATAATTAGTGAATATATTCTGCAAACAATTTTATTTTCCTGCAAGTCAGATAGGCTTTGTGTGTTTATTATTGGATATGTTTTGTATAAACTATTTGTATAGTGACATAACAAATGCATATTTTGTTTCTATGTGCTTATAATTGTCTAGAAAGACAGAAAAATTTTCTAGTCCTTGAAAATAGATGCAGTAGCGTTTATACTGTTAAGACATAAATGAGAATTTGTTTTTATTTCTAAATGGTCTTTTTTTCTCTCTAAAAGAGGGGGAAGCAAAAAATAAAAGGCTGGGAGAACTTTGTTACACTTCTTCGAAGACAATAAAACACAATTTGTTTTCGTTCTATGACTGATGACTACAAAATAATAGAATCTCTGCCTCCTCATCAGCATGTTTTCTACCTTGGAAACAGTCTTGCTATTAATTTATAAATAGTTTATTTCGGATTCTGCCATAGGAGAGTTTAGTTTAATAAACAAATCAAGGCACGGGGAAATAAACCCAAGTCACGCACATTTACTCAACAAGTTCCGTCACGCTGAATTTCAAGCCAAATGGTCTCCTTTTATGATTAGGAGGCCGCACAGGGCTCATTTGCAGAAGACTTCACTGTTGAATTGAAGTACTTGATCAAGTAGCTGAAGTTCTGGCATAAAGTATCAAAGAGGCTGGAGAAAGTCTCTCTTGCTCTGTCCCTCTAGCCCCTCTACCTTACCCAGCCGCCAGCTCCTGCAGAGATGTCAGGATCTGCGGGGTTGCATGCTGGCCTCGCTGGGCCTTTGATGGTGGCTGCAACTCCTCTGAGTCATGAATGTTTCAGCGCCAGTATGAGGTTAGGGTCGTGCATCCAGGTGTTTGCTAGCAGGTAGTCTCTGACATCTGTTTGCAGCAGTGGCCTTGACTGAGAAAGCTCACAGCGAGCAGCAGAATTGTCAGAGTAGGTAGTTGAGAACAGCAGAATGGTTTTGGTCTCACACTCGCAGCCTGGAGGCCTGAAACACCAAAGGTAGGAGCGGGGTTGGACACAGCTGCACTCCTAAACTTGCCTTAGGCACAAATGAAGAGATCTAATGCAGTTTGACTCCACTGCGGTGGGGAGACAGGACAGAAAGCCACTTCAGAGACAACTTGGTGCTGTAACATCTGCCTCTAAGTTTCCAGGGAGTGACAGGGGACAGCAGGTCCAGATCGAAATCTCCACGTAAACAGCCACCATGAAGCCCCTGAACTCTTTTGAAGGACCTCCATCAAACATGCTGGAGACCGCAGCAGGAGTCTGTTTGGTTTTCAAAGCTAGTGTTTTGGGTTTTTTTTTTTTGCAATAACAAGGTAATTTATAAATGATGCATTACCATACATTCGCCTTTTTTTTTTTTTTTTGAGCTAAATAGAGAGAGGTAGGGAAGCAGAAAAGCAAAGAAAAAAGAAAGCTCAGTACTACTTTTGGAGTTGTTCCATAAACCAATTAAATCTCCAAGGAGTTTCTTGGCTATAATTGAGGTTATGTTAACCTTCAGACCGTTGTACCTCAGTCCCCAGTTGCAGATATCAATTCATAGACTGGCATAGTTGTGGTTATACCCCTGAAAATACATTCACTTTGTATTTTTGTCACATTTGGGGGGAGGCTGTTTTGAAATGTGTATTATAAAGCCGCTTATTTCCTGGTGATGGGATGCAACCAGATTTTATTCTTTTGAGATGAATTAAACTTTCTAGTCAAAGAAAATACAAAATTTAGAAAACAACATTCCCCCTTCCATTTATAAACATCTTATACTCATAAATTAATATTAAAATAAAATTATAAGTCAAAAATAAGTATTACACATGAAAGGAATTTTTGTTTGTTTTGAAAAGACTTCCCTCTCTACCATCAGTTGAAAACTAACACAGTAACACAGTCATTTGTGTAGTTTTCATTGAAAATAATGCCAGAAAATTATTGTGTGCATTCAAGAGCCTATAACATAATAGGTGAGAAAGTGGCGTTGGCTACATTTCAAAGGCTGGTCAAATAAAGATTCTATGGTTTTGAAGTTTTCTTCATTGATAAAATTTTTGGCTTCCTCATCTATAGAAGTAGCTGTACCTTTGTCATGTAAAAGCAAATGCCAACACAGGCCTTTCTTACAACTAGAAAACTTCATCATTCAATAAACTGCATTGGTGCTTAAAGAATTTCAGTGAAGCTAAGTTAATTGCATTAAGAACTTATGTTCTTTGTATAGTTGTCTTCTTTTTTTCCTCCCTTGCTCCCTTTAAAGGCACCTAGCACATGGACTTTACCTACCAACACTTCCCTTCTTCAACATTCTCTCTCTCTGGCCCCTAGATTATTTATTTTTAAAACTTTGTGATAGATTATGGGTAAGAACACTATAGTTTTTTTCGTCATTTTATTTATTTGATTTCAATTAAAGATCCATCACTTTGAGAGGATTACAAGAAAATTCTCCCGCCGCCTTTATGCTTTTTTAACTAATGAAATTGAAGTAGGATTTACGAATTATTTTTCTAAAAGTATCTTATTCTCTCATATACTTCATTGTTCTCTTTAGAAAAATTACTTAAAATGTGAAAAAAGTTACTTTTGATTTCTTAAATTCCAAAAATGGTTAACAAACATGTCTACGTACTGAAAATGTTATATAGTTTTTTCATAATTTTTTAGTACGAAGCACATATTAATTTAAAATCAGAATTAGAGATCTCTAGAGTCTTAGTAAAAATCAAACACTATTTTTTCACACAATTCATTTTTCTGCTACAGCGTTTAGAATATTTATTTTATTCTAATAGCACTAAAGTATATCATAGTAGAAAGTTGCTACACACAAAGATTATATGGATTTGCAGTTATTTGCATGCCATATATATTATATCAGTCATATCTTATTTTTCTGAAAGTAAATTTGTGAAAAGTATTTCAGTAAAAATACAAATAATACATTTATGCATAGTGTACAGATAAAAATTAGAATGATAATTACTTTTTTTTTTTTTTTTGGTTTTTGGGCCACACCCAGCAATGCTCAGGGATTACTCCTGGCTGTCTGCTCAGAAATAGCTCCTGGCAGGCACGGGGGTCCACATGAGACACCGGGATTCGAACCAACCACCTTTGATCCTGGATCGGCTGCTTGCAAGGCAAATGCCGCTGTGCTATCTCTCCGGGCCCGATAATTACTTTTCAAATTATCTTTCTCTAACACTTTCTTCCTTCTTTTGGCTTATTATATTGGTTACTTTATAAGTTTACCTTATTTTGGTTTTGTTGGTTGGGGGTAAAGGAGGTTTAGGCTTCCAGTAATGTTCAGGGCTTACTCCTGGCTGTCCCCATGGATCACACCTGGCAGTGCTCAGAGGACAATATATAGTGCCAGGGATCAAACCCAAGTAATCTTTGTACAAGGCAAATACCCTACATATTGTACATTCCTAAGGTTTATCCTTTAATATTATGTTTTACTTACTTCTAACATTTTTTTTTCTTGACAGAGTGTAGACTTTCTGTGTTACTATCCTCATTAGGTGCATCACTTTTAGACAGTTCTGGTGTCCCACCAACATTTTGTTAATATGTCTGTCTCTAAGAGCTTATATGACTTTTCCTCTTAAATAGCTTGCTAAAAAACCTAGCATCTCTCTTAATTGGCTTTATACCAATCCCTCCATGGATTATTTTTAAGTTTTAGTTATACAGCTTCTCTTTGTACTTGCTATCTGATGTATCTAGGCTGTGGTCTAGTCAGTAGACCTTAAGGTTCCCCAAACTGAGTGAGCAGAATCAAGACTAAGTCTGGTTATGATTCCCTTTGCCAAAAAATAATTCTCAATAATTTGCATAGTTGTTAAATGAATGGGGGTTATTTGTATTAATGTCTCTTGTAGCTTATTATAATTGATTAAAAAGAAGAAATTATTGATGAATAGATTATTAGACTAGTGATTCTTAGGAGATGCATCATTTTGATTTTGTGCACTTTGAAAGTTTTGTGTTATCATGATTTATGGATTTACTTTGTGACTCATTCCTGAAGCTGAGTTACTAAGAAGATTAAGTCGTCAGAACAATTCTAAAATTTGACAAATTTGAATTATTACTCATAAAGATATAGCTAAGGATGTTAATATATAATACTATTACTTATATGGAGCCAATATTTATCATTCTTAGATGATAATTAATTTTTAATTTTTAATTAAATCTATTAAGCATTTTCTAAATTATAAAAGCATGACACAATCAATTTTCTCTAGGTTGAATTCTGAATAGATGAATGCTTATAATTTTTATTTATCCCTTTATAAGAATTTTTTTTGGTGTGTCTCATTTTGTTCACAAATCACAATAGGTTTACTCTTTTTTATTTCTGATCCAAGAATACTTTTTAGTGATTAGAATCTTAGTGAGATCTCTATTTGCCCCCAATGAAATCATGCATTAAAATGTCAATCTCTATGCAGGCTTGTGCTATGCTCTAAGCGACTCATTAATCCAGTTTACAGAGGTGTTCGCTTTTTCAGGCAGCGAGAAGAGTACTGACAATTGAATTCAGCCTCTGCTCTCCAGAAGAGGGGTGATGGCTTTATCTGCCCTCTGAATCCAGATTAATGAACTAGTTCTGTGCTCGTAACCAGATTAGTTCCTTTCCCATTTACTGCTTAAAGTAGGGCAGCTGCCAGAGCTGTTGGTTGTAAATTTGGTAATGTCTACTTGGTTAATCTCAGATACAAAAGGCAGCAGATAACAGGATTAAGGGTTCAAGACCTCAGCTTTTATAGCCTGAAATGAGCATGGAAAGGTAGGTGGAGTGGGAATTGAAGAGATGGGAAGAAGTGCTATATTGGGAAAAGAGGATGACTTCTGTCATTAATCTTAATTACTTGCCTAAAGTCTTAAATTGGAATTATTAATGCCAAAGTTAAGCTCTTAATGCTCTGCTCATGCTTTTACATCAGATGTTCTTTTATGAGATGAAGATTTAGGGGAGAGACATATGTGTGTGTTAGTGTGTACTGTGTGTTTGTATGTTTCTCTGTGTGCCTATATATGTGTGTATTACATAAATATTTCATCTTAAGTTTAAAAGCATTTTCCCAGATTACTATTTAAACCTTTACTCATTGACAGTTATCACTGGGCAGTTATAAATTATAGTTAAGTAACATTAAATTCAAATAAAATTTATAGTATATATATAGCTGTAAATCTGAATGATACTACTTTCATTTTTCCAGAATACAAAACACTTCACTGACAAGGAATTGTCTAATTATGGTGTGATAAAGAATGAAGGAATAGAAATTAGAAATGTGAAAAGAAGTGAACAAGAGGAGAAAAGAAGAGAACAATGTGAAAGAGAGATTAATTGTTCCTTGAAAAAACTTGCAGAGAATTCATTTGTAGTGAGACAAAATAATAGGCTACAGAGGTATGTTTCCTCTGCATGTATTCCAAAGTTACATCTCTGCTCTTCTGGAATTAAGTTGGGTCTTCACATGGTTGAGAAATATTTTTCAAAAACTTCCCTTTTTCTCTCCCTGTGATTGTTCCACTCAACATCTGCCTAGTTAATCTCCCTTCATTATTAAAACACTATTATACTCTATGATACTTTCCAATGTGAAATTTCAACCAACTGTCTTAATTATGAGTATTTTGGCTATAGAAATAGCTTTAAATTACTCAAGGAAAAACCTTTAGAAAAGTAAATAAAACTCAAAACTTCAAACTTCAGAAATAGAATTTCAGGATTATAGCTGATATACTCCATGACAAGTTATAGCAAGTTGAACAAGTTCAATAAGTAAAAGGAGAATGCCTGTAATGAAAAGATCCAAAACACTAAAACAGTTTATATTTATATATATTTACCTGGTGATTAAATTGCATTTCAGTAGTAAGCTATAGTAACTAGCTTGAACATTGTTTAAAAATTACATATTTGGTTTATGATTCCTTTTTATTTACAGTAGTATTTTCTTCCTTTTAAGATTGGCTTTAAGTATTAAAATGGAAAACTAAATTTTTATTTTAGGTTTTTATTTATCCATCAAAGTATTTTTTTTTCATAAAAACTATTTAAATCATTTTTCAAAAATCAACATGTTATCAAGGATATAAACTTTAGGGGGCAGAGAGATAAATTAGTGGGTAGGTTGTTTGCCTCACATAAGACCAACCCTGGTTTGATCCTCTATCCCGTGCAGAGCACAGCCTAGAGTGGTTCCTGACTACAGAAATAGAGTTTTGTGTGCCTAAATAAATAAAGAAAAAAGAATATAAATTTTAACTTATAGCCAATGAAAAGCCAGTAATATTTGTGGCTAAACAGTAACATGATCAAATGTACCAAGAGCTGTGCAGATAACTCAGTGGTAGTGGGTTTAATGTATATGTAAGGGTTTAACTCTTAACCCTTCTGCCCACTCCACCCCACAAATACCAAACAGAATTAGAATTAGATTCTTTGAAATCTATTACATGAATTTCATGCAGGAGTATGACTCTATATATAACTTAATTATTATTGCTATTTGAACCTTTATATACAATCTTTCCCTACAAATCATCTTTAGAGTAACATAAAAAATGATATAGCAGTCCTGATAATCTATAATTTAATGAAAATACAATTTATCAAAATTAAATTAATTATTGTTAAATTTTATATTTTATTTCATTTCTCTTTTGTTACTCTTTCATGGTAGGAAGTTTATGCTTGGCTGTGTCTTGCTTGAAATTGTACACTTTCATAACCGCTTCAGGCATTCCAAAGGGCCTTGCTATCAGGATTACACTTGGCATTAGAGTGGGAAAATGTTGCTAGAAAATGAACTCTGGCCTTCAAACCTGTAAGGCAGGTGCCCAACTCCTGCTCTTTTGGAAATACCTATTTTGTCAGAGAAAATGTAGGTAGTTTGGATCACAACTAACAGTGCACAGTGCATACTTTATACTAGCTCTGTGCTTAGAAATCACTTCCAGTGTTGCTCAAGGACCATATGCAGTGCCAGGAATTGAACTGAGCTCAGTTTACATGTAAGGCAAGAGCTTTACCAGCTAAAATGCTTTTGTAAATTTTATTATCTTGACAACAATTTAAGTTTATTAGTAAAATTCTTTTTTTGTTTTGTTTTTTTTTTTTGGGGGGGGCCATACTTGGCATTGCTCAGGGGTTACTCCTGGCTGTCTGCTCAGAAATAGCTCCTGGCAGGCACGGGAGACCAAATGGGACACCGGGATTCGAACCACCCACCTTTGTTCCTGAATCGGCTGCTTGCAAGGCAAACGCCACTGTGCTATCTCTCCGGGCCCTAAAATTCATTTTTTTAAAATCAAGCATTTGTGGCTCAGATATTATTTGTTGTGGGTCATTTTCTATTTATAAAAAATATTTAGATAAATACAGATGTTGGTGGTCAATGTGTTTTCATGTAAATATATTCATGCATAAATATTGTAAATATATTCACATATAATTTGCTTGACAGGGTTTTGTACTTATTGAAGGCACTCAATTTCAGGAAGGGGAAACGTTTCCTTTCATAAAAAAATTTAGAACTCAAATTTAGAAAAGAATCTTGAATATACACTAAGTCTTAGATAGAGTCAGCACATTATTTTAATTGTATTTAAGTTTTGTGTTTGTTTCTGGGGCCATACCTGGCCATATTTATGAATCACTCCTGGCAGTGCTTGAGGAACCATAAAATAATTCTCTATTCTACTTCATACAAAATCCATATACAGAAATCTATGGCTATTTTTATGTTTGCTCATAGATGTCACTTTCCTATATATGTTGAGTGTTTTTCAAAATTTAGTTAGAACTCTACAGAATATTGACTTTGGCAGTATCTTCAGTCCACTCAGTCTACTAGCCAAGAATATAGTGAGCAAATATTTTCTTCCAGTCAGTAGAGTATCTTTGTACCATACTCCTTTGTTTCTTTTGCAGTACAAAAGCTTATTAATTTGTTGTGATTTCATTTGTTTTTGTGCTCTGTCTTCTTGGTTTTTGGGCCACATCCAGTGATGCTCAGTGGTTACTCCTGGCCTTGCTCTCAGAAATTGTTCCTGGCTTCAGGGACCATATGGGATGCTGAGGATCGAACCGACATCTATCCTGGGTCAGCTGCATAAAAGACAAATGCCCTACCACTACACTAAAGGCTCCGGCCCCAAAAGAGAGAAATTTTTAACAATGTAATTCATAGTAGTGGCCCCAAAATCTAGTACCTGGGAATCAATTTAACAAAATAAGGCAAGGATTTATACTAAAAGTACTCTAAGTCACTATTATAAGAAATAGAAGAAAATACAAGAAAATGTAAACTCCCAATTCATGCATTAGAAGGATATATTATTAAAATGGCCATTCTACCAAAAAACTATATAGATTCAGTGTGTCCATATAAAAATTATCATGACATTTTTCCCTTGATTTTGTGCATGGGTCAAGATTTCAGAACAATTATGAAACATATTTTCCTATAAGAAAGAACTATAATACATAGAAAATAAACTCTTAAAGTCATCGGTTTTATCTCTCTTGTTTTCATGGCTTCTCTCTTGGTAGATGTCATAGAAAACCCAAAATTAAATTGTTAAATACAATAAAAACTAAACAATCGGGTGGCCAGAGCTATAGTATAGCAGTAGGGCTTTTGCCTTGCACACGACCAATCTAGGATGGACCATAGTTTGATCCCCAGCATCTCTTATGGTCTCTCAAGCCAGGACCGATTTCTGAGTGCATAGCCAGAAGTAACCTCTGAGTGTCAGCAGGTGTGGCCAAGAATAAAACAAAAACAAAAACAAAAACAAAAACCAATCAGGACTAAAATTTTTCTAAATCAGAAGAAGAAAGAGTGGAGACATTGAAATAAGGGTGTGTCCAGTGAACTGGGATAAGACTGTTTTTCTAATATTAATGAATCCATTGCTATTTAAGCTAAAACAAAAGAGTTTTATTTGGGTAGTAAGATTATTATATAATCACAAAATATATTTTAAAATGTGTTTCATATCAAAACTCCTCTTCAATACAGAACAGTCATAATTTTCAGTTTAGGATACTCTTGGCACTGTCATGTAATTTATTGTTCATAATCTTAAATATACTCTTCAGAATATTTCATCACCGTTTTAGACTTCAGTTAAATTTATATTGAATTTACTGTTTATTTCCCCCAATCATTCTCTCATGCTTGAGCTCTCATTTTGATATATGGGAAAATTCATCCCACTTGTCAAATTCATCCCTTCATCTAGTTAAAAATAGCATGCCCAAAATTATTCTAAAAACACACAAGCTGAAAAAAAATTTTTTGTGTCATTTTAGGTATGAGTGAAATGGAGACAAATGAACTACCAACTATTACTTTTAAGACAAATCCTTAGTATGTTCTGAGGAGGGAATTAAACATATGAATCTTTTTTATCTGCCACAGATTAAAGACCACAACACTGTGGTCTATATTGTATGAGGCTACATTACATCTCTTACATTTCATGCAAGAGCTCAGAGTTTCCTAGAATTTAAGCCACCTGTGGGGCTGGAGTTTATACCCGGCTGTGCTCAGAGCTTACTCCTGGCTCTTTGCTCAGGTATCACTCCTGGTTGTGCTGCTGGTAGAGTGCTGAAGGGGAAACTTGTCCAAATGTGGTGCTGTGGATCAAATCAGCATTGGTCCTATACAAAAAAGCACCTTAATCCCTATACTAAGTATCTGGCTCCTTGTCCTTTAATTTCTTCTATTTATTTTAGTGAAGCAAATAGTTTAATGAAAGATAAAATAATACGGTTATGAAAATGTGAGAGAAAGAAAGACAAAGATAAGTGTTCAGAATAAAATACAGGCTTCTTCAGAGGGAAAAAGGGAATACAACCTTAAAGGCCAATGTCCAGGGTGAATAATGAACCCCACAAGGCCTTCACAATGTTGGCTTCACAGTAGGGCTTATTCCAAGATACCTGGAGTTCTCTGCATATAGAAAAAGTAATCTGGGCTGGAGAAATAGTTCATAGGAATAAACACAGGTTAGCTACTTCAAGGTAAGTGCTTCCTGCGTACAGAGCCAGGTGGAAGCTTGAGGTCGGGTGTGGCAAAAAAAGAAGGAAGGAAGGAAGGAAGGAAGGAAGGAAGGAAGGAAGGAAGGAAGGAAGGAAGAAGGAGGAGGAGGGAGGAGAGGAGGGAGGGAGAGGAGGAGGAGAGGAAGGGAGGGAGGAAGGGAGGAAGAGAGAGGGAGGAAGGAGGAGGAAGGAGAGGGAGGGAGGAGAAGGAAGGGAGGAGGAAGGAAGGAAGGAAGGAAGGAAGGAAGGAAGGAGAGGAAGGAAGGAAGGAAAAAGGAAGGAAGGAAGAGGAAAGGATGGAAGGGAGGGAGGGATGGGGAGGAGGGAGGAAAGGAAGGAAGGAGGGAGGGAAGGAGGAAGGAAGAGGAAGGAGAGAAGCAGAGGGGTGGGGAGGGAGGAAAGGAAGGAAGGGAGGGAGGGAGGGAAGGAAGGGAAGGAGGGAGGGAAGAGGAAGGGAGGGAGGAAGCAAGGAAAGAAGGAAAGGAGGGAGGGAGGAAAGGAAAATTAATCTGGATGTTGTGATGTTGAACTCTTAAGGATCCTTTCCTGTTTTTTTTTTTATCACAGAGGAGTCTCCTTTTCTAAATAATAATAATAATTTATTATTTATCTAACCTTCTCTGGATGGTACTTCATGCCTTTAAGCTAATCCGGGTTAGATAATTTCTTCTTGGTTTTAGTATTTCTCAAAACATATTTTATTAGCCTTCCTGCCTATCTGTCTGCAGCACTCCTACTCAAAGATTTTACCACCTTACATCTTTATTTGTTTGTTTGTGGGCCACAACCAGCAGTGTTCAGTGGTCACTTCTGGCTCTGTGCTCAGAAATCACTTCTGGTCAGCTCGGGACAACCAGGGTCTACTAGAACTAGGCTCAGGGGACTACTAGAAAGTGATTCTGCCATGTGCAATGTAAATGCCTAACCGCTCTGTTGTTGCTCAGGTCCCTATCTACCTTAAATCTTAAAGTACAGGAGTGAAGTTCTTGCTTCTATAGCTACTTCTGCTTGCAAAGTGTGTGAACCTTTATAAGTAAGAGAGTGAAATATTAGGCTTCGAGTTATTGAGCCCTAGGAAATAGTTTACTGGGTTTCAAATTGTAAAAATATAAAAAAGAAATCAGATTAAACAATTAAAATATATACAGTCTTAAAGGAGGACAATAAAATTTCCTGGCCTGGGGACAGGAAAGTGTTTAAGAAAAAAGAAATAATTTGACTCTTTATTTTAATGAGAAATCTTAATAACAACTTTTCATGTCACAGCATACTATTATTTTTCTTTTCTGTTTTGCTGGAAAATATCTTTAGCAAATTAGAAGATATGTTTCTCTCATAATCCTAGGGTTTCATCTTGTGTATTTTCATACAAAATTCTAATTACATTACTAATAATTATAAGAATTTTTCTGAAGCATAAAAACAATGTTCACATAAGTTCTTTATAAAAGCTTGCTACTCTTTGTATAGTCAGTCATTTTCTCGAGCATTTATAAACATTTCAAATAATTTTTGACTTTTATTTTTTCTATTTTTTTAATTTTTAAGTGAAAGTAGAGGAAAGTAAACTAATTTTGTTAATAGATTTAGTTAACGAATAATAAATTAAACATATAATGATGACTGAACTGTTTCTACTTGCTATGAATTTATTATTTCACTAAAGCAGGGAATAAAGTAAAAATTCTAAAATGATATTTCTAAGCATAGCCATTAAACTTAATTAAAATTAAAACAAAAGAATCTGATTGCCTGTCAAGATGAATTCTTATTCCATCTTCAATTTTCTACCATTCTATGAGTTTAAAATCTATGGTAGTCATGCTGTTTATGAATACTGTCATTTGCAGCTATAAATTATTTTTATTGATATTTTATAAGGTATGTGAAGAACTATTACAGGTTATCTATGAAATGTGTTATTCAATAAAAAGTATATGAAAATATTTTTTTTCTATGAGCTAATCCTTAGAATTATGTGTCAGACAATTGTGTTTAGTGAAATGAGCAATAATTAGGCTATGAAAGCTACAAAAATCTTTAAATTGTTTCTTCTTGAAAACTTAAGTACTTAATATTTAAAGTATTTTAAGTAATCCTTGAAACCCTTAAAACATTTATAACATATTTCTCAATAAATTTAGAACCTACTTAAAAGACAAAGAATAGACATATAGACATATTTATAGACATAGACATATAGAAAATAAAATAACCAAATATTTAAATACCAGTTCAAGGCTGTAACAGAAGAGATGTAGAATGTTTTACCTAGTTAACTTTCAAATGGAGGGTCTAGACTTTAATTGATATTTGAATGATCAAGAAAGGACACTTTGGAATAGGAAGTAAGATGAATAAAGTTGACAGTAAAATTAAGGGCCAGGAAGTTATCTCAAAAAGCTTAGGCACATACTTTGCGTGAAGAGCACCTAGTTTGATTCAGCCTGGAAACTATCTCAAGCATTCCTGGGTGTGTCCCTCATTCCCCCAAAATAAACAAACAAAAAATAATGAAAATGCCATTTAAACACAAAGAAATCATATACTTTGTGGTGATCTGAAATGTATGGTCTGCCAGGGAATGAACCTTAAGCTCTGCACATACAGGCAGCCCTGTATGTTACAGCCCTTGAGTTCTATCTTCACCTCAGCTCAAGTATTTTTTAAAGCAACTTCTAAATTGTATGTAGGGAAAGAAAAAGAAAAACATAAGTAAAAAAAAGAAAAAGAAAAAACAAAAACAAAAAACGAAGGAGGGCTGGTGTGGCAAGGTTTTGTGCTGTTTTGTTTTTGTTTTTGTTTTGTTTTGTTTTGTTTTGTTTTGCATAGGCACAGTAAGTATTGGGGAAATTAGAAAGGGGATTTCCTTCACCTAAGAGATACAGGGTTTCTCTGCCCTTGAGGCATGCTGCCATGGGACCAACTACAGGCTCAGTACACGTTCATTTTCACACCCAAAGGTCTTTTTATGGTGCCAGTAAACTTTTCGCTCAGTTATGGATAATATCAGGCCTCTGTAGCTAGAGATCTTGGTATTTGCACTGGTCATAGGACGATGTCTAATATAGTCTTTTTTCTTTTAAGGTCTGGAAGTTCAGTTCCATCACTGTTGTTGTAATTACTGAAGACTTTCAGTAATTAGTGATCTTGATTTTTGCTCAGATCCTAGTCCAAAGCTTAGGATGGAGTCTTTCATTATGTTTCCAAAAGTTTTACTCAGTTGCAGTTGTCAAAGTCAGACCTCTGGAATTAGAGATCTTGGTTTTGTACAAATCCTAGGCCGATGCCTAGGCTAGGGTCTTTCTTATTGGTCCCAGGATAAGTTCTGCCTAGTCATGGCTGTCAAAATCAGTCTTCTGTAGTTAGTGATATTGGTGTTTGCACAGAGCAAAGGACGACGTGTCTTCTGATTTCATCTTACCATTAGGTTTTGAGATAGGGCAGTCCTCTCTTAGATCAAGTTGTTGCCGTTTCCTCCTTGTCCGGTTGTCATATCAAAACTGGTGCAAGTTGGTGCCAGAGCAGTATTAGGAATTTCCCAAGGGGGAGTTTGGTTCCTGGAGCTGTTGCAGGGAACTGTGTCGGTTCTATGTCTGGGATCTAGGGTTCGGAGTTGGATGGTTGCTGACCGATAACAGAATCTAGGTTGGGTCCTTATAACACGTGTTCTGGGTGGGAAGTGCCCCTGTATTATAAAATGTATGGGTTTTTATCCCATTGGTGCAGGGCCATTAACACTGGTGGCAGTTTTGGAGCTGAAACACTGAAAACCTGAAACTATGATTTTTGTAACTCATAGTGAATAATTTGTTTTGTTTTGTTTGCGGGGGGAACACCTGGTTGTGCTGAGCTGACTCCTGGTATTATGTTTAGGGATTAATCCTGGTAGGCTTAGGAGTCCATATGGGGTCTGGATGGAACCCAGAAAAGCCAAGTGTGTGGCTGTAGGGTAAAATCCCTACTCTTGGCCTATAATTCTGGTCCTGATTCTGGAGGGTGCTCAGTAAACTAAGAATTGAGCTGCTATATGACCCAGCAATTGCACTCCAGGGTACCTATCCCCAAGACAAAAGGCCATTCATTCCAAAGTATGTATGCACTTCACTATTTATCGCAGCACTCAGCACAATAGCCAAAATTTGGAATCAACCTCATTGTCCAACAACAGATGAGGGGATCATGAAGATGTGGTACTTATACACAATGGAATATTACATAGCAATTAGAAACGATATAATCATGGATTTTGAAACAACATGGATAGATGTAGAAAATATTAAGTTAAATGAAGTAAGTCAGAGAAGAAAGATAGATACAGAATAATAGCCTTTATCTGAGGTATTTAGAATATATACCATGTTGGGTTACTCATCCTACCCTAATCAATAATTGTACTCCAACCCAGAGCGTGACCTGGTGATAGTATATTGGATTATTTCTTTTTTGTTTGTTTGTTTGTTTGTTTTGGCCACACCCGTTTGATGCTCAGGAGTTACTCTTGGCTAAGCGCTCAGGAATTGCCCCCGGCTTGGGGGGACCATATGGGACTCAGGGAGATCGAACCTTGGTCC
The DNA here is from genome assembly GCF_024139225.1 of Suncus etruscus. Taxonomy (NCBI): domain Eukaryota; kingdom Metazoa; phylum Chordata; class Mammalia; order Eulipotyphla; family Soricidae; genus Suncus; species Suncus etruscus. The sequence continues at coordinate 68,774,216 of NC_064863.1, read as the reverse complement.
TTCCTTGGCTAGCACTTGCAAGGCAGACCTTACCTCTAGCGCTGGCCCCTTGTTTTTGTTTGTTTTTGTTTGTTTTGTTTTGGTTTTGTTTTGGATTATTTCTTACTTGGTGTTCTGCTCCCACCTTAGGGTGGTACCTGATTCTTGTCAATAAAAGCAAGGATCTGAGGAAGGCTGGGGCTTATTCTTTGGTCTTCTTCCACTGAGCTGCACTCCATCTTAGGAGCAAAAAGCTTTTGTGCTTTGAATTCCTTGCTTGAGCACTGGATTTCCTGGACCCATTCTTGTACCTTTTCACTGTGTTAATTATTTTCTGCGGATCTCTACAACTGGAACTGTTCCCCCTAACCTAATCGGACAGGGGAATGGGAACTGCCTTTCCTGTCTGGGAGCTCGGTGGGAATCAAACTGTAACGAATTTCCTAGAGAACATGGCACTTCAATCCATATATACACATAATACTACATGAAGAATCACAATGGTATAAAGTTTAGAAACTCCAAACACCTCTCTACCCTGCTGCATTGATCTGTACTTTCTTAGGAAGATATCCTTAAAGAGAAGGCTTAGAGAAGGCTTAAAGAAATCTGGTCACCCACCTGAGACCAATGACAGCTGCTGCAGCTGTATCTAGCCCTTGGCATGACCTGCATTTGATACTTTATCTCAGCCATGCTTGTTTAGTGTGCAGTGTATTACATTAGATGGATTAGTACCTGTCATTCTCCATTTAGCTCTTAGTCATCCTAACATGTTTAATGCAATAAAATACCTAACCTGTATTAACTCCTAGATTTTCAACTCGTGTTTGGTGTTTGTGTCCTGTCTTTCCTTTTTTTTTTTTCTCATTTATACTTACACTTAACTGTTTCATTCTGTCACTCATCTTGCAAGAATTTATCTTCAGAGCTTTTAAGTAATACCAGACATTCAAGAAGAGATAATGTTGTCTGAACATAAAACAAGACCAGTGAATTTATAGTCTGTTTGTGTTAGGAAATAGAACTTGACACCTAAAATAGAAATCAGAAAAAGATGGTGCTGACTTAGGGAACAGATGATGACTAAACCCAAATGCTATCAATTAATAGCAATTAATAGCTATCAATTAATATACCTATATTTAAAATTTTGATTTTTTATTTATTTAAAAAGTGTATCACATAGCTGACCGACCATTATGCATTTGTTTCCAGATAAATAAAAACTAAGTGATAGAAAAAAATGGAATGCTTCACAAATTTGCATTTTATTCTTGCACAGGGGCCATGCTAATCTCTGTAGTTTTCCAACTTTAGTATATGTTCTCCTAAAGCAAGCACAAGCATTGATTAGATGCCTCAAAGTAGGTGGCAGTACCTTAACCATATGTGTGTTGCAGACCAAAGCCTCTTTCATCCTTGTCAAGAAGAGTGCTAACCTTCTCTCCTTCTATACAACACTTCTATGCTTTAAAGATCTGAATTACTCCCCAAACAATCTTTCTCTTTCCTTCCCTTTCTCCCTCCCTCACTGCCCTTCCTCTCTTTCTCCCATCCAGAATCTTCTTCCTTCTTTCCTCCCTCCCTCCATTTTTCCTACCTTCTTTTTTCCTTCTTCCTTTTCTTACTCCCTTCCTTGTTTCTTTTCTATCTTCCATCACATTTAGTTTGAAGGAAACTAAGGGAAGTCTTTTCAATATTTCAATAGGAAGTATTGCTATCACAATTTTTAAGTATCATAGTTGATTACAATTTGTTAAATAGGCTTTGGAATTTCTTTGTCCCAGACTTTGGAAATTGTGAATTTTTTATTCTTGCATTACAATTGTAAAAACAAATTACTTAAAATTTTACTCATAGGCATCTGTTATGGTTATTTTATTTAGAAGAGTTAATCTAAAATGTGTTTCTGAATTTCTGTGTTTCTTAATTTGACACTTTAATAAAACAAAGTAAATCATGTTTGAAATTTGGAAACACTTGCCTTGTATTTATGATGTGATTTGTCCTAACTCTTTTTGTCTTAAGTCCAAGTTCAAATATAAGATCTTTAATTTACCAGTTGACTGGCCTTCAGTAAGTTATTGAACCTTTTAACTTTTTTGAAGGAATTTTTTTAACTTATTCTGAACTATATAATAATCATATTATAGAGAAGAGAGTTTTAAGGGATTCCCCGTACAAGTATGTCATATTTAAGTAGCATAAAGCTTAGATAAGTTGTTAGTTATCTCATGCAATAGATATAGCTTTCTGTTAGACATTGGTATATTCATGGAAGCCTCGTTAATAGTTAATAAAGACTAATGAGGATTTTAAAATATTTACTTTATTAGGGCTGGCAAGGTAACCTTGCACAAAAGTTTGATCCCTTGTATTCCATATGGTTCACCTTGAGCATACCAGAGATCTAAGTAGCAGTAAGTCCTGAATACTGCCAATTATTTCCCCACCAAACATAATAATAAAATAACAACAACAATAATAGTAATAATAATAATTTACTACATATTCTTACCACTAAGAGATAAGAAATTCTGTGTTTTCTAAGTTAGAAATGAATATGACCAAACGTATCTTCTGAAAAAAGCATGATATATTAGCAGCTATGAATAGAAGAAACATCTCTGATTCTTTTTTATGACACTTGTTTTAATCTTCATTTGGGATATTAACGTTATAACCTTGTGGTGGAAAAACTTATTTTTTGCTTTTAAGTATATGGTGACAATATAGTCAATTATAGATTATAATTATTGTGTATGCCTAGATGTTTTTCTGTAACTTGTATCATCACTCAAAAGTGACCTTGTTAGGTGAGGGGAGGATAAAAGAGACATACAGTGCCTCTTGAGAACAAGTGGAATGATGCGTATCAGAAGACACTGAAGATTTATTGTCTGTGGCAAAGGAAACACAGATCTCTGCTTATGCAATAAGTGTTTTTGACATCACCCACAGTATAGGGTGATGGTTGCTGTAGATTAGAAAATGTTCAGTTGGTGCAGAATAATAAGCATTTTATGATGTTTGTACTGCAAGCTTGTCTTGCTGTTTAGACTCAGTAGCACTTCAAACGCAAATAGCAATTTTGCTAACCCTATTTTTTATTGTAAATAAGGCCTTGCTACCCAATCAAATTTACCTAATTGAAACAATATGTAAAAGATTTTTGTATAGAGAAGTTAGCAGTGCAGAACTGCATAATTATTTTTTTTATCCAATTTTGTGTTTTACTTTTGAGAACATTCTTTTCTGTTCACAGAAGCTAGTTTAAAATAAGATAAAATGGAATGGTCAACATAGCCTGGAATTTGAAGAAAGGAAAACAATTCTGGTAGTAAGAGCTGTAGATCTGCAGAGCTGTTCTCAGTTCTCTTAAAAAAGCCCCATTGTGGGTTGCAAAATAGGGATTTGAATTCAATTGTCCTGGCAGAGTTCTTATTTGCTTTTGAAAATAAGCAAATTTTACCCATAGAACACACCATGGCAATTTGGAATGCAATGTAGGCATATAAACCTTTATCTTAGCAAGGAAAGAGATATATCACTGTGTCCATTTCATTTGGTATAGTGTCTATACCTTGAGATTTTAAAAATAAGACTTTATTTTTTATAAAAACTTTAAGTACCATTATTACAGACATGTTTGTAGTTGGGTTTCAGTCATGAAAAAGAAACCCGCTTTTACTTGAGAAATTTTATTTTTGTTTTGTTTTCTTTTGGGCCACACCCAGAGGAGCTCAGGGATTACTCCTGGCTCTGGGCTCAGAATTCACTCCTGGCAGTCTTTGGGAACTATATGGGATGCCAGAAGATCAAACCCAGGTTCGTCCCAGGTCAGCAGCCTGCAAGACAATAAGACTTTAACTTCTAGAATATAAAAATCTGGTAAATATAGCTGGATAAATACCAATTAGCAATTACCATCCTAAAACTCTAAATGTTTCGTTTAAAAAAATGAAGAGAATGTTTGTGGTTCATTACCTAACATATTTTTTTAAGTTGGGCAGTTATGTGAACTAAAATTGTTTCCTCTCGATGGTTCTATAACCATCAGAGAAGGGAAGCCGCATTTCGTGACTGCTGGAAATTGCAATGGGTTGGTCTTTGATCTCAATTCAGAATCCTTCCAATTCAGATTTCCCTTGTAGTAGATGAGGCCTCTTATCAAACTGTAGCACAATGCAGTTCATATATTGCCCAATCCTACTCCCTTCAGAGAAAACAGGTGGTGTTCTTGAAGGCACACCTAAATCAACTTCATACCCACAATATATACCTCACCATTGAATAGTTTATAGGAGGACTAGACCTAGCTCATTAACTCATTGATGTCTCCACAATCATGGATTCCATTCCCAACTGAACCACTTATTACTGTCTGCCCTTAAATAATGCTTCTAGGCTGTCCAACACTTATTTTCTTGGTTTGAAGCTATAGTACATTGGGTAAAGTGCTTGCCTTACATGTTGCTGACCATGGTTTGATCCCTATAGTCCCATTGTATTTCCCCAAGCACTGCCAGGAGTAATTTCTTAGTGCAGAGTCAGGAGTAATCTATGAGCATCACAGGGTATGTCTCAAAAGTAAAAGATAAACACACAAAGAAGAACACAACAGAAAATCTTTTTTGTTATGATATTTAAGTAGAAATTGGTTAATAATAGTACTTACAGACCGTTTGAAGATTAAATGAGATTGTAAGCAGTTAGTCCTATGAAATAAACTCAGAACATCCTTAATGCATATTTAGCATCTATTTTATTTATTATACTATTCCCTAAATTAGAATCCTCTTTTAATTCAATTTCACATAATTTTACAGCTTATCAATTTACATTTTGGAAGAACTTACTTTCTCTACTTTCAGGTTTTGGATGGAAATAGAGTATATATAATGCTGAGTGAAGTCGGTTACAAGGAACGGGTTAGTACAGAATTATCTGTTATAGTGGCACTTATAAATATGCAGCAAGAGAGTAACAAAGGCCCGACTAAAACAAGAAACCTGATAACATAAAACTTAGTATGGGGGGATTTGGAAGGGGAGGGACATTTGGAACGTTGGGGAATAAGTTGGGTACACTTGAGGTGTATCATGTAGGGAAACTATCATTAATATAGTAAATCACAGGACCACAACCAATTAAAAGGTGAATACACTGGGTGGTAAAATCAGAGTATACCTCAATCAGTTAAAAGGTGGGTACACTAGTGAGGTTGTAGTGTTGGGAAAACATCATTAATTACATTGTAAAATTACAGTACCTCAATCAATTAAAATAATGTTAAAAATACTTATATACTTTCAGTATATGGTGAGTAAATAGAATATATATTTTATATATGAGTATCAATATATTAATGAAGGGCCTATTTGTAATGATCAAAATACATTTAGTTTAGGTTTAATGACTGGTGCATTTCAGGCATTTTTGACTGCATTGGGCAAGTCTTTTATTTGTCTATAGTTTCATAATATTGGAGTTGGGAAGGCTGAATCTGAGGGGGTTAGTGGCGAGTTAACATCACAGTGTGAATTGGAATGGCTGTTTCAGCGATATCTAAAAAAACCACAAATATTTAGTTTCAACTCTCAAATAGTCCACAGTAGATATTTTAAGTCAGAAAAGGTAATAACTGCTTTGTTTTATGGTTTTTGCCATTAAATGTCATACATCAGACCAGAAAAATAGCTTAGCAATGCTTTGTATGATTTTCATGGAACCACATGTTTGGTTCCCTCAGCACTGCTAGACACGACCCCTGAGCACTGAAATAGGAGTGATTTTTGAACTAGAGTGTGACCCTAACACAGAAATAATAAACAAATGCTCATTATCTTTGATAATGGCTATATGTGAAGCAGAGCATTGCCAGAATGAAATTCTTATTACATATTAGCAAACATGTTAATCATGAAGAACACTTGGAAGTCAGGCACTATAGTCTGGAAAATGGTAATGGAACTTTGTAGAATGAAATTATTAAGGTTTATCCATATTTAGCATAGGCGTCTGAGAGATATATTGGAATAGGCAAAGTGCTTGCTTTCTATGTGATTAGCTCTATTTGACCCCTTGTATCCTAATGGTCTTCCTCAAAGCTTTGCCAGTTGTTATTCTCAAGTACAGAGCTGGTGTGGCTTGGAACTTTCCTATGAAAGTCTGTGTTGAGACCTCCAGCTCTAGGGGAAAAAAAGGGAGGTCAAAAAAAAAAAAAAAGAGGAGAATCAAAGGACAAGAGAATCTACCAGTAGTGATGTTCATGCATAATGTATTTAAAGATTAATAAGCCATGGAAATTAAAATTTTCAACAAAAAGCATATACCAAACTCAAAACCAACAACTATATGGGCTAGGTTTACCCAAAATTATGATATAAAGTAAATTTTCTCCATCCCCTTCTCCTTTTATTTTTTCTTTCTATGTAACTAAAAAGAATACCTTCATTTGGGGGCTCCAGCGATAGCATAGCAAGTAGGATGCTTGCTTGCAGCCAACCCAGGTTCGATCCTTGGCATTCTATATGGTTCCCTGAGCCCGCCAGAGTAAAACCTGAGCACAAAGCCAGTAGTAATCCCTGAGAATTACCGGTGTGACCCCAAAACAGAAAATAAATGAGCAAGGGGCCGGAGAGATAGCATGAAGATAAGACGTTTGCCATTCATGCGGAAGGACGGTGGTTCGCATCCCAGAGTCCCCTGAGCCTGCCAGGGGCGATTTCTGATCGTGGAGCCAGGAGTGGCCCCTGAGCACTGCCGAGCGTGACCCAAAAAGATTTAAAAAAAAAACAACAAATAAACAAAACAAAAAACATTAATTTTTTACAAATTAAAACTATATACTTAGGTTTAAGAAATCTTTTCTGTTCACTCCCCCATACATCATTTTTAGTGAAGATATTGTAAAAATAAAAGCTTTTTTTTTTTCTTCCTGCTATTGAAGCAGCTTAAAATGGTCCAGAGATTTAGTGGCTTTTAATGAGTATAACACAGTAATTATTTCTATATATAATACAATATGTTAAACAATATAGATAACAAAAGCACTACTTGAAACAATGTACTACATTTTCAGCTCATTTAATTTTTTGTAAGGATTGAATTATTGATGAAGTATTTGGCAAGGGAATGCAGAAACATTTTATATGTATTTAATGTACTTATATTCTAGAGGTCTTCTATGTCCTATTTCTTTGATGTTTTTTCTAGATCAGTTCTATGGCTAATAAATTACTTGTAGAGTAATATATTTTTGTTTGTGTAAGAAGCAGATTAGACTTTGCAAAGTCTCTGCCAGGTTTTTTTTCTTTTTCTTAAATTTATAATATCTTTATTTAAACATCTTGATTACAAATATGATTGTGATTAGGTTTTAGTCATGTAAAGAACACCCGCCTTCACCAGTGCAACATTCCCTCTGCCAGGTTTTAACTAGCTTGTTTTAAACTCAGAAGTGAACAAAACTTGCCTTCACACTTAGCAATAGAACCACTTCAATCTTCTTCCCTTCTGATTATTTCTGCCTAAATGACCAAGAGTAACGTTTTAGTTGATCTTGTGAAAGCTTTTTAGAACAGTTGAAACAGCAAATTTCTAAAAATGGGGAATGATAAAGGCAAATATTAATGAGTTAGAAATTAGAATAAATTAGTGATAAGATATTAAAATATTATTTCTTAATTTTACTGAAAAGCAATGAGTTTTTATATTTTATAGATTTAAAAAAGTCTAATGCAGTGCTAAGAACATGTTTATGATCAAGCAAATTTTAGCTTAATAGATACATAACTGATCGATGTGTCTTGTTGTAACATACAGTATTGAATAATTCATCTCATTCAGATAATGAAACAAAAATCTATTGGGGATGACACAATCTACATAAAATTTACCTATATATGTATATAATGTCAGCATATATATGTACATATAGCAAATTTGATTGAAGAAAAGGTAGCTAATATAAGTGGCTGAAAAAATCATTTTTAGGTAATTTTCTAGTTTTGAGCTTAGTACAGTAAAAATTTCAGCAAGTGCATTCAAATTCCAAAATGCAAATAATCAGAAACTTGCTGCCATTGTCTAAACTTGTATGGGAATTTCAAACAATTTCAGAGAATTTCTTCTTCTGCCTTGTTTTGTGCTGATTAGATGGTTATGTGAAATTCGTTTTCAATAAATTTAATTGGGCCAAATCTGGAGCTTCTGAGGCTTTCCCATTACTGACAATTGGCTCATTAAGAGAAAGTAATGGGGTACCTTGTTTTCTTAATGCTCCTGTTGAGATTCTAGTGATTGATTTTAACTTTTTATAACTGAATTAAAAGTTTAATTAAGTCTATGGGTATTTTTAAACTGCATAAAATAGACCTCATTAACTTATTAATTTCTAAAGAGCAAATAAAAGTATCAATATTGTTTTTCCTTTTCATATAGACTAAAATAAAAAGCATTCTCAAATGATTCATTATCTAACTAAAATATTCACTTGCTAATTTTTTGACTAAAATTGGAAGAGAACTGAGATAAACAAATAGGAAATATAATTTTTACTTTTGATTAGTATTAGACAATCTACACCCAACATTCACTGCTTCATTTTCAGAGTTACAATTCATGATGTTACATCTAGAAACAGAAATATTATTTTTTTCTGGAGCAATTTCTGTTTTTATATAGAAAAATAATGTATTGTTTAAACAAATAGGAAACCCTAAATGCATCCAAATTCATATTCTTACCAGTTTTACCTACAAAACATTACTTCTTTCTATATTCAAAGTGAGTATTATAACATAAGCCCCCACTTTACCACCCACCCCTCTAGAAACTCCAAGCAATTTCTCTGAAATTAAGTATATAATTTCCTGCCTAATAAAGAGAGAAATGGGGATTACAGGACAATGAAATTCAATGTTGTGCTTCCCAATTTGTACTTTCCAATTTGAGACAGCTAGGTTTGAAGAATACTGGTTCTAACTGGCTGACATAGAGCCCTAAAAAAATTAGTTCATCTGACTGTGAAGGCTACACTTTAATGGAAGGCACATGTAATTTTCAGCATGTGTTATTACACCTATTCTTTGTATTGATCAGTACTGTGAAGATATTTCTTGATAGGAAGACTTGGGCTATTCTCCTGAAGCATGAGCTCTCTCCAAGAGCTATATACTACATAGTATGTGCCTTCATGACAGATGAAAATACAGTCTTTCATTTAGAATTTAGGTAAGGTTTTTTTTTCCCCTCCTACTATAAAGGTTTATTTAAGTCTGTTTCTTTACAAAATAAATTTAATGATGAAAGGTGGATAGTATAAATAGGTAGGATTACTAAGCAATGTTAATTATATTGATGTTCTCCTTGTATTTTTAGTTTATGTAAATATAACTAATACCGACTATATCAAATTTTTATGTAATGAAGATTTGGTGGACATTTCAAATTTATTTAGAGTTTTCTAATTAATGGTAAAACAGATAGATATTTACTATCAGTAGTTTATAGTCAATTTATATATCAGATTTCTGTTAACATGTCAACATGTTTCCTGTGTAAACATATGCCACATATTAATTCACTTTTATTTAATACTCAATTAATGGATTCTTTATTGGTACCAAGAGACATCAGTAAATGAAATTAGTTCATTCTTCTTATGCAATTTACTGATAACCCAGGAGGCAGAAAGCAAATATTCTAAATAACTTTTAAAAATGAGATCCTATGATGAATGAAAGGAATCATAGTAATTTGAAGAGGTACGTTTTGTATATCAGTAGGTAAATACAGTACTTTCAGACAGGTGAATCTATAAAGAGATACCAGTGAGGTAAGGCAGTAGAAAATGGGTGGGACAAAAGTATGCAGATACTTAGACACATAAATATACCGACAGTTGCACAAGTGAAATGATTCTCATTTAATATTATTTCTAGGGCTATATCATTTATCTAAATATCATCTAAATTAATACATCTGTGGCAAATAAAGCAAATAAAATATGCTCATTTGATCAAGAATTTCTATTGTTGATCTGGGAACAAACAGTGAGCTTTCACAGTTGCAGCTTTAACCTTGCCAATCACAGACTTCCTGTAAGTGCACTGCAGTTATTTGGAACCTTTTCTGGGTTGGCGTTGGCATTCTTTTGCTAGATTACATTTATGCATTAGTACCATCTGTGCCTGCTGTACCTTCTGTGAGTTAGCCCTGGCCAAATGACTGGCATTTATCTGGAGAGAGAGAGAGAGAGAGAGAGAGAGAGAGAGAGAGAGAGAGAAGGGGAAAGAAGAAGGAGGAGGAGGAGGAGGAAGAAGGATGGAATGAAGGGGACAGAGAGATCCTAGAACATTTATTTATTTTACTCTGCTCAAGTGGAATTTAGTAAATGGAATTTACTGCTTAACTAGTAGGTTGTAAGGATAAAATATTTGATGGTGGTGACTTGAATCTTTGCAAAGCCAACTTTGTCCATTTGCTTTTTGAATATATGATTTATTTATTATACATATGTATATGAACAAGTGAATATATAATAGCTATTTACATGTAGCCTGTAATATGCAAATAACTTAAAATTAAGCATTAAAATAAGGAAATACAACAAAGCACATTTGCAAAATTATCTAGCTGTGAAAAATTATGTACAATTTAAGTATGCGTGTACTTCTTATATGACAGTGAATATACATAAGATGGGTTTGGTTTTGTTGATTAGATTTGTAGTCTGCTAGAGTTGGTCTCTATTTTAGTAAATGTGTTGAAATGTCTTAAATAAATTACAGTCATATGTAGTAGAAAATATGACTATGACATATTATCAGGGTGAATGTAATCTGAGGATTCTTTATGTGATCATATTATTTTAAATTATATAGCATTGCAGAAGCAGTAACTCCTATTAATTTAGAGTTTTAAATGGAAATATAGGTAACAGATTAGTAAAAATAAATGTCAAAAAATTCCACTTAATTTATACTTTTACATGCTATACCTACTTTTAGGGGCTTAATTATCTTGACTTAGTGGGGATACATAGATAAGGAAAATTAGAAGCAATGCACTAAATTTTGAAAGATGGCTACAACACAGTAGCAATGTAAATATTGCAAGGAATGGAATAAATGAACTGATAAGCAGATCCTAGGCAAACCACGGGGGCGGGCGTTTGACATCATTTGAGTCGAGGTCTGGCAAACACTGTAGTGGAGGTCTTTTCCTCAGACTGTCTTGAGAATGTTTTTGGACTCCCTTCTGCCTGTTAAAAAGTCAATATTCCTCATTATATAACTTTGTCCTCAGTATGACAACATGTGTGGAAACTCAATTTAGGAAGCTGTCTATTTGAATGCATTGTTGCAAAGTGTCCAATCGATAAACATTTAGGGCTCCATGTAATAAATACACAGCTATTTTTGAGGTAACAGAAGCCCCATAGGACATAGTGATGAGTAAATAATTCCAGTACTTAGAAAGGTGTCTGAACTGGGGCTGGAGCAGTGGCGCATCGGTAAGGGTGTTTGCCTTGCACACAGCTGACCTAGGACTGACCTCGGTTCAATCCCCCCAACGTTCCATAGGGTCCCCCAAGCCAGGAAAGATTTCTGAGTGCATAGCCAGGAATAACCCCTGAGTGTCACCGGGTGTGGCCCAAAACTCAAAGGGAAAAAAAAAAAGCTGTCTGAAAATAAAATTTTTAAATGGTCTATCATTGTTATTATTGACATTATGATGAGGAAACTTGCTTACATGCCTGTGGAATACTAGTGGTTATGGTGCAAATTTTCTATTAGAAAAGCTGCCCAGGAAAAGCTCTGTTCTTTACTCTTTTATGTATGTTTCGCTCTAGCTAAGTTTGCAAGTGGTTTTCAGATGCCAGAAGCATTGCATTTATTCCTGCAAAGAAATGCCATCATATTTGCCCTTATCCTACCCACTGATGGACTGTCAGGAAAATCTAGTGGTGCCAGGAATATTAAGAACAGTGTATAAAAACTTGAGTCTCAGTGACAACAGTTAGGATCTTCACTGTTTTCTCTTTGATGACCAAGTTAGACAGCCTAGCAGTGGTGACCTACATTTTCCAGATGGTCTGCAGTGGGAGGGAAGATACCTGCTCAGCTCAACTCCAATGAAAGACTGAGGGAAAACCAGCAGCAACATCTTTCTAGTGAGAATTCAGAATCCTTTTGTCTAACTATAGATAGTTAAGATTTTGTTTGACTCAGGGACTGTTCTTTTGAATCAAGATAATTTTGAATCTAAATTAGAATTTTGACTTTATATTTGCTATGTATTTTTGGCTATTATGTCTTGAAGACATTAATAGGCAATGATTATTTCTCCTTTATATGCCATCAAAGTAAATAAACTAGTATTCTACATAAAATACTCATATGTAGAGAGGAAATAACATTTATTAATTATTAAAAATGTATGTTTTAATTTAAAATAGATTTTATAACAATCATAGCTGAATTATTAATATGGCAATTATTTTACTGATAATAATAATAATGGAACTTTTGCTTTAAGGGGAGTCTGAGGGGAGGAGTTCACCCAGCTGTGTTCAGGGGTTAATTCTGCCTTTGCACTTTTGGATCATTTCTGGCAAGAGCTCCAGAAATCATATAGGGTACCAGGGAAAAAACCTGGGTCAGTTGCATGCAAAGGAAGCGCCTTACCCTCTACAATCTCTATCTATCGTGCACTTTCTTTGTCACTTAATTCCAAAATTTATTATAATATTTCAGTTGGTTTTAAAATTTTAATAAGTAGTGATTTTGATTGTGGTAAAACATATGTAAGAATGTTTTCTGTTTTAATTATTTTAAGTATATAATGCCATACCATTAATACACTGAATTTGTTATTTAATAGTTACCACTGTTCATCTTTAAAAAATTTTTATTCAATGAGAATTAAACTCTGTACTTGTAAAACAATAATTGCACCTTCCCTTTCCCCTAATCTCTGATAGCCATTATTTTGATTTTTTGTATTTTACTATTTTCTGTTAATAAATCTACCTTTTGGAAAAGAAATATTTTAATAGATGTTAAATTTAATGTCAATATTATTTTTTGTTTTTTAGTTATCTCATTTCTCCCCTAACTTTCAAACCGTATATATTTCTAGTTAGGCATTATGATAAAGGCAGTTACCTCTAAACAATTTTATACTATAAGAAACATAGCTGACCTCAGTTTATTTACAAAAAACATGTTATATTCAGTTTTCTTCATATTTTAAATTTATATATTTTTTAAAATAAACTAATTTTTAATACATAGATGTTACAGATTTTCATGAATTTTTTCTGTAAACTGAAAATTTTTATTTGTTTCAGTGTTGTAACCATCTCTCTCCTTTTTTCCACTTACCTAAATTAGCACAGTTTTCTACATGGAAAGTTCACACTTGGTTTATAACATGATAAGGCTGGAAATAGACCGTTCTAGCATTAAGACCCACTTCCTTAATCATTGATAACTTTCTTATAAATCAGGATTGGGATTGCTACATTATAATGTTAATATTTCTGGTTAACTAAGTTCTCCCCCCAAAAAAGCAAAAGACCATATGGATTTCATGTCAATTATTACTTGTTAGAAAAATTAGGCTTGAGCTCTCACAAATATTGGTTTATCTAATCAATGTAGATTTAATCAATATTAATTCTGCAGACCCTTAGAAATCTTGATGTTTCCAGATCTATCATGTTAAATCTTTATTATATAGTTCTTATAAGGTAAGGTATATAGGTATTAGAGTTAGTTTAGAACATATTGATTGAAGATAGATATTTTTTACTGTTATTTTATTAGGCGTTACTTGTCTCCTAAAAGTGAAAGCTACAAAGGAAAATATGCTTTAACGAAGTCTGCTTGTCTAGAAAAGACGTGAATGATGTGGAATTTTTGTTTGCTCATTATTTACTTGTTCATGGACATGACCTCTGTGATAATAGAGTTAAGTGGATAGGTAGATGCTATTATATGCATAATAAACACTGGCTGCTAAAAATCTATTTGTTGATTGATTTGCAAAGATGTTATTTAATATTGCTTATTAAGAAAATTATCAAATAGCAAAAATGATAGAATCATATTTTTGATATCATCATATTAATAATATCTTTTGATATATTTTATATCATCATATTAATCATATCTTTGATATCATCAAATTAATTTGATATCATATATTTGATATCATATTAATCATATTTTGATAGAATCACTCTAAAATAAAGGACTAAATTTTGTGAAATGAACATAAGATATGAAGTGTTGAAAGTTTAAATCCTGAAGATCAATATAACAACAGAAAAACATTATGTTCCTAGTAATCCTGAATCTCAGTAAACTGTCTGATTTTAAAATACTGTGAAGTAGCATTTGAACCAATATTTGTTACTGGAGTTCAGATTCACTTTTTCTCATTTCCATATGCTCTGTTTTAAACATATGTTAAGTTGTATATTTAAACTTAGAAGTATGAAAAAAACATAAAATATGTTTTCTTCATTATCAAAGGTTTCAATGCCATCATCAATTGGAAAAAAATAGCAAATGTAAGTTCAGTCTATAAAACAGATTTTTTAATAGCATCAAATAGAATGAACATCTGGTGCTTTTTTATTTCTTTTTTACAAGGTACATTGATGACTGAAGAAACTGAATACAAATTCTAATATAATTGTTCATATTTAGGTTTTTTTCAATAGAATTACTTACTTATTCTGTTTTTCCTGTGTTCCAAAGACAGGTGTTGAATTTGATGAAGTAAATAACAATATATATTTGTATATGATCAAGCTTTCGCATATCTAAGAACAGTACTACCACAGTTAATTTTGCAGAAGGATGCTATTCAAATAGTGTATTCTGTTATTCCTTACAGCCTTTTGATCTGTGGTGCTAGTCTAAGTTAGGGCAGTACATCAATGCATGTCTTTTATGATAGCCTTGTACTATACATTCCTAGGTGCACATGATAGCCTTGTACTTTGCATTCCTAGGTGCACCTGTTTTGTCTATGTCATAGAGGTATTTTTAAGTAGATAGGTTTTTAAAGTTCAATTTTTATTCTCACATTTTAAAAGTGTATCAGATAGTAAATTTAAAGAAAATCAAACTAAAATTCAGTTTCTTCAATTGTCAAAGGCAATTTCCTGACTTTGTCTTTCATAGTCTGTGCTCCAGTTCTGCCATAGAATTCATAATTTTAAAAAATAATCTCCCTCTAGGCAAAGAATAACTCCAACAATGCCTTCTCGTTAATTTTTAATAATGTGTAGTCATTAAAGTTGATTTATGAAGGTATGTTCCATTTTCTAAAAGAATGACTTCCATTCTTTGAAAAGTGTAAATCTTCAAAGTACTTGCTGGGATACTTGAATCCCAAGTTTGTTCCCCAGAACTACATGACCTCTAAGTACCACAAAGTATGACCTCTCCCCACTTAAAAAATAAGAATCTATATCTTGTGATAAAAATCCAGCATCTAGTAAACCTGTAATTTTCACATTTTTTAAAAATTACCACAAATTTTTAAAATATTTTAACATATGTGTTTTGAGAATTCTCCATAAATTATGTTATATAAATGACTAATGTGATGGTGTTAATATTTAGTAAATGTAGAATAATTCCTCCTGCATAAAAATTTGGTCACTGAGTTTGACACAAATAAAGCCATTAATTCAGTGGTATAGTGTGCCACTTTGTTTGAAGAAGCATCATTTTGCTGTCTTTGACAGAAAATAATAAGATGTAAAGAAAATGAATGCTTATGAAATAAATTAGCTGAGCATTTATTTAATATTTGATTATATCATGATATGTACACATATAGCTAGATTACTTATAGTGGCTGCTCTCATCTTGTCAAAGCTTGTGCTGTTTTTAGATCTAAGAATCATAATGGACTTATGATATATACTTTCATCTCCAACTTCTCTGTTAGTGGTTTCAAGTCCTACCATCTGCTCTCTATTTAAAATCGACATCAAGTTTAGTTCCTCCCTGATGTCTTCTCATTTCCCAGCTTAGAACACTTCTAGCCTGCAATTAGAGTGATTTCTCTATTATGCCTCACCACTGGGCCAACATATAGAAAACAGAACTTTCAGGATTGCTTGAATATTCATTTAACCAAATAAAACACAAACACTTCTGCCTATGGAATAATTGTCACTATTATTTAAGAAAAAGTCAGTTAGGAAAAACTGTAATGCAATTTTATAGTTTGTGTTATGTTTAGATAAATTGAATTATATTTTATAGCTTGCTAAATTGCTTTGTTAGATTGAACTATCTCAATATTCACATAAATATCAAAATCAATTATGCATTTCTGAGATAATAGCTGTAAACCAAGTTTAATATTTTAAATATAATAGCTTGAATCATTGAGTCAACAAGTATTTTTAAATACTTAAACTGCAGGGTGAACACCTTATCAGGCATTTGCAAAATAATGGTGAAAAAATGTCTTGCTTAGAAAGTTCAGTCGAAAAAAAAGAAAAATTTCAAACAAATACTTAGATTTACTTATTTAAAAGAATTAAAGAGGGGCTAGAGTGATAGT
The DNA here is from genome assembly GCF_024139225.1 of Suncus etruscus. Lineage (NCBI taxonomy): Eukaryota > Metazoa > Chordata > Mammalia > Eulipotyphla > Soricidae > Suncus > Suncus etruscus. The sequence continues at coordinate 68,757,629 of NC_064863.1, read as the reverse complement.
ACAGTGGGTTGGATGTTTGCCTTTCACACAGTTGAGCCGGATTCAATCCCCGGCATCCTGTATGGTCCCCAAGCCCACCAGGAATGATTTCTGAGCACAGAGCAGGAGTAATCTCTGAGAACTGCTAAGTATGGCCCAAAACAAACAAAAAAATTAAAGAATTGTTATAATGTTGAATATATTTGCTGTTTCCTATAAATATAATTATATTTTAAGCATTGCTTTTGGTTTTAAAATTATTTTGGATTAAAATATCAGAATTTGGGCCAAAGAGATAGCATGGAGGTAGGGCATTTGCCTTACATGCTTAAGGATGGTGGTTCGAGTCCCAGAATCTCATATGGTCCCTTGAGTATGCCAGGAGCGATTTCTGAGCATATATATATATGTGTGTGTGTGTGTGTGTGTATCATAATTTGTTTCTCTAAGAAACAAAATGGACTACATGTGTGCATTTTATAGCTATATCTGTATTTTGTATTTGATTTAAAATATATATGCAATTCAAATTGTATGCATGCATTATATATATTTAGCTAAATATTAGTCTTCTTTACATTTTCATTAAACATAACTTTTTTATGTGTTTATATATGGAGGGGTTTGCCTACCTAGATATCTATTCCCAGGTAGTTAGGAGATCCCAATACTCTCCCTCTTATTTTTTTTTTTCTAATTTGATCAGATACTTTTATTTTTCAAGAATAACCAAGCATTTATTGGATATATACATAGTAAGTATATAGCATAGGTATATTTATTTGACTTTCTAGAATTTAAATATAGACAGCAGCCACTCAATAATCACTGTTCTGAAATAAAAACATAACCAAGCACATACATAAAAGAAAAAGAACAAACAGAAGAAAATTTTAAAGCTACTATGTATATGTAAATATATATAGATACTTAATATAACACACGACCTCTTAAAGACCCTTCACCTTACTGATAACTTTTGCAACATATTGAAAAAGTGGATTGCTTATATAAGAAATGATGAAGAAATATTTTTAAGAAACATTTAAAAGGAAAAAGAGTAAATTAAAATAAATCAAAAGTAAATTACTTAGCACCTTAGGTCAATCTATTGCTGAGAAGGGATCCAGATTTTAATTTAGTTAAAATTCTAACTTTTCTTTTTAAAAACAGGCTTCTCAAAGTCACTCTCACTTCCTATTTTTGAAGTTTCTTTTCTGTATCAGGAAATTTAGCAGTCTCTCTCTATTTAACATTTTTAGTGGATTCCATTATCTTTCATCTCCCACTGTTTCAGAGAAAAAGTTGGCTGTCATGCTTATTCACGCTTTCTCAGTATAAAAGTATCTTTGGTCAAAGATAAAGTGGCAAAAATAATATTTTTCATCATGAATTAATTTATGTAAGTTTTATTTTATATTTCTGCAAGAAATTCTTTCTTTCTTTTTTTTGTGTTTGGGGGCCACACCTGGTGATGTTCAGGGGTTATTCCTGGCTAGGTGCTCAGAAATCACTCCTGCCTTGGGGGACCATATGGAATGCCTGGGGTTGAACTGAGGTCCATCCTTGGTCAGCTGCATGCAAGGTAAATGCCCTACCACTGTGCTCTAACTCCAGCCCCAATTTCTACCATACTTTCTATGAAATTTCTATGAAATTAAATTTACTGGCTTGAAGTGTACTAAATTTCTTTGACTTATAAATTAATGCTTTAAACAGTTCTAAAAACTTTCCATTATTTTTTCCATTATTTTTCTGTTTTAGTATGTCTGGTCTTGTTTAAGGATACCAATTATTCATTAGATAGATCTTAGATTTTGTTCTATTGATTTCAGATTTTCTTTAGTACTTTTTGCGATTTAGATTTGTTTTTCTCCTAAGTCCATTCTACTTTTGCATAAAGAAAACATTGTTTATTTTATATATTCATTTTTTCTTCATATTCTTTACTTAGCTCATATCTCTTCTAATATCCATCATATTTATGTATGTTCTTTTTGTACTAGACACTTTATTAGTTTAATTATAGTTATTCTAAAGTCTTAATCTATTAACTGTATATTTTCTTTTATTGGAAGTGGTTTTTATTGACTATAGATTATATTTTAGCTTTCTGTTATCTTACTTTATGCTTTTACATAAATCATAATAACCTAGGCTATATTTGTTTCTAGGGTACTATATAATACCCTCTCATGCTACTCTATATCAGCTGGGTCTGACTTTATTATAGTATTGGAATTTTTCAATTAAAAATTTGTTTTTTTATGGGCTACACCCAGTGATGTGCAGGAATTACTCCTGCTCTGCTCTCAGAAGTTACATCTTTCAGGCTCAGGGGACTTTAGGGATTAGCAGGTCTCATGCAAGGCAAACAATTTACCTGCTGTGCTATCACTTTAGCCCCAGTTTAGAATTCTTGAGCCAGATAATGGATTTTACTTCAGCACAGCTTTCTGCTTTATAGCTCACCTATGAATATTGGGTTTTGTGATTATCTTTGCTCTCCAGATACGAGGAGTTCACTCTATACTCTACCATCAATTATGCCATCCCCTGTCTCTGTTTATTAATAAGACTCTTTACATATTGGTTCTCTGCCTATAGTTAAGGGCCAGAGTATTGCACTCTGAGAAAATAACTGATTTCTGATTTCAGCTGGCTGCTCCTTTATTTCAAGTAGGCCCTGGATTTTTAAGGAATTATTTTATCATTTTCTGCCACTTAATACATTTTTAGTGGGCTGTTTCTTTTGTTTTGAGAAATGTTTATGCCCTTAGAGAAATATCTATTTTTCTATCCCCCTGATTTTCTTCTTGTTTTCAGTTTACTATTTTGTTGCCATCAAGGAAAACATCATGTACTACATACAGGAATTTTACTCAGCTTACTGGTCATGTACTTAAATGTTAGCGGGTTGTTTTGTCTGTTTGTTTTGTTTTTGTAGAGAAGTCTTTTTATTATATAACTTATTTTCTCAATTGTACAACAGTTACCTTTTAACAGTTTACTTCTAATAGCATTTAACAAAATCTATCAAAAATGTTTTATTTAAATTTTTATCCACTCAATTTACACCATTCCTTGATCTATCAATAATAAATAATGCTTCAAGCCAAACATTGCCTTTTTAAAAGTTTACGGAGCCAGGAAGGTGGCACTAGAGGTAAGGTGTTTGCCTTGCAAGTGCTAGCGTAGGATGGACCGTGGTTCGATCCCCCGGCGTCCCATATGGTCCTCCCAAGCCAGGAGCAACTTCTAAGCTCATAGCCAGGAGTAAACCATGAGCATCAAACAGGTGTGGCCCAAAAACAAAAAAAAAAATTTTAAGTATTACTAATTTTAGTTTATTTTCTTATTAATTTCATAAAGCATTGTTATGTAATAAAACTCATCTTTTCCTTTAACAAATCCAGAATATCATTCAAAAATAATAGAGGTCTTCCTCATTCTTTCTGCATTGTATATTTATTATATTTTTGTGTTTCTTATGTGATGTATGTGTTTCTTATGAAACTTATGTGTTTCTTATGACTACTATTTAACTTCTTTTCCATCTTTTTTAAATATATTTATTTAAACATCTTGATTACAAAAATGATTGTGGTTGGGTTTCAGTCATGTAAAGAACACCCACCTTCACCAGTACAACACTCCCATCTTCAATATCCCAAATCCCCCTCTTCCCCACCCCACCCCCGCCTGTACTCCAGACAGGCTTTCTATGTCCCTCATTCATTCACATTGTTATGATAGTTCTCAAAGTAGTTATTTCTCTAACTGCACTCATCACTCATTATGGTGAGCTTCATGTGATGAACTGGAACTTCTAGCCCTCGTCTCTTTTGTCTCTGAAAATTATTGCAAGAATGTCTTTTATTTTTCTTAAAACCCATACATGAGTGAGATTATTCTGCATCTACCTCTCTCCCTCTGACTTATTTCACTCAGCATAATAGATTCCGTGTACATCCATGTATAGGAAAATTTCATGACTTCATTGCTCCTGACGACTGCATAATATTCCATTGTGTATATGTACCACAGTTTCTTTAGCCATTCATCTGTTGAAGGGCATCTTGGTTGTTTCCATAATCTTGCTATGGTAAATAGTGGTGCAATGAATATAGGTGTAAGGAAGAGATTTTTGTTTTGTATTTTTTGTTCCTCAGGTATATCCCTAGGAGTGGTATAGCCTAGGAGTGGTATAGCTGGATCGTATGAGAATTCAATTTTTATTTTTTTCGGAGGAATCTCCATATTGCTTTCCATAAAGCTTGGACTAGAAGGCATTCCCACCAGCAGTGGATAAGAGTTCCTTCCTCTCCACATCCCTGCCAGCACTGCTTGTTCTCATTCTTTGTGATATGTGCCAATTTCTGTGGTGTGAGATAGTACCTCATATTTGTTTTGATTTGCATCTCCCATATGATTAATGATGTGGAACATTTTTTTCATGTGCCTTTTGGCCATTTGTATTTCTTTTTTGTCAAAGTTTCTTTCCATTTCTTCTTCCCATTTTGTAATGGGATTAAATGTTTTTTTTTTTTTTCTTGTAAAGTTCTGTCAGTGCCTTGTCTATTTTGGATATTATGGGTATTGGGTGAATAGTTTCTCTCACTCATGGATGACTCTTGTATCCTGGGCACCGTTTCCTTTGAGGTGCAGAAGCTTCTCCGCTTAATATATTCCCATCTGTTTATCTCTGCTTCCACTTATTTGGAGAGTGGAATTTCCTCCTTAAAGATACCTTTAGTCTCAATGTCATGGAGTGTTTTACCTACATGTTGTTCAAAATACCTTATGGTATCAGGTCTGCTATCACAGTCTTTAATCCATTTGGATTTTACCTTCGTACATGATGTTATCTGGGGGTCTGAGTTTGCTTTTTTGCAAGTGTCTAACCAGTTGTGCCAACACCACTTGTTGAAGAGGCTTTCCTTGTTCCATTTAGGATTTCTTGCTCCTTTATCAAAAAGTAGGTGATTGTATGTCTGGGGAACATTCTCTGAGTACTCAAGCCTATTCCACTGATCTGAGAGTCTGTCTTTATTTCAATATCATGCTGTTTTGATAACTATTGCTTTGTAATACAGTTTAAAGCTGGGGAAAGTAATGCCTCCCATATTCCTTTTCCCAAGGATTACTTTGGATATTCAAGGGTGTTTATTGTTCCGAATGAATTTCAGAAGTGTTTAATCCATTTGATCTTTCAGTTCACTTATTCTGTCCTCAGCTGCTGTTACCCTGTTGAAGTGGCTGTCAATTGAGTTTTTCAGTTGAGCTATTGTGTTTTTCAGATCTGTAATTTCAGTTTGGAAATTTCTGATTTTATCTTTGTGTTCTCTTCTGCTAGAACTATGTTTTCTTTGATTTCCATGAGGATCTTCCATATTTCTATTCTAAACTCCTTATGGTTGGTACTTTTTGTGTCATCAGAGCTATCATCTTCATTCTCTGTGCATGGTGTTTGCCTGCAAGGTTTTCCCCATTGTCACACTTGTTGTGTGATTTTTTTCTATGTGTTGTAGTGGGCTTCATTAGTTAGAAAGATCATGCAGCTGTGAAGTGAAGCGGAGTGGCTGTGCTCTTCTGGGGCCTCCAGGAGACAGTTTTTTGGGGGCCCTGCTTAGCCCTCTGAGGAGAGCTCAGGAGGTCAGAGAAGAGAAACACCCAAAGCCAATAGGTCCCTTCAGCTTCTTCCAGTCTCCAATCTCACAGCAGGGCAGACTCCTCCACAGACAAAGGAGTCAATTCTCTGGCTGGTATCCCTAATAGCCGGTTTTCACTCACCTGGTCTTTCTTGGCCTTTTGGCCTGAGTGGCTCTAGGAGAGATTTTTTGGGCCTTCCGAGCCCTCTGAGGAGCACTTCAGGAGATCAGAGAAGAGAAATACGCAAAGCCAACAGCCTTTTCCATCCTTTTAATACTATTAATGCTACAATGTATATGTTCAAAATGTTTTAAGTTTTATTTTTTTGTACGTAGTATATTTATTTTGTTTGTGCTTTTCTTTGGGGCCACACCAAGACTTGCTCAGAGTTGGCAATGCTTGAGATACTATCTGGGGTAGGTGCCATTAATTGAACCCAGTTTGGTCTTGTACAAGAGAGTCACATTACCTAATCTTAGGATCTCACCAGATTCTAAATTGAGCTTTTAAATAGTTTTATTTTACTAGATTAATACTTAGTAGACAATCACTCAAATTATGATTAGCATTTAAAAACCCTCAATAAATGTACCTTTTTATGTCCAATAAATTTAAACCTACCAAATTGTTATATTTTCATTTTACAAACTTAGCTACTTTCAATTATGAATTATCCTAAGGTCAAAGAGAAGACATTGCCAGAAGTGATTTGTGGAAAACCATGTGTTTATATGTATATAAATACAAATATATCATGTCATATATATGTATATATCTTGTAAGTAGCCACTTAGGGGATCCATTTTACCGGTATGATTATGAAATATGGGTTAAATATGGCTTATACCAATTATATGTAATCCCAAGAAAAACTGGATATTTGCAAAATAAGTTATTATTAACTGTATAAAGTCACTAAACTTTTGTAGGTGCCATAGCAGAATGAAGAGGAAAAAATACCTGCTGGCAAATTTGTTATATAGTCTTCAAGTTTCCCCATCCTTATCACCCATGAGCATTCAAATCAGATGGTCTCTACTATAAAATGGGACATTTATCAGTTGAAATGCCATTCAAAAAGAATAAGTGGAAGTGATATTTCAACTCAAAATCTTTTTTTTTTTGTGGTTTTTGGGTCACACCCGGCAGTGCTCAGGGGTTACTCCTGGCTCCATGCTCAGAAATTGCTCCTGGCAGGCACGGGGGACCATATGGGATGCTGGGATTTTTGCATGAAAGGCAAACGCCTTACCTCCATGCTATCTCTCCAGCCCCTCAACTCAAAATCTTGTAGACTTATTTTGTTCAGGGGGTAGCATAGACTTATCTTTTTATCTCTTGATACATTGATTGATACCTACATATCTATAAAGTAACCTCTGGCAAAAAAGGTGAGAGTAGGATCATTTATAACATCTTTTCTTCCAGCCCTTATTACTATTTTTTTAAAGTTACACTCAAGAAACCTACTGTGTCCTCAAGTCAGCATTATTTTTTGATATTTTTTTGGACCTCTTGAATTGTCTTCTTTCTACACTCTGTGTTGCTGAGCTTTGAATACAATTTGAAATGTGAATCACTTGTACAAAGCATGGTGGTTTTAGTACACTGTTTAAAAATGAAGATATAAATAAATCACCTATCTGTATTTGAAATGTCTAAACTAAAATGCATTTGTATGCTTCAACTTGTCAATGGATATTTATGAGGTGAGCATAATACTATAAGCATTATAGCAGTGAAATATATCCTGTGCAGATAGCTAGTAAAGGAGCTCACAAATGTTAAAATGCTAGCAGAATTTTAATGCTCAAGAGATAAAAAAAAAATTCTTGCTCTGATTATGATTACTTTTTCTGGCTACTGTGAAAGAGAATGGCTGAAATTATTTTTCAAACACAGCAGCAGAGTTTGGGTTTTTATTCTTAATCAGCATAAATTCATTTGTTCTATTATTATCTTATTTAATCTCTTAGTTAATTGAAGAGAAGTAGCACAGCAATGATCGGTTTTGTTTTCATTATCAACTTTTCATTCCTATATATAATGAGACCCTTGAGGAGGCATTATCGACAAACCTTATTTACAAAAATATCAGTGAACATCTTTTTAAAATAGACGTTTATTATTGCCTAAGAATGACTTAAATAAGATTAATGCTGACAAATTTAATTGTGAATTTAACATTAATTATGACCAAAATTTGTTTGTCATTTATTCTTGCTGCATTCTGTTTTTCTTATGTTGAGGCAAACTAAATACTAGAGTAGCATTAGATTTTTTTACTAGAACTCTTCCCTGAATGGGTCTGGAGCTGTGGCGCAAGCGGTAAAGCATCTGCCTTGCAAGTGCTAGCTTAAGATGGACCATGGTTCCATCCCCCAGTGTCCCATATGGACACCAGAGCCCTGAGTGATTTCTGAGGGCATAGCCAGGAGTAACTCCTGAGCGTCACGGGGTGTGGCCGAGAAACCATAAACAAAACAAAAATAAAAGAATTCTTCCCTGAAAGATGGATTTCACTGTTTTGGTTGTTGTATTGAGCCACACCCAATTGTGCTAAGGGCTTACTCCTAGCTCTACGTTCAAAGATCAATCCTGGCAGTGCTCGGGGGATCACATTTGGTGCCAAGGATTAAAGCTGTTTTTTCCACATGCAAAGCAAACACCTTAACTATTGTACTATCTCTTTTTAAAACACACATGCATTTTAAAAATCAAATAACTAAATCTCGTCTAAATATGGCTTGTTTGACTTGGATATGAATTATGTGGAAACTTTCAGAAATGGTAGTAAAAAATTTAAATGCTGAGTATGGTCAATACAATTTTTAAATTTGCAATACCGGCCATACTCATGTGTTCCTGAATAAAATTGTAGTCAAATAGGTTTAAGGATATATTAACCACAAAATAAACTAAGTGAACAAATTGACCCATTGCAAATACTGGGCACTACAAAGTTTTGGTATATGTGGAAGTTTGTTATTTCTAAGAAAGTAGTTAGGTTCCCGAGCTAACTTTTGAAAAGATATAACTTCATGAGCTGGAAGATAGTATATGAAGTAATATTCTTGCCTGCCATGTGGCCAACCCCAGTAAAAGTCCCAAACTCCTTAGATAGCTCCCTACCCCCACAATCATTGCCAGTTTCTTGAGAGAACAGGGCCAGTGGTAGCTCCTGAGCACAAATGAGTGGGACCTCCAAACCAAAAAATAGTATAATAGTAATAATATATACTTATATATGTTTAAAAAAAGGGTATTTATGCTACTTATTTTGCTTTTTTGGAAACTAACTTCCAAATAAATATACAGAATATACAAAAGGCATAAAATTGCATGTAAGAAATTTATTGAAACACCTCAGAGAATGTTGGCTTATTGTGTGTTTTGTTTTCACCGTTTAAAGTTATATTGTACAATTACAAAATTTTATATATTAAATTTGGCAATTTTTTCACATATTTATATTTTTAAAATAGTTCAATTTAATGGCACACATTATTTATACTAGTGTATTTTTATTCTTTAAATGTTGGATATAAATAATACTTCAATAAATATCTTTTGGCAAATATATAAAATAATCTGTCTCAGTACATTTATGGAGCTTAATTTGCTAGCATGCAATTAGTAATTCAAGGAATAAAAGCATTTAAAGCCTATCATTATATATGATGTTTATTTTGCATATTTTGCTAATTTATGCTTATATTAGCAATAGTATTATGGTACTTTCAATAATATGCTGGCCATATATATAATCAATACAATCAATTTGAATTTGGTATCATGCTTTGTAAGTCACTAGCTCAAAAGTTCAAATAATGACAACATATAGTTAATAATTTGGAATTAAATTAAATTAATTTCATAAAGATGCACCAATTTAAATATGAATACGAGTTATTTTCTTATTGTGGAAGTTCACTAAATTCACATATTAAGAATATGGTTGCATAAAGATAGTATAGCTTAAAATGAGGCTTTTTTGTTCCTTTGAAATGTGTGTGCTGGGCAAATGAAATATTGTCATCCAGTACATAAATGAGTTTTATTCTAATATGCCACAAAAATTTAAATTCATAAACATGATTAATAACACTGTAATTATATGACTAATCTATTGAGAAAGAAATTACATTAGTCAATATCCGAACTATCATCATTTCAAAATGCGCAATTTATTAGTATTTGACTGTAAGTATAATGTTTTGTTTTGTTTTGGGGCCACACCTGGTAGTGCTCAGATGTTATATTCGGTTCTACACTCAGAAATTACTCCTGGCAGTCTTGAGGGCCATATGGGATACCAGGAATCAAACTCAAGTCAGCTGTATGCACTGCAAACATTTCACTGTGCTATTACTCAAGCCCCAAATCTAATATATTAATAAGGGTATTTTTTTTTTGTTCTTTTCTAGGGCCGATGCATATCCTTTTCTCGAGTTTCATCTCAGTAAGAAGAAAGGAAAGCAGGAAGACTAAGAAGGTATGAAGATGACATATCTTCCTTCACACTGCTGATTTCCAGCCAAATGAACAAAAAAGTGCACTTCGGAAGATTGGAGAAAAGCAGCTTTCTTCCTTCCAGTCAAAACATGTTTTCTTTGCTTTATGCCTTTCTTGCACCGAGCACTTTTAAACACTTGTTTTACGATCTCTGTAGTTAATGAAACCTGAAATAATATCATTGAGGATATTCAAAAGGAAGGGTAATATTAATCTACATGTAATGGTTTACCTGAGAAAGTTCATTTGAAAGTAAATAAAAGAGTAAAAATAACAGTGCAAAGGCGAGATTAAAACACGACAAACATGAGGCTGGAGCGGTGGTGCTAAAGGTAAGGCATCTGCCTTGCATGCGCTCTAGGACAGACTGAAGTTCAATCCCCTGGTGTCCTATATGGTCCCCCAAGCCAGGAGCGATTTCTGAGTGCATAGCTAGGAGTAAACCCAGAGTGTCAATGAGTATGGCCCAAAAAACAAAACAAACAAAAACCAGAACCAGACAATTGGGAGGAGGAATGTTTTCAATGGACAGGTGGTACCTATTTCAATGTAAATCAGCAAGATTGCTACCTTGAGAGTATGAGTCTTCTCACCAGGCTAAGCACATACTTAATTTCATTGCCTTATACTATAGTTTTGTCAGTTTATAAAATCCTTCCAAATGTGCCATTTGGGAAGCATTTAATGGGAAAATCTTGTCATTTCAACACTGAAAAGTGCATATGCATGACAAAACATAGACAGGGTACCTCAAAGTTTTTATTGTTTAGCCCATGAATTGTTGAAACTACACTTAGGATAAAGAAGATGGGAGGCATGACTTTCCCCAACTTTAAATTGTACTACAAAGCAATAGTCATAAAAAAAAACATGGTATTGGAATAAAGACAGACCTTCAGATCAATGTACTAGAGTTGAGTATTCAGAGAATGAACCCCTGACATGCTATCAGTTAATCTTTGATAAAGAGGCAAGTAATGCAAAATAGAACAAGGAAAGCCTCTTCACAAGTGGTGTTGGGAAAACTTGTTAGCCATATGCAAAAAAAAAAAAAGAAAAGTGAGCTCAGACCTCTAACAGCATGTGCAAAAGTTAAATCAAAATGGATTAAATATTGATATCAGACCCCAAACCATAAGGTATATAGAATAAAACATAGTCAAAATACCTATGACATTGAGACTTTAGGCATCTTTAAGGAGGAAGCACCACTGTCCAAAGAAGTGAAAGCAGATATAAACACATAGGACTACATTAAATTAAGAAGCCTCTGCACTTAAAGGAAACAGAGAAGAGAATACAAAGGTCACCCATGGAATGAGAGAAACTATTCACCCACTACTCATCAGATAAAGGGCTAATAAGACATACAAGGTACTGGCAGAACTTAAGAAAAAACAGCTAACCCCATCAAAAAATGGGAGAAGAAATGAATAGACATTTCCTCAAAGAAGAAACATAGATGGCCAAAAGGCACATGAAAAAATGCTTCATATCTCTAATCAGGAAGATGCAAATCAAAACAACAATGAAGTATCTCATGCCAAGGAGACGGGCGTATATCACAAAGAATAAGAACAAGTGTTAATGTATATGTGGGAAGAAAGGAACTCTTGTTCACTGTTGGTGGGAATGCCATCTAGTCCAACCTTTTTTGAAAATAATATAGATATTCCTCAAAAAACTGGAAATTGAGCTCCCCTATGATCCATCAATACTACCCCTAGGGATATAACCTAGGAAGAAAAAGCACAATGCAAAAATTCCCTCTGCACTTCTATATTCATTGCAGTGCTATTTACAATACCAAGAACCTGGAAACCTGGTTCCTGACAATAGATAAGAGGCTAAAGAAATTGTGGTAGGCACATTTACAAGTGAAATACAATGCATCTCTGAGAAAAAAACGAAGTTATGAAATTTGCCTATACATGTATGAACATGGAAACGATTATGCTAAGTGAAATAAGTCAGAGAGAGAGAGAGAGAGATAAACACACAACAGTCTCATCTGTGGGATTAAAAAAAAACAAAAAACCCCATGGTTATAATACCCAGACAACAGAAATGAGAACCTGAAGGACCAGGCCATGATATAAAGTTTAGAACAAAGAGTGGTGAGCGCAGTTTGAGAAATTACTGCCCTGAAAACTACCGTGAGAATAGTAGAGAGAGAAGTTGGGGAGAGGGATTGGAGGACATTGGTGGTGGGAAAGTTGCAGTTCAATGACTGAAACTCAACTACGAACATTTTTGTAACTGAGGTGCTCAAATAAATTATTAACAATTTATATTTTTCATTGTTTAGTTTTGGAAGGCACCTTTCTTTTATTACGCGCTGGGGACAAGAAGAAAATGAATAGAGCATTAGTCTAAAGAAGACAGCCACTAACTTGAACTCTTGAGGGTAGATGAAACAATTGGTTAGGATCTACTTGTGGTTGGGAGATTTACTCCGTGTTCTATCTTTAGGTTTTAGTAGCATTCTAAGCATTAATAAATATGACAATAAGGATTTTTTTTTGCATTTAATTTAAAGGAAGCTGCATTCATAAAACTTCCGCTCAGGGTATTTTATTCCTTCAAGTCTCCACGGGCTCTTCAGCGTCACAAGCCAGCAACTCTCTTTGCATGAAAATTTCAAAGTTTAATTAATATAATTAAAGGCAACAGCAAGCAGCAGCCTGTGAAGATTTTGCTCATCTTTTTTATGCTTTTTGACATTGAATGACCTATTACTGTATGCACGTTACTTGGCTTTTGAGGGGGACGCCGCCTTGGTTATGATTCAGTCGGGGGAAAAACACGTACATTCATCAGTTTGTAAATTGAATTTTCAAGAGAGCTGGCCACCACGAACCATCTATGAAATGTATGTATTACAGTTTTGAGCAAAACCGCCATTGTGTCACGTCGACGATGCCAAATTATGTTAGCTTGAGTAGAAACACGGTGGGGGAGGAACAAGGCAGCAGCTGAAGAAAAAGGCTCAAATGATCCAGTCACTTTCGATACTGTACTTCAGATGCGAAATGGATATTCGACTGGAGACCTGACAAAGCGTGCCTGCTTTGATGTGAACTGGTATAGACAATGACCAGTGGCTGGGTCAGTGGCATGTCTCTCCGCGAGCACAAAGGCTTATCAAATGACACTGAAAATAAGTTCAACAACCATCACATGGGAAGGGAGAAGGAGAGCATTTCATGTTTGACGGGCCAGTGAAAGTACAAGATGGAGAGAGCGATTTGGAGCCTCCTGGTAGAATTACTCCCATTGTGCTCTTAATGGAAATGTTCAGAGAACTGGGGTGATACTGTTGGTTGGTGTCCAAATGTGTGATATCTCCCCAGGAAGTCTTACACACAAATATAAATATATCTGTATATAGTTATACATATGTATAAACATACACTCTACCTTGAATGCTTTACTCAAGTTTATTTATGTCACTGGCTGGCTGGATCCAAAGTCATGTGTCTACATATTCATGAATAAAAATGTACCTGTGTCTCTGCTACCCCTTTCTTTATGGTTCTTAAATTCAAGCCTTGGTTGTTGATTATATAATTGTCCTGACTTAATTTTGAAAGCACACGGATATTCATTTCCAAAATATCCCTCATGCTTCACCATTAACAGTCATTATACATGTGTTTTGTAATCTTCTAGGGACCCAATGCGTTTTTATTTGCTACTTGCTTGTAAGACTGTTCCTGTGGCTAATTTCTTAAATTACCACTTCACTCTTACCAAATACACTCATCAACAGTATTTAATAGCATCAAGAAACTACAACAGTTGAGTTTATTTCTTCAGTATCTATTTTGCATTTGTTTTTTATCATAGCACATGTATTTAGCACTTGTATTTTGCCACACCAATAATATAAATAGACCACAGCCCTTAAACCAGATCTTTCTGTTTCTTATAATCAAATGGTTTCTACTTCTCATACCACTTGAGAGTTCTCAGAAGAGGCAATGATTTATACATAAGCTAAAAAAAGTATCATGTATAAAGTTTAGATAGAATTTGAGTACATGTCATGTGTCTACATATTCATGAATAAAAATGTACCTGTGTCTCTGCTACCCCTTTCTTTATGGTTCTTAAATTCAAGCCTTGGTTGTTGATTATATAATTGTCCTGACTTAATTTTGAAAGCACACGGATATTCACTTCCAAAATATCCCTTATGCTTCACCATTAACAGTCATTATACATGTGTTTTATAATCTTCTAGGGACCTACTTGCTACTTGCTTGTAAGACTATTCCTGTGGCTAATTTCTTAAATTACCAATTCATTCTTACCAAATACCCTCATCAACAGTATTTAATAGCATCAAGAAACTATAACAGTTGAGTTTATTTCTTCAGTATCTATTTTGCATTTGTTTTCTATCATATTTATTTTCTTCAATTTTACTAACCAATAAATAAGAATTTTCTCTAACGTGTACAGCTTTCTTATTGAAAGACTAAATTAAAAACCCCTACTTTTCAAACAAAACCAAAGAAGCTTAAAATAAATTTGTTTAAACTCTGTATTATATAGAAAAGCAATTCTTATTTAATTGTCAGGACATGTTAGTCAAGATCTACGTTCTCTGTGTAAATGAGTAAGTCTTTATCCACAATCCATTTGTGTTGCATAAGGTTGCAAAAACAATTAAGTGGAAATGACTCCTAACTTATGTGTCTACTCTGCTTAGAAAGAAAGTTTTGAAGGCATCTATATATATATTTCATAACAATGTCTGTTCTTTATGGATTTGATCCATAAATATTTATCTATCTGAAAACTTTGATACTTGGAATGTTTTCCTTAAAGCATTTGGTGCTCCAAGAAAAAACATTTGGTGCTAAGAGTTGCAGCACTGATGCCTTTCCCCAAGTTAATTCTATTTTAAAAAAATTTATATTTCCTTCCCAATGAGATGCAGAGTCAAATTTGAGGGCCTTCATTAAGAAGGAATCAGCATCTGTCATCTGTGGATGATTATTATTGACAAAAATATATGATTGAATTTGAATCTTCCTATATTTCAAATTGTTAGAGATAGCAATTTTATTTGAATTTTATTCTAATCATTAAAATGTTATTTAATATTTGTTTTCTAATAAATATTTACTGTATATAAAATCTGGGTGTCTCCATGAACTTTATTATTTAAATACCGCTAACCATTGTTTGTTGCTCAGAGGCAATTTACTACTTTATTAATAAAATTAAAACACAATCTATATTATTACCAACAAGATGTCTAGCATGTGACTTGATTGACCACCTTACATATTTTTTAAAAAGAGGAAGATAATTTGATCAAACAAGTATTGTTAAGGTTCTTACTCCATTGCAAAGCCTTGTACTAATTTTATATATCTCTACTACCTTTATTAGTGTGTTATAGCTGCCGGAAAACATGGATATATATTTGTGCACAGTAGAGAAATATATATATATATATTCCTTATAAAAATAAAAATGTATCCTAAAATTATAGAAAAACTCTGGGACATCTGTTTTATATTTAAGGAAAGAAGCAAGCAGGTAAAACAGGAGAATATTGTCTATTTCTAGGTAGAAATGATGTAGACCTACATTGTCTCTCTGGACATAGATAAATATTTTGGGCAGTGAATTTCTACGAACAGTTAATTACTGTTTTCTGTATTTAAGAGGATGTGCTTCAGTTTGATAAAGGAAGTAAAAAAGTTTTAAACTTAAAATGTAGCAACCCTGTGTTATTTATGAAAAACGTACTTATCTTTAAGGCCCTCTGCCAAAAGAAAACACTGATAAGAACGTATACAGTTTAACATACATATTTATATTAAAATGAGCTTGTTCAGATTGCTTTGTAAAAACTATGCTAATGTGTGTATGTGTGTGCATGTACATAGAGACTCAATGTTATGTGTTACAAATTATTTTGATGAGAAGTCAGGAGGTTCTGGCTGATAGTCTTCATCAATAACTTGCTGCTATTAAAAACTGAGCAATCACAATGGGAAGATTAAAGTGAGCTACCCAAGATATTTCTATTTCTGTTAGAAAGAAGGAACATTTTTGAATCTAGTCATCTTGGGAATTTAATGTAACTACAAGTATTATATTTGTAATTACAATTTTATAGCATGGCACTATTAACTCTGTAGCTGCCCTTAGCTACAAAAATACATTTAACCATGGTTCATAATTTGATAGTATTAATAATATAATAACTTATGGGTTAATTTCTGATAGCTATAATTTATCAAATAGGTAGAGCTAATAGTAAAGTTTATAACTGATGGAATCTCTCAGAAAGATAAACATTGAAAATATATCAAAATGTTTTACTCTGATTTTATAGTTTTGCAAGTGTTTCAAAGGCATATATAAATATGTGCAGAAATTATTAGGGTATTTATGCCACCAATTATTAGTTGTTTTGTTATTTTAGTTTGATTTGTTTTGGTATTTGGTGATGCTCAAGGGTTATTCCTGGCTCTGCTCTTGGGAATCATTCCTGGAGGTGTTTGGGAAAATCACATGGTATATCAGAGATTGAACTCAGTTTGGCCACATGCAAAGCAAGCACTCTACCAGCTGTGCTATCTCTCTAGTCCTTATACCATCAATTTCAATGGTAAAATATATATACTCCACAGAAATTTTATTTATTAAACTTTGTCACAATTGGAAAAAAATTAATCAACAACTCTGCCATTGTTTCTCAAGCAAGTATTCTGTAGAGAACATTTTACTGAATAATTTTACTTCAGCTTATAATATGTTGTATTTTAGAATTACTAATATTTCACAAATTTGCAATTATCAAAATGATAAAAGTAACAATTTATAAAGATCACAACTGCTATAAAGTTATATGTATTTTAGATGACATATCTGTAAAAATAGTATTAATAGATAACTCAAGGTATATTGTGAAAGTTATCAAAATGTACATTTAAGATTTAGTTTAATTGGGAACATTGAGTTAATAAAGCACATAAACTATCAAGATATGTATTGCCTTTAAGAACTAAAAGGTAAGATTTTTTTAATAAAGAAACTGGGTTTCCAGAGTCATTGACTATATAACAAAAGAAATTACTACATCATTTTGAAATTAGAAGCAAATCAAAATCTGGAGGCATGCTCTAGTAGTTCAGCACCTGATTTGCATAAGTAACTGGGTAAAGAAAAATTCAATATAAAGTAAGATTGATTAGTGCTAGTAGATGATACCTGTAAATAGAATTTTTGCTAGTTGAAATTCTGATGTAAAATGAGACTATTATCATCACTCTAAAGTTTTCTTTTGAGTTCTTTTTTTAACAGTCTCTAATTCTAAATGTCTCTGTTAATTAAACAGAGCAATGACAGACCTTCATCTTCTTTAAATACTTCGTGTGAAACTGTCACAGGAGAAGAAAAATTGTTCTTTAAACAATATGTTCAAGTGTAAAAACTCTTCAACAAATTCTTAATGTTTCAAAAATGGGAGAAAGTTCCAGGATTTCTGTAATTAACATCTTCAGGTTTTTATAGAGAAAAGCTGAATATGACAGAAAGTTAGAAAGGATTTTAAATCATTTTAAAAATTACATTAAGACTACACTGTGCTTCCACTGTAACTTTACCTTGTCCTCTTTCTTTGCACCCTTGTTCTCATAATTAAAAATAAAAATTAATGAAAAAAAAAAAGACTACACTGTGACCTGGAATAGTCAAGCGTATTTTTTCTCATTTTAAAAAATACTTACATGATCAAAGTTGCATGGCTTAACATTCAAAACAAATCAACAAACTATGAAGACATTGATGGCTTTTCAGAATCTCTGAAATACTGTCACCGATTATATCATTGAAAATGTGTTTCTTTCCTTCAAATCAATATCAGTCAAAATAATCAATTTATTTCAAAATTATGATGAATTACAGTAGTAAAAATAGTATTCCCAAATTATTTAGTCATGAATAAAATGCAAAATACTACTTTGTTCCCAATAACTCTTCAAAATTTTCCCAATAAAACTAACCCACTGCCATTATTACATGCTTATAATAGTATTAGCAGAGGCCTTTGGATTGGTCCTCATATTGCCTTCTAATTAAATGTCTCTATATTTGTTGGGGTTTTTTTTTTTTTTTTTTTTTGGTTTTCTGTTAAAAAGATGTTTCCTTGTTGCCTCTTCATCTGGCTTTTTTCTCCTTCCTTGGGGTTGGCTTTGTTTATCCTAATAAATGCTACTCAGGAGGCCTGAAGGAGGGGCTGCCATCTAGACTCCTGGTTTCAGGTGATGGAGCAACTGGCTTCTGGATGAACAGATTGTGGTGTGAGTTTCTGGCCTGCTGTACCTTCCCAACTGTGTATGGAATATTTCCTGCATCAGAATTGCTACTGGACCTGCATCTCTTGTCCTACCCAGACAGGAGACATTGGAATCCCTCCCCCTCTCTGGGGATTATGGAACACACAACCCACCATTCAACATAATAGTTTATAAAAACTGACTTTGAAACATACATATGTATTTTGGATGCCATCTGTATCATTCATAAATCTTTTGTAAGAATATATAGGAAGGTTGAGGATTCCTAAATATTTTCAAGTCAGTGGTAGATATTGCTTCTCCTAAAAGTCTTGCCTTTAAAACTTATCAATTGAGCACTGTAACCAAACCCACAAATGCAGAGGCCATGTTATCACCTGGCCAGCTCCATAGACTTACTCTTTTCTCAAAAGAGATGTGAAAAATTATGGCGACAATGGCTATGGCACTGAAAGCTGGCAATCTTGGGGAGAATAGAGCTGGCCAAACTCCATCCTGCCAAATATACACATGCTTCATCCATCACCCAGAATCACCACCTTGCCTGTAACTCTGCCTCACTGCTCCTCTACAGTGTCTCTTTGGAGATACCAATAAGATCAAACTTCAGGTATGCGATAGTTGGGCTGATATCACCAGAGACTTTTTGCAGTAAGTATGGGAACCCTGCCCCTGCATCTTCCTTCTTCTGAAGGCCTTAGAGCTGAGTATATGCCCCCCAAAAGTCACAGTATCAGCAATAGAGCTTTGATTTTCTGGACAACTTCATTTACTTGATGCTGTCCTCCCTTTAGGAACACACCAATTTAGATGCCAATGTATTACCTGAGATTATTTAATGTTCAGAAGCAAAATAACAAAATGGACAGCTAGTAATAATAAGAGATTACTAAACCTCTGCCATTATCTTAATGACTTCTTTGGAGGGAGCTATAATAATTTCACAAATTTGATTGCCCTGTACTTTTATACTTTTAACATTTTTCTTTTTTCTATTTTTAATAATTTTGCTCTCATTTATATGAAAACAAATGTATTTCCTAATGACCTCATTAAAAAATTTAAAAAATTACTGTCATGTGTTTTTTTTTATAAAGTTTTTAAGTGAATTACAAGTCTTTCACAGTAATATTTAAGGTACGTAGTGACAATGAATTAGGGCCATTCCCACCACCAGTGTTGTTCTCTCTCCATCCCTGTTCTCAGCATGATTACAATACCTCTTCCCTTTACTCCATGGACTGGTAGTGTAACAGGTTTTCTTTGTGTGTAGTTTGTTGTAGATTGGGTATCTATTCTGGTGTTGTTGACTTTGGTTTTGGTGTTTAAATGTGATCATTTTTTATTTCCACTCAATGTTCCTACGACTGGTTGCTCCTGGTACCATCCATTTTTTCCCCCTCAATTTATGAGGGAGAAAAAGCTGATTCAAGTCCTGTGATTCTTTGGAAAAAGAAAAGAATGAAGGGGCCGGTAAGATAGCACAGCGGTAGGGCGTTTGCCTTTGCATGCAATGACCCAGGACGGATGGTGGTTCAAATCCAGGCATCCCATATGGTCCCCATTGCCTGCCACGAGCGATTTCTGAGCACAGATCCAGAAGTAACCCTGTGACCCCCCCCAAAAAAAAGAGAGAGAGAGAAAGAGAAAAGGAAGAAAAAAGAAAGCTGGAAGGAATCCGTCTAAAGGCTATAACTATCAATTCAAAAGGAAGTGTAATATTTTTAAATTTTCTTTTTTTTTTCCTTTTTTAGTTTTTCTTTTTCTTTTATTTTTAAATAACTTTGTTCTCACTTATTTGAAAACAAATGTGTCAACTATATGTTGCATTTTATTTAAATAAAGAAGAAATATTTTAAAAACTATTATCAATTGAGGGGAAAAGCTTATATTACTACTCGATTAGTTTTTGAATTTAAGAAAGAAGTAATAAATTCTATGCCTGCAGTAGGAATAATGTTATTATCAATTTTTTCTCTCTTTATAAAAGTGCACATTTTATAAAATTTCCATGGGAGAAAGGGCCATTAATGACTCATAATATGAACATTTATGCTTCACAGTCATAAAAATATTCCTGATTGTGGAGCATTATTTTTCATTTAGAAAATTTATGACTAACATTCTTTAGAAAACCATGTTAGAAAACATGACCACATTAATAATATTTTCATATTATCTTTATTATATTTTTGGTTTTGAGGTCCACAATAGTGGTGTTCCAGGTTTACTCCTGGCTCTGAACTCAGGGATTACTCCTGGCTTGGTTCAGGGATTATTCCTGGCTTGATTCATCACATCAGAGATGATGTGAATGTCAGCGATCAAGACTGGGTTGTTTATGCCCAAGGCAAGAGCCTTACCTGCTGTACTATCTCCCAAGCCCTACATTTTATTTTTTTAATCTCCTCACATTCTTTCAAATGTGGTATTTAATGTTTTTAATCTAATAAATATGTACCATTTTTATATTGTCTGTACAGTTATATGGATGGCTAATGTAACCTAAATCTAAGCAAATTTAGCTTAATATTGTGGTTGGTCTACTAAGGGTATGTATGGAAATGATAACCTCATGATGACAAATTTTTTAAAAGTCTTAGACCATGAATCCCAAGTAGTCCATTTAAAAATAGGCTGTGAGCACATAAAATGAGATTTAATGCTAAATGAGGCCTATTTTATATGAGCAAGCCTAGCTACATTATGTACTGCTGAGAGTATCTCATTTTGTTGCCATGTAATTTTCTGTGTATATTAGCAGCCTTCCTGTGAAAGTAAAATACTTTTAAATCATTCTATTTGTTGCAAAACATTACTTTGGTCTACTCACTGATGAGTTGAGCCACATAAAAATTTTATATTCCCTAGGGATAAACAAAACAATGCAAAACAAAATACCATAAAGATGATGAGGTTAAGAAAGTTGACATAATTCCTAAGAAATAGGGCTGTTTATGTAGAAAATTGTTTACAAAGCCAAAAGTATTTTATGTTAGAGGCCATTCCTTTAATGGAATTTCAGAGGTGAATAAATTAAATAGAATAAGTTGAATAGAATGTTGAAAGCAGTGATAGGATAATTAATTCAGAGTTTTAGTTTAATTTTTAAAGATCATGTAGTGAAATGAGCCTTCACAATGGAATATGGAATTAGACACATTTTGATGTTTTGCCTTGGAATAATTAACTGTCTATGTATTTATTGTATTTCGACACTTGTGCTTCCAAACGGTTTTACCTACTGCATACACAAAACAAGGAAACATATTTAAAAAAATACTGTCAGTGTTAAGTCAGATATCACCATTTAGTAATATACATATTGATTTTCTGATGACTATGCCTAAGATGTGTACCGTGAGAAGTTAGAAGTTAGTAGTGACTAGTAGTAGTTACTAGAAGTTATTAGTACTCAGTAGTGAAGAGTGTAAAAAGTCCTGGTGGTTTTCAGGGCAGTGCTTAAGGTACCATGTGGGGTTTCAGGGATTAAAGCCTGGTCTGCTGTATGCAAGGCAAATATGCCCTGCCTGCTATATATCTTCCATCCCTTAAAATAGCAATTGAATCATTCTATTGTTTCTCATTTCTTTGCTTTCTACAAACTGTCTACCGAAGTTTCAATCATGTCAATTCTACAATATCATACCTAAAATGAAATTAGATCATAAAACTGTAACTTAGTGCTGTCCAGTTGACCTTAATGCCTGAAAATCTTCGAGTGTATTCAAAATCAGTGTCTCATCACTCAGAATAATCTTTGCAATCTACTGTTAATGAGTTCATCTCCCCAAAATCTTAATACATGGCCTCATATTTTAGAGAAAATAGACAATTAAGCATAAACTTCAACTTCACGCTCAAACCACCTACACAATTTCCTGCTTATTTCGCCCTTACATTTATTTAAAAGAGGTATTTTTTTCTTTCCTCCTGAAACCAAATCCTATCCTATTCACATTGCCCATATAGAAGTTGTCATTTATTTTCTTTTATAACACATTCTCTGACTTCTTTCTTTCCATTTTCTTTCTCTTTTGTGTATAAAATTTAAGTCAAACATGACATTCTTCTTTAACCATCAGTCCTCCTCTACCTCTACCTTCCACACTTGCTTATTCCTTTAAATATAGGTTAGTTTTAATAATAGAAAAAAAAAACATGGAGCTGACGAGAGCATATAGTCTGCTTGGATTTGATTTCCAGCATCGCATCTGTTCCCTGGCCACCACTAAGAGTGACCCCCTGAGCCTAAAACCAGAAAACCAGCAATAAACCCTGAGAATCTCCTGATATGGTACAAAATTCTCACTGCACCCAATCCATTTCCTTTATATAGCATATATCATAAACACTCTTTAAAAATGCCTATTTAATATAAATATTGATAATTGGCCAAGGTTTCTCTAGAAAAACAAAAGGTAGACAGATGATAGATTTATATATAGATATAGATAGATAGATACAGATAAATAGATATGTTGCAGAAATAGAAATAATAAAACATATATAGGAATAGAAACAGAGTGAATTTTAACCAAGATTTCATTTACATGATTATAGAATCTGTGACAGTATTGCACCCACAATCTGGAAATTTAGAAAATATGATGATGTAGTTCCAGTTCAAAGTGAGAACCAAGTCTAAGAATCATGAGAGCAATGAGTATGAGTCAATGAGCAGAACATCAATGTTCCAGCTCCAAAAAAATCAGCAGAATAAAAAAACAAAAAACCTCTTTGCTTTCTTTGATTGTTATTCTAGTCAGATCCTCAATGCCCATTGAGGTAGACAATCTACTTCACCTACAACACGTATTCAACTGCTTATCTACTTAAAAGCACCTTCATAGACAGATATCTACAGAAATAATTTAGCCAAATAACTATCTGTAAGGCAAGTGTCTGAATCTCTGTATTATTTCTCAGAACTACCTTTAAAATAATTCTTAAAATTTTGATATTTGCCTATATTAGTTGTGGCTAGTTACTGACAGGAACATTTCTGTAACCACTGTGCTTAAATGAAGTCATTTTAAAAAATAAAGCTAAACATGTGCAGTATTGCAGTATTTCAGAAATGCAGAACTGCATTTTTGAGTTCTGTTTTTGCACAGCTACCTAGTCACTGAGACATATGCTTCTTTCTTTCTAACACTTGTGTTTCTAAAACACATTTAAACTAGGACTATTATAAAGGCTGTCAATATTATAGAAAACTAATGTTTTTTTAATACTCAGAAGAATGATAATTCTATATTTCTCAGTCTTTTATAAAGTATTTTAAATTTTGTTTAAAAGTAATCTTAGGGGGCCAGAGATATAGCATGGAGGTAAGACATTTGCTTTGCCTACAGAAAGTTGAATCCCAACATCCCATATGGTCCCTTGAGCCTCCCAGGAGCGATTTCAGAGCATAGAGCCAGGAGTAACCCCTGAGCGCTGTCAGGTGTGACCTAAAAACCAAAAAAAAAAAAGTAATTTTAGAAGGCAAATTCAATAGAGACTATAAATAGAAGTGAGGGATTGATTAGAAAAAGTACAATTAAAGACAATTATGAGAAATACCAGAAAAAAGGATCAATCCAGTAGGCCAGCTTCCAATTTACAGGCATTTAAAATTAAAAAAAAATAATAATAAAATAAAATTTTTTTAACAAATTGAAGAAAATATTTAAGACAATGTAAGTTTCTTATTTTTTAGAATTTAAGAATATATATATTATGGCTGAATTCAGAGTTTTATTGAGGGGTGCATACCCAACTTTGAACAGGACCTATTCCTGGCATTGTCTTCAGGGATCATTCCTGGTGGTGGTTTAGGAAATATATATATGGTATAGGAAATTGAACCTGGGCAAGCTTCATGCAAGGCAAGTGTCTTACCTCCTACACAACATGACTTCATATTTTTCAAATTAATTTCAGGCAGAAGTAGCTTACAATGGGGCTGGAGCGGTGGCACAAGCAGTAAGGTGTTTACCTTGCATGCGGCTAACCTAGGAAGTACCATGATTCGATCATGGTATCCATATGGCATCCATATGGTTTCCCAAGCCAGAAGAGATTTCTGAGCACATAGCCAGAAGTAACCCCTAGTGTCACCAGATGTGCCCCCCCCCAAAAAAAAAAAGTAGCTTACAAGGATATAAATGTTCATGTGTTTTAAGATTAAAATGCTAACATACTATATCACCACCAAAGTACCACTGTGTCTCAGAATACATAAATTTCTTCCCTCCTTGCCCTATGTGTCAAGATTTTGTGGTAAGTTTTATTGTAAGAGTCTGTGTGTTTATTTTCACTGGTCCATGCTAATTTTGTTGCTTAATTTACATACTCCCTGTGATGTTAAATTTTCATTTTTCTTGTGACTTATTTTGCTTAACATGCCACCTCATAGTTCCATATAGCTATAGCAAAAACCAAGGTTTCACCTTTTCATATCACTATATAATATTGCTTTGCGCATGTGTGCGTACCACATCTTTTTTTTCTTTATTTAAACATCTTGATTACAAATATGATTGTGATTATGTTTCAGTCATGTACCACATCTTTTTAATGCACCAAATTTTTGTTGGGCACTTAAGTTGTTTCCCAATTTTGACTATTATAAAAAGCACTGCAATGAACATAGGTCAGTATACATATACATTTTTGAATTAGCTTTTTTTAGTTATTTGGGTATATAACTGGAAGTAAACCAAGAATAAGCACAGAATACTGCCAAGTATGGTCCAAATACAAACAAAAATGGAAATGACTTAAATATCCACCAACAATTGTTTGAATAAAATGCTACTTTGCCATAAAAATAATATGAGAGGCTAGAACATAGAGCATTTGCTTTGCAAGCTGAATTTGATCCCTGACATCCCAATATAGTCCCCTAGAACCTCTAGAAATGACCATTTAGCACAAAGGCAGAAGTAACTCTTGAGCACTGTCGGGTTTGGCACAAAACTGAAAATAAAAAGAAAAAATCAGGTTTGGGGGAACAAAATGAATGGATCTGGAGGTGATTATTTTAAATGAAAGTAAAGAAAGTAAAACAAAGTTACTGGATAAAAAACTGGAAAACATTTGGAAAAATAAATCTCCACAATACTGCGAAAACAGTGCTTGAAATAGTGGTTATAAGAGGGGAAGGGAGGGAGGACATAGAAGAAATGTACAGAGGGACATTTTTGGTGATAGGATGTTATTGAAAATTCAGTGGTGAGAACAGTGAAATTGTGCACAAACAGATGTAAATCTAAAGTTCTCTAATACTGTAGTCAAGTGATAATCAGAAAAAAAATAAAATAGAAAGGCACCTTGTACATATCAAATGTTTGGTAATTCTTCAAAATAATCTCTTTATAGTATTCAAAATACATTACAAAATATTTTCTTTTTTTTTTTTTTTTTTTTTTTGGTTTTTGGGCCACACCCGTTTGACGCTCAGGGGTTACTCCTGGCTATGTGCTCAGAAATCACCCCTGGCTTGGGAGGACCATATGGGACACCGGGGGATCAAACCGCGGTCCATCCGCTTGTAAGGCAGACACCTAACCTGTAGCGCCACCTTCCTGGCCCCAAAATATTTTCTTTTTCTATTTTTATTTTCTTTTTTATACAAAATATTTTCATAATATTATAAGACTAACTTTATTTTTATCTAAACCTAGAGAAACTTTACCTTTCTGGGGATATACTCAGCAATGCTCAGTATCTACTTCCAACATAGTGTTCATAATGGCCAACAATGGTACTTAGAGAACCATGCAGTATCAGAAATCAAATCTTGGATTTCCTATACACAAAGTAGCTTTTTGAGTGTTTGCCCTGACTCCCTTCAATTCAGCAACCCTCCAGAGGCTTTTCTACTGGTGGTAATTTGTCTCTTTGGCAGCTTGTCTTGTCTTCAATTTAGCTAATTTTTTCTTAAAGTGATAACCGACCACAACTAAAAGTACCTTTAAAAATCTTACAATGAAATTTATTTACAGGAAATTTTAATGTGAATTTTACTTGTTTGATTGTTAAATCTCAGTAACATCAAAATGAAAATTTCTCCCAAATATAATTCTAGTCATGGGTCTTATGCCTCCAAATTCATTAAGTTATTCCTTTATTTTTGTACAATCAAGATGTAACTCAGCCTGCTCTTTAGTATAGACACTAGCTGGTCCTTCCTGAAGCTATTGTTTATGTCAGTCGAACAAAAGCCTGAAGGAGACTAAAGTTGGCACTTGTCTATTTAAGTCTAACAACATCTGGTGAATTTCCAGGAATTCTGAAATATTTGGCCTCTACTTGAAGAGTCTAGATCACAACAATAATTTATAGGAGTTCAAAAAAAAGAAAGAAAATCTATGCCTAAGCAGGGAAAATGCCAGAACTCAAATAAATAGGGTACTTCTTCCAAAGCAAGCTATTCGTATGCATGAAGAGAAGCACCAAGCTCATTTATCTATTTAAAAGATCCTTTAGTAGGATTTAAAAGTGAATTGTTATCCAATTAATATAGGGGGTTACTTTCCCTCATGTTACCGAGATGAATTGCATTATAACTAGATCGTAGCTAAGCAAGAGCAGAAGTATGTGGAGAGATGATTCCTTTCTGCTAATCAGAAAATGGTACAAAGGTGAGCAAGAAAAAAGGCAAAATTTAGAGGTTAATCAAACTGTTGATGTTTTCCAAGGAATCACTTTCAGTGTCCAGGAGAAAGTTCTCAAACTGAATATTAACCTCCATGACTCATGACAAAAATAAATGGGAGCACAGTAGCCAATGCTTAAGTTTTTCCTGCAAGGTATCAAGAAAAATAAAACTGGATATTTGACTTTTAACTTCTGTTTTTAACTTCTGTTTTCAGTTTAAGAGATTAGGGAGGTAATTTGCTCAAAAAAATGGTTTCTCAAAAAATATTACAAAGGTCAGATCATAACAAACCACGTTTTAATCTTTACAACCCTCATACAACAATGATAGAAGAAATCGGCGTTGGATCTCTAATGAAATATCATATAGTAAGGCTTAGTTCACAAGTTTTATTACTTCTGGAGCCCCAGGTTGCATCTCGCACATATTATTAAATGTGTGAATAGGTAAGTCAATTATGGCATCCCTTAATTCACCAATAAGTAACAACATTAAAACTCGCTTTTCATAATTGCATTTTTATTCTGAGAGTTAGATTTTAGAATAAAGATGACTAATAGCAATCTGAGCAAGGGTAGACAGAAGAAATTCTAAGCACATTCTCACTTGCTCATCTGTGAAGAAGAGTGGACATAAGGTCAAAGGAAATATAGGGAGAACATTATTTTTCCCAATTTTGTAAGAAATTTCTCATGCTGATTTATAAATTCACTGGCACCTGTGACTAACAGTTTGCTATAAAGCAAAATTCAGCATAAGGCAGGTCCATCTTGAACTGTATCCAAAAGGGTTTAATTACTGAATCACATACACACACAATCTTGTTATTAAATGGATTTACCCAATAGACAGCCAGATGGCCTAGTTCCAATGCATTAGTGAGGATAAAAAGAATGACAAACATGTTGTCCCCCTGCCCCCAAGATGTTTGTCATGTCTCTTAAAGGAATCAAAACTCAAGTGATCGAAGAAGTTGATGCCTGGAAAGGAGGAAATAGAATCAACTTCATGACACCCTGCAACAACTAAACAGCATTGCTTGACTTAAGTCTCAGAGGATTTTGGAGATAAAGTTCCTCAAAACCAAAATCATTGTTTGCAAAAAAAAATGTGGGTGCTACTTTTCTCCATAAGCAACTGTATCTTAGGAACAGAAATTTTAATTGACTGAAACCCACTGTGTGAAACTTAGAATGGAAAGCGGGTTCTCCACCTCCGCAGCACCTTTATTTTGGGCTATGAAGCTTTGGAAGGACAGCAGGGAGTAGAAACTAGCTACCGGTTGTCTCCTGTATTATTCACTTATGTTTCCAATGAAGAGAAAACTTCCTGTTCCCGAGGATGTTACACAAAAGGTAGAGAAGCATGTGATTGTTGGCCTCTGAAGTCCATTTATACATTGTGGAATGAAAAGAAAGAACAGTTATGATTAGCCATCTTTGGGAAATTTGCCGATGACAATTTGAAGCTTCTGCCTAGTTTTCTTCCGTTGTAGGAATAGATCTCTTTGAAGACTTGGACTGTGATCTTGGCTGTACTTGAGGGAAAAATAAAGCCTGATTCTTCATTGATTCTCAGAAAAATATGTAAAATTTTAAAAAGTGAATAAATGGAGAACAAGTCTATAGTAATTACATTTGTATATATTATTAAAGTTCAAAAACGTGTGCTTATATAGAGTGATAAAGATTGTGTTTTATGGGGCCGGAGAGATAGCACAGCAGTAGGGTGTTTGCCTTGCATACAGAAGGACAGTAGTTGGAATCCCTGTATCCCATATGGTCCCCTGAGCCTGCAAGGGGCAATTTCTGAGCATGGAGCCCCTGATGGCTGCCATGTGTGACCCAAAAAACAAACAAACAATAACAAAAAAAGATAAAGTTTTATTATAGGAAAACATCATAAAAATCAACATTGTCTCGACTTTAAGGCTAAAGTAGACAGAAACGTATTGATTACAAGAGTAATGTCTCAAGATTTGTTTTAACAATGTTTACAATATATGTAAATGTCACAGGTTTAACTTTATCACATTGTCTGATTGTCTTTTAGCCTCCAACTCACTTCTGGATTCCTTCTATTATGTCTAATAATTAATGTTATTTTAGAGTTAGCTAAGTAAACAAATGGATTCCCAAAATACATTAACATCTATTCTCTGTAACTTTCTGAAGACTGTTTACATTGAAGACAATGAGTCACTTTATTAGATCTGGCCAGGAAATAAATAAATTAGACAAATTTCAAATAGACTGAGTGGTAACTTTGTAAGGTTACCAGACAATTCAATGTAAAATATTAAGTTCGAATAACAATGACCGATGTCTACAGGATAAAGCAGTTGTAAACACTATTCTCAGACTTCATGAGTGTATACCACCCTTTAGAAAGGGAAACAAGGAGCTACTATATACTAGCTTTAAAGAGTAGTTATTCCAAACTATCTTTCCAAATAATTTTCTCAGATGCCCCAAATTTCAATTTATGGAGAACTAGCTTATAATTCAAATAGGCTTCCAATAAATTTTGTTTTTGATGTTTATCTTTTAGATAGAAAGATGCATGGATATGAAAACAGAAAAGTTTCAAAGCACTATCAGTACTTTCTAGTTGTACAAGTTTGTGTAAGTTATTCAACTTTCTGATCATTAGTATTTGGGGTGCTTAAAAAACATCATCAGTAGAGGCCAGAGCGGTGGCACAAACCTAGGGCGTTTACCTTGCTACAAGCTAACCTAGGATGAACTGTGGTTTGATCCTCTGGTGTGCCATACAGTCCCCCAAGGCCAGAGTGATTTCTGAGTACATAGCAAGGAGTGACCCCTGAGCGTCACCGTGGAGTGTGGCCCAAAAACCAAACCAAAACAAAACAAACAGAAAAAAGCAACCCCTCATATAATTATTAATATGTAAAAGATGTTAGGAATGTAGCTTTGTAAGGAACTACCTACTTTTTATGTATAAGACCCTGAATTTGGTTCTGGCTCTCCCCCAAAATAAGCTACAATCAAAATAAGATTTTAAATGCTGCCTTTAAATTTTAAAATGAATTACAGGGATTAAAATAGATATTACATACAAAATACAAAGCTAAAGAAAAAAGGGTAAAGTAGAAGATGACAACTAGCATAGCAAGCTAGTTAATATCATATCTCTAATTAAGTTGTCAGTTAAAAATTTTCACTTTTTTTAGACTGTATTTCTAGTCAAGTTGCTTGCTTTCTCTTTCTCTTTATTTTTTCTGTAAATAAGGAATAGATCCAGGGTAGTTTAAGTAATATGTAGCAGTTTTACTAAATAAGTGAACTCATAACATTATTACTACCTTAGTTATGAGAATTTGTGGATATTGTATTTGAAGGGAAATCACTTCAGAAACATAGATAAATGTAAAGGTCCCATATGGTCCTCCAAGCCAGGAGTGATTTCTGAGTGCATAGCCAGGAGTAATCCCTGAGTGACACCAGGTGTGGCCCAAAAACCAAATAAAAAAATAAAAAAATAGTAAAGCAACCATTAAAATACTCAAGGATACATAAAAACTAATAAAGATAAAAGTAAATGAACAAATAAGTCTTTATAATTATAGGAAAAGTTTATGGCATTAGTCACCAAGAAACGCAACTGAAAAACAAAGAAAGATTAACAGCACTTACTAAAAATGATTAAACAAAAAATGACTGGCAATACTAAATGTGGGTGGTGATATAGAAAAAGCCGACCTCATTGTTCAGGTGAAGCTACAAAAGTATATAATTATTTATTAGTGCCTGATAAAGTTAAAGATATACCTTTCTAATTAGACAGTTATTCCATGGGTTTATATCTACCTAATAAATGTGAAAATGTGTCCTTTATAAACATATACATGTGGGTGCAGCTTTATTCATAACAACCAGATGCTGGAACAATCACTTATTTATCAACAAAAATAAAGACAATTTGCATTATATTCATTTCTTGAAAAAACACACAGGATTAAAGATACAGGTCAAATTAATACCATATATATCACAAATATGTTATATTGAGCAGAAAGAATTATCACAAGAGTACAGACCACATGAGTGTATTTCTATAGAGTTCTAATATAAGCAAAACCAATTATAGTGAATAAAATTTTATAAAAGTGTCAGAGAGAGAGATGCAGAAAAATGAAGAACTCAGTAGAATCATGTAATATATGAATAAGAGCTTTCATTTTGATACTCTAATACTCCTTTTTTTAAACCCCAATTTGCTTTTTTTAAACTAAGATAACTTTAGCTTTAAAGAGTGTAACTGTTTATATGAGAGAAAATACACCCGAAGGTCATCCAGAAAGCTATTGTGTTACCTTTGAGATTTTCATAATATGAATACAGAGATTACTGGGTAGAGAAAAGTGAGCAGTTAAGAGATGTGTAAATAGCACAGTGGCACGATTAGATTGTTGTTTGAATTTGAATTTTGAGGAAAGAGGGTTTCTCCTTTTGTTTTCTGAATTGATAAAAAAAAATGCACTAGATTCTTGTGACCTGAGCTGTGGCACAGCAGTAGAGCATTTGCCTTGCACGCTGCTGATCCAGGACAAACCTTGGTTTGATCCCCAGAATCCCATATGGTCTGCCAAGCCAGGAGCGATGACTCCGAAACATCCAAACACTTAATAAAGAGTGGTCAGACACTCAAGTCTGAGGTTAGAAGAGAATCTTTACATCTAACTCTTACACATAAGAAGCAGTGAATTAAAATTTGGAGCCAGTGAAATAGTACAGAACAGAAGACACATGACTTGCATTCATCCAACTTCAGTTTGATTCCCTGCACTGCATATGGTTTCATGCCACCCTCCCAGAAATGTCAGGAATAATTTCTCAGCATAAAGCCAGGAGTAAGACCTGAAGACTGCCAGATGTGGTTCTTAAAGCAAAACAGAAAGCAAAATCTTTACTTTCTAATGGTCCTCAAACTACGGCCCGTGGGCCACATATTGTGTTTATTCCCATTTTGTTTCTTCACTTCTAAATAATATATATGCAGTGTGCATAGAAATTTGTTAATAATTTTTGTTTTTACTATAATCTGGCCCTCCAACAGTCTGAAGGACAGTGAACTGGCCCCCTGTTTAAAAAGTTTGAGGACCCCTGTCAGAGGCATTAGAAAGAAAGTGGCTTCCTGGCAATATTTTAATTCATGTTTGTATATTCTAATTGGATTTTCTTTTGAAGACAGAAAAATTCAATTTTCTTGATATTGTGGGAATTTATATATAAATGCTTTAAGCAGTTGCCTTTTTTGCCTTTAAGTCCTCTCTGGGGAAAAAAAAACAAACTTCAATATAAAAATCTCAAAATGCCCATCATAGTTTCATACCTTCCTTTTAGCTTTTTTTTTTGGTTTTTGGGGCCACACCCATTTGGTGATCAGGGGTTACTCCTGGCTAAGCACTCAGAAATTGCCCCTGGCTTGGGGGGACCATATGGGACGCCAGGAGATCGAACCATGGTCATTCCTTGGCTGGCGCTTGCAAGGCAGACACCTTACCTCTAGTACTACCTTGCCGCCCCCCCCTTTTAGCTTTGAAAATTAATATTAGAATATTCCTAGACAGATACTGATATTTCAACATTGAAGTAGTTTGATTTTAGTTTTATGAATAACCTGAGTGAGGAAAAATATGTCAACTATGTG
The DNA here is from genome assembly GCF_024139225.1 of Suncus etruscus. Lineage (NCBI taxonomy): Eukaryota > Metazoa > Chordata > Mammalia > Eulipotyphla > Soricidae > Suncus > Suncus etruscus. The sequence continues at coordinate 68,724,833 of NC_064863.1, read as the reverse complement.
TTGAACTACCTTTTAGAGGGTTCTTTAGCATAATAATTTATATTTTGTGTATACAAGATAAGTGTTATTATTTACATAGAAAACAAGATTCTGCAGAGTCTAATTTTAACACGAAGACAACACTCCTAAATATAAAGTACTATATGAGTAGGTATATGAATAGGAAGAAGTAGCACAAAACATTTTAAAAAATCAAAGATCTCTAATATCATGAAAGTTTTCCTCCTCTACATGTTTTCTGGTTTGGAGGTTTGTAAACGATTTATGCTTTAAATGTATCATTGATACCATGGTTTTTCTATATAATACATTGCATTTTTAAAAAACAAATGTAGGTCCTTGCTTTGGGATTAGTTTGAGTATTTTAAACTTTACCATTCGACATTTCTTTGTCATTATTATCCACAGTTTTATTTTAGTTTTATAGCAAGCCAAATGTAGTCCAGGTTCAGATGGTTTAAATATGACTCAATAAGCAGTGAACAAATCTTTCAGCAATCTGGCTCTCTATCCATCATAGAATTGTAATACAGAAATGAGCTTTATCAATCAGATGAAGCTCAGAGATATAGAGTTTTAAATGCAGCCAGTAAGTGGCAGAAATGAAATTAGAATTTTGGGGTTTCTGCATAAATGATTTTCTACAATTATCATTATACATAGAATCATGAATGAAAGCAACATTTCCAGAAGAATAATGCTTTGTACTGGTAAAAATAAATTCTGAATACTTTTGCATCTTCCTAATAAAATAACATACTCATTTCAAGAAAATGAAGTGATTTTTGTGTGCTATATTTTTTCATTTTATATAGGAGAATAAAAGAATAGTGTTTTAGGAAGCATACAATAACCACCACCACATCAAAAATGAGTAATGAAAGACAAGCAAAAGCCAAACTTCAGAGGGCCATGTAATGCATTTGCTTATATTTTACTTGTGTATTTTACTTTATTTTATTTATGTATTGATTTTGGTGCCATGCCCAACTGTGCTCAGAGTTACTCCTGGCTCTTGCTCAGAGAATCATTCTAGCAGAGGGTGCGATGTTTGTGGTAGTGGGGGTAGACTATATGCAGTGCTGGGGATCAAACTCTGGTGGATTAATATGAAAGAGAAGAACTTTTCCTGATGTATTATCTCTCCAGTTCCTAGGTTTTGTTTTATTTTGTTTTTTGTTTTTTTGTTTTTTGGGTTTTGGTTTTTGGACCACACCCGGCAGTGCTCAGGGGTTACTCCTGGCTGTCTGCTCAGAAATAGCTCCTGGCAGGCACGGGGGACCATATGGGACACCGGGATTCAAACCAACCACCTTTGGTCCTGGATCGGCTGCTTGCAAGGCAAATGGCGCTGTTCTATCTCTCCTGGCCCATTCCTAGTTATTTTTAAATATGAGCATTAAACAATGTCTTTGCTTTATATTCAAGAAAGAAAAAGCAAGGTATGACTTATTTCAATTCATTTATGTTAAACTTATTTTTGTTCTCTAATGTAATATAGTGTCAAATAACATAATATCCTGTATATTAGTCATAGTACTCCTTGTTTCCACATAAAATGTTGGTGGTCTGATGAATAACCTATCTTGCCCTGGAACATTTTAAAAACAGATGTGTTGGCTGGGATTATATTTTTGTATTTAGAATTTCCTTAAGGAAAATTTTACTCATTTAAAAATCAATTACAGAGATATATTACAAGAAAAAAGATTTAAAAATCACTATAAATATTTATCTTAAACTTAAGTGAATTTAGACATGAAAATCTATTTCCATATACACATACCTTTATAATGCCCTTTTAATTTTATATCCATATTTAGAAATCATGGCATTCTAATGGCACTACAAACAATGTCTTGGATTGGGCAAACTAGTTTGCCTGGAGTCTAGAGTTGGTCTTATGCCAGGAATCTTCAGGGGTAGGGTCTCCTTGTATTGGGCCAAGGCTTTTCCTTCCCATGTTCCTCATATTTTGGTGGACCTATGCAAACAATAATTGCCACTCTAACACCGTTTTTACAGTGCTCCTTTGACTCTAATCCTTAAGAAAAACAACCCACGTTATGAGTATATATGGAGCCAGGGGTTGATCCCATGATGGTATGCTTCAAGGATAGAGAAACCCTGAATCACTTAGGCCACGGGAATTCCCTTTCTTTCCAAATGCTTACTGTGCCTATACTAAAAAAAAAAAAAGTGGGGGGAACACCAAACCCTACCACTCTAGTACCCATACTTTTTCTTGTTTAGTTTTGATTTGTTAGTTTTTTACTTCATTTTCCTTCTCTTTTTTCTTCCACTTTTCTTTCTTTCTCACTCTTGTGGTTATTATTTAGAAATTTATTTTTATTTTTATTTGCCGGGTCCAATTTTTTCTTTTTTCTTCCATTTTTCTTTTTTTTTTCCCTCTCTCTTCTTTCTTTATTTGGTAGTTGTCACCAATTTTTTTCTTCCTTTTTTCTTATCCTTTTTTTATCTCCAATGACAGTGGAATAGATGCTCAATCTACAACAAGCTGTAAAGTGGAGACCAGTTGCACTAGCATTCTGGGAGGTAGAGGAGAGGGATATGGGATGCATACTGGGAACAGGGGTGGAGGGAGGACAGCACAGGTGGTGGGAATGCCCCTCATTCATTGTCACTATGTACCATAAACGATGCAGTGAAAGACTTGTAATGCACTTTGGTCACAATAAAAATTAAAAAAAAAAAAAAGGAAAACAACCTACTTAAACTTTTGAGATTAACTTAAACTAATATGCATTTGCATGAAAATGTAAAAAAGTACTTTGTCTTCAATGTTTAAGGAGTTACATAAGTTTTATGGCTTTATATTGCTGCTAAGAAATATTATGTATTACCATCTGGGGACTTGTGGGACAAAGTAATTGTATATGGGTTCTGTTTTATTTTTCTTAACGTTCTTTGGCTGAAAGTTCAAAGTTCAGATATCAGCAAGGGGATTTCTGAGAATTCTGTTTATGGGTGATTGTCCTTCCACTGTAACTACCTTGTCCTCTTTCTTTGCATCTTTGTTCTCATAATTAAAAATAAAAAATTAAAAAAAATAAATGCATACTGATTTAAGCCATTAAAAAAGAAATTATGACATTAAAATATATACCCCTGTATACATTTTTTTTTGCTTTTTTGGGCCACACCCAGCTACAGCTCAGGGGTCTTTCCTGGCTATGAGCTCAGAAATCACTCTAGGCTTGGGAGACCATATGGAAGACTGGGGAATGGAACCATAGTCCATCCTAGGTTAGCACATGCAAGGCAAATGCCTACCATTTGTGCACTGCTCCGGCTCCCTGTATACTTTTTTTTTTTTGTAAACTTCAATATAGCCTAACAAAAACATAATAGATTAGAGCTTAAAACCTATAGAAGGAGAGAATAAAGGCCTCTGAGGATAAAGTGAAGCAAACATTAAGGTTTTCTGTAAAGGTGTCCTTTCTAACAAGAGCACGAGACAGAAAAATCTTGAACTGCTTCTTGCTCATGTGTGAGTTATTAATGTTGTTAGTAGAAGGTACCATCAACGCATACAACTCTGGAACTCAGTCCATTGCACCAGGTTTATGAAGCCTGCATCAATATAAATTGTTATAAAAACCTCACAACCTTGTAATTAAAAATGAGCAGGTAAGTTTGAAAACATACTTCCTTAAGTCTTCCTTAAATTCTTTCTTTAATCTTTAATGATTGCTAATGCATTAGAGGCAGTGGTGAGATTTAAAGAGGCAACAATCAGCCTGATTGGTACTCAGCATCTCATTTGATCTCTATACACACACACACACACACACACACACACACACACACACACACACACACACACACACAGCACAGCCAGAAAGAATTCTTAAGTGTAGAGCCAGGAATAACCCCTGATCTTCATCAGAAATGGCCTCCAAACCATAGATAGATGATAGATATATGATAGATAGAGAGAGAAAGATGATAGATAGATAGATAGATAGATAGATAGATAGATAGATAGATAGATAGATAGATAGATAGATAGATAGATAGATAGATAGATAGATAGATAGATAGATAGATAGATGATAGATAATAAAGAAGCAGAATTTACTTTATCTTCTATTCCTTGAATCTTTTTTCTCCTTTATCTGGAAATGCATCCAGCAGTACTGGCACCAAGGGGAACTCCTTGTTATTGCTTCCCTATAAGATTAAGCCTGACAGTTTGGTGCTCTGACCCTCTGAGTGATGCTAGTCCCATCCCTTCATGCCTAGAGGGAGGGTGGGATGGGGGTAAGAGGACCACAGAAGTGAGACTTGGGAATTCCAGAGCTATATCTAGTGTTACTCAGGAGTCATATGATATAAGAGATAAGAATCATCTCTTATACATGCTTCGCATGTGCTCCATTATTTCAGTGGTCCTCAAACTACAGCCCTTGGGCCACAAATTTTATTTGTATATGTTACATATATTTTTTATTTTATTGAAACCATTGTGATTTACAAAGTGTTTTATAACTAGATTTTAGATATAAAATACATATTGTATTTTGTTTCTTCACTTCAAAATAAGATATATGCAGTGTGCATAGGCATTATCCAGCCCTCCAACGGTCTGAGAGATGGTGAACTACCCTCCTGTTTTAAAAGTTTGAGGACCACTGAAAGCTATAGAAATTTGTTCTCAAGAAATTGTTCTAAAACATAATCAGTTTGGGAAGATATTTTGCATATAAAGGTTTGCTATCTAAAAAGAAATTTCAATAACCCAACATAATAGAGGAGGTTTGATTTTCTTACTTTATGATTTTTTAAAGACTAATGGAAATAGCCATCTTTACTATTATTTTTGTATAAAGTATATTTAAAATGGCTCTTTTTGAAAGTATCTTTCAGACTCTTACTCTAAAATAATAAAAGAGTGTCCATCTAAAACTGGTAATCAGCCCATTGTCATCTAATGACTCAACTCTTATGTTACATATATTTTTTTATTTTTTTATTTTATTGAAATTATTGTGATTTACAAAGTGTTTCATAAAATGGATTTTAGATATAAAATGAATCAGGGGCCCTTAACACAATTCTTTTATATTTCTGTTTCTCCTACTTCATTCAGTTTCTATCCTTTTCCTCTCTCTACTCTGGGACCAAGGGTGTTCGATACAACTCTCATTTGGACCATTGCGTGTCTTCAGTTATTTTATATACCACAGATAAGTGATATTATTCTGTATTTATCCTTTTTCTTCTGGCTTACTCCATTTAACACAATATCTTCCAGTTCCACTCATGTTATAGCAAAATGCATGACTGTACCATTCTTTACAGCTTTACATCATTCTTTTCAGTATTCCATTGTCTATATGTACTACATCTAATGATCCACTCATTCATTTTTCCACATCTAGGTTGATTCCAAGATGTTATTAGCTATTGTACTGAGTGTTGCAATGAATAGTGGTGTGCATACATTCTTTTGGATAAATGTTTTTCTGTCCTGTGGATAAATAGCCAAAAGTGGGATACTGGGGGTCTGGAGCAGTGGTACAGAGCAGTAAGACATTTGCCTTGCTGGTGCTAGCCTAGGATAAACCTCTGTTTGATCCCCCAGCATTTGTGAGTATTTTGTATATCTTAGATATGAAACCTTTATCTGATGTGAGCGCAATTTTTTCCCATTCATTTAGCTGTCTTATACTTTTGGCCTGTATTTCTTTGGTCATACAGAAACTTTTTTAAGGTGATCCCAGCGGCATGTCACAAGCTAGATTATATAGGACTAGAATTAGGAAGACTTGACTTTTAAGGCTGTTGTCTAGAGTGTTTCATCATGTCCTTTTATGGTTAGATGTCTAAGGCGATATATTGTGATTTATAGGGCCTTGGGCCTGCATCATTATTGTTGGGATAGAACCTTTGCCCTTAAATGGAAACTTAGCCTTGTTAGCAAACAGCACAGGAGCTGAGTAAAGTCAGGAGACACATGATAGTCTCAATCAGCTGACAAAGGTTCAATTTGCTATGGAGTCATTCCTCTTTCAACCTCAGCTGCCTCAGGGACAGAGGAATATCATCTGCATATGTATAGGTATGTGTGGCTATCAGGGCATACCTAAGCTTTTAGGGGGGCTCAGCCTACCAGATGTATCCTCAGATTTTCCTAGTGGGTAGAACTAATTTAAGCCCCATGGGGTTCCTCAAAAGGCCCCGTTATGGACGCCTTTTTCCCCTGTGTGGATGGTTGAGGAATTTTCAAAGAGATGCTTGGCATTATATTTTTAGCCAGTATTTGACTATCTCTCCTTTGTATATATCAGGCAAAATAATGGCCTCTATCAAATAATTTGGCTTAGAAATTCCAGCACAAAAGTTTAATTGAGAACCCCTTTTTCTGGATATAGCCAGCCCTAAAAGCAAAGACAATTTTTCTCTCTTCTTCAAATATGTCCTTCCAGCTGCAGTTTCTGGTAATCAGGGGCGTAACCAGAATGAAGATCTCGACTATTGATCCCCCTTTAGAAATAGGAAAACTCATTTTGGGGGATTTGGCTCCTCCCTTTACTTAACCTCTAGTAAAGATCAAGTTCCTAGATATTTTCTACTCCCTCCTAATCCTAATTTTGCATTTAAAGTAAGCTTGCAAAAGAGTTACCTTGAGTTATAACCTTCTCTTTTGTAACCTAAAATTTTTACAGTCACATCCATAGCTTAGGTATTGTTACTGTTGTACTATGCTTTGTGATTATAATTATTCTTTACCTCTGGCTAATCTTACCCCTATAAATTCCCTTGCTCAAAAAATTAAACTTGTCGCACTCTGCCAGAAGATGTGTTGACCCCACATACTCTGTGTGGTTTCATTTATTTCATATTTCATATTTCTCCATAGGCCCGTTCGGGCAACCCACTCTCCCTGAAGTGGATTCACCGAAATCGCACTGGCGCTGTAAGACAGAGGCTGCTTACAGCATGTGGCCATCCCCTTTATTCATTGTCAATCCATCTGTCAGTCTGTGTGGTTTAGTTTGAAGTTTAAAGAGGTACAGGATGAAGTGTAAAGAGTTCCTTAAACCTCTGCAAGATGCATTAGCACTAGAAAATGTGTCTGTCTTGCTTCTTCTTTTGTGAGTTTGTTTCTGTGCTAGTCACCAGTCTCTGCTCCTCTTCCAATGGTGGGAATTGTCTGAAGAAGATCAGGAGAAATTCTGACTCTCAGCAAGATCCCCGCCCCCAAGGATGCATGCTGCATGTCTGTGTGTCTGTCCCTGGGAACGCCAGCAGCTGGAGGCCATGGTTGAAGCCAGACAGTCCAGGCTGGATGGGTGGGTGACAGACACACAAGGGCAGAGGGTAGGGGCTCCAGACTACCTTCTTCCAATGGTGAGAATTAGCTGGAGAAAAGGAAGAGAGAATTTAGATGCTGATGAGACTAGCAAGAGGAGCTCTGGCTGGTAAAGAGAAACTATAAAGACATAGGACATTGGAAGACTTTGGAAATCAGACCTGAAGAAATTAAGGTCCTCTATCAGGGGTCTCAAACTCGCGGCCCGCTGGCTGCGGCCCTCCGTACAACATTTTGTGGTCCTGCCCTAGGGGAATCTTTTTTGTTTTGTTTTGTTTTAGTTGTTTGGGTCACACACCCCAATGTTCAAGGCTTACTACTGACTTTACATTCAAAGTTCACCCGGACTTTGCCTCCTGCGGCCCCCAGGTAAATTGAGTTTGAGACCCCTGGGAGGCTTTTCTTTAATAAAAGAGAGTGCTCAAGGTTTAGCTCTCTTTTTTTTTTATCACCAGCCCCATAGGAATTCCTCAATTTGGACATTTATTTAGTCTTTGTTAAGGAGTCTGTAAATAACTGACTATTAGAGAGGAAAAAAGAAAAAGGCTATTTTAAAACTCAAGTCAAACAGGCTACATAGAACAGCTTTAAATTTTGGTAGTTTTCCCTCTTTCATGGTGTTTTAACTTTCAAGTGAAGAGGAATGGCCCAACTTTAGTGGTTTCTAAGAATGTAGAATTGGGTAGAAAATTTTGCAAATTACTATGATTGGCTTTTTCTGACTGTACTGATGATTAGCCTGCCCAATCCATAGAAATTCATGATATTGTTAAAGTACCCCCAATTTCATGCTAATTTTGTCACCAGGTACCAAACATATAAAGTGTGAAAATATCTATGGTTCATGATAATCTTAGTAAATGCTATCTAAATATAATGGTACTTAATTGTCAATATACAAAAGATGAGAAATCTATAGAATTTATTTAAAGGTCTTTAATTAGTATCATAGAGAACAATTTGGTCCTGTTATGTGTAAGCTATCTAGAAATTTGTTTACAAATTGAAAGAGGGCAATTTCAAGATTTCCTCCTAGAGCTGCAGTGCTGGTTTAGGAGAAGGACACAGAAATGACATGTAAAGAAGCCAAAAGCACAGAGACAAGAATGGCCCTATCCAGTGCTCCAAGATGGGTGTAAGATGAAGAGAGAAAAGAAAGTTAGATAAAAGAGTATAGCTGTTTGTTTTATGTAAGAAAGATATAGGATGGAGCTATGAATGGTGGAAAAGGAAGAGAATTCTGTGAAATTATAACCAGTGGTTGCAAATTGGAAAGAAGGGAAGTTACAGAATTGATATAAAGAAATGTGCAGAAAGTTTGAGAACATATAATAAGGAAATAAACTATATGGTCACACTGGACTGTTATTAGTATGTCTCTAAATTAGAAATGATCTAATATTTTGTATAAAGAATTCTATGGGAAAAAACTCGGATGCTCTAGACTCATGTTACTCTGCTCTTAGAAAATTGGACCTTTACAAATTGCAGAAAATCAAGGTTTTCCAAAAGGAATTTGAAATCATATGTATAACTGTTGTACTGTGTGTTCTGTAAATTGGGAAACATTTATTTTATCTTCTCTTGACACCTTTGGTATTTTTGGATGCTTCATGGCATTATGTTTGTTTTCATAAGTACAAGCAGGAAGTTTTCCTCTCTGTAGTGTGGATTATTCCTCATGCAGACAAGAAATCTTATGTTAGCTAGAGAACCCCAAAGCCCTCTTCCAAGGAACCAAACTTGAAGGGTTTGAGATTAAATTACAGGAACAGGTCCAGTAATAATTGGTACTGTTACAAGCACTCTGCTAGAAGCAAACTTGCCTAGGGAAATCAGAAGTCAACTAGGAATGTCTGGATCTGTATTGACTGGCTACAGCCTGAACCCTGCTTTCAGCATCAAAAAAGTTATAGAGTCTTTTTTTTATCAGTTATCAGAATCTCCCCCAACCCTGGAGAGGGTTGGGATAGATTTCACTCTTACCAGGACAGTCCTTGAGAGGATGAGACCCAGAGCCATCTCTAGTTAATGCTGACCTGAATTTCACATCTTTATATTGACCAAGTCTATTGAAAGAATATTAGGTCAATAAAGAAATCAAAGAAGAAAATCATTCCTAAACACACTTTTAAAAACACCTGAGTTATCAGAACTTTTGTGAAACAAGAAAAGTAGCATTAATAATAACACTCATAGAAATAGGCTGGAAAGAATTGTTCAAATATTTTAACATCATAACTTAAGTAACAAATAAATAGCAAATAAAGCCAAAGCCAGTAGACTGTATAAAATTAATAAAATTATAGTAGAATTAAATAAATAAATAATCAGCCAAGTCTAGTAATCCTGATATGACTTGTAAAGTAATTATGACTTTTTAATAAAATACCTGCTCTGACCTAAATAGCTGACTAAATTAAATGTAGACTAGACTTACTTTAAAGCCCACTCTTCTTGGATAACATATATTAAAGTGTACTTTATATATATGTAATATACTTAATACAATACTTGTAATAGACTGGTCATGAAGGAACTAAAAGCTGTGCATGCTATTGTTAGTCTGACTAAGATAGTGGAGGTCAGAACTTTACCAGGGATAATGTAGGCTGAACAGGACAGTAGGAGAAGTAACTCAGAGCCATGCTTATGTGATATTAGTTAACTTAGTGGGAGTCCAGGGCCTCCTTTCCAGAAAACACCTGTATCAAATTAGAGAGCTTTTTCTAAAAAGACTAGCAATTTGACTAAATGCTCATGGAACAGATATAGTGCTATGATGCTTTGATTTCTGTTGCTGAACTTCTGTGTCACCATCTGACGGAGAGCATCTTCTACTGTTCTGTCCTTCCAAGAGAGTACCATTTACTGCTCAAGATCCTGATGCCTCTGTCTACTTGATCTGATCTTTTTCAGATGTTGATAACTTTAAACCCTAACCAGTCAATAGCCTACTAGACCCTCATTAAGAGCTAAAGTAGAATGATAGTTCACCCCTTCTTATAAGTATATTATACAGTCCTTTGCTAGCTTGAAGAAGTTACAGAAGATTGACCTTTTCCTACACCTTCTTCAATGACTTCTAAGGTGTTAAAATCTCTAGAAAAAAAATGTAAAACAGGAATGTCAGAATGAAAGCTTCCAAGGGAATAAGGACAAGAGGGGTCTTGGGAACTCAACTAGCTAAGGCTATTGACAGCATTTGCTAATGACACTATGCCTATTTACCCCAGAGTTGGGGCAAGTAGAAATAATAACTGGACACTAACATTTAAAGAGGCTGACTGGTGAAAGGAAAGAAGGAGCAAAGATTGTGACTTCCCCTGGTAATGTTAAGGGTAAAAGAATTAGCAGCAATGTGGAAGGCATATTTTTCTGAACCAGTGCAGAAAAGGTAACTACCTCCAGCCCATCTCTCCAGGCAATTGGATTCTAGGACCCTATATTATTCTCTCAACTCCAACAGCTGTTTGAATTACAGGATTAAAAAAGACACAGGAGCTCTGTGGCGAGTTGCAACCCAAATGAGGACCCCTCTGCTGATTTGACTGACTCAGCTCCAACAACCAGGACAGAATGCAGATTGTCCTGATGCTCCTGCTGATGATGGTGACCATGAGATGACTAACTGAAATGAACACCTCCATTTGCTTCCATTTGTTTGTGGACTATTTTTGGATTTTAACCCAGACTGTGGATAAACTATGGTCAAACTGTCACCCTGGGGATCCCTCTCCTACACTGTAACTTAGATGATTTGTTTGGAATTTCTAATTATGCTCCATAAGATCTCCTCACGAATTTTATTCAGGCTAGTATAAGTGTAGTTAAGATAATTGTGCCAATGTCCCAGTATGTGCCATTTGATAGAGAAAGAGACAGAAAACCTCAAGGAGAGTCAAGGGTTTGACTCGGGTACAAGAAGAGAAAATGTGAAATATAGAGCAAAGGGGACTTCAATTTGTTGAGCCAATGTTAAGAGGCTGATACAGGCTTGATCCTCAGCATCCATACGTTCCCAAGAGTCCACCAGGTGTGATTCCTAAGTGAAAAACCAGGAATTAACCCCTGAGAAAGTCGGGGGTGGCTCTAAAACAAAACAAGACAAACAATAAATAAATAAATAAATAAAATGGCAATGCCTTGCCTTTGATGAAGGCCAAACAAATGTTAATATTTAAAATCTATAGTTAACCATAACATTTTAAATTTTTCTTCATAGGAATATAGTGTATAACCAGGGTAAAAACTGTTATTACAGCTAGATATTTACTCTTATTTAAGAGAATTGAGAGAGATTATAACTGTATTTCCATTATACCTCTCCTTGAATAGACTTCATTATGACTGTATTTATAATCACACCTTTTTCCAACATTAATAAGTTTTTAATGTTTAATTAAAAATTAATTTTTAATGTTTAATTATTCTATTTACACACCCCTCTTTTGCTTACTTCCCCATTAGAGTTTCAGATTGAACCATGGCAGACTGACTTTAGAGATGTGAGAATGTTCTCATAGAAACCCAAGTCTAGTATTTAACTTCCTTGGATACCAATGCTTGCTCAGCAATACTAGCTACTGATTGTATAGCAGGGAAACAGAACTACTATTCTTAACACTTAGAGCTCTGGATTTTTCCCATCCAGGTTAGTTTGATATATTTAAATAAAATTTCATTCTATCTAATAAATAAATTGAGGGGACATTTTCAATTGCTAAAATTTTGCGAGTTTGACTTTTTGAAACCTTACCAAATCTCCTACAATATTTTCAGAATTTGCTGAAGGATGACATCCCCCTTGCCTTAATCATGTGGCAGATTACTCGTAAACCTGGACCATATGCCACTGCAATTTGCTGATGGGCCCAATCTGTTTTGGTGGATAAAAATCCAAGGGGATTAGAATGGCTCAATTCTCACTGTGAGCAGAGTGATGGCAGTAGGAGAGCTGCATGCCCTCCTCTCCCCTTGTGTATAAAATCTCTAGTCTCTTCCTTTTAAACACTACTAATCTCAAAGCCAAGATTTTATCTGTGCTTGAAAAAATATATTTCACTGGAATAGGCACTTTCTTTGACAATTAACAGAATCCATATTTTAGAAATTAAAAAAAATTATTCAAGGGGCCAAAGCAATTGTAAGTAATAGTACAGAGAACAGGGTGTTTGCTTTGTACATGACTGATCCAGGCTCAACACTAGGCATCCTATATAGTACCCAAGCCAACCATTAGTAATTCCTGAGTTCAGAGACAGGAGTATGCCCTGAATACCACCTGGTGTGGCCCCACTACAAAACCAAAAACCAAAAAGCAAAACAAAAAAAACCCAAAAAACTCATTCAAGGAACAAATTGGTGATCATTATGAGGAATAGGCTCTATGAGAAAAAGTTGAAAATGTCTCCCTAATTTTAGTTTTAGAACAGTCTTTGACAGGGAAGTGGTGGTGTTTAAATTTAAGAATAGCATATAATATGATTCTTTATTTTTCTTTTTGGAGTGCTTACTTGAGCCTTATGGGTTCAGTGCTAAGGCACATTGATGCAGTATGCTTAGATTGACAGTTGACAGTGTCCATTTTCCCTCTGTTTTTTGCTAAACAGGAAACAGATGAGTCATTTCTATTTTAATGACTATAAGTTTTGCTTTCATAATAAAGTTAAAATCAATGACTTGAATAAGAGTCAAATGACAGGTTAAATAATAAAACTTAAAGTGATTTTTGGGAAAATAGATTCTCTGAAACATAATTTATTTACAACATGCTGACATTCTTTTCTATGGCAAGTAAAACTTTCCTTCAAAAGAAAATCTATTGTAAGTTTTTTTTGTTTGGAAATCTATTATTTTTATAGGAGCACCCATCTTAAATATCAGATGTGGTGTCTTCACAAGTAAAGCAATAAACTATTGACTTGAATTATGTTAATTATTTCTATTGCTAAGTAATGGTCTATATAGTTTTCTTTTGGGGGGACACACCCAGTGACGTTCAGGGGTTACTACTGGCTATACAGTCAAAAATCACTCCTGGCTTGAGGGACCTTATGGGACGGCGGGGGGTAGAACAGCGGTCTATCCTAGGCTAGAGCCAGCAAGACAGACGCCTTACACTCCACTCCACCACTCCTGCCCCATATTCTATAAAAAATATTTCAGAGTGGAAAATGCTGAATATCCATATTTCTATCTTCTAATTAATTTGCATGTTATGTATAGATCTTAGAAGACATAATATTAAAAGTTGATATTTAAAATAAGAGAGGTCATTCAAAACTAAATTTTTCTGAAAAACTTTATTTGAACATGTTTAATGATTAGGAATGTTACAACATAATTCTTTTTATTGAATCTTCCTGTAACTTACACAATCTACCTTTTGTTTTTCCCTATAATTGATTCTCAAATACTGTCTGAGAGAAACATCATCATCCTCAGAAAATCATAGCCACATTATAACTTTGTAAATATATTTGCCTTTCATTAGTGGCCTCATTCTCTTTATATAGGAAAAGATGTCATTTACAGATGTGAAAACATCACAAAATTATATCACAATGCTATACTCATGTACAAATTCAAATGAGTAAAGAACTAAAAGAAGAGCAAGTTACTCTGTAAGGACTGAGTGCCTCTTCTCAACAGACATAAATAATTTTTTTTGAAACTCATTATTCATCTTTTCTGTTGAGTACAATTATGTCCTTTCTTAGTATACCTGGTTATAAAGAGGTAATCATTTCTTCCCATTATAGTTATGGGACTTTATATTCAAATATCAACTCATAAATTCACTATTTTTCTTGTGTTTCAGGTTACTTTTAGTTGAAATTTGATAGATATATCTATTATAAGAAATAAACGTGATAGCCCTATAACTATTCATTCAAGACTTCTTTTACTTCAGTACAATAGTGCCAAGATCCAAACAGCAAAACCTAAGCTTCTTTTTTTTGCTCTCTTGGCTGTCTTGCACAGTGTTTCCTTATTGCCATTCTACTGAATATACAGTTCTGACAACAGATGTGTGGGCTTATTCCCACACTGAATGATTTTCTAACACCAGCTGGATGTACTACAGTTCAATTTAGTTCTTATGCTCTCTATCTGGAATTAGAAGCAGATCTCAAATGTTCAGGGCTTAGTCCCATAAGGTTACCTCCATTTCATATGCCATTCACAAGTCCCAGGTTGTCACCTGTATTTACAACTAACTACAAATCAGGATTTCTATAACTGCCTCCTTGGGCTTGATAATTTGCTAGAACTATTCATGGGGCTCAGGGGAAACATTTTTTTACAGTGACTGGCTTATAAGTAGAATAAAGTATGTGTTAAATGCTACAGGATGAACAGCCAGATGTAATGTAAAGCCCATTGGTGTCCCAACTACAGAAGCTTCTCACCTATCAAAATCAGACTCTACCATCCTTCTCAGTGGATGTATGCCCAATCAGATTCTGTGCCTTAAAGAATTTTATGGATGTTCCCTCATGTGGGTATGATGAAATGTTATTTATTTGTTTATTTACTTACTTACTGTATTTGATTTTTGGTCTGGGGGCCACACCCGGGTGACGCTCAGGGGTTACTCCTGACTATGCGCTCAGAAAGTGCTCCTGGCTTGAGGGACCATTATGGGATGCCAGGGAGATGAACTGTGGTCTGGTCCTAGGTTTGGGTGTGCAAGGTTAATGCCCTACCTCTTGCACCACCCGCACCAGCCCCCTTTCTTTACTACTTTATCTAAATTTTTAGTCTTTCTTCCTGACTGGAGTTGTGGACAGACAACTGGTGTGGTTCATGTTTCTAATTGTGGCTTCCTTTTCTGTGAACCATTCATCACTATAGGAGATCACATAGATTATCACTCATATAAACAAAGATAGTTTCATCATTAGAGAATTTTTGGAATTTAGAAGTTCAGTGTTAGGTCCTTGTATGATTCGGGAAATTATTAGTATTTTAGAGATCTTTGTGAAGAATATTGCAGTATCAAAAAACAAGCACACTATATATAGACACATGCATACATGACATATGTACATTTCTATTATTACACACTTATCTTTGTTGGGACACATTATTTTATGCTCCAGATAGACATTACTTATGTGGCAGATAAGATGGTTTTAAGTAGACTTGCATTCATATCATTTCCACTCAGTTTTCCTACAGCAGAAGTTCCCAAATTTATTTGGCCTACCACCTCTTTTCAGGAAAAAGTTAGTGCCCCTCTGTAAAATTTCCTTCTTTTAGCAAAGAAATAAAAATAATTCTCCAAACCCATATAAAGGCATCTGAATTTACCATAGCTTGATAAATGTTCTAGAGACCTTTAGGTAGTGGTATTACCCATTTGGAAATGCTGCCCTACATAAATGAGAAAATTTCTGGAAGCCTCTACATTAAGCATCCTGGTGGATGCTGGGGTTGTATATATAAACCTTAAGTGGTGACTATGGTTGTTAATATGGTATTATAATATGTCAGACCCCAGTCACTGGTTCTATATTATACCCATTTAAAAATATCAGTTACTTTGAATCCAGCTTTCAATGTCAATATTATAAAGAAGGCAAGATTATATGATTAGATGTGCACCTAAATAATGTAAGAGTCATAAGGTTAGATTTATATTTTTCAATGATTGCATTACAAATTGTGAAAAAGCTTTTGAAAAGTGAACACTGTTTTCAACATGACTTAAAAGATAAACAAAATTTCTTCCTTCTGACCTCACTTTTATCTTTAAACCTATAAAGAAACCTGACAATTGGAAACAGATAAAATTAATTTATTTTCAGTGATTAGAAAAAAAATTATGATATTGCTTTGAGTTATGAAAATTTTTCTGGCATTATTAACTTGTAAATATTTCAAAGTTCCTTTTTATTAAAAGGAAAATTTGTCAAAATTAAACTGTAAAAGAAAATATATATTATTGGGAATAAAAAATGCAACCATTTAAACATTTTAAAAAATCTTAAAACATCTTAAGTATTCCTGTAAACAGTACAAGATGTAGGAAGTGTGAAAAAAAATGTTTTCACTCATTAGAGATGACCTTATATAGTTCCACCACTTATGAGTTATCAGGACATCTGTAACTTGTAAAATGGTTTTTATACTGATTCCCAAATATTATGTATTTCACTTGATTTCTGAAAACATGTAAATATACAAATGTGCATATTGAGGAAATATTTTTGTATTTGTTGGTTATACTAAGTTGTTAACATAGGAGTTAAAATTTAAGACATTCTAACAGACTTTAATTAACCATACTACTAGGAATACAATGTTTAATTTCATTATAAAAAAGATCACTTTGTCAGAAGCATAACAAAGTATCCCATTAGAACAGAAAAAACTAATGTCAAATGTATTCTCAATTGTTTACTAAAAAACTGTATAATGGTATAAAATTTAAAAACACTCTAAGTAAACAATCAACAGAAAGTTAATGGGCTGCATGAAAATGTTAAGCAAATAAAAATAGTTATATGTCTTAATTCTGTTTTTATATTAATTTCTAAAAAGGCAAGAGAGTTTTAAATGGTCAAAAAATAGATAAACTTGCCTAAAATATGCCATTTGGCATGTAATGGAGTATAATTATCTCTTAGGCCACTTTTCATTATAACCATGATTGTAGAAACTGGTAGTATGTTGCAGTGTGAAAAGATTTTATTTTAATTTATTTTAATTGTGATCGAAGTGAATTACAATTCTTTCACACTAATATTTGAGGCACATAGTGACAATGAATGAGAGGCATTCACACCACCAGTGTTGTCCTCCCTCCACCCCTGTTTCCAGCATGCATTCCACATCTCCCTCCTTTACCCCCATAATGCTAGTACAACTGTTTCCCTTTTTACAGCTTGTTGTAGATTGGGTATCGATTCTGTTGTCATTGACTTTGGTTTTGGTATTCATGTCTGATCAGTTTTTATTTCCACCAAACGTACATTCTTGGTACCATTGGGTGGGGCTTGGTGGAGGGAGGACAAAAACAAAAAGGCAAACAAAAAAGAGAAAAACTAGGAAGAGTATTACTAGGTGTTATAAATATCCACTTAGAAGCAGGAAGGGCAAAAAAGAAGAAAAAGTAGCAAAACAAAACAAAACAAAACCAAAAAAAATGAGGGAATAACAACAAAATTACAAAAAGAATAAACAAAGAATAAACCAAAAACTAAAAACCATCAGCTACAGAAAAAAAGAGAGAGAGAGAGAGAGAAAAAAAAGAAAAAAAAAAAACCAGACCAGCAACTTAAAAAAAAAAAGGATTTTGTTCCTCTTCCTCCTCCTCCCTCCTCCTCCTCCTCCTCCTCCTCCTCTTCCTCCTCCTCCTCCTCCTCCTCCTCCTCCTCCTCTTCTTTTATAGGCACAGTAAGTATTGGGGAAATTACAGCGGGAATTCTCCACCCTTGAAGCATACTGCCATGGGAACAACTACAGATTTTATGCTCACTCACACCCCAAGGTCCTTTTATGGTGCAGAAACTTTCCACTCAAATGTGGATGATGACATCCAGCCTCTGTAGCTGGTAGCTGGAGATCTTGTTATTTGCATAGGTCATAGGGTGAAGAGTAGGAGAGAGTTTTTCTTTATGGTTCTAGGAGTTCTGTTCTATCATTGTTGTTGAAATTAGTCTTCTGTAATTAGTAGGCTTGGTTTTGTTCAGAGCCTAGGACAGAGCCAAGGGTATAGTCTTACAACATATTTCCAAAAGTTATGCTCAGTTGCAGTTGTCAAAGTTAGGACCTCTGGAATTAGAGATCTTGGTTTTGTACAGATCCTAGGCCGAGGCCTAGACTAGGAACTTTCTCATTAATCCCTTGATAGGTTATGTCCATACCATGTTTGTCAAAGTGAATTTTCTATAGATATGATTTTGGTTTTGCTTAGGATGTCATGTCTCCTGGTTGCATCTTACCATTAGGTGATGAGATGGGGTAGCCCTCTCTTAGTTCAAGTTGTTGCCATTTCCTCATGCCAGGATGTCATGTTAAAACTGGTGCAAGTTGGAGCCAGGATGGCATTCAGTTTCCCCCGGAGAAGTATGGTTCATTGCAACCTGTATAGGTTCCACATCTGGGATGTATAGGTTCCACGTCTGGGATCTGGGGTTCTGGATAGGACAGTCATTGTTCAATCACGTGGAGTCTATGTTGGGTCTACATGACATATTCTTATGGTGGGAGGTGACCCTGCAGTTTTTAAAAAATATTGTTTCTGGGGCCGGAGAGATAGCATGGAGGTAAGGCGTTTGCCTTTCATGCAGGAGGTCATCGGTTCGAATCCCGGCGCCCCATATGGTCCCCTGTGCCTGCCAGGAGCAATTTCTGAGCCTGGAGCCAGGAATAACCCCTGAGCACTGCCAGGTGTGACCCAAAAACCAAAAAAAAAATATTGTTTCTAATAAACACCCATGATTAGCTAAAGCAATCCTTGGGAAAAAGGAATATGGGAGAAATTACTTTCCACAATTTTAAACAGTATTACAAAGCAATAGTTATCAAAACGTCATAGTATTGGAATAAAGACAGACCCTCATATCAGTGAAATAGGATTGAGTACTCAGAGAATGTTCCCCAGACATACAACCACCTAATTTTTGATAAAGGAGCAATAAATCCTAAATGGAGCAAGGAAAGCCTCTTCAACAAGTGGTGTTGGCAAAACTAGTTAGCCACTTGCAAAAAATTGAACTTAAACACCTAGTTAACATCATGTGTGAAGGTAAAATCCAAATGGATTGAAGAGCTTGATATCAGGCCTGATACCAAAAAGGTATATAAAACAACATGTAGGTAAAACACTCCTTGACATTGAGGTTAAAGGTATCTTCAATAAGGAAATGGTACTCTCCAAACAAGTGAAAGCAGAGATTAACAGATGAGAATATATTAAGCTGAGAAGCTTCTGCACCTCAAAAGACATAGTACCCAGGATACAAGAGCCACCGAGTGGGAAAAACTATTCACCCAATACCCATCAGATAAGGGGCTAATATCCAAAATATACAAGGCACTGAAAGAACTTTACAAGAAAAAAAAACATTTAATCCCATGAAAATGGGGAGAAGAAATGGATAATTTGAAAAAAAAGAAATTCAAATGTCCAAAAGGTACATGAAAAAATGCTCCACAGCACTAATCATCAGGGAGATGCAAATCAAAACAACTATGAGGTACCATCTCACACCACAGAGATTGGCACACATCACAAATAATGAGAACAAGCAGGTTGGTGGGGATGTGGAGAGAAAGGAACTCTTATCCACTGCTGGTGGGAATGCCATCTAGTCCAACCTTTCCGGAAAGCAATATGGAGATTCTGGAAATTGAGCTCCCATAAAATCCAGCTATAGCACTCTTATGGATATACTCGAGGAACACAAAAATACAATACAAAAATTCCTTCCTTACACCTATATTCATTGTAGCACTATATACCATAGCCAGATTCTGAAAACAGCCAAGATGCCATTCAACAGATGAATGGCTAAAGAAACTATGGTACATATACACAAAGGAATATTATGCAGCTGTCAGGAGAGATGAAGTCATGAAATTTTTCTATACATGGATATACAAAGAATCTATTATGCTGAGTTAAATAAGTCAGAGGGAGAAAGATAGATGCAGAATAGACTCACTCATCTATGAGTTTTAAGAAAAATGAAAGACATACTTGCAATCATTTTCAGAGACAAAAGAAAGGAGGGCTGGAAGTTCCAGCTCACTACATGAAGCTTACCACAATGAGTGATGAGTGCAGTTAGAGAAATAACTACATTGAGAACTATCCTAACAATGTGAATGAATTAGGGAAGTAGAAAGCCATTTTTAGAGTACAGGCAGGGGTGGGGTGGGGAGGAGGGAGATTTGAGACATTGGTGATAGGAATGTTGCACTGGTGAAGGGGGCTGTTCTTTACATGACTGAAACCAACACAATCACGTTTGTAATCAAGGTGTTTATATAAAGATATTAATTTAAAAAATATGGATTCTTATTCCTAATAGATAAAAGCTTGTTTTGTGCATAATATTTCCCTTTATTTAGAGTGCATATGCAAAAGGTATATGCAAAAGGGTATGGAAAACCGACATATTATGTTGCTGGTGGATTTGGAGGTAAGAATGATAATTTGCAAAATCTCTGTGCCCTAGTTTTGACCTGAGCTTTTATCCAAGCAATACTTTCCATGTAGGTTTTCATACCAAACAGAACCAAAACAGGTGAGGTTGGAGAGAGAAAGAAAGAAGAGAGAAAAATATATCTATATCTAGTAATATAGATATATAGTAGATGAAATAAATAAAAATACATTTTAAAAAGGCATTAAAGAAAAATTGCTGTTTATGAGGCTGACTTACTTTTGGGAATAAACAGAATAGGAGGTATTATTATAGAGGTATTAAACACATAAAGGAAATATAGACTTCCCCATTGAGTCTTTTGAGGTATTCTTGATGAAAAAATCTTTTTAAAACTACTGAGTTATATAGGCATATATGGAGTAGAATGAGGCAAAAATGAAGGTCACTAAAGCTGCACCTTCCAGAGAAAATTAAAACATGAAAGCTTGGTGACAGGGTGTGGAAAAGTAAAGGTCACACATTTTAAAGATACTTTCAATGCTAATGTATTAATGTAAATATTTTGATCAACAATGAACTGCATATATCACAGTGATTCTAAAATGTTATGTCTACCAATGACGTGTTGTAATTTTTGGTTAACAACACCTCATATGTCTCTTTTTTATTATAGCTCTTGAGAGCATATTTTTTCTTTTAGTTTGTTTTAATGTTATGGTGTTTTTTTTTTTTTACTATGACACCAATGTATGCAAACCCCACTACAGTAATTTCAAAAAGTGGAAAATCAATGAAGGCTCTGTTTTGCCACATTTCACCATAGCTACAATTCCAAAGATAAAAATATGTTGGAAACTTTAAAAATTCTGCATCCCTGAAATCAAAATGTACTAACAGAAATTTCAGAAAGACCTGTATTAGATATGTGCTGGACTGAAGATCACACACAAGTATTGCTTTGGAACACTACAAAGATCACAGTCAAAGCAAAAAATATATATATTTGAAAATTAAAAAGATAAGGCTGGAACTAAGTATGATGATTACTTTTAGCTTTGGGTAGTGGCTAGGTTTGAATTCAAGAATTGTTACTCATTACAAATGTGGAAGTGAGCTGGTGAGTGCTAATGAAGAGGTAGCTAAATGTTTGAAAAGACAGATAAGATTACAGTGGAAAGTTACTTGTCAATTGAAGTATTTACTATAGTTAAAACCTCTCTGTTCTGCAAAAAAATCCTGAGAAAAGTTATTCTAATAAGGAGGCTAAATCAATGTAAGATATCCTTGATATCTTGATATCTTAAATTCCATGATTCGAGGACTACATATTGGGGACAATATTGATGGATAAAAATTATAAAGCCTTTGTTATCTGAAGCAGTGAGAACTCCAAAAGCTTCAAGAATAATTATAAGCATACACAGCCAAGTGTACTGTAGAACAGTAATATGATTCAGGTCGCCTTCTAAAATATGTCCTGATTCTTTTGGCACTAAAATGTAGCACTAGTCGGCTAAAACAATATACTTTGTGATGTCCCCCAAACTAAGGATTCACCTAATGACTCATTTCTCTGAACATGTCCCTGTTAAACAGTGCATGCCTGTGGTATTGTAACGAAAGCCAGAGGAAGTGAGAAATCTCCCAGCAAAACAAATCTTCTGTGTATAGGAAACAGAGAGCAGACTCTTTAGATAGAGAGCAGCAAAGCTGAAATAGTCATGAGGAAAATCATATTCGTGGAGGAGAAGGATAAAAATGCATAAAGAAGAAAGATCATGGTACCATGCTGTGATAAGATCATAGAATTCTCTACACATGGAAGATTAGGCTTTGATAAAATGCTGAGTTTGGGAAAGTGTGAAAGTGAAAACTATGAAATTTCACATTTTCCCAAACTAAGTTTGGGAAGATTAGAATGTAAATTGGGAAGCTTGTGGAGGATATCAACTTTTGGATACAATAAGCTCAGTGTTCCAATCTGATATCAAAATGGATATATAAATTATATAGTAGGCTATGTATATGTGTCCAGTGATTTAGGAACACATACTAAATCACTCTTAAAAAAGGGAGAAGTCATAATCCAAATGGCATTTAAAGTCACAAAAGAAGATGATTCACTTAAGTAGTATGTCCAATGAGAAAATAGGAGGAAAGAAAACTTTACTCTGACTCACAACACTACAATGTGTAAAAATTGGGCAGCCAAGGAGAAACTTATAACAATGCCAGAACAAGAAATGGCCATTAAAGGACATTATAATAACATGGCATTCTGTTGAACAAGTTTTATAGTTACAAACATCAAGAAGAGATATGTGAAATGAGGATTAAAAACTAACAATTTACAGTAATGTGTAGGTCACTGGGGACACTTCACAAGTCATTTCAAGACATGTAAATCAATGACACAAATAAGGAAGAACATTAAAATTAACTAATATAAGGTATTTCTAAAGAGAACACCAGAGTAGATTTGTAATTTGAAATCTGTGAGCTTAAGAAAAGGATTACATATTTTTATTATGATAGTCTATTAAAAGCTTAAAAAGTCTCAGAAACTGATAGAGAAATTGTTACTGCAAAGGAAGGAAAAGAGATGCGGGAGCTTTGGCTTGTGTAGGCAATTGGTTATGTAATCCGATGTACTAAGAACCTTAAGTAGGAACACGATTGATATCAAATAACAAGATAACACTAATCAAGCTTGAAAGAACACGAAGGCTCTAGAGAAGAGAGGCAGTTAGTTAAATGTGGTGCTATACATTTGTAAGGGTTGTTTTTCATTGTCTATTTTTCTGTTAATTAGGAAGCAAGATCAACTGCTGATGAGAAAGGAAGTGTTGGATATTTTAGAAGGGAGGATGTTGGAAATTATCCTTTAAAAGGTAGACAGTGAGTGGATAAGAGTAATAAAGATGGGGGCTAGAGCAATGGTACAGCGGTAGGACGTTTGCCTTGCATGTGGCTGACCCAGGACAGACAGCAGTTCAACACCCTGCCATTCGACTCCCCCCCCAACGTCCCATATGGTTCCCTGAGCCAGTAGTGATTTCTGAGCACAGAGTCAGGAGTAACCCTTGAGCATCATCAGGTGTGGCCCCAAAACCAACCCCCCATAAAACAAACAAACAAACAAACAGCGTAAAAAACATGATGTCTGAACAAAATGAAATGTCTCATTTAGGGGGAAGATGCATTTAAAGTTGTGCGCTTGTCTAGTTATGTTCAGCAGATGAGCAATTAGAGAAATGGAGTGAATCAAATGATAGTTTTGTCAAAGTATAATGAGAAAGGGAGCTGGGAGTCTTTACAGGGGAGTTTTGTAAGTTTAATAATTTTCTCCTAAATAGACATATTTTCTTTCAAGCAATTCCTTCTTTATAATGTTTCCTATCTACTCATACAGCTTTGAAATTCTAGAAAAATTTCTGTATAATATATTGACTCATTATTGCAAATATCCCAAATAGCACACTCACCAATAGCAGCTGTCACACTCTTCCCATCCTCACAGGTGTCATTGTCACAATTGCTTAATGTAAGAGCTGACAACACAAGAAGAGGGGATGGAGCAAGGCAAGATAGGAAAATCAGTTCACATTCAGAATATGGAGGTTCTAAATACTCAATTAGATAATGTTATTATTAAAATAATTATTATTTTGATTTTGGAGTCATACCCTGTGAAGCTCAGGGGTTACTCCTGGCTATGCTCTCAGAAATTGCTCCTGGCTTGGGAGACCATATAGGACCTTGGAGATTAAACCAAGTTTGGTCCTGGGTCAGCCACATGCAAGGCAAAAGCCCTACCACTGCGCTATCACTCCAGCCCTTAGAGAGTATTACTTTTAATTAAGCAGGAGTTTCTGGGTTTTTATCCTGGGATTCCTCAGTGGGAGTATCTTCTAAGAACCAGAAAAAACTACCTGGTCTTTTCTGACGTAAATGAAAGAATCTGTGTCAAAGAGAATCTAATTGTGTGAATACTCTTTATTAGAATACAGCTAGGTTCATTTTTTTAATTTGGTCTAGGGGTGTTCTAAATGTCAACAAAACAGATGAATATGTTGCAACAGAAATTGTATTGTCTGAAAAGCCAGTATAATAGTTAAATTCTTTGTCTCCTGGAAAAAAGTTTGCCCACATCTACATTCAAAGAACAACAACAAAAAGTGTCCTGAGTGGAAGTTTTTTACCTACCTGGTTATATTTTTGCTTCATCACTGAACTTCATACTGTAATGAAAATTTATAATAAAAATCTATATTTATAGAGTAATATGAAAAAAGATCAAATTTCTCACTAAGATTAAAGAGTAATTTCTAGCCCTCATTTCCTCTCTCTAGAGATGTTCCATAAGACAAGACAAAATACATGAACTGCACCCAGATTTAAACATTAATTTTGGGATGTTTGCCAGACCAGATGGTTAGAAAAGCTAAATACTATTGATTTATTTCTTACCCTTTATGAAGCAACATTAGAGACAATGGACCTTATCAGAACAAATGAGAATAAACAACAGAATGCAGATGAGAGAAGAATTAAGAACAAATGCTATTGAATTTTACTATGCTGTAATTAATTTTACATGTAGAAAAGCACTTATTATTAGCTAATAATAAACTTCACCCAGCAAGCTTTATTTTATGGCAGCTGATAAAAGATGAATTTCTGTTTCATGAATGTCACATTTATTCATTTACTTTTTTAAAAAAATTTTTCTTTGAATGAATGAATGTCACATTTTTTAGTGGTAATGCGACCATAATTTCCTGGTCTGAGAATAATATATTCTGATCATAACTATACAATTAGTCATCTATTAACTACCTTTTGAACATTAAGTTCACATTAGAGACTGAAAAAACAGAAATTAGGAAAACCTAAGTCCTATTGACAACATTATGTTACAATGGGATTTGCACTTAGACTGGTAACTTAGACTGGTAATCTAAGCTCTTAGATTAATTTTATATAGACGAGATCTTCACATTTTATGAGCATGTGATCTAAGTTACAAATCCTATGTTTAGTGAAAATGGGAAAAAGTTAAGCTATATTAATAATATTTTGCGCATAATCCTAAAATTGTTATTTGCAGAAACTTATCTATAAAATTACATAGGAGGGCCAAACCCATTAAATGAGAGCAAATAAAATTTGATTTTTGCATTACACACATGTACTCATGTATGCATATATCTGTATATATATAGGTGTCTTAGATCCTTTAAAATATTAAGATCAAAAATATTTTCTAGGTCCATGGAATTATTCATGCAAAAATAACAAAATATGCTATGGCAGTGCGATTCCAGAAATAAGGGCAGTTTGGATTAATGCATTCTAGAAAAAACTGATGCCTAAGAGAAGAGGCTGCAGAGACTGGAGACTGGAACACATTAGGTCTTGAGAGAATCTATTGCTTTTTCTGGATGCTTGTTCTACATTTACTGAGTGGGAAATTATACTAGGAAACACAGAGTTTATTACAGAGCACTTAAGATTGTATATTTATTTGCTTCTGAGTTATTTTTAAACACCAATTTCTATTTTTAATTAAAATATTTAACATTTGTACTAGAGAGATAATACAGCAGACAGGGCATTTATGTTACATGCGGCCAACTTGAATTAAATCTCCAGTGCCTTATATAGTTCCTGAATCCTGCCAGGAATGATCCCAGAGTATAGAATCAGGAGTTAACCTTGAGAACTGACTGCCACGTGTGGCCTCAAACTGTGTGTGTGTGTGTGTGTGTGTGGTATTGTATATAGTGTTAAATAACCTACTTATATAATATCACAGAATTAAATTTTGTAGCAATATTGTTAAGAAGATTTTATTTTACCTATTCAACTACAAAACATCTCCCAATAATGTGTAAAACGACTAAATTGACCATGTCCATACAACTCGAAGTGGCAGAGCTGGGAAATGAGCAACATTTTCTCTAGTTTCAGGTTTTATACTTATTCTTCTGGTCTTAAGATATTGAGCTCAGATAAAATTAATAATGAATAATTGATAGTTTCTTGTCAATGTGGAATATTTCTTAAAAGTAAATCAAGTTATGAATTAAGACTATACTTCAGTATTTTACTTGCACAAACAATTATATAGGGACTAAGATTGCCTTCTATTGTTTAATAATTCTTTATTCTTACCTACCCTTACTCTGAATTTTGCTTTGACTAAGATGATGATGGACTGTTTCATGAATGTCACAATTTCTTGGGTGGTAGTGTGACCATAATTTCCTGTAGTCTGAGAATACTCCCTTGGCAATGTAACTTTACAACTCATCATCCATATTATCCAGCCAAAATGTTCACCATAAGGTGGTGGGAAAGTTGCACTGGTGAAGGGGGGGAGGGGGGCGTGTATGTTTCATGATTGAAACCCAACTACGAACAGTCTTGCATTCTTGCATTCTTGTAACCATGGTGCTTAAATAAATTATTTTAGGGGCCAGAGAGATAGCATGGAGGTAACGCATTTGCCTTGCATGCAGAAGGTTGGTGGTTCGAATCCCGGCATCCCATAGGGTCTCCCGAGCCTGCCAAGAGCGATTTCTGAGCATAGAGCCAGGAGTAACCCCTGAGCACTGCCGGGTGTGACCCAAAAACCAAAAAAAAAATAAAATAAAAAAAATTACATATTAAGAATTGGTTAAAACTGGATTCAGCCTTTTCTTTGGTGGAAAAAAAAACATATAACTGATTATCACAAAATGGAAATGGCAATAATGTTTGAGGAACAGGAGAAATTTTACATAACCATAAATTAAATCCTTTCCAGTGTCAAATGTGTCCAAATTCTCTTTGAAGGCCTTTCCAAACTATACCCATGGAATACCATAACTTCTATTTGAGAACTATATTACCAACTAAACAAATCAGCTTTATGAGGTCATAGAATAAGTGCAAGTGCCCTGATTTAGAAGACAAATTAATTTCAGATATGAAATTTTAGCATTAGATGAACGTTAAATATATCCAAACTTCAACCAAATGAAAGAAAAGGCAATGGTGATTGAAGATACCAAAAGGGTATTGATTGAATTTAGTAATCAGGGTGTAAAGTTTTTGTTCTCAAGTCAATGCTATAAAAATCTATCACTGGGTGAAGCAGTCTGTAACAAAACATGGAATATCCATCAACAAAAATGAGTCAGTATTAAAGTCACACCCAAAGTTAAGGAAAGGACTTCAAAGCATATGTGAAACAGAACATATTAAATTCTGTTTGTTCATTCCCTTCTGAACAACAATCTCTGACTCCGTTATCCCAGAGCCAGTAGAGTTGTGACTGTTTGTTTATGTGGAAGTTTCTGTGACCTTTTTGGCAGCTGAATCCCAAACACAGTCCCATTTCACAGGCTTGCTTCATCTCCTCGGAACCCTGCCAGGTGGAAAGGGAACAGCTGGAAAGGTTGATTGTAAAAAGTCCCAAGGATTCTGTAGAGGCTTCAGAAATCCCCTTTACTAAGTAAATTTAAGGAACCCGAGGGCACTTTCATCTAACATAAGGGCAGTGTGAGAAGTGGGAAACAATATCTAAGCTGAGAGATGTGACCACATTGCAGAGCAATAGACATTTGTAATATACAAGACTAAGTTTTGTATATTTTTAGCATTTGGTAATATGATGGCAGACATGTTTAGTAAAGCTTAAGAACAGATGCTCTTGATACAACAATTGGGCATGAAATCTCATAGCAAATACATGAAGCCCTACTGTATTTTCATAATTAAAAAACTGTATTTAAAGGTCTTTTCAATTGTTCAATGCCACGACTCACATTAAGACATTTTTTTTCATTCTCAGTTTCAAAATGTCTTTAGAAATGTCAGCAGAAGGGGCCGGCGCGGTGTCTGCCTTGCCAGTGCTAGCTAGGACTGACCGCGGTTCGATCCCCCGGCTTCCCACATGGTCCCCCAAGCCAGGAGCGACTTCTGAACGCATAGCCAGGAGTAACCCCCGAGCATCACCGGGTGTGGCCCAAAAAACAAAAACAAACAAAAAACAAAACAAAACAAAAAAAAGAAATGTCAGCAGAAACTTAATATGAACTGAAATTAATTTGAAAGCAAAAATTGTTATCATTTAATCTTCTAATTCCTAATTAAAATACACTGTATACTACTCTATATTCATAAAAAACATAAAGCAATTTTCCCTCTTTTTTTTAAATAAATTTCATTGCTGCTTTGAGATTTACATGTTGGGAATTATTGTGGAACTTTAAAATCTCTCTCTCTCTCTCTCTCTCTCTCTCTCTCACTCTCTTTCTCTTTCTGTGTGTGTAATTATAGCCACAAGCCAAGATAATATCTACACAGTCCACCTGATATAGTATTTTTAGAATTTAATGAAGCAATATATACTGTGTTTCTATGCTAAAAAATAGAAATTCCTCAGTAAATGCTTATTATAACAATCTTCAATATAACCATTATTAATCATTAAGCTTTAGCTTATTTAAGAATAGATTAATTTTCAAATGATATATCTTTGAAGACAAATTATTAACTAATATAGTTATGACTACTATAATTAGACATTTTTATCTTTGAAGACAAAGATAAATTATTATTGCCTGTATATAATTATCTAATTATTAACATTATATAATTATCTCTACTATCCAATTAGAAAATGTATAAAAATTAGCTTGATAGGAGAATAAAATCTATATCATTTTAAAAGAAAATATTTCAAGTTTTAAAGATATCTGGGTTAATTTTCAGGCATGCTAATTTCATGATGTCTTAAATCCCAGAATTAAGCTTTATTAATTATAAAATTTGCATTATATAGTTTGAACAATGAGTCCAATATGACAATGTTGAATTTTAAGTTTACTTTTTTCTAGATAATACGAAAACAAATGTATATCAAAGAATGCTTTATGAAAAGCAGCAAGCAAGCAGAGGAAATTGGAAGCAATATTTGTGAAACTCAACTCATACTGTTTTCTATGTTTTAAGAAATCAGATTCGCAATTTTTATTGAGAGATGTTTAGCAGTGAATGAAGAAGATTTTGTTATTAGAAAAGATATGCATCTGTGTCTACCTGTCAATACATGAGGACTTCCATGTGTTTACAAATCAGCCAAGCATTGTCTTTGAATGCATCACAATAAAGTACAAGGACTTCAGGTTAAATTTCTTCTAGACTTGACTACATTATCTGCTGAATTTTTTAGAAGTACATGTAGATATAATTGTCAGGCTTAGAATCAGATATTATGAGAAACAGATGCTTCTATAAAGCAGCTTTATGACAATTTCAAATATAATTTAATTGGATAACTTCTTACCAAATAAGGTGGTTTTCTGTTGGTCCATATAAAGAAATAAAATGCCTTGATGTTAACACCTTAATATTTCAGAAGTTATTTTATTTATGTTCTTAAGTTCCTTAGTAGTAATTTGTCTTAGATATTCTTTGAAGGTTAATTCTAAGACAATGCTTCTATGGAGGGAATTCATTTTTGATTAATTAAAAAGCAAGAAGCAAGTGATAGAGAGAGCAAGAAGAATTAGATTTTTATTTTTTCTCAATATTTGAAGAGTGATCTGAAGTTTATTGTTTTGCTTTTTTAAATTTAGATTCATAGAATTTTAGTTTGATTTTAAATATTTCTAGATAGAGCTTAACTTATAAGTATTTTGTAATTAAACACCTAGGTTAAAAAGTGATTTGGAAAAACACCAATCTTTTAACAATGTATTTTTATACTTGACATATGTAGGTATTTATTCTCCATATACATAAATAAATATAGATTTTGGAAAATTTATAAATCATATCAAGCACATAATATATACTCTTGCTATAAAACATGAACACTTGAGATACAATAAAAGTAAATTACATGCACCATCATATCTCAGACTTGGAGAATTTGTGATAAATTCTGAAAAAACATTGTCTGAATTACTTCCTATCAGAGTTTTGGACCTAACTTTTTATTCATTTTAAATCTTGACTGGCTTTAGTGATTAATTCCTAAGAACAGAATATAGTAAAAATAGACTAAGTAACTTTTAAACTTGGAAAAGAACAGAAGCCTCAACTTTGTTTTCTTAGGAACTTTGCTATTAGAGATTACAGAGAAATATATAATAAATTTGATTATCCTATATATCTATGATGGAGTAAACACAAGTAAAAACTCAGATTAGTTAACCTGACTGTACTCAGTCAACACCAATAGTCATAATTAGTCTTTTAAACTATCTTTGAGTCTATCCCACTGAGACTTTCAGAGAACACAAGTCTGGCCAACAACTGAGTGCAATCATATCAGAGACCTTTATAAAAATTACTCAAATAATTCTTGATCAAATTTCTAACATATAATGAGGAGTAAAGGAAAATATTTGGTCCTTTAGAGTAGGAATAAATTTTAGGCAGTAAGAACAGCTTAAGTATGTGTCAAATACTACATTATCTCTATTATCTAGTACTTGTGGAATGTACGACTTCTATTTTGTCAACACTTCAGTGTTTCATTTTATAAAGATGAAGTAAGTTTCAAAGAGTTTGTACTTTTCTAATGTCATGCAACTATAAAAAGACAGAGTTGGAATTCCATCTCAATTCTTCATGAATAGTCAGAATCTGAAAATTGTAAAGGAAGATCCATTCTTTAAGCAGTGAAACAAAGGGCAATTTATCTCATATAAATTAATTTAGAAATACTTATTAAATAAAATAATTAAAACACTTTCCAGACTAGCGTGTACAGACTAGGAATAAAAAATTGGATGAGAAGGCCCTTGTGAAAAACAAATTTAACTATTACCATATGAACATTGTTGCCTGAATAATAATGATGCCAAATGGCTGAGCAAAAGGTATTAGAAATAATCTGTAACAACTTTTGTAGAGATGTTTTGGCATCAACATTAAGAGCATTTTCATTTTCAAATACTGAGATGTGAAAATATAATTAGTATTTTTTAAAAGTGAATAATTGTAGTACTTTGCTTTAAATGACCTTTAACGAAATTCTAGTTCCTCAATATGCCATTATTCATTTAACCTAAAACGAAGTATGAGATCTATTTTTTTGCTTTTTATTCGTTAGATAAATTTACCGTTGAGACTGATCTATTAAAATTAAACTGTGGCATCATATGCCAAGAGTGGTTGAAAGAATATAATTAAGCCTGCTCACACACAAGTCTAAGAATATTTTTATTTGTTCTGATGTGTCTTGTAATTTATTTATACTAAATAAAAACACTTTCCATTTCTGTTCTTCTTGATTTATACGGCTTAATACATGTTAATTCTAAATCTTGGCAAATAAATTGTTCAGCATTATTTTTTTACTCTAATTACTCTTATATTTTCTTCAAAGGTTCTTTGCTGTATTCTTGTATAAGAGTTCATCTTTGGGGGAAGAGCAGTGGCACAAGCAGTAAGGCATCTGCCTTGCCTGTTTAGCCTAAGATGGACTGTGGTAAGATCCCCCAGTGTCCTGGTCCCCTAAGCCAGGAGTGATTTCTGAGTGGTGCATAACCAGGAGTAACCCCTGAGTGTCACCAGGTGTGGCCAAAAAAATAAAGAGTTTATCTTTGGAGGGAAATTAAATTTTCCAAATTAATTTACTAATATTTGAGTATTATTTATTTTATGATTTTTGGTAACTGCTGTTGTAAAACCATTTGGATAATATATTATAAAAACTGTGAGTTATCAGGGGCCAGAGCAATTGTATAGTGGTAAGTCATTTACCTTGCATAAGGCCAACACAGGATGGAATGTGGTTCAAATTCTACATCTCATATAGACCCTTGAGCCTGCCAGTAGCAACTTCTGAGTGCAGAGCCAGGAGTAACCCCTGAGCGCAGGGTGTGACCCAAAAACAACAACAACAACAATAACAACAACAAAATAACCTATGAGTTATCAGACCAGAGACTTTTTGCCAGAGACTCAAATTGGTAGATCTATGATTCATAATCTGGAAATTTACATTTATATGGGGGATTTCATGTATTTATTTTGCATATTGTTTGAATATCAGGCTTAGATGGGCACTGGTTAAGATCAATAAGTTTTGTGCTTCTCATCAGAATATAGTGTGCTATTTAACATAAGTTGATAGATGATAAAACATGCAGACAATAAAAAACACATATATTCTTGAAAATGAAAATGTATTTTTTTGCAATACAAGACATTTTTTGCAATAATTCACAGAGACAAAAGAGAGGAGAGCTGGAAGGTTCAGCTCACGACATGAAGCTCACCACAAAGAGTAATGAGTGCTGTTAGAGAAATAACTACATTGAGAACTATCATAACAATGCGAATGAATGAGGGAAGTAGAAATCCTGTCTAGAGTACAGGTGGGGTAGGGAGGAGGTAGATTTGGGACATTGGTGATGGGAATGTAGCACTGGTGAAGGGGGGTGATTTTACATGATGAAACCCAACAACAATCATGTTTGTAATCAAGGTGCTTAAATATACTAATTTTTTTTTAAAAAATAAAATGATTCCTTTTTTGTTGTTGTTTTTTGGGGTCACATATAGTGATGCTCAGAGGTTAGTCTCTCTTGGCTTAGGGGACCATATGGGACAGTGGGGGATAGAACCAAGGTCCGTCCTGGGCTAGCGCAGGCAAGGCAGAAGCCTTACTGCTCAGTGCCACTGCTCAGCACCACTACTCAGGCCAGATTTCCCTTTTTTTTTTTTTTAAACTCCATGGTTTCAAAGTTGTTTATGATTGAGTTTCAGTTTTAAGATGTACACTACCCTTTACCCATGAACATTTTCACCAACACTATCCCAGTTTCTCTTCCATCCTCCCCCAGTCTGGCTCTGGAGAAAACATTTTACTCCCCTCCCCATCTCTGACTCTCTCTGACTCTCTCTCTCTCTCTCTCTCTCTCTCTCTCTCTCTCTCTCTCTCTCTCTCTCTGACTCTCTCTCTCTCTCTCTCTCTCTCTCTCTCTCTCTCTCTCTCTCTCTCTCTCTCTCTCTCTCTCTCTCTCTCTCTCTCTCTCTCTCTCTCCTCCCTCCCTCTCTTTTAGACACTTTGGCTTAAACCATTGTTATTAAAGACTTATCATGCATACCACTTTATCTCCTTTTAGCTCCCAGTTCTTGTCCAGAATAGAATAATCACTTCGAACTGTTATTGTCATAGGAGTTCTTTCTCTACCCTAACTGCATTACTCCACTATTTGTGGCAAGCTTCCTACAATGGACTGGTCCTCTTGGCCTTCATCTCTATTATCTCTGGCTATTATTACCATACTACTTTTTATATCTCACAAATGAGTAAGGTTACTTTATGTTTATCCTTCTCCCTGTGACTTATTTCACTCAGCATAATACCCTCGGTACCCATTCATATATAAATAAATTTTATGACTTGATTTGAAAATAATTCTTGATCACAGTATCTCTCCTGACAGGTAAATATTGAAAATAATTCTAAAGTACTAAAAATTAAAGTACTTACTATTTGAAATTACCAGTACTTAAAATATAGCTTTATCAATAAAAAATAATGCAAAAACCTCTGCATAGGATGCTTATGCTGATCATAACTGTGTATGATATTTTTATTAAGTAAAATGTACTATTGATTATATTGCAATATAATATCTATATAGAAAACAAATTATAATATAATTTTAAATGTAATAAATAACGATCATTTTAATTTTTATAGTTAATTAATTAAATTTTCAGTGAAAATTTGTGAATAAAAAGCAAGTAATAGTTTATGATATTAATTTATTGAGTTAAGTTTAGCTTAAAAGATATATATATATATATATATATATATATGCTTGTAACCTTTAAGATTTTATTCTAAATATGACATACTAACCACCAAAGTGTAATTAGACCCATAGTTTTCACTATTATCTTTACTATATAACCTCAAAACCTAATGGTTTGTTGACTTGGCATTGTCTGCTTCCTTACTTAGATATTTTATATACAACATACAAGTGAGATCACTCATAGTTGTCATTCTTCTTTCTTAGCTAATTGAGCACAAGAGCCCTCTAATTCCACCCATGTTGAATAAAAATTACATTATATATATATATATTTGGGTTTTGGGCAACATTTGAATGAACTGAGGGTGCTCTTGACTTTGCACAAATAAATTACTCGTGGTAGGCTAAGAAAACCACACGGGTGCCAGGGATGGAAGTAAGGTCCCTTCCTGGTTGTGATATTGCTTGATGTCAAGATTATTATCTGATAGCTAAAGTTAAACTATCACTATAGCAGAATATCTAATACTACATTATAAAGTTTTAAAGATTATTTTTATTATGCTTTGGATCACAATGGTGATGCTCAATGTTTACTCCTCACTCTGCTCAGGAATTACTCCTGGCTCATTCAGGGCACCATATGAGGTGCTGAGGATCAAAATGAATTGGCCATGTATAAGTAAAACACCATACCTGATTTACTATCTCTCTGGAGCCCCAAATCTTTAAAACTTAATGGAATTTTTTTTCTTCTTTATTTGAACATCTTGATTATATAAATGATTGTGATTAGGTTTAAGTCATGTAAAGAACACCCCCTTCACCAGTGCAGCATTCCCACCACCAATGTCCCCAATCTCCCTCCATCCCACCCCACCCCCACCTATACTCCAGACAGGCTTTCCAGTTCCCTCATTCATTCACTTGATTATGGTAGTTCTCTGTGTAGTTTCTCACTCTTTGTGGTGAGCTTCATGGAGTGAGCTGATGTTCCAGCCCTCCTCTCAACGTCTCTGAGGATTGTTACAAAAATGACCTTTATTTTTTTCTAAAACCCATAGATGAGTGAGACTATTCTGCATCTCTCTCTCTCCCTCTGACTTATTTCACTCAGTATGATAGATTCCATGTACAAATGGAATATATTTAAAACCAATAATTTGTACACTATAAGAGCAGGCTAAAAAATCAACAGTATTCCTATATACAAAAAATTTAATAGGTAAGAAAAAAAAGGAACAATCCCATTCACAATTTCCTCTCCAAAAAACCTAGGGGCTAGAGCAGTGACTCAAGTGGTATTGTGTCTGTCTGCCTAGGAAGGACCTCAGTTCAATCCCCAGGTGTCCAAGCCAGGAGCAATTTCTGAGTACATAGCCAGGAATAACCCCTGATCGTCACCAGGTATGGCAGAAAAACAAAAACAAACAAACCAACAAAAAATCAAGTACCTGGGCTTCAGCTTAACAAAAGAGGCAAAAGAATACATAAAAAATGTGTTGTTTCCGCTAAAACAAAAAAGACACAGGAAATGGAAACATATCTTGTTCATAGGTTGGACAAATTAATAGAAACCTATCCAAAAAACTGTAAAGATTCAATACAATATTATAAAAATATCTATGACATTTTGGGGGGAAGGGAACACTCAGTGGTGCTAAGGGCTTACTCCTCAACTTTTCTCTCCTGGCTCATCTGTCAGGACACCTGGCAGTGCTTGGCTGATGAATGGGATGCAAGGACCAAACCTGGTTGGTCACAAGCAAGGCTAGTGCCCTGCCAGCTGTATTAGTGCTCCATAGCCACCTTTGACTTTTTTTTTTTTAAAGAAATCGAGCTCCAATACGATCCAGCTATACCACTCCTAGGAATATACCCTAGGAACACAAAAATACAATACAAAAACCCCTTCCTTACACCTATATTCATTGCAGCACTATTTACCATAGCAAGACTCTGGAAACAACCAAGATGCCCTTCAACAGACGAATGGCTAAAGAAACTGTGGTACATACACACAATGGAATATTATGCAGCTGTCAGGAGAGATGAAGTCATGAAATTTTCCTATACATGGATGTACACAGAATCTATTAAACTGAGTGAAATAAGTCAGAGAGAGAGAAAAACACAGAATGGTCTCACTCATCTATGGGTTTTAAGAAAAATGAAAGACATTTTTCCAATAATAAATTTCAGACACAAAAGAGAAAAGAGCTAGAAGTTCCAGCTCACCTCAGGAAGCTCACCACAAAGAGTGATGAGTTTAGTTAGAGAAATAACTACATTTTGAACTGTCCTAATAATGAGAATGTATGAGGAAAATGGAGAGCCTGTTTAGAGTACAGGCGGGGGTCGGGTGGGGAGGAGGGAGACTTGGGATATTGGTGATGGGAATGTTGCACTGGTGATGGGTGGTGTTCTTTACATGACTGAAACCCAAACACAATCATTTATGTAATCAAGGTGTTTAAATAAAAAAAATAAAGATCTTGATCAAATGTTGCTGAAATTTATAGACAGTAACAAAATCTTGTGTATAGGCTAAACAATCCTAGAGGGAAAGGGTGAGAAGCTTTTCTATTACTCAATTATATTGTTACCATATGACTATAGCAATAAAAAAAAGTGTGGTACTGTAATAATGAGCAATGGAATAAAATAGAGTTGTGAGAGAGAAACTCAGGCACATGCTCATCTAATCTTTGACAAAGAATCTAAGAAAGAGTAGATAGAGCATCTTCAACAAATGCATCATGGGCTGATGTATCTATCTATGATCTTTCATGGTCATTTTATATCCTGTTAGAGAAAAGAGTGAGTCTATTGAGATAATAGAGAGTTAGAACACCTCTATCCACTGTTTTTAGACACTTGGTTTGATTCCAGGTTTTGGCTATTGTGAATGTTGCTTCAAGAAACATAGGAGCATAAATGTGTCTTATAAAAATTCTTTGGGCACTTGGGTTAATGCAAGGAAGTGAAATTGCTGGGTCATAGGAGAGCTCAATTATCAGGTTTTTTTGAGTGGTGTATATATTATTTTTAAGAATATTGAAGCAGTCAACATTTCCAAATAGCAGTGAATGAGGGTTCCTTTTTATCCACAACCCTACTAAATTTTTTTCTGTTTTTTTTTTCCTGTGTTCATCTCATTGATTTGAGGCATTACCTTGTTGTTTGATCTGCAATTACTTGATAAGTAACACAAAAAAATTTAAATATACCTATTAGAGATCTGTAAATCTTCTTTGAAGAATATTTTTTCTATTTACTGACAGCTGATTTTTCCTTAAAACTTTCAATTATTTTATTAATCTTAAATATTAAACCTTTATGGTGAATAGGCTACATAATGAAAATGATTCTTCTTTATACTTAAAAGAGTGCAAGTTAAGTTGCAACTTAAGTTTTCCAAAAGAAGGTAAACTAATAAAGATTAATCGTTAACTTGATAGAAAAACAAAAAACATATCATTTGGGTTGACATTCATTTGTGTGGAAATACATAGATTAGGTTAAAAAAAAACACTGTCATAAAACTAACAGCTATGGCAGATACTGTGGTCTTCAACTCATCAACCAACCCAGTCTTGTTCCATTTCAAACACAAGCACTCATAACTAGCATCTAGAAGCTGAGAGGCAGATGCCCTCAAGCTCTCACAGGACACTTTCCTTTCTACATAGAAATCAAAGCATTCTGTACATTTAAGCGCTACTAAAAACCCATAAGCAATGTATAAGCAGTTTCTAGCTCAAAGGGAATTTATAAAAGATCTCATGTCATTTGATTCAGAATGAATTTTGAGAAAAGTTCATGGTCTCTTTTTAGGAATTAAATAATTAAATAAATCTATTAAGTCTTCAACAGGATTTTGAATTGCTTTGTTTCTTTTCTTTACCAATTCCATTTGCCTAAATTCCTAAGAAATTTTTCTTGAGCATAAAAATTTTTCTTGAACACAAAAAAAATCTTTTATGTAAAGTATTTCAGAACTATATAAGTCGACTAAGATGAATTAGTTTGTTTTTAATTTGCTTTCTTTCAATTTGTTCTTCTTTTTAATTTGCTACTATCATAAACAACCACAAATTTTGTGGCTTAAAATTATATACATAGATTATTTTACAATTTTATAGACCAGTAGTGCAATAGATACTCAAATCATATAATTGTTCAGGACTGTAGTGGTCTAACCCAGGACTTGCAGTGTAGTATTTCTTTTTTAGCTCTCTCTAGGGGAAGATATGTTTCTTGTTTTTTCAGATTTTTGAAGCCACTTAAGTTCCTTGACTAATGATAATCTTTCTGTGTCTTCAAACTAGGCACCTAAGAGTTTTCTCTCCCATCACATCACTCTAACCTCTTTTTTCAGTTCCTTCTACTTTAAAGCAGAGGTTTAATTTTTCTTTTTTATTGGTGTCATCTGACGAACTTCTAAAATTTCTTAAGCCCTTCTAATATTCCTATAACATGGCAGAAGGTCATACCACAAATGAGAAAATTACATCAAAACAATTTATGAAGGTGGGGTTCAGGCTTCAGTATTTTTAACTCTATTCAGATTACTTCAATGTGTTATCAATGTTGAGAACGTCTTTTTTAAACAATCTGGAACTGGATGTTCCAAGACAGTCTCTTCATGTTAAGTAAGCTTTTTGGCAACTAGAGTTCTACTTTTAACTTATCTTCTCACTTTTACAGTATATTATGGTTTCAGTTTCTTAGAATTGGAGACCCCAGAAAATGTAGATTGAGATAAAGGATAATTGGTCAAAAATTGACGGATTTCTCACATCAGACATTATCATACTCAGTTCAAAGTATTATTAATTCTGCTGTCTCTGGGAATTGGAGGTTCAAGAAAGTCACATCATGATAAATGGCATCTCCTTCTAACTTGTTTGGCCATCTTACTTCTGTTAATTATTTGTGTCCTTGGCTAATTAAGTCCAGAATTGAATCTGATCTGTTTGTATCTGGCTAGGGTGGGACAATCTCTTCTTTCAAACCTACAAGTAATCTATAAACAAAAATCCCAGTGGGACATCGATGACATTGTAATACACTGTTTTGTTTTTTTTTTTTTTTTCAAACTTGGAAATTAAGAATGAAAAGTATGAGTAAATCTTCTTCCCTAATGAATCCTTACTCAATTCCAGTATTTAGAAAAGGCTGTATCAGCTGCTAAAGAATATTTCAATAAGAGTACAAAGTGTGCTAGCACAGTGGTCAGGGAGCATATTTTGCACGCACTTAACCTTGTTTCAATTCCCCACGCTTCCCCCGGGGGCCACTGAACTCCACTGGTTGACTACATATCTTAGGAAGAAGTCTACAAACCCTCAAACACTATTTTAGATATTCAAATAAAAAACAGAAGAGGTTGTATCTTTTAAGATTGCTATTTATTTAATTGTGCCCAATACACTGAAGTTAAAAATGAATTTGTTAGTATTAATAATGTGTTTAATTTTGGGGGGGTGGGCATATACCATGACGCTCAGGGGTTACTACTGGCTCTGCACTTAGGGATCAGTCCCGCTGGTGGTGGTGGGGCCATATGGGATGCCAAGGATTGAACACACATGCCTTCCATGTACAGTGTGAGTGCCTTCTCCATTATACTCTCTTTGGCTCCAAACATTTATGTTATTATTGAAGTTTTATTACTTGTCATTTATCAAGACTTAATACACACACGCACACCACACACACACACACACACACACACACACACACAAAACCCACACTTTTTCAAGAGGTTCAATTTTACTCAAAACTTTCCCCTTGTGTTAACCAAGGTAAAAAGCTAAATAAAAGGTTTTCTAAGCCCTAAAACCCGTTTATCCCTTTTCCCTAAAGGGTGAGAAAACAAAATCTTTAGAATCCAAGTAATCATTCACCTTTACTTACTTTATAAGACAAAGTGCCAAAATGAAACCTTTTGTCAAATCCAGACCCACCCAGAGACAGGAAGTCATAAAGCCCCTGTATAATTTTGAGACATCAGTCTTGATGCCTTTGCAGATAGTGCTGGCTTCTCTCACTTGAGGATTTTTTTTTTATGAACCACAGCTCTACCCATAATTGTTTCTCCATCGAAGCAAGAGCGCACCTAGCTGTGAGAATTTTCCGGCTAAAAGTTTAAGAACTATCTTGAATCACAGTAACCCTCAGCCAAGCCACTATCAGAAAGAATCAAAAGGAGATTGAATTGGGCATGGTGCTTAACCACATAGGGACTTTGGAAAGAAAACAAAATAAACTGAAAGAGGAACAAATTTAGAGTCATGTTACAAGTGAAACTTTCATTTATTTCAAGGGAAGCCTGGAAAAGTCTCCTGGGAAACTAGGAATGTATGGATCCATGAATTACATGCTTCTGTGAAAGCAGAGTTTAGAAGTCAGAAGATAGATTCTTAAATATGCATATGATCTTTTATATGTAACCAAAAAAGGAGATACTAGAATTGTTTGTCATATTTGAACTGTTGCTGAGAAACTAAGAAAGGTATTTCAAAAGTAGGATGCCAGAAAATGCTAAAAATCCTTTGGGGCTACTTGCCAAAACTGTAAACTCCATTTGTTACAGAGCCTGTG
The DNA here is from genome assembly GCF_024139225.1 of Suncus etruscus. Taxonomy (NCBI): domain Eukaryota; kingdom Metazoa; phylum Chordata; class Mammalia; order Eulipotyphla; family Soricidae; genus Suncus; species Suncus etruscus. The sequence continues at coordinate 68,683,983 of NC_064863.1, read as the reverse complement.
TACTACAGTTTCTTCTAAATTTATCTTCTCCATTTGTTTTTGTCACAGAATTATAAACAATGTGAGGTTAGACACATAAAATCACTATATGTGTTGCTTCTTTTAGCTCTGTCAGTAGCAGCTTTGTTTAATATCAACTGCACTATTAAAATCTAAGAAGATTCATATTCCTTAGCTCCTAAAGTGCTGGGATTTAGAATGAGGTTTTCTTCTTTTGTACGTGTTCTAATTTGTCCCTCTTTTCATGTCTAGAATACAAGAACTAGAAGACATCAGCTAACACTGTGAGCATGAGTGATGAAAAAAGTCTCCATCATAGGAAGCTTGCTACAAAGGGGAGGGGGCATGAAGTTAGGACAGTGAAGTGATCACTATGACAGTGATATTTGTAAATGATTAGAGTAGACAAGAACTTAATGCTGAAAGGAAGTGAAGTGATGTGCATGATACTCTTTCAATATCAGTATTGCAAATCTAAAAAGGAGAGAGAAAGAGGGAGAAAAAGAGAAGGAAAAATGACATAGAGGCAGGTAGCTTGTTGGCGGTGGAAAATTAAACATTGGTTATAGGAATTGTACACTGGATGCTGAAACATTCTATGACTGAAACTGAATCATGTAAAATAAAGTCAACGTAATGTTGTGAAATTAAATGTGAGGAGAAAGTAACCAAACCCAGGCCTTGTTGAGTCTGAGTAGTCAGGTTGTAAAAGAATATTCCAGGAGTGAAACAGTTTAAGCAAGAACAAAACAAGTTTATAGAAAAGATATAGTACATTGTTTCTACTTATAGAGTCAATGCCTCAGATGGGTCTCAGATTTCCAGACCTTTGAAATGTGGACATAAGCTAGGCAACTTTTTAGGAGGCAATTGCTAGACCCCTTAATGAAATATGAAATATTTTGTGGAAAATAAAATATGAAGCAGATATGGTAAATAAAACCATGTTTCATGCTGAAAGAAGTGTCTGAGCCAGGATTTTTCTTGAAGACAAAAAAGCTCCATGCTGCCTATATATAATCCCAGGGAATTTCAGTATACATGACAACTTCCTGAGGTATCTGATTTCTGCCATCCACAGCTTGCGCCCAGCTCCATACCCATCAGCCATGCATGTTTCTGACACCCCTCCTGGGCAATTGGAAGTATGTGCCCAAAGAAGAACCTAATTCTTTTTTTATTAATATCTTTATTTATACAATTTACAATTTGATTACAAACATTATTGTAGTTGGGTTTCAGTCATATAAAGAACACCCCACTTTACCAGTGCAACATTCCCATCACCAGTGCCCCAAATCTCCCACCTCCTTACCCTCCCATCTGTATTTGAGACAGGCTTTCTACTTCCCTCATTCATTCACATTGTTATTTCTGTAACTGCACTCACCACTCTTTGTGGTGAACTTTCTATCATGAGCTGGACCTTCCAGCCCTCATCTCTACTGTCTCTGTGAATTATTACAAAAATGTCTTTTATTTTTCTTAAAATCCATAGATGAGTGAGACTATTCTGTGTCTTTCTCTCTCCCTTGAACTTTTTTCACTCAGCATAATAGATTCCATGTGCATCCACATATAGAAAAATTTTGTGACTTCATCTCTCCTGATGGCTGCAAAATATTTCATTGTGTATATATACTACAGTTTCTTTAGCTATTCCTCTGTTGAAGAGCATCTTGTTTTTTTTTCCAAAGTCTGGCTATTGTTAATAGAGATGCAATGAATATTGCTGTGAGGAAGGGATTTTTGAATTGTATTTTTTGTGTTTCTAGAGTATATCCAGGTATAGCTGGATCATATGGGAGCTCAATTTCCAGTTTTTTTGAGGAATCTCCATATTGTTTTCCAGAAAATCTGGTTTAGACAGCATTCCTACCAGCAGTGCCCAAAGAATACCAATTAAAAGAGACCCGAAGAAAAGCACCTCAAGACACATCCTAGTCACAATGATGAATCCCACAGATAGAGATAAAATACTGAAAGTAGCAAGATCAAAAAGGTAAATTACATTCAAAGGAACATCCTTAAGATTTACAGCAGACATGTCAGAAGAAACTCTCAAGGCCAAAAGACAGTGGTGGGATATTGTGACAAGACTGAATGAAATAGATGTTTCACCTAGAATACTGCATCCAGCCTGACTCATGTTCAGATTTGAAGTATATAGCTTCATGGATAAGCAACAACTCAGAAACTTTACAGATGCAAAATCAATCTTAAAAGAAAAGCTGAAGAGCCTGGAGAGATAGCACAGCGGTGTTTGCCTTGCAATCAGCCGATCCAGGACCTAAGGTGGTTGGTTCGAATCCCGGTGTCCCATATGGTCCCCGTGCCTGCCAGGAGCTATTTCTGAATAGATAGCCAGGAGTAAACCCTGAGCACCGCCTGGTGTGGCCCAAAAACCAAAAAAAAAAAAAACAAACAAACAAAAACAAACAAACAAAAACAAAAACAAAAACAAAAAAAAACCAAAAACCAAAACAAAAACTGAAAGGTCTATTTTAAGACAAGACAGACTAACAGACACACCAAACTTATAAAGATGACATTAAATTCCAGGACAGTCATCTCCCTCAACATCCGTGGACTAAATGCACCAGTTAAGAGTCACAGAGAGGCAAAATGGATCAAAAAGATGAATCCAACCTTCTGCTGCCTATAAGAAACACACCTAAATACTCAGAACAAACAGACTCAAAATCAAAGGCTGGAGAAAAATCATCCAAGCAAACAACAACATTAAAAAAGCTGAGTGGCCATATTAATATCAGATGGCACAATCTTTAGACTCAGAAAAGTCATAAGAGACGAAGATGGGCATTTCGGACTTTCAAGGGATATATGCAACAGGAAGAGATCACGCTACTAAACATATATGCAACCAATCAAAGACTAGGAAAATATCTAATACAATTATTGACAAATTTGAAAGAAGATATCGTCAATTACACAATAAATGTGGGAGACCTCAACACTGCCCTATCATCACTTGATAGGTCAACCAGACTGAAAACCAACAAAAATATACTACCATGAATAGAGAAATGGAAGAAAGAGGACTAGTAGATATATATAGGGCACTCCATCCCCAGAAACCTGGAAACAAATTCTTCTCCAAGGTACATGGGTCATTCTCTAGTATAGACCACATGCTGGCACATAAAACATACCTCCATAAAATCAAGAGGATAGAAATTTTGCAGGCTACTTTCGCTGACCACAAGGCTCTGAAATTAAATGTAAACTACAAAGGGACACACAAGAAAAATTTTAACAACTTGAAATTAAACAGCCTACTACTAAACAACCAGTGAGTCTGAGATGAAATCAAAGAGAAAATCAAAACTTTCTTAGAACCTAATACTTGTTTGTGTTAATTCCTGCTCAAGGCTTGTATCCCCATAAAAACCTCCTGGGGTGTAGCTCCTTCAACTTAAACTCCAGGGAAGGGATTGGACTGGCTGGCTGATCTCACATAGTTTAAGAGTTATGGGAAACTTTGATCAATGATCTTTTACTCTCCTTCCTCAGGACCCAGAGGAGAGATGATTTCTATTGCCACAATCCACTAACTCTGTGACCTTCATATAATTAAATGACACTAATAAAGGTAAAAATATGTTTAAGCACTTATGTTGTAGGTAATTTATTACCACTCAACAAAAAACAAGTTCAAATTCTCTAAGTTTTACTTCATTTTACAAAAGAAAAATAACTAATTTCTTAAAGGGTTTTTACCACAAGTCTTATGACTCTGTGGTTAATATTTTTTTCTCCTGTGACCATTCTTTATAAAGGAAAGGTTTGGAAGAGAATTTGAGAACCAAAAGCCAATAGTTCTTAGTAGATGACAGTAAGTTCTTGTGTAGATGAAAGGTCATGAAAATGATAAGGATTCCTTATTTATGGCTATGTTAAACTTTTTATATTTCTGAGTGTCTTAATGCAGAGCATAAAATCCTTTGCCCACTCATTTTGAGTACAATCAAAAAATATTTCTCAAAAAAGATTCTCAGATCAAGGGTATGATGAAGAGAATCGTGAAGTTAGTGATGTATTTGTATTTGGGCAGCATTCAAATTGTATGTAATTCTAGCTCTAATATCATATTACTTGCACTCTGCAATAAACATGAAATGGAGAAAAACTTGTTTTTATTTGGCACCTTTATGGACTACAATACATTTCATGAGAGTATAAACTCATAAGAGAACATTGGAAATGTTTTATTTTTAATTAATGTCATCTCTTTACTATCCTTATTGATTCTGGATAATTTAATATATAAAATTACTTTTAATATTTTACACATTTTTATTGCATTTCATGATATATATTTCTCATAATGACTTAAAAGTTTATTATACATCTTAGATAAATAGTTTTTAAGTATTAATAATATCAATTATAATTATGTTATAAACTATATATTGATATATAACAAGCATATGCTACTTTTTTACTCTTTTAATGGAATTTGTTCAATAAAAATTGCTTTATTGTAGTAAAATTTACCTTTTTGTAAAATAATGTAATGGTTTTCATTGAGTTATATTGAAAATATTTATTATTCCAAATTTGTAAATTTACTCTCTCTTTCTTTGAAAAAATTTACTATTTTAACTTTGATTTTTGATTCACACAGCATAAATTACTAAAATTTTCTATAATTATTGAATAGTCAAATATCTTATTTATTTATTTTTCAATACACTATTGCTATATTTTCTTAATTGTTTGGTTTAGCAATACATCTTGATATTTTAGCATAAAAATTTCCAGCTACTCCACAAGAATGCTTGAATATTATTGAGGTTTTATATTTACTTATAAATTTTATAACTATATTGCCAATTTCTACTTAATTAAATTAAATCTACAGGTAATTTGTAATGTAATTGGCATTTTACAATTCTGTATATAAAAATGCTTAGTCTTTCCATATTTATTCAACTTAACTCTTAATTATTTATAGAAATCATTTATAAAAATTATATAATGGAATCACTTTAATATGGCCTAAAAACTTTGATTTACAAATAGAATTATTGGGCCAGAGCTATAGCACAGTGGATAGGGTGTTTGCGTTGCACATGACTGGAATAGGACCGACCCAGTTTCGATACCCGATGTCCCAGATGGTCCTGTGAGCCTGACACTCGAAATAATTTCTGAGTACCAATCCAGGACTAAACCCTGAGTGCTGCTAGTGTAGCCCAAAAGCCAAACAAAAAAATTAGAGTTCTAATTATTTAATAGACACCTCAGCGTCATTTAGTTGGATTGTTGAATTTATGCATACCATTTCTTTTCATTTCTTCTTTTTTAAATGAATGTTTAAATGAATAATGAATTTACTTTTGCTGTATTTTAATTTTTCTTAACTTTATTTAAACACTGTGCTTTTAAATTTTTTTCATAATACTGTTGTATTTGTGCAATCATACTTCAATTAATAATTATATCACAAGAGTGACCTTTCCACCATTGTCTCCAGTTTTCCCACACACACACACACCCAAACATGGCTTTTTAGCAGACACAAAATAATTTATTTTATATCTTTGTTGTGATAAAATGACTAATGGAACTGTCAAAAATATTTTAATAAAAGAAAATTTGTGAAAACTTTTATAACTCAAAATGGGGTCAAAAAGTTATTGTCTGAAGGTTTACAAAGCTGTTTGTTGCTAGTTGAGCCTTCTGTGTTACTGTGGTTTGTTGCTTTTGAGATTAGTTGCTGGCTTCTCTATTTTCTCATTTAATTTGATGTGCTCCTACTGAACTGTCAGCCATTGTGAAGTTTGGATGTGTTGTTCCAGGACACCAAAATTTGCAGAACTGGGCCCCATTAGTTTTATCTTGGCTTGCATCTATTCAGAGAATAGTACTGGTGAAGCTGTGAAGCTGGGTCATTGAAGCTGGATCATTGATTACTGTGGGATATAGAAGTGACTGCTGAGGCTTCCAGCAGTAAAGAAGAAAAGACCCTAGAGATCTCAGCCTGAAACCACTTTGTACCTAGAATTTTATAGCAGTGATTTTGTGCCTTTTGCATAGTTTGCACAGCAGTGGCTGTGAGGTGTAAGTGACCCTGCCAGGACTTACTGTGGTAGAGGAGGAACTTGACCCACCCTGCCTCTTGAGGATACACAAGTTTTTAGTCTAAAGACAGGAGTACCCTGAGTTTTATATCTCACTTGGCTTATATCTCTTCTGAGATCAGCGATGAAGCTGTGAAGCTAAGCCACTGTTTACACGGCCACAGTGGTGAGATATTTGTCTACCATTTTTTATTGTTGTTGCTTCAGATTTTTGTTTCTACTTTTTTTTTTTTTGCCTTTTTAAGGGATAAAATATATTTGAGGGCTGGAGCAGTGGCACAAGGGGTAAGGCATCTTCCTTGCCTGCACTAGCTTCTGACAGACCTCAGTTTGATCCCCCAGTGTCCCATATGGTCCCTCAAGCCAGGAGTAATTTCTGATAGCATAGCCAGGAGTAACCCCTGAGCATCATTGTGTGTGGCCCCAAAAGCAGTATATATATACATATATACACATATATACACATACATGTACATATATACATATAAACATATATGTATTTTTAAATATGGAATGCTTTAAAGGCAGTGGAAGATATGTATGTATGTATGTATGTGTGTATGTATAAATATATTTATGTGTAGCCAGACTGTGGGAACTCTCTGAGCACTGGGACCAGGCCAGGTGCATCTATGCCCCACCACCTACCCCACACCGTGGGACAAGGCCAAGTATGTCTGTGCTCTATCCCGGACCAAAGGAACTCTCCGGGACCAGGCCAGGTGTGTCCATGCCCCACCCTTTTCCCCAGACTGCTGGAACCCTCTGAGTATTGGGATTAGGCCAGGTGCTTCTACACCATATCCCCTACCCCAGACTGCTGGAACTCTTGGAGCACCGGGAACAGGCCAGGTGCATCTGGGCCACACACCCTACCCAAGAACAAGGGAACTTTGAGCACCGGAACCAGGTCAGGTGCATCTGTGTCCTACACCCTAACCCAGAGGAAGGGAACACTTCTCCAAGCACAAAGACAAATCACAGGCTAGTACAGTAGAACACCTTATTAAACAACTCAAATATTCAACATTCAAAGCCACTAACTGCAAAGAAATATGAGTAAACTAAGGAAGACACTAGCAGTGGGGGAATTAGAGAGAAAGCCTAACAAATCTCCAAGCCCACGAGAATGTAGGAGCCCAATAGATGAGGTCCTAAAAGCAGCAATGAATGTCCTAGCAATAGAAATTAAGGAATCCCCCATACCAGAGCTTTTCTCCCTAGCCTGGGGAGTGCTGGGAGGCTTGGCAGGCCCCCAGCCGTCCTTGTCTTTTTCCCCTGACTCCAGGCCTTCCCTGGGTGCCAGCTCAGATGGCCAGAAGTGGGTTCAGGTGGACTCTTAGTGGTCCTCAGGTTCCCCCTCCCTCCGTACTCCAGGGGGGAGGTGCATGAGGAGGAGGGCGGGCAGACATCTGGCTTCCAATTTTGTCCTTGATTCTGGAGACCAGCTCTTGCCAGGTATAGGGTTTTTCTCTCCTGGACTTCAGTCTTTCCCTGGGCACCGGTTTAGGTGGACTCTATAGGGGTCAACAGGCTTTCCCCCTATATCTCCCTACACTAATGGGAATGCGCTCTGGGAGGAGGGCAGGCTGTTCTAGCACTGGTTTATATTGGGACAGTCAGTGGAAATTTTTTCACTTTGTTTTCATATTGATAGTATTGTGTGCATATATTCTATATATCCATAATATCCATTTTGTATTGGGACCTTGAAGCTCATTTCTAATATTTTACTGCCTCAGTACCAACCCTTACTTCCTCCCATCCTTCCATGTAGGTGAGCTAATGACATGAAGCTCACCACATAGAATGATAAGTGCAGTTAGAGAAATATCTACACTGAAAACTATCATAACAATGTGAATGAATGAGGGAAAAAGAAAGCCTGTCTCGAGTACAGGTGTGGGTGAGGTGGGGAGTAGGTAGATCTGGGAAATTGGTGGTGGGAATCCTGCACTGGTGAAGGGGGATGTTCTTTACATGACTGTAATCATACAACTGCAATTATATTTGTAATCATGGTGTTTAAATAAAGATAATTAAAAAAAGACATTAAAAATAATTATAGGCCCCAAGCAATAGATAGCACAGCAGTAGGGCATTTGCCTTGCATGCGGCCAAACCAGGACCAATTTGGATTCAATCCCATATGGTCCCCTAAGCCAGCCAGGAGTGATTCTGATCACAGTCTGGAGTAATCTCTGAACGCAGCCAGGTGTGGCCTAACGCCCTCCCCCAAATAATTATAAATTATTTGCTTTTAGGCTGATTAAAAATAATAAAATTATTCTTATTTAAAAAAAAAAGAAATTAAGGAATCACTAGCCTGTGAAATCAAGAAATCTACAGATGAACATTTCAACCAACTTAAAGAAGAACTTTTACAGAAGATGATAAAATCCATGAAAATGGAATTAAGGGAAATAAAATTCATGGTAGCAAGACATAATAGCAAAATTACATAGTTGGAAGAGTGCATAAAGGATCTAGAAGAAAAACTACAAACCAACAATGACAAGGAAGTCAATAAAGAAACAAGAGACAAAACATTGGAAGAAAATGTCAGGTATCTAATGAACAATTACAAAACAAATAACCTACAAACTGTAGGAATACCAGAATGGGAGGAAAAAGGGAAAGGGGGAAGAACAAGTAATGTAGGAAATAATACAGAAAATTTTAACACCCTCTGGAAAAATACGTCAAACCAGAAGGCAAGAAGAGTCCCTAATAAAATACATCATAAAAGACCAACACCAAGACATATAGTAATACAAATGGAAAAATTAAAGAGAAAGATGAATTCATTAAAGCAATAAGAGAATAAAAACTGTCAAGTACAAAGGAAGGAACATAAGAATCAAACCAGATCTTTTATTTGAAACAATTCAAGCAAGAAGACAGTGAAATGACATATTTAAATGACTGAATGAAAGAAACCTCCAACCTAGAGTCCACTACCTGGCAAAATTCTCATTCACATGGGAAGGAGGACTAAAAACATTCTTAGACAAAAAAGAACTTGCACTATTTGCGCTAGCCAAACCAACTCTAAATGTACTATACAAAGATAAATTACACAATCCAAACACTGAATTGTAACAGCAACAACTACTCTAGACAATACAATAACACAACACTCTGTCAATAAGCTCCTTAAATGTCAATGGACTAAATTCCCCCAATAAAAGATGCAGAGTAGAGGGTTGGATCAGAAAATAAAAACCAGATATTTTTTTGCCTTCAAGAAACACACCTAAAGAACAGGATAGACACAGACATAGAACAAAAGAATGGAATTCAATTATTCAGCCAATTGAAAAGTGAAAAAAGCTGGGACAGTCATTTTATATCAGACAAAATTGCATTCAACCTCAAGAAAGTACTCAGAGACAAAGAGGGTCACTATTTACTGATCAGGGGAACATTAGACCAAGAAGTACTAATTCTGATCAACATTTATGCACCAAATATAGAACCAGCAAAATATGTAAGGCATTTGCTTACAAACCTAGAGAAACATATGGAGAAAATGTGATAGTAGTAGACACCACTAGACAGAACCACCAGACAGAAAACTAGCAAAGACATAAGAACCCTAAATGAGAAACTAGAAGAATGGACTTGTACAGGGCCCTCCAATCCCAGAAAAAAGAATATATAGTCTTTTCAAGTGCACATGGAACCTTCTCTAGAATAGATCATGAATTAGGATATAAATCTAACTTGCACAGAGTCATAAATATAAGGATTATAAGAATCAATTTATCAGATCCCTATGCAACAGATATCAAGATTGATTGTAAAAAAAAGAGGTCTGGAGAAAATCCAACATCTAGAGACTAACAACATGCTGCTCAATAACAGCTGGATCAAGGAGGAAATCAAGAAAGAAATAAAAAAATCCTTGAGATAAGTGATAATGAAAAAACAAATTGTCAAATTTTGTGGGACACAGCAAAAGCAGTAATTAGGGGAAAATTTATACAGGCCTTTGTTAGGAAAGAGGAGAACAACAAAATTAATAGACTAAAAAGACACCTTAAGAATCTGGAAAAACAGCAGTAGAGAAACCCAAACACATACATAGGACAAGAAATAATAAAACCCAGAGCATAAATAAACATCATAGAATCAAAGAAAACAACACAAAATATCAATGAGACAAGGAGATGGTTTTTTGAAAAAAAAATAAACAAGATAGACAAACTGCTGGCAAGACTCACCAAAACAATAAAAAAGGAAAACATCCAAATAAATTGGATCACAAATGAAAGGGGAGAAATTACAAGGGAACATCAAGAATTCCAAGACATTGTAAGGACTTATTATGATCAACTGTACTCAATTAAGTTAGAGAACCCAGAAGAAATCGACAGGTTCCTGAAAATATATTATCTTCCAAGACTTAACAAGGAGAATGTACCTAAACAGGCCAATCACAGCCAAGGAAATTAAAACAGAAATTAAGGAACTTCCCAAGAACAAAATTCCAGGACCAGATGAGTTTACAGGTGAATTCTACCAAGCATTCAGAGAAGAATTAATACCATTGATCCACAGGTTCATCCAAAATGTCATAAAGACAGGAATCTTCCCAAACTCCTTTTATGAGGATAATATCACACTTATTGCCGAAGCTGACAAAGATACTGCCAAGATAGAAAACTGCAGACCAATTTCACTAATGAACATGGACGTAAAAATCCTCAACAAAATCTTAACAAACCGAATCTAACAATACATCAAAAGGATTATACACTATGACCAAGTGGGTTTCATCACAGGAATGCAAGGATGGTTCAACATATGCAAATCAATTAACCTCATACACCACATCAATAAAAAGAAAAACAAAAATCACATGATCATATAAATTGATGCAGAGAAGGCATTTGACAAAAATCCAATACCCATTTATGATGAAAACTTTACTCAGCAAAATAGAGTTGGAAGAAACCTTCCCCAAGATTGTTACAGCTATCTATAAAAAGCCCACAGCTAGCATTATCCTTAATGGTGAAAAATTGAAAGCATACCCACTAATGTCAGAAACTGGACAAGGCTATCCACTGTCTCTACTCTTATTCAATATAGTTTTAGAAGTTCTAACTATAGCAATTAGACAAGAAAAGAGAATCAAAGGAATCCAAACAGGGAAAGAGGAACTCAAACTATATCTTTTTGCAGATGATATGATGATATATATAGAAAACCCTAAAGAGTCCACAATAAAACTTCTAGAAACAGTAAGCCATTACAGCAAAGTGGCTGGCTACAAAGTCAATAAACAAAAAACAGTAGCATTCCTCTATACAAATAATGAATCAGAGGAGAAAGACATTAAGGAGTCCATCCCATTTAAAATAGTGTCTAAAAATATCAAGTACCTAGAAATTAACCTGCCAAGAGAAGTGAAAGCAATACCATGAAAACATCAAAACACTTCAAAAAGAAATTGAAGAGGACCTAAGGAAATGGAAGAACATCCCCTGCTCAAGGGTAGGAAGAATGAACATAAATAAAATGACTATCTTACCTAAATTCCTATATATATACAATCCCTATCCAAATTCAGACATAATTTTAAGGACTTGGAACAACCAATTATAAAGATTGTATAAAACCACAAAAGACTTGGTTAAGCCAAATCCATACTGAAAAGCAAGAAGCTGTGTGGAATCTTTTTACCTAACCTTAATCTCTACTATAAAGTCATTGTGATCAAAACAGCATGGTACTGGAACAAAGAGTCTCAGACCAATGGGTCAGAGTAGAATATCCAGTGATATACCCCCAAATATATGGTCAACTAATATTTGACAAAGAAGCCAAGAATCTGAAATGGAACAAAGACAGTATCTTCAACAAATGGTGTTGGAACAACTGGATAACCTCCTGTAAGAAATTAAAGATTGATACATAATCTCACACCTTATACAAAAGTCAACTCAAATGAATTAAAGACCTTGAAACCAGACTTTGAATCTATAAAGTTCATTGAGGAAAAAATAGGCAGAATACTTCAAGACATATATCAAAAAAGTCTTTGATGGTAGAATGCCAATGGAAAGAACATTAGCATCAAACCTAAATACCTGGGACTACATCAAACTAAAAAGAGTCTTTGGATATGGCAAAAGAAACCCTGGTTAAAACTAGAAGACAGCTAACAGAATGGGAAAAATTTTTGCACTCAATACAACAGACAATGGGTTATTATATAGGATATACAAAGCACTCAGAAAGGAAAGACCCCTCAAAACCTAATAAAGCCATGTAAAACTGGGGGGGAAGAAATGAATAGATACTTTTCCTAGAAAAACTGAAAGATGGCCAATAGACACATGAAAACATGCTCACTATCACTTTTCATTAGATAAATTCAAATCAAGACAACAATGAGGTACCACCTTACACCAGTAAGGATGGCACACATCAAAAATAATGGAACCAATCTCTGTTGGCAGGGATGTGGTAAGAAAGAAACTCTCACCCACTGCTGGTGGGAATGCTCTCTGGTCCAACCTCTATGGAAAACAGTATAGAGAGTGCTCAATAAATTCAGAATTGAGCTGCCATATAGCCCAGCAATAGCCCTCCTGGGTATCTACCTCCAAGACAGAAGGACATTCACCCCAAAGTATGTATACACTTCACTATTTATCTCAGCACTAAACACAATAGCCAAGATTTGGAACCAACCTCGATGCCCAACAAGAGATGAATGCTGAAGATGTGGTACTTATACACAATGGAATACTACATAACAGTTAGAAATAATACAATAAAGGATTTTACAGCAACGTGGATGGATCTAGAAAATATTATTTTAAATGAAGTAAACCAGAACAATAATAATAAATACAGAATAATAGCACTTATCTGAGGTATTTAGAACATATACTTTGTATACTTATAATACCCCATGAACAAATACAATGGTCTAATACGGCAGAAACCCCAAGCACCATAGGTGTCAGCATATAGTGAGAAGTGTTCAGATTAAGCAAAAGAGGGGCAACACAAGCCTTGACTAGCCATTATACCATAAAGAATCCATGAATAACGGAAATAGCAGTTTAGAGTTTACAGGTATGCAATCACCCTCTAATTACAAAGGCCTATCAAAAATATCATAAGGCATTTATCCACAGAACCAGGTGCAGAATATGATTGGAAGCCAGGAAATCCCTGCTGCAGTGATTACTAGCAACATGTTTTAATGCCTTAATTTTTTTTCAGGTAATAAAATAACCCTTCAGCTTCTTTGTACACAGTAGTTCCTGGAAACATAAGGTAGACACCCTATTTCAGTGCTCAATCATACTAGATACCATATAAAGTGCTCATTATGCCAATATCTTGATAAAAATATCCAATTCACTCATATCTTTTTGTTTATGTTTTCTACTAAGATCTAAACAATATGATTTTTAAATCATCATGTTTTAGACCACTAAAACAGCAACACCAAACCACAGACTTATATTACAGGTCCCACTCACTCAAATACGTTTCTGCAATTACTATCATTTTTTATTCTTTTTCCTTTTCTTTTTTCTCTTTTTTCTTCTTCCTAGTTCTTTTTTCCTCCTCTCCTTTTCTTCTTTTTCTCCTTTTCCTCCTTCTCCTCCTCCTACTCTTTCTCCTCCTCCTCCTCCTTCTCCTCCTCCTCCTCCTCCTCCTCCTCCTCCTCCTCCTCCTCCTCCTTCTTCTTCTTCTTCTTCTTCTTCTCCTTCTTCTCCTTCTCCTTCTCCTTCTTCTCCTCCTTCTTCTCCTTCTCCTTCTCCTTCTCCTTCTTCTCCTTCTCCTCCTCCTCCTTCTCCTTCTCCTTCTCCCTTCTCTTCTTCTTCTTCTTCTTCTTCTTCTTCTTCTACTTCTTCTTCTTCTTCTTCTTCTTCTTCTTCTTCTTATTCTTCTCTTCTTCTTCTCTCTTCTTCTTCTTCTTCTTCTTATCTCTCCTTCTCCTCCTTCTCCTTCTCCTTCTCCTTCTCCTTCTCCTTCTCCTTCTCCTTCTCCTTCTCCTTCCTTTTCTCCTTTCTCCTTCTCCTCTTCTCTTCTTCTTCTTCTTCTTCTTTCTTCTTCTTCTTCTTCTTCTTCTTCTTCTTCTTCTTCTTCTTCTTCTTCTTCTTCTTCTTCTTCTTCTTCTTCTTCTTCTTCTTCTTCTTCTTCTTCTGAAATTCAATCTATGTTAAGTAACCCCACACTGTCAATTTCTATTTAGGAAAGAAACCTCAATACATAAGATGAGGTGGATGATACTAGAGTAGCCACCTCTTATAGACCCTCACTACCACATTGCTTAGTACTCTAAGTGCAAAAACAATGATTATCCTAAAATGCTTCAGCCACTATCTAACCCTGAAACCTTCACTTAGCAAAGTCAACCCAGTCACTGATAAAACACCTAGATATTGAAAAGCCTTCCAACTCCAACGCACAGGCCTTATTTTTCTTTTTATTTTTTTAACTTATTTTTACTGTATTTTACTTGTCTTTCTTTTCTCTTATCTCCTCTTTTTTTCCTTTCTTTCTCTCCTAATCTATATCTTAGCGAATTATTTATCTTCTCTTAATGCAATTATTTCTAACTCTTTTTTTAGGGGGGGGCCACATCCGTTTGATGCTCAGGGGTTAACTCTGGCTAAGTGCTCGAAAAATCGCCCCTGGCTTGGGGGGACTAGTATGGGACGCCAGGGGATACGAGCCGCAGTCCTTCCTTGGCTAGCGTTTGCAAGGCAGACACCTTATCTCTAGTGCCACCAATTATTTCTTAAGAGCTCAGACCCAATCCATAAGGGTCAGTCCTCTAACAACTTAAGAATAGATCTCCAATGTCTGTTATATATATGTATATATACATATATATACACACATATAATTTTTATTAACTTCACCTGTTTTAGTTATGCTTGGTACAAAACCTAGAGAAAAAGTCTTTTTTTTTTTTTGGTCCCTCCTCCCCAACCCCCCACCAGCCCTGTACTTTAGACAGGCTTTCTACTTCCCCATTCAGTCACATTTTGTTATGATGGTTTCTCTGGTGTAATTATTTTCTGTGACTGCACCCATCACACTCTGTGGTGAGCTTCATGTCGTGAGCCTGAACCTTCCAGTCCCTCCTCTATCTTTGTCTCTTAGAATCATTACACAAATGTCTTTTATTTTTCTCAAAACCCATAGATGAGTGAGACCATTCTGTGTTTATCTCTTTCTCTGATTTATTTCACTCAGCATAATAGATTCCATATACATCCATGTATAGGAAAATTTCATGACTTCATCTCTTCTGATGGCTGCATAATATTACACTGTATACATACAATAGTTTCTTTAGCCATTCAAAAAAGAAAAAAATTAAAAAGTCTTGCCTGGGATAAAAGCTCAGGTCAAAACCAGGGCACAGAGATTGTGTAACCTGTCATTCTTACCCCCAAATGCAACAGCAATATAATATAACAATATTCACTTTTGCATAGGCACACTAAATAAGGGAAAACCTTATTTACAGAAACAAGAATTTATCTTCTAGGCATAATAACCCATACTTTTTATGATACAGGGGAGCCTCCCACCTTGAACATGTGTCATGTGGACCCAACTTAGATTTCATGAGATTGGACAGTGATCGTCCCAAACCCCGAACCCAGATCCCAGATGTAGAATGTATAGTTTCCTAGCAACAGCATCAGGAAGCAAACCCCCCTGGGAAATTCCTAATACCTCTCTGGCACCAACTTGCACCAGTTTTTATGTGAGATCCTGACAATGAGGACATGGCAACAACTTGATCTAAGAGCAGTTTGTCCTATCACACACACACACACACACACACACACACACACACACACACATTTGGCCTTAGTGGATTTATTTGTGCCCCTTAATGGGAAATATCTCTCCTATACTTTTCACTATACTTGATACATTTTGCAAGTATTCTAAATTTTTAATTCATTATTTTTTAATTTCTTTAAGCTTCTAGTTCTTTACATATCCAACAATACATTGATCTTGATCATTTTTTTCAATGTCTTTTTTGTTCAGATTGTATCTTTTCTATTGATATATTATTGCTTCTTATGTCATCTGTAATCTTCAGTTACATAAATCCAGTAACTTAATTTTATTTGTATTTGTACGTCAATTTCAATTTGTCTTAAAAATGAGTCTTTTTTCAGTTGAGATGGTTCGATACTCAATATTCACATATATAGAGAGACCTTATTTTATTTTATGTTAGAAAAATCATCTATATTAATTTCTTCAGTGTTAATTCTGACATCTCAATTACCTAAAGCTTGGTTTCACTTGGCTATCTGTTCCATTTATTGTAAATAATGCTTTCCTCGTTTTTGAAAATAACTTGTTAATTCTACATTTTCATTGTATAATATACATTATCTATGGCAATGATTCTTTTGTCTTACTAAGCATGTTGTTTTAGTTTTAAAATACAGCTGACTTGATTTAACATTTTAACTTTCTTCAAAAAAGAAACAATTGAAATATCTCCTAGAGTTTGTTTTCTAATTTTTTTTTCTGATTTTCTTATTAGAGTCAATGAACTGATTTGTAGCTTTGAGTTATTCAAATATTTGAGCAGTACATACTAAGTCTTGGCATTTCTTCTCTGTATCTCTTTCATTTATGGAATCCCCTCCCCTTCAACTTTAAGAATATCTGATAGCTGAAATGGTCACTTTAGAGATAAATCTTCATGCATCATAAGTCTTCAGTAACATTATTGCAAACCACAGTGTCTCAAAGAATTACTTTTTGAAGGATAATATTCAGAGAAATAGGGATAGGGAAGTAAACCAACCAGTTTATTTTTGGAAATATTTAATTACCCTAAATAATTGTGTTTTTCTTTATCCTAGAGACCATTTTTCCTATTAGTGTTAAAGAGATGTATTCCATAAGTTTCTTTTGTTTTTTTTTTTTTTGGTTTTTTGGTTTTTTGGGCCACACCCGGCGGTACTCAGGGGTTACTCCGGGCTGTCTGCTCAGAAATAGCTCCTGGCAGGCACGGGGGACCATATGGGACACCGGGACTCGAACCAACCGCCCTTTGGGTCCTGGATCGGCTGCTTGCAAGGCCAAACACCGCTGTGCTATCTCTCCAGGCCCTCATAAGTATCTCTCCGGGCCCTCATAAGTTTCTTTTTAAAAACTTTATTATAGCTTAGGTGTGATTATTGCATTGGTGCCAAAGTATATGACATTGATGTACAAAGTCAATGCACCAACACCCAAGTGCCTAAGACCCTTTATCACTGTCGGTCCCCATATCTTTGTAATCTGTTTTATATTCCTTGAATAAATATTTAGCTTACAGTTCTGTGTTGCTAACAAAAATCAATTTCTATCTTTCTCCTTGATTCTATGTTAACTTCTTTTGCCTCTCTATGCCAATACCATAAGTATAAACATACTTAAATATAAACATATTTATAAACATAAATATAAACATCAGTAAAATTCTCCTATATGTCTATCTTATATTCTCTGATTTTATTTATTTATTTATTTATTTATTTATTTATTTATTTATTTATTTATTTTTGGTTTTGGGCCACACCCGGTGACGCTCAGGGATTACTCCTGGCTATGCGCTCAGAAGTTACTCCTGTCTTGGGGGACCATATGGAAAGCCGGGGGATCAAACCACAGTCCGTCCTAGTCTAGCGCTGGCACGGCAGACACCTTACCTCTAGCGCCTCCGTGCCGACCCCGTATTCTCTGATTATAAAAAAGTTCTATAAAAGAGTGCTATTTATTATTTGACATATATGGCCAAGTTATTATCATACTCATTAAGTGATATTTATGTAAGCCATTTGTACCACTTATTCAAGTTTTGTTCATTGTAAGATACCTGAGAACTAAATCAATCAGAATTTATCATTCTATCTACATTCTCACCTAAATTATATAATATTTTCCAAGTTACATTACCAGTCACATATTTTATGTATTTTTGTTTGTTTATTTGTTTGTTTGTTTTTGGGCCACACCTGGCAGTTCTCAGGGGTTATTCCTGGTTCTGCACTCAGAAATCGCTACTGGCAGACTCCATATGGGATGCTGGAAATTGAACCCGGGTTTGTCCCAGGTCAGTAACATGCAAGGCAAACACGTTACGATTGTGCTATCACTTCAGTCACTCATATTTTATGTATTTTTAATCATTATTTTAATTTAAGTTTTTTTGTTTGTTTTTGGGCCACACCCGTTGATGCTCAGGGGTTACTTCTGGCTATGCGCTCAGAAATCACTTTTGGCTTGGGGAAACCATATGGGATGCCTGGCGATTGAACAGCTTTTTTTTGATTTTCTGATTTTCTATCTAGCGCTTGCAAGGCAGACATCTTACCTCTAGCACCACCACTCTGGCCCCTAATGCTTATTTTTTAAAAAGTTAACTTTTACTATGTTTTTTAAAATATGAAAGTTATAACTAAAATTATATTTTTGTATATTTGACTGGGAGATATGTTAGCATATTTTGGAGACTTTAGTTCACATTTTTTTAAGATAAAATATATTTATGATTTTTAGCCGGCACGGACAGGCAGCTGGCAGGCCTCCGCATGTGCCAGCGGCCTTTTGGCCTGGCCTAGGGTAGGGGGGCCCGGACCTGAGTCACCCGACCCCCCTCTCCCCCATTCCTCCGGATCTCCAGGTGGGTTCCTGGAAGGAGCTGATGGGGCATCCTGGGTTTTCCCCAATCCCAGGCCGGTCCGGAGACTGGCCTAGGGTGGGGCTTAAATCCCTGTCCTTCGAGCTTTGGAGGGTCTCTCTCCCTTCCTGGAGCAGGATTTTTAGCCAGCACAGGTGGGCAGCTGGCAGGCCTCCGCATGTGCCAGCGGCCTTTTGGCCCGACCTAGGGTAGGGGGGCCCAGACCTGGGTCACCCGACCCCACTCTCCCCCATTCCTCCGGATCTCCAGGTGGGTTTCTGGAAGGAGCTGATGGGGCACCCTGGGTTTTCCCCAATCCCAGGCCGGTCCGGAGACTGGCCTAAGGTGGGGCTTAGGGGGTGGAGTTTGATCTGGTGGGTGGCAGATAGCTGCTCAGCTATACTCAGGCTGTCACTGGCAATTTCATACCAGTCTACATTTTGCAAACTGCGCGGGGCGAACATATGCTCCTCCCAACCATCAGTACCCCAGATTTACCCTTCTTAACTTCAGTAACACACAGTTGTAATCTCTGACCTAAGAAATACAGTAGATCTAACAAATCCTAGAACTAATTAGAAGGACACAATTTGAACACATATTGAACACATATATCTTTTGAATATTTTATGGGTATTTTCTTTAACTGATATAACTCTATATATATTCTTCTACCATGATGTTTCTATCCACTTTTCATCTTGTCTTTTCTTTGTAAGCTGTTCAGTAAGGATTGTTAGTGGAACTGTCCCTCAGTTTGATGCCTATGATTGAACTATGTCATGGAAATTGCTGGTCTTGTTCCTATTGCCTCCAGATGTACCAATAACGCTTCATGGCATTGATCCTTGTTTGCATAGACACATTAAAATGGGAAAACACCATACATACAGATAAGTTCTTATCTAATAAATCTCAGTACAATGTACCTTACACCCTGAACATTGATATAATGACCTGGCACAGGCCTCAGAAGAATGGGCATCCTCCATTCACGCCAGAACAAGGCAAGCTATCTATGAAACATCCAAGATCTTATATAGCAACAGCTGGAAGCAGTCCTCTACCAGGAAAGACACTACCAAGGGTCTGACATCGACCTCCTAAAAAGAGACTTCCGTTTACACTGAGAAGACTTGACAACAACAATGACCTGTTCTACAGGACATGGTTCTCTCTATTGCCCCTTAAGTGTGAAGTGAAACAAGAGGATTCTCTGCACCATCCTGACTGCAATATGGGATATGCAGACTCCAGGATCTTTAATACAGAAGCATGATACCAACAACAGAGACTATGTGAGGAATGGAGGTGTATTGCCACTACAGACGATGACTTGAATTGGACAAACTAGTTTGCCTGGAACCTAGAGTCAGTCCTGTGCCAGGAAACTTCAGGGGTAGGGTCTCCTTGTATTTAGACCATAATTTGTCTTTCCATGTCCCTTATGTTTTGGTGGGCCTATGCAAACAAATGCCACTTTAATACCGTTTTTTACTATGTTCCCTTGACTTCAATCCTTAAGAAAAACAATCCACTAAAACTTTTGAGGTTAACTTAAACTATTAAGCATGTGCATGGAACTAGAGAAATGTACTTTGCCCTCAATGTTTAAGGAGTTACATAAGTCTAATGTCTTTAGATTATATTGTGTGCTGCTAAGAAATAGTATGTACTACAACTGGGGATTTGAGGGACAAAGTAATTGTATTGTACATGGGTTCAGTTTTGTTTTTCTTAATGTTCTTTGGCTGAAAGTTCAAGGCTGGGATATCATCGATGGGACTACCGAGAATTCTGTTTATGGGTGATTGGGCTTCCACTGTAACTTTACCCTGTCCTCTTTCTTTGCATCTTTGTTGTCATAATTAAAATAAAAAAATAATAAAAAATATATATTTATGACAAAGATTCATTATACTTTGTTAGTGATTTTTCAAATTCTACAGCAAAAATTTTATTACATATTTAAGAGAATCTTCAACTCATGCAGTGGTTATTAAAATATATATATAATTAATGCTATGGTTAGATAAGGCTGGGTTAAAGAGTTATATCTACCACCTACATGGTGCACCTACCTGGTGAGTAATTGAGAAAATTATGTATTTCCCTAATCTTGATTTTTGTATTTATGTATGTAAGGAATAAAAATATCTACCTCACAGAAACTGAAGGGTTAAATTAGATAATGGAAAGTTGATCGTTATTGCTGAATATATAGAAGTAATTGTGGTTACCTGTCTAAGAAAATTAGATCAATGCATATTGTGATACAACTACCCTAATATTTTGTTTAGGATTTTCATCTTCTATAATTACTGGGTAGAAAAAAATATATGTAACTCAAAATATATAATTTTTTTGGAAAATAATAAAACTACTTATAATGATTTCTATGTCCAAGGACCTTGAAATTCAAGGATTGAGTGTACCAGGAGAAAAGTTTTGCTCATGGATGTGTATGCCAGCTGGTGGCATGTTATCTTTTGTCTAGTCTATAGCCTGACCTTTCAGCTTTATAACTTCCAAATGTTTATGTAATGAGAACTGCCCTTTTGAAATTGACACAGTGATTAAAATTGAAAATGAGTGTGGAGACTGTTCTCTAATAAATAGGCTGGATCTGAGCATACATCTGTCCAGCAAAAATCTTCTAAGCAAGCAGCGCACATTTCTTTGCGTCTATTGAAAAAGTGAAGGTGACATTTATATCATTTAATCATTTTTCTCTCCATCTGTTTATTCAATGGTGAGATTTAAGTTGGCAAATGCTACACTAACATCAATACTACTCCTGAGCTATCTTTCAAATATTCAGCCTTTAGATCAATGCATCCAAGACCTTGTTGACAAATACATTTCTTAGAAATTTTAGTTTTTTTAGAACATATCCTTCAGGAATAGAGCTATAATCAAGGCAGAAGCCACCCTATTATAGCAATTCTTTTTCCAAACAGATGAATTCCAGCAAAGTTTCCCAGATTTCACATCATGTTGCTAATATTATTGTACTCACTTGAACCACATATATGTGTGTGCGTGAATACTTATACACATATACACTTTTCTACTTGTATGAATAAATAAGAGTTATAGTTATTCAAAACCATATACCTTAGGTGATAACAAGGAAGGCATAATATAACAAAGGGATTAATTAGTATAGGGAATGTTTACTGTTTATAGAAAATTTTTATTTAAATATAATTAAAACAAAGTCACAAATATGAACTGGACACTGAGATTTAATTCTTCTATTATTTCCTATTAATCTAAGTTCTAATATATTGTTCTTTGAACATTTCAAATTGAATCATTTGAATTATTTTAGGAACTTTATCATGAGAAGATCATTCTGGAAATATTAATTCTCCTTATTATATGGCTGAATCACTCAATCCTAAAACTAGCCTTTCAAGAGTACTTCCCTAACTAGTACTTTTCTAACCTCTGCATTGCCACTGTTTATTTGTCTAACATGCCTTTGTTGAGTTGCTAAGTTTCTTTTTAATTGAGACCAGCACTATTTAATACTGGGCCATATTTAATTTTCTTCAAGACACTTAACATTATATGGAGCTATTTTACTTGTCTTTAAAAATATCTCTATCCACTAGAATGCAACCTACATGATAGCAGAGACTATTACTTCATACTATTTTCTTATATGTAGATAGTTGCTGGAATATAATATGTATTAAATGTTTAGTTATGGAATAGATAAACACATTATATTTACAAGATGAATTGTAACTTTATTGTGATTTTAATTAAAATCTGATTCTAAAACAAAGCACTTTAAGGTATAGTCAGGAGCTAAATAACTTAACTGATGAAACCCACATTCATTTGTATTTCTTCTTTATCAAAGCATCTGTTCATTTCTTCTCCTCATTTTTCTTGAAAGTTCCATCAGTGCCTTGTATATTTTGAAGATTAGCCTCTTATCTAATGGATATTGGGTGAATAGTTTCCACCCAATAAAATAGAGCCACCGCAGTGGGTGGCTCTTGTATCCTGGGCACTGTTTCCTTTGAGGTGCAGAAACTTCTCAGCTTAATATATTCCCATCTGTTTATCCCTGCTTCCACTTGTTTGAAGATGCCTTTAGTCTCAATGTCATGGAGTGTTTTAAGTACATGTTGTTCTATATAACGTGTGGTTTCAGGTCTGATATCAAGATCTTTAATCCATTTAGATTTTACCTGTGCACATGATGTTAGCTGAGGGTCTAAGTTCTCTTTTTTGCAAGTGGCTAACAGTTGTGCCAACACCACTGGTTGAAAGGCTTTTCTTTCTCCATTTAGGATTTCTTGCTCCTTTATTAAAAACTAGGTGATTGTGGCTGGGGAATATTCTCGATTACTGAAGCCTATTTCACTGATCTGAGGGTTTGTCTTTTTTCCTTCTTAATCACTATAGGAATTACTTCCAGTACTATGTTAAATAGAAGTGGTGAGAGGACAGCTTTGTCTTGTACCAGAGTTTAAAGGGCAGGCTTTTATTTTTTTCTCCATTGAGGATAATATTTGCCATTGGCTTGTGGTAGATGGCCTTACATATATTGAGAAAGGTTACTTTTATTCCCATCTTGCTGAGAGTTTTTTTTTTTTATCAAGAATGGGTGTTGAATGGGAGCTCAATTTCCAGATTTTGAAGGAACCTCCATATCGCTTTCCATAGAGGCTGTACTAGACAGCATTCCCACCAGCAGTGGATAAGAGTTCCTTTCTCTCCACATCCCCGCCAGCACTGATTGTTCTCATTCTTTGTGATGTGCGCCAATCTCTGTGGTGTGAGGTGGTATCTCATCGTTGTTTTGATTTGCATCTCTCTGATGATTAGTGACGAGGAGCATTTTTTCATGTGTCTTTTGGCCATTTGTATTTCTTTTTTATCAAAGTGTCTGTTCATTTTTTCTCCCCATTTAAAAAAAAAAGAATGGGTGTTGGACCTCATCAAATGCTTTCTTTGAGTCTATTGATATGATCATGTTAATTTTATTTTTCTTGTTGTTTATGTTGTGTATTATGTTGATAGATTTATGGGTGTTAAATCATTCTTGCATTCCTGGGATGAAACCTACTTGATAGTAATGAATGATATTTTTGATGAGACATTGAATCCTATTTGTCAGGATTTTGTTGAGGATCTTTGCATCTGTGTTCATCAGAGATATTGGTCTGTAATTTACTTTACTTGTCAGCGTCTTTGTCTGGTTTTGGTATCAAGGTGATGGTGGATTCATAAAAGCTGTTTGGAAGTGTTCCCATTTTTTCAATTTCATGAATGAACCTGGCCAGGATTGGTAGTAGTTCCTCTTGCAAGGAGGAACTTGCAAAAATTCGAAAAAATTCATTAGTGAATCCATCTGGACCTGAGCTTTTGTTTGTGGGCAAATATTTTATTAGCATATTAATTTACTCAATAGTGATGGGAGTATTCAGATATGCTACATTCTCCTTATTCAACCATGGAAGATTAAAAGAGTCCAAGAATTTATCCATATCTTCCAGGTTCTCATGTTTAGTGGCATAGATTTTCTCAAAGTATTCTCTGATTACCCTTTGAATCTCTGCAATATCTGTAGGATAAAACGGAGATATCATCCTTTTTATTTCTAATACAAGTTATCAAGTTTCTCTCTTTTTTTTGTGAGTTTTGCCAATGGTCTATCAATCTTGTATATTTTTTCAAAGAACCAGCTTCTACTTTTATTGATCTTTTGGATTGTTTTTTGGGTTTTTGACTTCATTGATTTCTGCTCTAACCTTTGTTATTTTCTTCTGTCTACCTATTTCTGGTTCCTTTTGTTAATCATTTTCTAATTTTATAAGTTGCATAATTAAGCTATTCTAGTATTTGGACTGAAGAGATAGCACAGTGGTAAGGCATTTGCCTTATAAGCGGAAGGATGTTGGTTCAAATCCCGGCATCCCATATGGTCCCCCGAGCCTGCCAGGGGTGATTTCTGAGCATAGAGCCAGGAATAACCCTTGAGCATTGCCGGGTGTGACCCAAAAACTGGAGAAAAAAAAAAAGCTATTCCGGTAGGCCCCTTCTTCCTTCCTGATGTGTGCTTACAAAGCTATAAATTTTCCTCTCAGCACTGCTTTTTCTGTGTCCATAGATTCTGATAGTTTGTGTCTTTATTGTCTTTTTTTTTTTTCAGGAAAGTTTGCTTTCCTCTTTGATTTCATCTCGGACCCACTGGTTGTTCAGTATTCGGCTGTTTAATTTCCAGGTGTTAAAGTTTTTCTTGTGTGTCCCTTTATAGTTCACATCTAATTTCAGAGCCTTGTGGTCAGCAAAGGTAGCCTGCAAAATTTAGATCCTCTAGATTTTATGGAGGTATGTTTTATGAGCCAGTATGTGGTCTATGTACATTGGAGAAGAATATGTCTTCAGGTTTCTTCCATTTCTCAGGGCTAGTATATTTTTGTTGGTTTTCAATCTGGTTGACCTATTAAGTGTAAACAGGGCCATGTTGAGGTCTCCCACAATTATTGTGTTATTATTAATGTCGTCTTTCAAATTTGTCAATAATTGTATTAGATATTTTGCTGGTCTCTCATTGGATGCGTATATGTTTACCAGTGCAATTACTGCCTGTTGCATATATCCTTTGATTAGTATAAAGTGTCCAACTTTGTTTCTTACAACTTTTCTGAGTCTAATATTTGTGTTGTCTGATATTACTATGGCCACCGCAGATTTTTTTAAGGTTGTTTGCTTGGATGATTTTTCTCCAGCCTTTAATTTTGAGACTATGTTGTTTTGACTATTCAGGTGTGATTCCTGTAGGCAGCAGAAGTTTGGATTAATCTTTTTGATCCATTTTGCCACTTTGTGTCTCTTCACCGGTGCATTTAGGGCATTGATATTGAGGGAGATGATTTTCATGGGATTTAATGTTTTCTTTGTTTATAAGTTTTGTGTCCCTCAAAGTCAAAAGACTAAAAGCACCTTTTAAGAGACACAAAGTGGCAAAATATATTAAAAAGATGAATCCAAAATTATGCTGCCTACAAGACTGAATAGTCCGAACAAACATACATTCAAAATCAAAGGCTGGAAGAAAATCATCCAACCAAACAACTCCCATAAAAAAGCTGGAGTGGCCTTATTAATATCAGATGACACAAACTTTAGACTCAGAAAAGTTATAAGGGACAAAGATGGATATTTTGTATTAATCAATAAATATGTAAAAATAGGAAGAAATCACACTCCTAAACATATATCTACTCATGAGGGACCAGCAAAATATTTAATATAATTGTTGACAAATCTGAAAGAAGATATCTATAGTAACATAATATTAGTGGAAGACCACAACACTATCCTGTCAACCTTTGATAGGCTAAAACAAAACAAGGATATAGTAGTTCTTCAAAGAGAAATGAAGAAAGTGGCCTAGTATACATACATATTATACATATATAGCATATATATGTATATATAGCATATATATGCCATTCCATTCCAAAAAAACTGGATACAAATTATTCTCCAATGCACATGTGTCATTCTCCAGCATAGACTACAAGCTGGCCCATAAAACATACCTCCGTAAAGTCAAGAGGATAGACTTGTACCAGCTACCTTCTCAAATCACAAGGCACAAAAATTAGAGGTGAACTACAGAGGGATACAGAAGAAAAAGTTTAACACCTGGAACTTTAACAGTTAAAAGGAAAATTAATAGCTTTGCAAGCTCACATCAGAAAGGAATAGTGTGCCTACATAAAAAGCTTAATGACACATCTTATAAAATTATAAAATAATCAACAAAAGGAACCAAAAATAGGTAGGCAGAGGAAATAACAAAGCTTAAAGCAGAAATCAATGAAGTGGAAATCAAAAAACAATCTGAAAGATTAAAGAAAGCATTGGTTATTTGAAAAAAAAACCAAGATTGATAAACCACTAGCAAATCTCACAAAGAAAATAAGTGAGAGAAACATAATAAACCAGATTAGAAATGAAAAGGGGATGATCACTACAAATACTGCAGAGAGTAATCAGAGATTACTTTGAGATACTCTTTGCCATGAAACATTAGAGCCTGGAAGAAATGAATAAATTCTTGTTCTCTTATAATCCAAAAGATTCAAGAAAGCAATAGTTGGTTCTGTGAAATAATAAGAAAGATTGATAAACCACTAACAAAATTCACAAAGAAATGGAGAAAGAAACTTAATAACCGGAATAGAAATAAAAAGGGGAAAACACTATAGATACTGCAGATCTTCAATGGGTAATCAGAGACCATAAGAAACATGTGTGCCATAAAACAAGGGAACCTGGAAGAAATGGATAAATTCTTGGACTCCTATAATCTTCCAGAGTTAAACCAGGATGATCTAGCATATCTAAACAGACCCATTTTTCTCTATGTAGAAAATTAAATGGTATTTAAAAGTCTCTCCAAAAACAAAAGCCCAGGCCCAGATGGACTCACGAATGAATTATTTTAAACCTTTCAAGAGAAACTGAAACCAATTCTTTTCAGGCTCTTTCATGAAAAGAAGAATCAAGAACACTCCCAAATAGTTTTTATGAAGTTAACACCACCTTGATACCAAAACAAGGCAGAGATGCTGGGGAAAAAAAAAAAAGGAAAACTACACACCTTGTCACATTTTTTTTTTAAACAAAGAACCAGGGGCAGGCGCGATGGCGCTAGAGGTAAGGTGTCAGCTCAAGGATGGACCACAGTTTGATCCCCCGGTGTCCCATATGGTCCCCCAAGTCAGGAGCGACTTCTGAGCACATAGCCAGAAGTAACCCCTGAGCGTTACCGGGTGTGGCCCCAAAACCAAACAAACAAACAAACAAACAAACAAAACAAAGAACCAGGAAATGTTACCCTCACCCACCCATGTCATATGCCACAGCTGGGAGCTCAATTTTCAGTTTATTTCCAGCTATACCACTACACAAAATCACAATTCAAAAATCCCTTCCTTACACCTGTATTTATTGCATCTCTATTTACAAGAGCAAGACTCTGAATACAACCAAGATGCCCTTTAACAGATGAATGGCTAAAGAAATATGGTACATATACACAATAGAATATTATGCAGCTGTCAGGAAAGATGAAGTCATGAAATTTTCCTATACATGGATGGACATGGAATCTATTATATTGAGTGAAATACTTCAAAGGGAGAGAGAGACACATAAAACAGTCTCACTCATCTATGGGTTTTAAGAAAAATAAATGCATTATTGTAATAATGTCCAAAATTTATAGATGAGGGCTGGAAGGACTGGCTCATGATATGAAGCTCACCAGAAAGTAATGAGTGCAGTTAGAGAAATAACTACACTGACAATTATGGTGACAATGTTAATGAGTGAGAGAAGTATAATGCCTGTCTTGAATGCAGGAGGAAGGAGGGACATGGGGCACATTGGTGATGGGAATGTTGCACTGGTGAAGGGTTTTTCTTTTTTTATATATGACTGAAACCCAACTACATTCATGTCTGTAATCAAGGTGCTTAAATAAAGAAAAAAAATAGAAAAACGAAGAAGACTGCTATGGGCTTGTATGGTGATGATATTTTTCTTATTTTTTTATTTGTTTGTTTTTGTGTTTTTGCATAGTCACATCCAATATTGGGGCAGGGACGGAGCAGTGGCAATATTGGTAAGGCTTTTGCTTTGCATGTGTCTGACCTAAGGTTAACTGCGGTTTGAAAGATAGGAGTACCATATTGTCCTCCAAGCTAGGAGCAACTTCTGAGTTCATAGCCAGAAGTAACCTCTGAGCATCACTGGGTGTGACCCAAAAATCAATATATATATATATATACATATTTATATATATAATAGGTTTTTATGAAGTTAACATCACCTTGATATCAAAACCAGACAGAGATGCTGCAAAAAAAAAAAACTAGATTTTGTCTCATTTTTTCTTTCTTTTTATTTTTAAAAACAAAGAACCAGGAAATGTTTCTCTCCCCTCCTCCATGCCATTTGCCTAATATCACCTGGAAGGTGAGGTTACATATATATATATATATATGTATGTATATATATATGTATATATATATGTATATATATATATATTTATATATATATATATATATAGTAGTGGGGGGAATTAGGAAGGAAGTTCCCTTAACCTAAGAGGTATAGGATGTCTTCACTATTGAAGCATACTGTCATGAGTTAGACTACGGGTTCCAAACCTGTTCATGTCAAATTCTAAAGTCTTTCTTATGGTGCCAGGAAATGTTCTGCTTAGTTGTGGTTGTCAAAGTCAGTCCCTCTAATTAAAGATCTTGGCTTTTACACAGATCCTAGGATAAAATCTAGGATAGAGTCTTTCTTCATGGTTACTAATGCTCTGCTTAGTCACAGTTGTTGTAGTCTTCTGTATTTAGTAATCTTGGTTTTTTTCACAGATCAATAGATAAAGTGTCTTTTAATATCATTTTACAGTTAGGTGATGAGTAGGGTAACCTTCCCTTAGCTCAAGTTGTTGCTGTTTCCTCATCGACAGGATATCGTATGAACCTACCTGGGCAAGTTGTTACCAGAGCTATATTAGGGACTTCCCCGAGGGGAGTTTATTACCTGTTGCTGCTGCAGGGAACTGTACTAGTTCTAAGGTTGGGATCTGGGGTTTGGGGTTGGAAGGTCAATGTTCGATCACATTTTTGAGTCCCCATGACAGGGCGCGAAGGCGCCCTTGTATTATAAAATTTATGGGTTCTTATCTCTGGTAGATAAAAACTTGTGTCTATATATAAAGTTTCCCCAGTTTAGAGTACCTGTGCAAAAAGGAATGATGCCATATTATGTTGGTGCACTTGGGGGTAAAAAAAAGACAAGCTATACAATTCCTTTGCCCTGGTTTAGACCCAAGCTTTTATCCCAAGATAGATTATTCTGCTAGGATTTTTACTAAGCAAAACCAAAAAAAAAATAAATAAATAAAATTAGAATTAAATAAAAAAAAAAAGGGATGAGGAGACTACCTTTACATTTGAAAATAAGGCTGGATGGGCCTGGAGAGATAGCACAGCGGCGTTTGCCGTGCAAGCAGCCGATCCAGGACCAAAGGTGGTTGGTTCGAATCCCAGTGTCCCATATGGTCCCCCGTGCCTGCCAGGAGCTATTTCTGAGCAGACAGCCAGGAGTAACCCCTGAGCAACGCCGGGTGTGGCCCAAGAACCAAAAACCAAAAAAAAAAAAAAAAAAGAAAGAAAGAAAAGAAAAGAAGGCTGGAGGGATAGCATGGAGGTAGGGCATTTGTCTTGCATGCAGAAGGACGTTGGTTGGAATCCCAGCATCTCATATACCGGTATTCCCCCATGCCTGCCTGGAGTAATTTCTGAGCAGAGTGTGACCCAAAACCCAAGACTAAAAAAAAGAAAAGAAAAGAAAAGAAAAGAAAAGAAAAGAAAAGAAAAGAAAAGAAAAGAAAAGAAAAGAAAAGAAAAGAAACACACTAAAAGGTATGAGGTATAATATTAAGAAATTAAACATACAAGTAAAATATAGCAGGGGGGCATGAGTTTGTAGACAGTGGACAACTCTCTGATTGCCATACCTAAAATGTAAACAAGTTGTGCCTATAATGTATATAGCCCCTCTTAGATATTACCCCTCTTACCCCTTTGGAAATCCTTCTATCCTCTCATCCCCCAATCCTGATCTATTATCCTTTCTTATTTAACCCTCTTTATTCATTGGATACTGGGACCAACCTCCTGCTTTAATAAACCACTACCAAGCTCCCAAATCGAACACCTTCCTAGTTCCACATCACATGCCTTGGCAAGAAACTACAGTCAACACACCTGTTGCCTTATGCTTTATGGCCCTTCTTCTTAACCTCCTAATCATGGACTGTCACATGCTACTGATTGAGTCCCGGAAGGACCCCAGCCTAAGGACACTTCTCTCATGGCTACAAAGAACTTCACAAGTCTAACAAGACACAATATGCAATAAAAAAAAACTGCCTTGGATTTCACCCCCACAGGAATACCTCAAAGGACTCAGTGGGGAATGTTGAAAGTAGTTTTATAGGATGCTGGTAATACATAATTTCTTGGTGTGTTTTAACTAGAATTAACAATGAGATTAGCTCATGTTTCTGTTTGCCTCTAAGGATTTTTTAGTTGACATAAGTCCTGCCAGTTCAGGGCCTCTGCCCTGACACAGTCCCTGAAAAGTGAGCAGTAAAAACCAATTCACTGACCGGGCCCCCAGCTAGCTGCCGACTGACTCGGAGATAAGAAATACAGGCCAACACTCAAGCTAAGAAAGCTAACACCCAGGGAAAACAGGCTTTAACATTGAAACGTTAAAAAAAGAGGCAAGAAAGGCACTGTAATATGTAATTGAAATTGCATAATTAGTATAATAAATATGGAGTAATGTAGTGAATATAGAAAATAGTTGAGCATAAGATTAATGCTATTCTCGCGTCTGTCACTAGCTTGCTTATAGTAGAAACCTAGGGCCCCAGACTCCCTCCTCCAAACAGCCCACAGCCTGAGATATCACATCTACTCTGCCAACATGGGCCACTCCCTGGAGTATTTGTTGTCTAAATCACAAATATTACTCCTCAATAGATAGGACATCAGTGGGAGAAGATGAACATGATTTACTAAAAGATTTGAAAAACAATCATATAGGCAAACCAGCACAGTGTACATGATACACAGAGAATGAATGGTGTCAGGAGTTTAAATACATCAGAGAAGAAAGCACATAGCTATGTAAGAGACTTTCGTTTTTTAAGCAATTGGAAACGTGTTCTAAGTTAGAGGCACAGATTAAAATGAGATATGAAAATGATGGTGACATTATGACTGAGGTTAGCCTAAAAATTATTTTCAGAAAACCTATAGAATGTAATGTGTATCTATCTAGAATGTTTCTCTTGTTCATTGTTAGTATAAATATAATAATAATAATTATTATTATTAACATTGCAATAGAAAAGAAATGGAAATATGCTGAGACTAAATGATTACTAGAATGCTATTACTATAAAAATTAACAAATAACTTTTTCTAACTGGCATCTCAGTTTTGCTCTGATATTCAGATTGAGAGTATATCAGCAAAAAAAATTGTGATCGAACACACAACTAGCCTGCGGGGTGATCATGTTAAAGAGAAAAATATTAGTAGTGTTTAAAAAAATTCATCTGCATTGGGTCAGTCTCCTGGAAGTCATACCATGTGCTTGTAATCTGTAGATCAATCCCTTAGAGACCAAAAGATTAACTTACAGTATCATTTATACAGGACAGGTTTTGAGAAATAATATTATCTTCATATAGAGTTAGTCTGTCAGAATTTATAAGTGCTATTTTTCAAAGTAAATATAATCTGTGAGCTTCGTGTTTGTAAACAGACACATACTCTGGGGGCCCTAAATAAATAGTAGCTGACTGACAGATAAGAACCCCTTGAAAAATAAAAATTTTTCTAAGTGAACTGCAGCCATTATATATATAGTTAAAAAGGCAGTATCTAAAGTAAACTTGAAATTAAGCATATAAAAAACAACAAAAATACAACAGTAAAATCCCCTTTTCTAAATTGTGTTTCTTAATAGCCAAAGAAAGATAAAGATCAGTATTTACTAATGTTTCCCAAATGAAAAATCTCACATAGTCATCTTTATCACAAAATGGGTACTTTCTAAAGATTTAAAACATCAAATTTTATCATTCAGGTCCTTGGGAAGTCTTTCTAATGATGTTTAATCCCTACGGTCCTCAACCTGTCTGTGTAGTCCCATGTTTGATTCACTGTCATGAATGGCAGTTTCAGAATGCCATATAGTGTCAGGAGTGGAATTTGGTCACTTCCATATGCTAGGCACGTGTACTCTACCCTTTTGAGGTATCTCTCCATCCTGGAATATTTCTTCTTTACCTCTCCTGTGAATTAATGTATAAATAAGGAAAGACATATCGAAAATGTGTGTGCTGTTTCTGGAGCAAGATATCAGGTCACTAAGTTTCATCACTATATTCAGTGATCAAGTTATATGTTGATGAAATAAACAAAATCACCTCCAAATTTGGAGAATCAGTGCAGGAATTAAGGGCTCATGTGTCTGACCTAGCTTAATTCCCTAGCACAGGATACACCTCCATTCCTCTACCTAGAATCAGTGGATGCACTGCTGGTGGCCTCTGAGTACTGAGACCAGGTTCCTGGCAATAACTAGTTTGTGGTGATCTGACATTACTGTGTACTAAGGCCCTAGAATTAAGTCATCTAGAATCACTGAGTGGGTGCAGATCTCCTTTGAACTCTTCTTGAAATGTCCTCTCACATCTATCCCCATCCCCACCCACAAAACCAGACTCACCATACTGTAAATTTTTCATGTTCTCCCTATGTCTTTGAGATTTCCTCTAAGTCAGGGGTCCTCAAACTTTTTAAACAGGGGGCCAGTTTACTGTCCTTCAGACTGTTGGAGGGCCAGATTATAGTAAAAACAAAAATTGTGAACAAATTTCTATGCACACTACATATATCTTATTTAGAAGTGAAGAAACAAAATGGGAATAAATACAATATGTGGCCCGCGGGCCGTAGTTTGAAGACCCCTGCTTTAAGTATTTTAGGGTCCAATAATGTGCATGCTAGATTAGTTGATAAATATCATCTGTGCCCTTCTGAGTATTTGTGAGTATGAGTGTATCCTTTGATGTAGGGGCAACTTCTGGCCTGCTGTCCAAAATATGCCTTGAGCTACTAAGAATAAATTCTGGCCAACCAACCCTAATCTTGAAGTGTAAATTGAAAAAAAATAAATGAATGATTACAAATCATTGTTGATAATACTGTGTTTGTTGTCTTTATTTAGATGTTTGTCAGTGTTTTCATGACTGGAAATATGCTTTAGAAAATTAATTCTTGTTTCTATCAATTAGCTTATAGTGAACGTGGTTTTGTTTTGTTTTACTTAAAGATACAAATTCAAATAACTTATCAATGTAGTTAAGTATAGACTTACTACACTTAGCTGACACTAAAGCAAAGAACAAGAATCAGATATTTGTATTTGCCCTCTCCTTTCAGTTTATATTATCAAATTTTATACTAAAATATACTTGGGCATTTTTGCCTGAGTGAGCACATCTTTGATAGTTGTATGTCCTTAATACTCTAACTGAAACTAGCAATACTTTAATAATACATGGGCTAATATTTAATAATTTTATGAACAGGATCTAACCTAAGTTTAATGTTTTTCTTTCCAAAAAAAAGGCCAGAATAATAGCAATAATTAGGATGCTTAGTTTGCATGCAGCTGCTTGACCTGGGTTCAAACCCAACATGCCATACCACCAAACCCATCAGGAATAATTTCTGAGCAGCCTCTTATAGAAATAAAACTAAGGGCTCTTAGAAATTTAGTAGGAACAATTAACATTGAGATATATAGAAACATCATTCCCTTTCATAAAAATCTTCCTAATTTCAAAACATAATTATTAAACCTTCTGATTAAAATTCTCATTTGACTCTAGTTACTATTATCAAAAATTTGACTGAAGACATATATACACTATGGTGAGAGAAATACACACCTTCTGAGCAATCTGCATTTGCACACATCAAATATAGAATAGCTGTTGGTTCTATTTCATAGACTGAAGGCAGGATGCTATTGACTGACTATTTGGCTTCTAGAAGAGGCTGTATTTCTAGTTAAAACTAAAATTGTGAATAACAATCTTCTGAAACTGTTGTGCTTTATCTCTAACTATATAGCAAACATTCAATCTTGACTCTTAAAAACATACAAAAATAATAAAAGAAGCCCCAAGCCAGGGGAGTTTTATTTTTCAGACAAAATTGACTTTAAATTGTGAATAAGAGGAAAAGTACCACAGAAGTAATCTGATATTGCAGATAACAATAAAATCAGAAGAACAGTAAATATAAAAGAACTATGTAGTCATATACAGACAGTGGATCATTTAACTATGTAGGCTAAAGATGACAAGTGTCAAAAATAAATGTAGATAAATGTAAAATATTTAATCTTGAGAAAAAAGAAATGTTTATAAAACTAAGTCAAATAAAAAGGAAATATACAGGAAAAAAAGTGCAACATATAGCATAAGGAATAGATTTGGGTGTTAAAGATTCTCCAATGCGTGAGACATTGTATGGCTCTTTTAGATGAAAGATAATATGATGAACACTCACTTCCATTAAAACACATAATAAATCATAATGGAAAAGGAATAGAAATTCTCTAAGGAAGTAACTCTGGGAAATTCATATCTATCTACAGATAAAATGTTTGAGTGATGAACAAGACAATAAATAAAACAATGACATTCAAAAATACAATTTAACTTTTTCTTCCTTTTTTCTCAGAAGTTTTATAATAGCCAGAAACAATCAAACAGGTATTATTTCTGAATCCTTAATATGTATGGTTACAAATAATTAAGTCTTTTATGTGGAGACTCATCATCTAAGTTTTTTATTCTTCTAAAAAATATTGAATTTTAAATGCAACGATGTCTTACTTTTAGAAAAGCATCACTGAAATGATTTATGCTAACAAAGTGATTTCTTTCCTTTCTAACTCCTTTTCTACATTCTTTTTTTCAATAATAATTGAAAGAAAAATTTATTAACCAACAGTTTATTGCTGCTATCTTTTGATACTTTGTTTTAGAACTAAATAAATATTATTGTTTGCCGTACAAACTGGGTTTTCTCAGAACTTATTTCTCCTCAGGAATCACTTCTTTCTGGTAATTCATACAGACCACAGGAGCTATGGAAATCAAACTGAGATTGGCCATAAAGCTAATATGTTAACACATGTACTATCTCTCCCAAACTCTTTGGGTACTTTAGAAAAAAAACCCAAAAGCATATTTGCTTTAGTTTTTATTTTTACATGATTAAATTCTTCAGTATCTTTTACATAACACATATGATGAGCATCTTAGTTACTATAAAGTGGTGTAAAATTAATTAACCAGTGATCATCATGAAAACTATTGCGTGTTCAGAATTGTTATGTGTTTTTTTATCACAATTTATGAACTCAGTCTTATAATTATTCTATTTGTGAAGATGAAAATTGACATTGAGAGATTAAAATAACAAAGCTGGTAAGAGGTAGATATAGAGTTTTTGACAGCAGATATGTCTGAAACTATGGGTTCTAGAAATAATATTGTAAGTTTTTGTTAGGATACATCACATTTATTAATTGTTTATGAACATATCAAGTCACTGAGAAAGAGCATTATATTCTGAAGTCTCACGACAAGTGAGGGAATCTGCTGTATTTTGGGAAAGATGACATCCCATCTCATGCTTTAATCTTTTTACTTTATTGTACTAGTTTGTAAAATTAAATTAATTAAATTACTTCATGCAAAAATGACTTGACTAATTTATTAATTTTTGTTTGTTTGGGGGCCACACCTACTAGTACTTAAGTCTTACTCCTAGTTGCATGATCAGGAGTAACTCCTGGTAAACCCTGAGGATGTGATGCCAAGGATCAAAACCTGGTCAGGTGTTCAAGACAAGGTCCGTACCCACTGACTATCTTGCTGGACAGATTGTATTTCCAGGCATAACCTTTGTAATCTCTTTACTTTTTCTTCTCAGCTTTTGGGTCACACCCGGCAGTGATCAAAAATCACTCCTGGCAGGCTCAGGGTACAATATGGGATGCCAGGGAATGTTCCTGTATTGGTCCTAGGCAAGACAAACTCCCTACTCACTCTACTATCGCTCTGGCCCCTGTTTATTTATTTTCTATTCAGTGAATTAAAAATTGAAAATTCATTTTTATCTTTGTCTTTATTTGAGATTATGATAAGTACCCCTCCCCCAGGATTTATTCATCATAAAAGGTACATACAACATTGTTTTGACAGCTATGTGAGCAATTATTCTTACCATTAGGAGGAGGACTGAAAAAATAAGTGTCAAACTATTAAAGACGTGACAACTTAATTAAAGGAGGACTATATAGAATGCCAGAGACAGTATAGACAGAGCCAAAGTGATTGTTAAATCTCGATTCTGCCGATGTCAGTATACTGAGAGCTGGTCTTTTAATTAGAAACTTCCCTTATTTTGTGTAATCTCAAAACAGAAAAAGTCACTGAGTCACCATGCCTAGAAACCCAGTTGCCTAGAACAAAAAGAATTATCCTGGAAAAGAATATCAAAGGTGTAAGAGTCTGGTATATAAATATGGATATGGACTATCATTTTCTTGTAACAAATGGTAGAATATATGGGGTGACAGTGAGTGCATCGCGTAAAAGACCTGCTTTATCACCTACTTCTGACTGTGTTTCCCGAGCAGGGCTCTCACCCATCCTAAACCTGGGCCATCGTTAGTCCTCCCACATGAGAGCAATGAAGGTGTCTCTTAAGGTAAATCATTTGAGGATTTTTATAATCTCAAATAAAATTTTCTAATACTTCTTTCTAAGTTTTCTAGGTTTCAGGTTTTAATCTTCTATTATTTATTGTTCAGCCGTTTGGAAGAGCATGGTGAGAAGCCTAGGATAAATAGTTGGAAGGCGAAATCTGTGCTGTAAGATGCTCTATTAAAATCTCATGCATTCTTTCTTTCTCATATGATCCCTGGTCTGGCCTCTGGTTCTTAAAAACTAGTAGCATATGTTTGGCTGTTGATCATTAAAATCACTAATAAATATACTTTAGAAATTTGGAATGAAAGACTGTATATAAATTTTCTCTCCTGCCACTGGTAAGATCAAGTTTATCATTATAGAGTGAATAGACTTAGCAGACTTAATAGTGAGGCTGGTCTTGTAAGGAAGCTTACATGTCAGCAAAGAAAAGAAAGTAACTATCAAACTGTTACCTAAAAATAATAAAATGTTTAATAAAACAGTATCAAACATTATTAAGAGATTTGGTAAAATAAATCATTGCAAATAACTTTGTAGGGAGGGGTACCTCACATTTCTCAGCAATACCTTTTGACACTTTCAAGGGACTATATAGGACATCAGGGATCAAACCCTAATGAGCTGCATACAAGGCAAATGCCCTTCATAAATCCTTCTAGCCTCACAAATGTTTTTCCTTTAGTAAGATAAAATGTTAGGCCTCTGTTTCTATTTTAGGCAGTTTTGAACTGCATGTGCCTTTTGTCTTAAATAGAGACTTGGTTAGATAATTATAAAATATGAAGGGATTGGAACCTTATCTAAGGAGGAAAAATCAGAGAAAAGAGAGTTGAAAATGAGGATAAAATGTAACATCAGAAAGTGACTCTGACCAATAAGTCTTTATTCATGCACATTTATATGGATTCGTAAATTCCACAGACATTGAAAAGAGTGCAGGAAGGATAAAAGGTAATGAATTGTAAGGGAAGGAAAGGAGAAAGTAAAAAAGAAAGAAAAGTGAGGGCAATGAGAAGAGAAAGGTGAATAATAACCAATGAGTCTGAGATGAGGCAAAATCAAAAGTATTAAATACTAAAGTAAATACAAAAGGATTTAGAACTTTTGCACTACAAATGTGGCTACATGTTTTTCTCACAACAAAATTTGAGGCTATCCTTTCAAGAGTAAGTAATTATTATTGTTCAGCCTTCTCTTCAATTTAGATTTTAAAGTTTTTCTGAGGTTTTGTATTATATGCCAATTGAGTCAGCAATTTATTTATAGCAGCTTGTACAAGAATGAGTGTACTGTTTGTCCTATCGCTGCTAT
This sequence comes from Suncus etruscus, assembly GCF_024139225.1. Taxonomy (NCBI): domain Eukaryota; kingdom Metazoa; phylum Chordata; class Mammalia; order Eulipotyphla; family Soricidae; genus Suncus; species Suncus etruscus. The sequence continues at coordinate 68,645,435 of NC_064863.1, read as the reverse complement.
CTTTCAGTGAGCATTTTGTTCCATCATGATTTCCTAGAACATTTAATCCTGAAAAATATGTGGCACAGACTGAATTTTCATTTTGAAGATGCTCCCTTAAATCTCTAGATTTTAAAATGATTTAAGTATATTTTAATAAGTGGGTGCATGATAAGAACTGGAATGCAGTTTTAAATTCATACCAACAATTTTGACTTTAAAGAGGTTAAATCTGATTATGGATTTTAACCTGGCACTTAACTGCACTTAATTCAAGATATGTAATATTATGAATATGTAAATGGAACAAATTCAGTTATTGAACCATATAAATAACAGAGAAATAATTAGCAAACCATATATATTTAATGCAAATGATAATAAATGCAATGGTGCTGATATTTTGCAGACCATCAGTTCCAGTTCTGTATTTAAAATAAAATATAATATTTTTAAGTGTTTTTATTTCAAACACTAAATGTTTTATGGATAAGTTACTGCCTGTAAGTCATCTCCACAATTTTTGAAAATGAAAAATTTATGGTTAGACTATGCATTTTAAGTGTATTGGAGTAACTCAAATTTTCATTAACATTGTGTCAAAACCCATATATAAATACGTTGTAAAATAGACTAAAAATAGTTTTTACAACACATATACTTACTTATAAAAGGATCTCAGATGACTAACAAGATAACAGAATGGTTATAAACAAAGAGAATCCAAAAGTGCTCTCTCTCTTCAATAAAATGTGGTTGATAAAAAAGTTATATACAATACATGACAAGGCACTATGATTTAGATTTAAATATAGCTCTAGGCTTCCAGATTGCCAAGTCAAATAAAAATACATTTCTCATATCATGACAAAGAAAGTATACTACATCTCTGACAAGAAAATGTAAAGAAGCTCTAAGCAAATAATAGATAAAATGATTGTATTATGAGGAAGCCAGTAAGAAAGATAAAGGTTAGTTATAGGAGGTCCTATACAAATACAAATATTGAGCTCGAAATTTCCTAGACATTTGGGGAGAAAGGGAGTGTCATTACTTCCTGTGTTTGTTATTTGTTTACTTTGTATCTGATCTTTTCTACAATGAGAAGAGCAGTTCACATTTTCACATTTTCCTAAAATGCTCTTTTTTCATGACTGCTATTTGTAAGTAAATCCTACTTACTTTTAAGGCTTTATCATAAAATTTATGTCCTAAAGGGGTTTTTTTTTAATATGAAACTTTTCAATAATTGTTAACGTTGTTTTTACTTCTTTCCAATAGTCTATAAACTTCCCTAAGGCATCAAATATTCTCTTTAAAATTTTATTCCCTATTCCTGACATGGTCTTTGATATCTAACAGCTGCTCAATAAACCCTTAGTTGTTGAATGAATGAGTTAATTTAAAGCTAACCTGGGAGACTTGTCAGTGAGTTTGGAATAAGGCAATTGAGTGAAGAGAATTAGTAGAGGTAAAAAACACAGTAAACATAGAGGACAACCCATATGTCTCAGTCTCAGCTCAGTTTACTTTGAGTAGTTTCTGAGTAGTCAACTCATTTTTAACATTGAATCTGATTTTTCTGAGTAGAAGTTGGTGAAAGATGAGAAAAGGTGTTGTTCAATCACATTTTAAAATCTGAGAACCAAACTAAAAAAAAAATAAAAACCCAAAGAAAATTACTATTGAATTCTGTGGGATAAAGTAGAGTTTTCATACATTTATTTATAATGGCTTCTTTATTAAAGTTGTCTTTGAAGAAGATGATTTATATTTAGCAAGATCATCTATTAATTAGTATTCATGGGCATTGCTTTGACTTCTTTTTGTTTCTGTGTTCCAAAATTAAAAAGAAGAATGCATTTTATAATTGCATTAAATTTGATATGTGAACAACAGAATATAGGGTTTAAGCATTTTATTATAAAACAGTGCCAATTATACAGTGCAAGTATACTTTTTTTTTGCATCAGTGGCTTTTAAATAATCCAGCAGCATTGTAACAAATAGAGCTATCATGGTATGACTACCACATTATCCACACATTCATTTTTAGTTACTTTGCCTTTTAAAGAAAACATACAGTATGCTGTGGGCCTACACACAAAATGCTTCCCAAAATATGAGAGATAATTATATACTTAAGAAATAATATGCAAACATTCATCTTCAGATAATTATGAACACTTATTTTTCTACATGGGAAGATAGCCAAGAATAAAGACATTCTGCATTTTGGGAAGTCATCCATTTTCAATACAAGAGACAGTACTCAACCATAAGCTAAAAAAAGAAAAGAATCAGATTTTTTGGTAATCAAAGGAAAAAACAAAATTTTTTTTAAAAAAAATTCAAAATGACAATTAAGATGTATTACCCAGAGTCCCATTAATTGCAATCTATGAAGATATAGAATAATAAAAATAAAATTTCAAATATTTTAGAAAAGCAGTAATATAGATCTTTTTTCAAGATTGCAAATAAATTTTTGTAGGCTGTATTTGAGTATATTTAGTTATATTGAAGTACATTTTGATAAATTATGACAAAGGGTATTTGCAGCATTGAATGAAAATGAATGATTGAAATATACATTGCTAAAATAATGTTTTGTTTTTTTGCTTAAATGTTCTAACATATTGACTTTGACCAATTTTTTTTGCTATCCAATAATATTTTGAATGGTAGAATTTGGGTGATATGTAACTTTAAGTCTATTGCATGTAAAATTCAGAGTAAAATTAACTGGTGTTTAATTTTAGTATCTTTGAAAGAATTTTGTATACATTATTAATAAATTTCTATTCTAAAATATAAAGCTGTAGTTGGTACCACATATCAAGTGAAATTTTGATAATCCTACATTATTTTAGGTAAAATGTACATAAAGTTAAATTCACAGAAATTAGGTGAAGTTTAAGGAATACTGACAAGTTCACACAACTACAATAAAATATCACAAAAGACACTGCTACAACTCAGAAAGTTTCTTTATCTTTTTTTGTTTGTTTGTTTTGTTTCATTTTTGGCTTTTGCTTTTTGGGCCACACCCAGCGGCAGAGGTTACTACTGGCTCTGCTCTCAGAAATCACTCCTGGCACGCTTGGGAGACCTGCCAGGGAATGCCAGGAATGAAATGAAACCCGGGTCGGACTCATTTAAGGCAAATGCTCTACCTGCTGTGCTATAGCTCATGCCCCTCTTTATTATTTTTTACAATTAGTTTTTAGCAGTAAACATTGTACTTATTTGTATAATTAAAATTTTATTATGTCTCTGAACTCCAAATAAACGGAAATATAAATTTTGCATTTGCTATAGAGGTCTCTTGAGGGATGTTTGAGGTTTATATATTTAGTTTAATGTGTAAATCTTTGTTTTTGTTTCTGGGCCACACTAGGCGGAGGTCAGATTTCTGATTCTGCATTCAGCAATTCTCCCCAGAGGATCTGAGGACCTTATGAGATGTAGGGGATCTTACTCCTGTAGGCCACGTACAAGGCAAATGCCCAATCCTCTGTGCTATCGCTTTGGCCCCTCAAAATTTTATTTATTGAAAGAAATTTAAACGAGTTGGGAGATTTTAAAAAGGAACATATATTTATTTGAGAGCACAGAGTCTTCAAAAAAAAAAAAGAGGAAAAAGCTTGTAATCAATCATTTCTATTTGGTAGCATTACATTGTAAAATATACAGCAATATGACGTTTACACTCCTTTTAACATATATTTTGCTTTTCTCAAGTTTAAAACTAATATTAATAAATATGAAACCAAAATCGTAAGTTAAGGTTTTTTGACTACTTATGCTTTTAATTTCTTTGTTTGATATTTCAATACTAGGGATTGAAATATCAATTCATAGGGGAAGCATATGCTTAGGAAGCCACTAAATGGTTTTCCAATTTTGGGTTAGTTTATATGTTCACTGTCAATATGTAATATGAATCCGCATCTTTTTTTTTTTGTTTGTTTGTTTGTTTGTTTTTGGTTTTTGGGTTACACCCAGCAGCGCTCAGGAATCACTCCTGGCTCTATGCTCAGAAATTGTTCCTGGCAGGCTCGGGGAACCATATGGGATGCCGGAATTCAAACCATTATCCTTCTGCATGCAAGGCAAATGCTCTACCTCCATGCCATCTCTCTGGCCCCTGGGTCCACATCTTTGCCCTTATTGAGGGGACACTAATCCCTTTGCCTTAATTCCCAGAAATGCGTGGGTTAAGTGTAGAGGTCACTGATGAAGCCTTTCCATCCACACTGCACCCCAGCATCTCTGAGGCCTTGATCTGACATCCACATTATCACAGCTACATGTGGAGCCCGACAGGGAGTGCTGTAACTCCTGAGAATCTTCCATTTGGATCAGGAGAGAAAGAAGTTTGCATTGCCACTTGCTGGTCTTTTCTGATCAGTTCTTTTCGCCAGCCTTTAGATCTGCTTGATCTGAGACTGTGCTGACCTCATCAACATTTCAGTTGCCTCCTGGCAATCTCTAGCCAGATCCAGCTGTTTAAGTGAGAGCAGATTATCTGGAAAGAGATCTTGCCTGGGTTTAATTTATGCCATAAATGTATGCCACAAATTTATGCCATAATCTCCAAAATCTTAAAGTTCTTTCACTAGTGAGTTTCCCTGTGCCCCTCCTACTGTGGTTGATGGTACAAACAAGAGAGAGGGAACCTCCTCATGGAGACCATACAATCAAAGAGGTTATTAGAGTCCTCCCTCATTCCCTTAGATTTCCAAGGGGAACAAACCTCCACAGAATATATTCATAATTACCTCTTTCCTCCAATTATTCACTTCAAAGTACCATCTGGGTAACTATTAATGATGCCAGTGGTCTTTTAGGATCTAGGTCCATTGTCTTCCCTCAGATAAAGGAATTTCAGGGGAGACAAGCATGCAATGAAGTAAAAATGGATTTTATTGGAAGGTACTGAAGAAGAAGCAGAGGATAAAGAGAGACTAACATGCTCAAAGAAAGAACGAGGGCTTCTCCAAAGGTGCAGAGTCTGGTACACAACCCAGCAGGAAAGTAGGAAAGTCCACATCTCAAGAGGGAGATGTAGGTAACATGTGCAAGCGGGGACTATGCTCACTGGCCCAGGGAACCTATGTGCCTGCTTTATTATTATTATTATTATTATTATTATTATTATTAATTATTACTATTATATCTATTGATTTTGTTTTATAAATCTTGAAACTTTGCTGATAAGTACTTAAACATTTAGTACTGTTATATCTTCTTGAAGAATTTTTTTCTTTATTACCTTGTAATAGTTTTTACCACTGTATTTGTTTGAAATTAACATTTTTTGGAGGGTTAAGATTTTGGTCTACACTCAGCTGTGGTCAGGGCTTCTTTTTTGTTTTTTTTTTTTTTGTTTTTTTTTTTTGTCTCTGTGATCAAGTACCATTCTTGGAGAACTCTGGGAAACATATGATATCCCTGATACCTAAGTTGACCATATGCAAGGAAAGCGTCCTATTAGTTGTACTATCTTTCTGGCCCTTAAAATGAACATTTATATCTGAACTTCCTCAGGGTTAAAGTGTGCATGACATTTTATTCAATCTTTTTTTTTTTGTCCCCCAATTCACAATACATACCCGGCAAGGGTCCTGTGTTGAGGTGTATATGGGGTGCCTTTACTGTACCTCCTCTTTCTATACAGCCAGTGTAAAGAACACAGCCTGTGGTAAGAATTGGGAGGCCTTATTCAATCTTTTTTATTTTAAACTTTTTGTTGTTTTACATTTAAACATTTTGTAGTTTTACCTTTAAGATATGCAAATATATTTCATACAAAAGATTCACGCCTAGGTCATAGTTATTGCTGTTGTTCTTCTACTTTTTTTCCTTTTCTTTTCCTCATCTTCCTCCTCCTCTTATTCCTCCTCAATTCTTATTCCTCCTCCACTCCTCTACTTTCTCATTTTCTCTGCCTCCTTCTTCTCCACCATAGATTGTATTATAAGTAAACTCTTGTTTATATCTCTGTCTAACTATATTCCACTTGCTTTTCATAAGTAAATTTGTTCACTCTTAGACCAATTCTACATAGGCTTGTTTATTATGAGTTGATTGTGTATCTTTGTTTCTCTTTGACGGTCTTTGAAATTGAATTTGATTAGTGTTTTTTGTTATGGTCAGAGTGAAATGAAGTTGGATTTATAGAATTTAGAATCTTGTATTAATGTCAATTTATTAGGCAAAAAAATGAAGCCAAGATTTTGATTTTTTAAATATTTCAGCCTTTTATTATTTTATCTCCCACATTTATGTATTTTAATTTGATTCTTTGGAAACACCCAGTAATGCATGGGGTCCATATCTGGCTCTGTGCTCAGGGGCCATACCTAGCAGAGTTTAGGGGACTAATCATATAAGGTGCTGGGATTCAAATTAGAGTCACAGTGACAGCTAGATTCTAGGCAACTTTTTTATACAGTCTCTTCAATAGAATATTATTAATTTGTTTAGTGAAATGTAATAAAAACCTGATATACACACCATGTAAAATTCTTTGAAACAATATGTTTTATATTAAATTATTAAAGGAATATATATTTACCCTAATGAAACGAAATTCTTATAATTGTTTTCATATGTACATTTTTAGAAGCTTGGATTTATTTTTAGCTGTGATTTGCCTTAAAGACACAAATAACCAGGACAAAAAACTACAGAAGAAAAACTGTTGTATTTCAATTAAAATAGAGGTCTTTTTTTCTTTCATTACCCAATACCTTTATCTACAGTCAAGCAGAAACCCAATTAGTTATTAATTGATATGCATGAAAATTAATTAACTCTTCATGTGAGGCCTAGGTTATAATTAACTGTCTTTCTTACCCTTTGTTTTGAAATCTCTAGGTATAAGATCCCATTGCTAATACAAAGGAAGAAAACAGTTTTACCATCTGTAGTTAGTTAGAAGCAAGACCTTGAGAAGGCTGGAATGCCTAAGATGTTTGATTACAATCAAGTGGGATATAAAAGCTACTCTACTAAGCCAAGTTTATCTTCAACATACTTGAGAAGTGAGAACAATCATGGCGATAGTTTCAGTGTTCTGATATTATATTTGCACATGAAGTTACATTTTGCATGTTTTCAACTAAATCAAAGTTCATATTTAAAATTAAAATCAAAACAGTACTCCTTTAGTGCTCAGTTTTAAGTATATAGTTTGAGAGAAATCAATTTTAAGCTTGATCTATTGACAAATTATATATTTTAATGGTGGTAAACCTACAAAAGGTGCTAGGAGGCTTGTGAATTAGTTCTGGCCATGCTTGTCTCTGTGCTCTATCACTTGAGCTACATCTCTGACCTTATTATTTTTAAAAGACATCTTCTAAATAAGTGATGAATGAAATAAATGTTTACCTAAAATTTAGCTGAAGTAAGAATTGTCTTAATAGTTTGTATCTAGTTTCCAGATGATATTTTAAAAAATTTATAGTTTAAAGTATATTTGAGATTTGGTATCTATAATAAAAGAAGCGATACTATTATATTGGGCTCAAATTCCTTAAAATATTTCTATAAAGAAAATGACTATTTTCTTTTAAACTTTAAATTAATTTAACATTTATATAAATTAAGACACAGTTTAAAATTGATTCTATCTGACAATAGATTGGGAGAATGTAATAATTGAGAAATGAAAAATAATATATAAAATTCAGAGAATTTAGAGAAGATATTAAGAAATTTTAGTAAAAAATGGTGTCCCATGATTTATACTAGTTTTAAAGTTATTAGAAGGAAATGACTGTATATTATTGCCATAGTTAATATTTATTTTCATGTACTTATTGTAATATAAAATTGTTCCAAGTTAAATACTTTAGTGCTTAGGTTAGTTCTATGAGAGACCATATTACTTATCATCTTTATTTTACCAATATTAACATTGTAGTTCAGAAGGTTAAGTAATTGCCTGCAGGCCATACTTAAAGTTAAGATAGAATCTTAAAAATATGTGCTTCTAAATTTAAAATATAATTTCTACATAGAAAAGACCATGTTACTATTAAGTGATGCTTGATCCCAATTTCATTATATCAATATTACAAGGAAATAACTTACAGCTTCCAAAATATTTTTAACTAATTATATATTGAACTACAGTGTCAATTGCCTCAGAGCCAGGTTCTCAGTTACTTTTTGAAAGTCTATTACTAGAATTCTTATGTTTGTTTTTTGGGGGGCTACATCCGGTGATGCACAGGGGTTACTCCTGGCTATGAACTCAGAAATCACTACTGGCTTGGGGGAACCATATGGGATGTCAGGGATTCGAACCCCAGCCCATCCTAGGCTAGCAGCAACAAGGCAAAGAAGCCTTACCACTCCATGCCACCTCTCCAGCCCCTATTGCTAGAATTTTTTTTATTTTCTAAGTGGACGTTTTTATATCCATGAAAATAAAATTTTGAGTTTTATTGTTGACTTCTATGTTCTAAATTTAAATACCTTCTCATTGCCCTTTGAATTTTCCACTCAACTTATACGCAAATGTGGTTATATATATATATATAGATAGATTTTTTTTCCTTGTTTTGGGGTCACACCCCGCGGTGCACAGCGGTTACTCCTGGCTCTGTGCTCAGAAATCGCTTCTGCAAGCTCAAGGGACCATATGGAATGCAGGGAAATAACCCAGGTCTGTCCTGAGTCGTCTGTGTGCAAGGCAAACACCCTGCCTTACAGCTGTGCTATCTCTCAGGCCCCTATAGTTCAGTTTTAATATAAACAAAGGAGAATTCTGTGATACCTCTTGCCCAGAACATGAGTCATAGAATAAAAATAGATATAAAATGGTTCAGGTGCTAGATAGTTAGTGCAGTGGATAAAGCATTTACTTGCAAGTGACTGACCCAGTATCCCCTATAGTTTCCTGAGCATTGCCAGGAGTGACTACTGAGTACAAAGCTAAGAGTAATCCCTGCACAATGCCAGGTATGTGCCCCAAACCGAAGACTAAAATAAAATTTCTCATGCTACATTTTCCTGTCAGATAATCCAATTCTATTGATCTAGTTATTGTACCCCAAATTGGAAGCTACTCTTTACATTTAACCCCACTCATACACTATATTAAATCCCTTAGCAATCTTCTTACTTCTTCCAACTCATATATCATATCCATTTCACCTATTTTATACATACTATCATCCTAAGTCGAATTTCTTACATCATTCACCTTGATTCTTAGTAGACTGATATTGGATATTCTTTCTTTTATAATCTTTATAAGATTTTATAATCTTTATAAGACATGTCTCTTTACACATATATACACACAGACATATATATATATAATATCATCTAAAGTCACATATTTAAAACCCAAATCTCACAATGTTGTTCATAGAACATGCTCCTTACTGACCTCCAATGGCTATTACATTTAGAATAAAACCAAAATTCTTTATCAAACCTCTAAGACTTTGTAATATCAGTTTGTTTTCTTGTCACAACACTGTCATTTCTCCTCTGTAATCACATTCAGTCAAAAATTTTTGGTGCTGTTCCTTCAAAAAGCCAAACATGCTTTATCTTTATGCTTTATACTAGTAACCGATTGCTGAAGATTGGGAGTTTAAAACATAAAAACAGTCACTGATATACTTTGTGTTCCTCAAGTCTTCCTCCTCTGAGAAAAGAGATGCTTTTCCCAAATTCCAAATCCAATGGATTCAGAGATTAAATCTTATCTCTGAGTAATAGAAAAATAGGAATGTATAGGAGCTGCTTCTTAACTATATTTTTATTGTAAGAATTTATTCAAGAGACTAATTTGATTAACATATTGAGGTGAACTAGCATAATATAATATAGTAATATAACATAACATCAAATATAATTAATATAATATAATAGTACATGTAAGTCAAAGAACATTTCTGATTAAAACACAATTTTTTATCAAAATGGCTTACATATCTTTCACAGTAGTATTTTAGGTACATATTAACATTGAATCAGGGCAATACAAATCAAACCTATATAAGCTTCTTAACTTTTATCTGAAAATGATATGTTATAAATATTCCTAGGAAATTTCAAGATCCTACAGAGAAGAACAGGCTTGAAATAAATACCTGTCTAGAAGGAAAAGTTATATTTATTTGAGTCCTCGGAAAATTTAATATTGGAGAAAACTTAAAACAAGATAAACAAACCAAAAGAAAATTAAAATTAAAACTTCTGATTAAACATCTGGGTTTCACTGTCCACTAGAAAACTGGACCCTGGGACAATTCACTGAATATGTAATTAATTATTAAAATTTCATACACAATTGACCTGTTTGATTAAAGTTATATTAAAAGAATAAAAACCAAGTCACTCATTATATATAGCTCTAAGTGGAATTTTTTTAAAATAATTTTTTATCAAATTTTTTTTATCAAAGTGGAGATGAGGGGTAGGTGTGGGAGGCATTTGTGTATTACATAGCACATTCCTCTTTTCTCTGCTTTTGCAGATGAAGAAACTGAAGTTCAAAAAGGTCAAATGACTCCTTCACTGCTACTACAGATATGGGAATAGAACTTAAGTCTTGTGTTGCCTGTTGAAGGGCATATTTTCACTATATCACACTGGTGAGTCTTAAAAATTAGTGATTGGAAAGTTGAAAATTATTATTGGCAACTGGATAAAACCCAAATAGATGCTCTTGTGAGGTAAAGCTTATGGCACAAAGCAGAGACACAACTAACAAATACTGTTGGGTTTGCCATGGAGAAAAAGAATTTTATGATTCATAACAAAACCCCACAAAGGATTTTGGCAGTTTCAGGTCTACTTTCAGCAGCTCTTGCTTGAGACTTAGCTTGCTTAATGGGCCGAAGTACCCTAGATTCTCTTGGGGCCCATTAGGTAAATGGCTATGGTCTTTAGACCTTGAGATTTGGAGCTGAAGCTGCTTGTGCTGCAGGAGACAGACTAGCAATGACTACTAATATTAAAGAGCAATAGATCATTGGGATTCAAATTAGATGAAGCAGTTCCAGTTCTCCTTTGAGGTCATAGAGATATCATTCAAGGCATGGTATGAAGTCTGTCGTCAATTATATTTTAATCCTAGAAACATGAATAAACAAAGATACAAATAGGATTTATTTTCTAGGTACACCCTTGGGTTTGGGGTCATACCAACAAAAGTATTATTTTTTTAATTACTGCCCTAGAGATAAAAGTTCCTTTGAGAGGAAAGCATACAGTGTAAATCTGAGTTATTTACTTCAATATGAACAATGATAAACTTGGTACCGAAAACTAACTCAACAATCAGGTTTTGTTAAGTCCCACATAATTACTTTAGGCAGTCTTTCTGATGATGGCTGACAATGTATTCAAATCTTACATTTATAAGTAGGTTTTTGTTTTTAAAATATTTAAGACATGTGGAAACTATTTCTGAAAGGTCTGAAAACATAACTAAAAAAGAAATCATTCAACAAATTTAATCGCATTTCCTGGTCCTATAAAGAATAAAGAGTAACTATGTGCTTATCTGTTGTATGGTCTGACTTGAACTAGCTGGGATGATTTTGCTGTATTTATTTTGTGAGACAGAATAGTGCTCCCACCCACCCCAGACCCATCTTAGTTGAGCCTGGAACAAATACAATTCCCAGCTGGAAGCCAAAATTAGAGCTGCCTGAAGTTAGGGTGCGTAGAATATATGTGTATATATCACACATACAAACTAGGATATCCTAGTTTGGGTATGTTCAGAAACAGCATAAAAGGAAGAAAGAACTGAGATTTTGAGACAATTCCTCCACACCAGAAAAGCAATTTTACCTCAGAGGGGCACTTTCAGATGGGTTGTAACTAAGAGAAGGAAAACACCCCAGGTGCAATTATCCTGGAAATGGGTTTGCCTCATAATAATACCTTATGAGTTACACGTGTCAAAAGCTCGCCAGGAGATTTAGGTTACTCTAACCTTTGTAATTTTATGTCAGTAAGTTAGAAATACGGCTTTATATTTAGTTGCCTTGTGTATGAACCATATATACGGTATTTTCCGGCGTATAAGACGACTTTTGAAATAAAAAAAAGTCAACCGAAAATCGGGGGCCGTCTTATATGTCGAGTATATCCCGAAAAATGTTTTAATATGCCACTAAACGAAAATCGTATGAATATTGCCACAAAACGAATTTTCCAACTCGATTCTGCACCAATCACTGCCAGGCTGCTCGGACCGCCTCTCTAACTCAGCCAATCCAAGCAGACTTTTGATGCATGCAACTTATATAGTGTTCTGTACCCGAATCTACACTCTAAAAAGCCTGCTCAGATTGGCCAGAGTCAGAGAGGACGTCTATTACAGTCTAACCATTGGACCTTGGCTTGTTGTGATTGGCTCACTGTGGAAGATACAGTTGCAGCACAGGAACATTCTGTCTTATATAGCAAATATAGACCTAAACCTATGTTTTAACTGCAAAATTAGGGAGTCGTCTTATATGCCCAGTCGTCATATATGCCGGAAAATACGGTATGCATTATATATAATGCAATTACATATAATCTTTATATATCTATATCTATAAGTTATGTATAATTAATAAATATATGTATTAAGAAAGCATTAATAAGGGGCTGGAGCTGTGGTACAAGCAGTAGGGCATTTGCCTTACATGCAGCTAATGCAGTTGGACCGAAGGTGTCCCATATGATCCCCAAGCCATTTCTGAGCGCCTAGCAGGTATAACCCCTGAGTGTCACTGGGTGTAATCCCCTCCCCGCAAAATGAAGGCTACTCAAGGCCTCCTTATCTCTTTGAGCCAGAGATTCTCATTACTGAGCTTTCAAATTAACTTCTTTATCTATTTATGGGGTATCCGTGTCTCTGTGGTTCAGCCATTTTCCCTCACCCTCTAAAGAATTTTTTACACAGGGCTAGATAAGATCGTTAGAAAACATTACAACAATCTGTTAATTCAGGTAAAACTTATTTCTTGCAAAGATTTCTAGGAAATTTGGATTTTTTTTTTGTTTTTATTGTGTCATTTTGTTTTTTATGGTGCCAAGAATCAAACTCAGAGTTTCACATATGCTAGGCATGTGCTCTACCATTTCAATCATGTTCCCAATCCAGATTGTACAGTTTTTAATTTTAAATTGAATTAATATAAATAAATATCTGGGTTGAGCTCTGCTGAGCTGTGGGGAAAACTTGGAAATATGCCCTAATCTGCAGAGAACAGGAGCACATTTCTTCAAGTTAGCCTGTCAAGTGCACATCAACTTCTGCCTTTAAGTTCTAACTTTTATTCTGTTCGGCATTTTCCTTATTGAGTTGGGATTAAAATCTTGTTCTAACAAGATTACCAAAGAAAGTGGTGCGGAAAAGTCTTGTAATTACTGTTAAAATATCAAACCTATAGTTACCTACCCTTTACTCAAGATTGTTTTTAAAAATCCTCATATTGTTTTCTCAATAGAAGACTGTGTGATGGCATTCTTTGGTTTTTTGTTTTGTGTGTGTGTGCTTTGAATCTATTGATAATAATGCTAATGATGAGAAATGCCTGAGGGCACTCAACCTCATCCTATGCATAGTCTCTCTTTAAACCCAAATGGGGACAAGAGCAACCCTTTGGGTTCTTATAATTGCCAGATGCCCTTTAGCAATAACTATCAGGAAACTGAAATAAAAATACAGGCTTGTTATTAATAAACACTAGAAATTAAATCACATCCTTGAGCTCCAGGGAAGTTGCAAATATAGTGAAGCTGGGGTATGGGAGCCTTCTTTAAATGGAGCTTATTGTTGGATTTTATTTTTTTAGATTTAAATTTTGTTGTACATTCAAATTATAAGATCAAGAATTCAAAGCATAGGAAGAGAGACAAAAGAAGAAAAAAAGATTCTTTCTAAGGGACTGGTTGTCTAAATCAACCTTAATTTGTAAACTAAAAGGAGACACCATGAAGGAAGGCAGCTAGGATCTTATCAAGACCTGCTGCCAGTCATGTGTGAAGTTAGTCCTTCAAGAGGGAGAGTAAGCCAGTCAAGAAACGTCAGCTTCCTGAGTTTACACTACACATCAACAAAAACTTTGAAACCATCCAATTTTTGAAAACAAAGCTCACCTTTTTAAAAATATAAATCTTTAAATATTAGAATCATACAATTGCATCATTACCTATAATTTCCCTCTTCTCATGGAGCACTTACATTAGAAGAATAGTTATAAAAGTGATGGCCGGTCATAGTTGTGTTGCAAGTGACTTGGTAGAGGGAAGAGTGAAGAAGGTAGGCGCTAGAGAAGTGTTTCCACCTCTTTGCTCAACTCACCTTATTTACCAGGACAAATTCCTGGCATGGGTCAAGACCATTAAAATCTACTATGAGAACCTGCCTAGCAGGTTGATGCAGACGCTGAAAAGGTGAATCTCTGAGTTGGTCTATGGTTACCAGGTTCTTCAATATTTTCCAGGATAATACTCAGATTCAGTGTTGCTGGTGGCTCCAAAAAGTAGGGAGCTATGGAGATAGACTCAAGAAAAGAGTTCTTCCAACCCTCTAATGATTCACCTAGGACACCAGCTTTAAAAGAAATGCCTGGACTAGATCAGGTTAATCCTAACCTCTGGTACATTCATTCTAGTCCATCATCTTTTTCTTTGGATTTTGGGCCACACACTGTGACGCTCAGGGTTTACTCCTGGCTATGTGTTTAGAAATCGCTCCTGGCTTGGGGGACCTTATGGGACCTGAGGGAATTGAACAGCAATTCTAGGCTAGGGCAGGCAAGGCAGACACCATATGCTTGTCCCACCACTCCATTCCCCCATCATCTTTTTCTATCAGAAAAGAATTTCAGGAAGAGGTTAAAGATTGAAGCTATTGAGTGCTATGTTAGAATTCAAAGCTTGATTTAGGAATTAACTGTAAAACTAGTTTTGCTATGTAGCCAGTACAGGCTGTGAATGAAATTAGAAAGGCTAGATCCAGAGAGCAGTCAGTTCCAGGAATCAGACCCCAGAGGCAAATATCAGGTATCACACCCAGATAAGCTGATAGGCTGCTGACAGGTGTCAGGATGTCTCCATACCCTGGATCAGTGGCAACTGGCAGATAGCCAGATGACTCTCACACACACACCCTGGGTCTGGGACTATAGCCCACCCAGTTGTCTGCCCAATGTTACATTGGAACTGCCCCCTACTTAGACCCAACCTTATACTAGGGACTATTGGTTTTGAAGATCAACTGCCCAGATGCTGGAAGTCCCCAAACTGAGCTCTGGTATTCTGCTTGTGTGACAAGGTAAAACTAACATATGAAGGGTGAGAAGGGTGGTAGAGTCTAAGATTTGGAATTAACTCTAACCCAAATGTTGATGTTAGGATGTAGTATGTCTTTGCTTATGAATAATATTAAAATAATATTGCTTTGGCTTCTGTCTTCTGCTTGTTAAAGGATCAATGACCTCTAACTGAGAGCACAGACATTTAGCCCCCCAGAGAAGGAAGACTGAGAAAACTATCTTAGTCATGAGGATGAGTGCGCCTAAAAGCCTCCATGTGTTTGTGGGGAAGGGGGTGATCCTGGAACTTATTTTGCTACACCATCAGAGTGTGTCTCCAGAGCTGTTGAAAATTCCTGAGTGACTAAGTATATTATTTGAAAGTGTAAAAAACTTGAACCCCTGCCATTGGTGATCTCAAATTGGGAGACAGGGGACCCCAGCATGCTGGATCAATAAACCTCATCGTGTGACTTGCATTGCTGTGTGCTCTCTTTGACTTTTGGGACAAAAGCCAGCTCAGACTCTAACAAAGCAAGATAGATTTTTTGTTGAGCTGATGCCAGTGGTGGTGGGGCAGTGGGGTTTCCAGAATGATTTTATGGTGGGGCAAGAGTGGTGGCAGTCTCAAAATGGGAATTTGCTCCTTCCTCTCTATGCACTCAGTGCTGACCTTTCAGATCCTTTACCTTTCTCTCAGAAAAGAATTTCAGGAGACAAAGTAGTGAAATGTAAGGTGTTTTATTTAGAAATTCTGAGGAAGTGGAAAAGGAGAGAGAGAGAAAGAGAGAGAGAGGTGGAGAAAGAGAAAAAGAGAGCATGAATGTATATAAGTACACATCTCAAGAGGGAGATAGTGGAGAAAATGTGCTCACTGCATTTCCTTTTTTCTAAGTTGACTTAGATACTTTTCCTTACCTGCTTCACAAGAGACTTTCTACATAGGTAAGAGTCCACTGATAGGGTGTTGCTAAGGGGAAGAGTTGGGAACAGTTGGTGGTCTTCTTTGATATTCCTTTTCTGAACTTTATTCCAGCTTGAGCCTTCCTGGGATGGGTCTAGGTTTCAACCTTCATTGCCCTGCGATGGCACCAGGAAAAGGACTTATCAAGCCCTAGCTCCTGGGTTCACATAATGAATCTGGTAGTAAAGCTTTCAGCAATTTAGTAGGAATAACTTTTTGAAATTCTATCCTTTGGTTTTATGATACCCCAAGAACTTTTATTACATCCCAAGAACTCATTTCTACTGAGTTGTGTGTATTTGTGTGTCTGTAGATGTGTGTGTGTATGTTTGTGTCTGTGTGTGTGTGTGTGATGAAGAGATAATAGGATGAAGTAGGGAGTGGGGTTATTCCCTATCTACCTTTCTTTTTGCTTCAAACCTTAGGAAAAAGTGAAGGGAGGGAGAAATATATATTTAAGAGAGCATATTGGCTTCTTCATATTGGAAATAGGAAAGCAAGGGAGTTATGAGTTCAAGGGATAAAATGGTCTTGAAGAATAAGACCCTAATGGCTTTTGGCAGGAGCTTTTATTCATTTCTTCTAATTCATTTTTCTGGAATTTCACATGTATAAAAAATTAATCTGTGCATTGGCACAGGAGAGCTTGCACTGTTGATGATGTTCTCATAATCCCATTCCTCAAACTGCTTTTTTTTTTTTTTTTTTTTTTTTTAAATATCTGAGAGGTTTACCCTTCTCTGTGTGGGGCCTTGAATTTTTTTACTGGGTGATGCCTCTGTTTTTCCTCTCTAAAGAACTCACAGTTTGCATATCAAAAGGAATGTGTCAAAGGGATGCCTTAGGGCTACTTTGGGCTTCTTAATTTTTATTATTTCCCAAAAGTACATTACCAGGGGCCTCCTACCTATCTGCTTACAAACAGAAAAGTAGAAAAGAAAGTTACTCTCCAACCTGGAACTTTGTACAGGAATAAGTTAAGTATGACTCACTTTGTGGGATTTTTAATAAGAAAACTGGATCTATGTTATCTGTAAAATTCAAGAATGTTACAGAGTAATTTATAGAGCTAGTGTAGAGAAGACCTTTTAGGTTATCTGTTTAATCATTTAAAAGTCTGTGTCAAAACCTATGATTTAGGGAAATTGTTAAATTCCCATTCTTAGAAAGGGCCCAGAATATTTAAAATATGGAATTAGAGATAGCAGCTGGCAAATAGAAACTTGAGGTTTACTATTCTACTCATGTTTTATTACCTGAATCCTACTTGCTCTGCCCATTGTTGACAATGATCCTTACCATTGAACTTCTCTGGAGAGGAGAAGATTTGGACTGGAGTGAGAAATTATTCTTTATAGGAAAGGAAAGTTAGTCCTAACTTTGGTACAGGGATTCCAGGTTCCTCAACTTTCCTCCTTTTTGGAGAAGGCAAAATAGCAAAGCAGAAAAGTTTTTATTAAAAGAAATTTAGCAAAATGGAGAGAAATATAAGGTGAAAGAAAGAGAACATGGGCTCCAGAATGGAGAAAAGCAGAGGATGGCTTTTGGGAAGTAATATCCAATTTCTCTAATCTGTCTTGGCAAGTAGTCCTTAGCATAAATAAAAGTTAACCTGGGTGTTGTCATAGGGAGAGATGGTCCTTTCCTATGCTTATTAGATTTTAAATAAATCTTTAGACTCCCCAGTAGCTTCTCCTTTTCTGAGCTGTCTCTGGGTATGATCTAGGTTTCTGTTTCTAGGTGTTATCTCAATCCCAATATTTCTTAAGAGCTCCAAATCTGCTTTTCATTTTTTTCTTTATTTTTCATGATTTGTATAACATCTTTATTTAAGCACCATGCTTACACACATGTTTATAATTGGGTTTTTGTCATAAAACTTATACCCCTGACTTCACCAGAGTAACTTTCCTGCCTCCAATATCCCCCATTTCACTCCTCTCCCCAAACCCTGCCTGTTTTCAAGACAGACATTTTATTTCTTTCACTCACTACCATTGTCATGATAGTTGTTTATTATGGGCTGGTCCTTTTGGTCCTCATCTCAATTGTTTCTGGGTATTATTACCATATTGTCTTTTATTTTTCTTAAATCCCAGAGATGAGTAAGACTGTGTATATCTCTCTCCCTCTGACTTACTTCAGTCAACCTAATAGTCGTCATGTCCATCCATGTATAGGTAAACTTCACGACTTAATTTTTTCTAACAACTGCGTAAGTTTTCCATTGTATATGTGTACCACAGTTTCTTTCGCCACTTATCTGTTCTCAGGCACTTGGGTTATATCTAGTTATGGCTATTGGGTATAGTGTTGCAATGAACACAGGGCATTTTGTATTGTGTTTTTGTGATCCTAGGATGTATCACTAGGAGTGGTGTTGCTGGTTCATAATTTCCAGTTTTTTGAGGAATCTCCATATTGTTTTCCATAATGGCCGGACTAGGCATTCCCACCAGCAGTGAATGAATTTCTTCCCACATCCCTGCCAGCACTGATTGTTCTTGTTTTTTAGTTTTTGTTTTTGTTTTTGTTCTTGTGATGTATGTCAGTCTCTGTGGCATGAATTGAAACCTCATTATTGTTTTGATTTGCATCTCCCTGGTGATTACTGATGTGGAGCATTTTTTATATGACATTGGGCCATATGTATTTTTTTTTAAAGTCATCATCGTTATTTAAGAACCATGATTACATGTTTGTAGTTGGGTTTCAGTTATATAAATGAGAGAAATAGAATGCCTGTCTAGAATACAGGCTGGGGTGGGGGGGGGAGTAAAATGGGGGGCATTAATAGTGGGACTATTGCATTGGTGAAGGGGGTGTCCTTTTTTATAACAGAATCTGCTTTTCAATGAGATATGTTCTTAATGCTTTTGGGCTACTATTGGGCTGGGCAGCTTTTTCTTACATTTTATTTTTTCCCTAAGCTTATTTTATGCAAACATTGTTGTTTTAGTTTCTATCAGATAATCTTGAAAAAGGAAGCCTCAGTCTCCCTTGCCAGGTGCTGTGGAACAGCTCCATTTTATTTGTCCCCATCCTACTTATTAAACATTCTTGCAAATTCCAGGGCTTTTTCTGATAACTGGATTTTAACAATTTTCCAAGATCATAGATTCTGCCCTAGACCTTGAACTCAGAAGAGACTTAAACTCACATGAGATAAAAAAACAATACCTAGGCAAATGGTCAAACAGATAACCTCAAAGGCCTAAAAGGTTCTAAAATAGCCATTCCTCACATTCTTTGCAATAGTTTTCTCACTTTATGAGTAAGCAAAGACCCAGTTTTCTGATAACCCCGTGCCTGCCAGGAGCTATTTCTGAGCAGACAGCCAGGAGTAACCCCTGAGCACCGCAGGATGTGACCCCCAAAAAAACCTAAATAAATAAATAAATAAATCTCAAAAAATAATGTCACAAAATTAGCGAGATTAAATTTTTTATTAAATTCCTCGATTAAATTTATCCCTGGCTGGGTATTTTTTAATTAATAAATTTTTAATTGAATCACCATGAAAGACACACAGCTACAAAATTGTTTATGATTGAGTTTCAGCCATACAATGTATGTCATCCTTTCCCAGTGCATTTTCCTACTGCTAATGTTCCCAGCTTTCTTCCCACCCTCCTTCTATTCTACATTTTTTTTGGTGGGGGCCACATCTGGCAGTGCTCAGGGATTACTCAGAGTTTTGCAATCAGGAATCCCTCTTGGTGAACTCAGGTGACCATATAGGATGCCAGGGTTCGAACCCGGCAAGTGCTTTACCCACTGTGCTATTCCTCTGACCCCCTTTTCTACTTTTTAATACTTTTTCTAATTATACTGTAGGGTCCTGGGTTCTGAACAAGGATGAATACCATTTTGTAAAGGCCACATGTTGTAAGCCACATCCTAGGCATTCTCAAACCTATTTCCATTAACACTGCCCTAAGCTACCTGGCCAGACCAGGTAGCCTATCTAGAGAGGACACAGGGGGAAATAGAAAGGTACCCTAGAAAAGATCAAATCATTTTAAAGATCATCAGGAGGTAGAACCTTTCTATATTCCCCCTACATAATACAATTCATTATTTTGGGTAGGATTCATCTCCTGTGAGAGACAACACTGACCAGTCAGTTTAGAGCTGTTGGTAGAAAAAAAAGTTTTGTTCAGCTTTACTCCAATTGTGTGGTCTTGTCCTTTGACTCTGGACCCTAACACTACTGACTTTGCGCCTGAGCATCTTTATTGTTCAATATTTTCATTGCTGAAGATATTGAGGGACCTGAGAAGAGTAGACAAATACAGAAGAAACTCACAGTTACTGCTCCTGTATCAATATCTATTTTTGTTATTGTTTTCCTGCACTTTTCATTCGTTTGGGGTGGGGGTCATACACAGTGGTGCTCAGGGGTTACTCCTGGCTCTGTGCTCAGAAATCACCTCTGGCAGGCTTGGGGACCCTGGCAAGCTTGGGGGACCATATGGGATGCTAGGATCCAAACTAAGGTCCATCCTGTGTTGGTTGCATGCAAGGCAAACTTCTTACCACTGTGCTATATATATAAATGAAAAGTGGACTATATGTATATATAGTCCACTTTTCATTCATTTTGAGTATGTGAATGGTATCCCAAATTTGATTATGGGAGTTATGTAAAGTGAGGAAGAGAAAGGTGACACGTTTGAAATGTAATCTGCTGTTAGGTCCAGAACCCAGGATCTGCCACCCAAAAAAACTACTAGGGAGACAGGCAGTAATGTAAATACAAAGGAGTTTATTCCAGCATGCTGGAGTTCAACATCTCCTAAGAAATACGGACCTTGAGAATGGCTCTAATGCCAAATCTAAAGGGTATCTAGGGCTAATTCTAAAGAATCTCCATCTCGGAAATTTTTTTAAAAAATATTGGTCTTTAATAAAATGTTGGGTTAGGATTGGTTGTAGTTCAAATGTAACACCAGACAAATGGTTAAGGAGGGTTGATAAGCATCTTCAGATCCAGGTACAGTATCATCTGGGTATATGTCCATTGCTGCAGACTCAAGGTGCGGTTTTCATCTGGCCCTGTCAGCTGCTATTTAATCTTCTATATCTGACCAGGGGACCAGTTCCTTGAATATCTCCATAGGTCTGGTTGTAGAACTGGCTGTTCTTCAAGGCCGGGTCTTACTTCAGAATTGCAGCCTTTTCTGGCTGCATTTAGGTTCATAGCAAAGCCAAGTTTACAGTAGTTAACTTCCTCAAGCAAACAGTACAGAAACCAAAGCAATGTTATCTTTAAAGGAACACCATATTCTTTTTTTTTTTTTTTTTAGGTCACACCCGGTGGTGCTCAGGGGTTACTCCTGGCTGTCTGCTCAGAAATAGCTCCTGGCAGGCACGGGGGACCATATGGGACACTGGGATTCGAACCAACCACCTTTGGTCCTGGATCGGCTGCTTGCAAGGCAAACGCTGCTGTGCTATCTCTCCGGGCCCAGGAACACATATTCTAACCCCAACATTTAGGTTACAGTTAAATCTAAATCTTAGATCCTAACATACAATTAATTCTAAATCTTAGATCTTATTATTACAGTTAATTCTAAATCTCAGATCCTATCACTACTTCTCTCTGTACCCACCTGAAACCAGAGGAAGTACCCAGGGAAATGTAAGACTGATGAGAGTCTTTTATGAACATTTATCTGCACAGTAGGGATCTCATGTCTCATCAGTCCCCCAAAGCAGTAGTCAAACTGCATCTGGGTTCCAGTTGCTTTACCTAGTGTGGGAAATGTTCCCTTCTCACCTAGTTTCTTGGAAAGCTGTGGAACTCTCAGGCTGGGGCAAGAAGTTTTTTGTTTGGCAAAAAAGGAAAGTCAGTCCTAATTCTTGTCTAGACTTTCCAGGAACATTACCATGCCTCATAGAAAAAATTACTGGAGGAGACTGATAGTGAAGTGAGAGTTTAATTTCAAGTATGAGAAAGGAATGAGCTAGAAAGTAACAAAAATCTAGAGAGAATTTGAGTCTTTTCAAAGGGGAGACAGCTGAGAATAGACATCTCAGTTAGAGACCCAGACACCATCCTGAATAGGAAGCACCTTGCTTACCTTTGCTGAGTTGCTTTTTTTAGGTTTTCTCCTAAACTGCACCCATGTGCTGTTTCTATATAGATAAGAGTTAATTGCTATGGTGTTGATGCTTATGGAAGTCACTGAGGGACTTTTGTGAAGTTGAAGGAAGAAAGGCAGCAGTCACTAAAAGTTAATCTGCAACTTGCTCTCTACCCACACCTGACACAGGGGGGAGTGACTGGGGAGATCTAGGTCTGTGGAACCTGCTGTGGCAAAGAAAGCAAAAACAGTCCTAGAACTTGTCCAGGTTTATTGGGTTCATCACTTTCCCCATCAGAAAACAAAATTCAGGAAGAAGTGAATAGTGAAATAAAAACAGATTTTATTTCGAGGTACCGAGGAAGGGGAGAGAGGTGACAAGAAAGAAAGAGCAATGAGAGAGTGGATTTATCCAAAGGATGAGATATAAACCCTGGAAGTAAGAAAGCTCACATCTCAAGAGCTGGAGCTTAAGATAGGGGATTCAGTCTTTTTTAGTTGTGCAGTTGTGCCAAGTCTTGTCCCTTGATTTTATTACATCTCAGGAATTTGTTGCCACGAGGGTCCCTTCCCTACCTTTCTTTCTTTCTTTCTGTCTTCAGTGTCAAGAAAAACTTGGAACTTTTGGTGTCTCGTATTCATGTCCTATTCCAACCCTTTCTTTGCTCCTATGGTCTTGCTGACAGGTCTCTCTGAAGGGATATCTACATCTAGACTTGTGCTGATATAGTTAAGATTCTTATTAGCTCTCAGTTCCCATGTCTACAAACTGGGTCTTGTCAAAATGTGTTTTGCTATCTTAAGTCTGTGAAAGAGTAACTTCTTTAAATCCCATAATGATTTTGTTACTTCCTGAGAACTTATTGTCAGCTCCCCTACCTGTCCTCTACCTATTTTAGATGTTTGAGGACACAGGGAAAATGAAAAGGAATTGATACATGAAGAGTAACAAGAGGGCAGTGATGAACATTAACTTGAAATAAATACTCAAGCAGAAAGTTCTGGATCAATGACTGTTTAATGCTCATTCACTGTCAGGTTGGATGGCCTTACTCTATTTCCCATTGCAACTGTATTGCCTATCACAAATATTTTACTTTGCTTGTTTACTATTCATTTGCTTTCCAACTTATGAGTTATATACTATCAGAGTAACCCCAGAAAAGAGTAGAAAGGAAAAGGGGTAAGAATAATCCCTGTATGGTTCATTGCAAAATGACATAATGCTAGCATGTGTCACTCTGACAAATTCTTTAGCAGGGTTTTGAGCTTTTTAAGAGATGTTTAAGAGGCTACATTACCCAGCAGCTGTGAAAATTACCACTAAGTCGTTGAATGATTTTTCCTGCTTAAATTGGGCATAGGCCTAGTTAATGGAAATATGAGAAGCAGAAAAAGCAGGCATTTCCCCCTTACCTCTATTTCCCACTTACCAAAAAGGAGACAAAGTCACAATGACAATTTTCTCCGAAAGGAAAAGAGGTAAGCTTAAAATTTATCTTTTCCAGGGGCCAGAGCAGTGGTGCAGCAGTAAGGTGTTTGCCTTGCACACAGCTAACCTAGGACAGACCACGGTTTGATCCGCCAGCATCACATACGGTCCCCAAGCCAAGAGCAAATTCTGAGCTCATAGCAAGGAGTAACCCCTAAGTGTCACAGGGTGTGCCCCCCCAAAAAAAACAAACCAAAAAAATCATCTTTTTTTTTTTAGTGCAGCAATATTATCCTATAGGATTTAAAAAGAAAAAGCCGCAAGTAATTACTATTGGTTATTTCAACTATACAGAATGCAAAAGTTGGGCATTACTGACTTGAAAACAGAAACTTTTTTTTTCCTGAAATAATCAGTGGCTCCCAAACTCTGTCATCACTAACAGTAATTAAAATGTGCTCTAAGAGTGAATGGATGGATGATTACAACAAAGAGGCACTTTCTCATTAATTTATTACTGATTTTTAACTTTACTTCATTAGGACATGCCTGTTGAAGGCCATTTAGAACTCAGGGGATTTGTGTGCACTTAACATTCCTTCCATATTGGTTCCAGGGAAGGAGAATCATTTCAGTGTGTTGTTCTCCATGGACCTATAGAATAGGAAGGTGAGGGAAATCTACTACCTTGTAAATCTGCCAATCAGGGAAGTGGTCAACTTCTTTAGGATGTTCTTGAGACTGCCTAAGTAGGCTTTTGGAAGTCCTACTGGGAAATAGTCATCAGCTAAGCAAATTGTGAAGCAGTTTCATGCCATTTATGCTTCTGATGTGGTGAGGAGTATGAATAAAATAACAACAGGCATGTATTTGACATGGATAGATGGTAAAATAATTTAAGAACCTGTCCCAAGTACATTAGGAATCAGGTTTGAGTTTGCTTTTTAAAAAGATTTGGCTAAGCATTCTCAGTATCATCTGTTCTTTGTATTTCTAGTGATTTCTTATTTCATGGAGATAGCCTCCTGGGAGATCTTTTAGATGTCTGATCTTCAAGTCATTGAGATGAGTCATCAGACATGGTAGAAGTTTTATGTCAGAGATGTTCTTTAAATAGCTCACCTAGTGGGATTTTGCTTTGTTAAATACTTCTAGTCAAATAAATTATTCTTATCATCTCTCTGCCTTAAGGCTAAACATCCAGATCTATGTCTCTTGGTTTCCCCATAGATAACTCTTATAATGGGCTTTTAAAGACTTAAACTGTTTCTGAGTTGGGCTACCACCAAAGCGTCTTAAACAAGGCATTTGTTGGCTATCCTGGCATAACTTACTAGAGTTTTTCTTTGTCTCCTGTGAAAACTAAATGCCTTAGCAAATGCCCTTGAACTTTATTTGAAAGGATTAACTATTTAGGCACCTCCAGGGTGAAATTGTCCTCGTTGTTTTCATCTTTGTAAAGCCTAACAGAAAACCTGGTTAAAATAGACCTAGAGTAAGTGAATAATTGAAGAAAGTGTTAATTCATGTCAGGAATGCATGACCTTTTATATTATTTTCCCTCAGGTTCTAGAAATAGTGATTGTGATTTAGAGATTATCTGAAGTAAATTCTTGAATAAAAACTTAAAATGAATATTGTTTTCTTTAAGTAGGTAGAAATCTTGGAAATCTGGATTATATTTTAGGCATCAATACAGCAACCTCTTAAAGATGAGAGAACACTAAATTGCCATGGTAAAAATAAATACTCAAATGAACCCATTATGCAATACTCATAGAGCACAGTTTACCAATAATTAACAAATCCAATTGATATTAAGAACTTAGCCCCTCTAACGGAGTAGACTTCAGGGAAATATCAAAGAAATGCTAACAGCTGGCTTGTTAATATTCTCTGTCTTTCTTCTTTTACAAAAGAAAACAAATGAGAAAGCAGCACAAAGGCAATTATAGAGCAGTCTTCTTTAAGACTAACTATAAGGAATAAGAATACTGACTATTGTATGGCACAACTACATTCTTCTTCATAAGTTCTAATATTAGATAGCAGAAATACAATGTTATCAGCTTAGATGCACTAATATACGAGCAGTTAATTTTTTCTTTATTAAATTCATTACTGTGCTTGCTTCGTCAGCACCTACACTAAAATTGGAAAGATACAGAGAAGATTAGCCTGGCCCTTGCACAAGGATAACACACAAATTTGTGAAGCATTCCATGTTTAAAAATAAAATAAAATAATAAAATACAACAAATACTTTCATAGGAGAAAGGCCTCCATCCCAGAGACTAATGAGGAAGAGCATTTGTCTCATTAAGTCACTTCTACATGCCATCTGTTATAAAGACAAACCCATGTGAATATTCATTTCAAATAGATAAAACTGTAGAGGGTGCTCATGTTTACCTTCTCTTTGGTTCTGTTTTTCGTTTGCTTGTTTTGGTTTGTTACCATACCTCGTTGACTTTAGAGTTTACTTCTTGCTCTTTGCTGGCAGGGCTCAGGAGACGATATGTTGTGCTGGGGATTGAACCTGGGTAAGCTGTCTGCAAGGCAATATATTTCTTTCGCTCATTGTGTTGTGTTGTTCTTTATATCTAAGGTTATTTTGGACCACTGGAAAGGTAGAAAATTTAACAAAAAAAAAATACAAGAGCCAAATGTAGAGCCATTTTTTAATGACAAAGGTCTATCTTACATTTTAGATTTCCTTTTCTTCCGTACTATCTCCTATCCTCACAATCAGGTCATATCTCAAAAACACATTTCTTGATTGTTAGACATGGAAAGCTCCCTGACTATATACATAACACATGTAGCCAGGATAAGAATAGTCATCATTGGGGAAAAAGAGATAGCACAGCAATAGGGTGTTTGCCTTGCATGTGGCTGGCCCCAGAAAAACCTGATTTGATTCCTGGCATCCATATGGACCTCGAGCCAGCCAAGGGTGATTTCTGAATTTCGGAGTCAGGAGTAAACCCTGAGCACCATTGGGTGTGGCCCCAAACCAATAAATAAATAAATAAAGTTAAAATAATAGTCATCATATGTAAATTTCTAGGGTGCTAGGACATTTATTTTTGGCACAGCTCCATTCTTTTTGATACTTTTTGAAGTGCCTGGAACAGAGTGGATATTCAATTAATATTTGTTAAATGAGTTAGCAATTGAACAGATGATAAACTTAAGTGATATAAGCATAATGTTGGGTCTAAGAGATAGTAGGGTAAGGTCAAGTTGCCAACCTGAAATCCAATTCATGGATTCCCATGTCACCCAAACATTACACAAACACTTAAAGGAGAGATCTTTATGTTGTTGAGCCAGGAGTAAGACCCCTGAACACAGTTCCCTTTCCTTTAAGTACATGATGTAGCATTTAGGTTTTATAAACTAAACTAATCAGAGATTTTAAGATAATTGTTTATGGGTAACTACTAGAATGATATATTAAGAAATACATTTAACTCAGTAATGTTTATTTCTAAGATCAATACACATACTATGTATTAGACATTAGGTTTTTAAGCAACGTCTATTTTAGCAGCACTCAACTGTGTGCGTTGCACACTAGTGCGTGCATGTGTGTGCTATGTGTTTGAATTGCAAGTGCAGGTGGCATTTAGATTTCTTCCAATTTCTTGGTTAATATGCTTAAATTTCTGAGCTTGGGAGAGCTCAAGTGGTAGAGTCTGCGTTCCATCACTAGGACTGCAATTATGTTCCAAAATAATTTCCAGCACCAGTGTATGATGCCTTTTACACTAGGATCTGCCCAAGCATCACCAGCTTTATGGTCTGAGCTCTGGTGTGGTTCCTACTTCAGAAAATAATATTAACACAGCAGTGGCTGATAAGACTATAAACACTGATAGGTTTTAGGAGCAAAGTGTTACCATTTTGTGGCCACCACTAAAATGCCCAAACACCTCCACTATAGTCAGTCATCTACTCTTTCAGCCTACATTTGTTAATCGCACACTTTTTGTCAATCTCAACTTATTAATCACAGCCTAAGTATTTGTTTTCATTAGACAAGTCTTTTTGGAGATACATTTTCCTGACCCTTAAGCACTGGTTCTAAAAGACTACTTGGATATCTTTTTTTTCTTTTTTTTTTAATTTTTAATTATGAGAACAAAGATGCAAAGAAAGAGGACAAGGTAAAGTTACAGTGGAAGGACAATTACCCATAAACAGAATTCTCAGAAGTCCCCTGGCTAATATCTTAACTTTGAACTTTCAGCCAAAGAACATTAAGAAAAATAAAACAGAACCCATGTATAATTACTTTGTCCCTCAAGGCCTCAGATTGTAATATATAATATTTCTTAGCAGCACACAAAGCAAATTTTTTTTTTGGTTTTTGGTTTTTGGGCCACACCCGGCATTGCTCAGGGGTTATTCCTGGCTATCTGCTCAGAAATAGCTCCTGGCAAGCACGGGGGGACCATATGGGACACCGGGATTCGAACCAACCACCTTTGGTCCTAAATCGGCTGCTTGCAAGGCAAATGCCACTGTGCTATCTCTCCGGGCCCACACAAAGCAATCTTATGTAACTCCTTAAACATTGAAAGCATAGTACTTTTATACATTTCCATGCACATGCATATTAGTTTAAGTTAATCTCAAAAGTATAAGTGGGTTGTTTTTCTTAAGGATTAGAGTCAAAGTAGCATAGTAAAAACAGTGTTAGAGTGGCAATTATTGTTTGCATAGGCCCAACAAAATATGGGGACATGGAAAGGAAAAGCCTTGGCCTAAATACAAGGAGACACTACCCCTGAAGTTTCCTGGAATAAGAGCAACTCAAGGCTCCAGGAAAACTAGTTAGTCCAATCCAAGTCATTATCTGTTGTACCAATACACTTTTATTTTTCACACAGTCTCTGTTGTTGGTATCATGTTTCTGTATTAAAGATCCTGGAATCTGCATATCTTACATTGAAGTCAGGATGTGGAGCATCATCTAGTTACACCTCACAATTAAAGGGCAATGCAGAGAGTCCTGTCCTGTAAGCAGGTCGTTGATGTTATCAAGTCTTGTTAAGGGAAGTCTCTTTTGAGCAGGTCGATGTCAGAGCAGTGGTAGGGTCTTCCCTGTTAGAGGGTTGCTTCCAGGTATTGTTAAAAAATCCTTGGATGTTTTGTAGATAGCTTCCCTGGTTCAGGGGTGAATGAAGAAAGCCCATTCTTCTGAGGCCTGTGCCAGGTCATTATGTCAATGTTCAGGGTGTAAGGTCCCATTGCATTACAAGATTTGTGTGTTCCAATCTCTATAAGATAAGAACTTATTTGTATGTAAAGTATTTTCCCATTTTAATGTGCCTGTGCAAACAAGGAACAATGCCACATGGCATTATCGGCACATATGGGGACCATAAGAACAAGTCTAACAATCCCCCTGACATGGTTCAATAATAAGCATTAAACTAAGGGACTCTTTCACCGAAATTCCTTATTGAACAGCTCCACAGTTCCATATCTGGCAATGCATTTGAGTGGGAACTAATCTGAAACCTAGTATGTTAGCAACCACAGTTACACAATCAAGGCAGGAAGAGGCAAAGAGGCCACTGAATAAACAAGTAGGAAAAGAGTACTGGTCTCTTCCCAGCCTGAGAATCCATCCTCTCATTTTTCTTTTCAATATATATGGTACATGCAGGAGCGCTAGCCCCAGGCAGTTTTTAAAATGGAGACCAATGAGAAAAAAAAAATTACCAGTGAATGTCTCAACATACACCAGTGCTGCATCGGCCAGCCTCCTCCTCATGTGTCCCCCCCCCACTTAGTGTAGGGAGAGAAAGGGGGAAAGCCTGAGTACTCCTATAGAGTCCACCTGAGCTGGCACCCACGGAAGGCCTGGAGTCCAGGGAAGAAATAGGGGAATGGCTGGGGGCCTGCCACACCTCCCAGCACCCCCTAAGTTAGGGAGAAGGCCTGTGGCATGGGGTGTCCCCTAACCCTAACCCCATACCTGGGAAGAACTGGCCTCTCGGATCAGAGAGAACAGGAAGCCAGCTATCTGTCCGGCTCCTCCCCATGCTCCTCCCCCAGAGTAGGGAGTGGGGGAAGCCTGAGGTCCACAAAAGAGTCCACCCGGAACCCACTTCAGGCCACCTGAGCCTGCACCCAGGGAAGGCCTGGAGTACAGAGAAGAAATAGGGGAACAGCTGGGTGCCTGCCACGCCTCCCAGCACTCCTCAAACTAGGGAGAAGGCCTGCGGTATGGGGTGTCCCCTAACCCCACACCTGGGAAGAACTGGCCTCCCGGATCAGAGAGAACAGGAAGCCAACTATCTGCCCCACTTGGATATCTTGCTTGAAAATTTATACTAGAATTGAATCCAATAATTATTATTAATCTGATGCTATTTATTGGGTCTTTTTATTTGAATGTCTTAAAGTAATAATTTTTCTAACCTTATTAGATTCTTTCTCTTTATACAACTGCTAGAACTCAGGAGTACAACTTAGATAATATATTATATAATTTTTATATATTTATTTTATATTTTATTTATATTTATATATAAAATTTTTCTAACCTTATTTGACTATCTCTCTTCATACAACAGCTAGAACTTAGGAGTACAACTTATAGAATATATATATTAACACATCTGAGAAGCTTGCAAGTCATAGCTACTGCTATGGTAAAATTCAATGAAAAAGCATATAATTTATTAATATTAATAGTGATCAAACTATTTACTTTAAGTATACCTGAAATAAGTACATATGAACAAAAATAATATTCACATAGATCCTTGAATACTAAACAGCTTAACCAGTGAAATAAAATTAGATAGAGAAAAAAATAAATTCAATGTACCATTAACCATTACTATCACATTAGGAAGAAGGTGGAACAAAATATAGTATTAGAAAGAGATAATTGCCATATGGAAACGTTTCTTAACTTGCTAGACTAAGGCATTTAGAAAGTGTCAACACTGAAGTTCAAATGAAATTCTAGTATAAAACCTAGTACTCACACCATAATTCCTCCCTAAGGCAGTATCAGGCAAGTATCTAAGGGTCTGATGGAGTACAGGACTCTCACATTACGACAATGTCAACAGAAGAGTTGGTAGTATTTTGTGTGTTACTTTAGGAAAATAAAGATCAGAAAAATCCAGGGAATAAACTGAATGTGTGGTAAAATTGCTTTATTGCCAAGCTAGATTCCTTCCAGGCACTGAATTCACAGCAGTGATTTCACTAAAAATAAAAGTCAGTGCAGTGATTTCACTGACAATTTCACTGACAATCTGAAGGCCAGAACTGGAATTGAAAAGATTTTACTAAAATTTGTACAAAAATACAAAGTACACTTTTTTTTAATACTTTCTTATATCAATCATTAAATACTATGGGCATAGGTTTCTGCCTCATTGTATAATTTTTTAACATGAAACATGTTCCAAGTTGGAAAAATCATAAACATTTTTAGGTAAATGATGACATTATTTTTTTTTATTTTTTGATGACATTATTTTTTAAGAAAACTATTAAAGGTATCTTCATGATTCAATCAATACTTTCTTTGAAAATTTTTACTGTTGAAATT
Organism: Suncus etruscus; assembly: GCF_024139225.1. NCBI lineage: Eukaryota > Metazoa > Chordata > Mammalia > Eulipotyphla > Soricidae > Suncus > Suncus etruscus. The sequence continues at coordinate 68,614,081 of NC_064863.1, read as the reverse complement.
TTTGTTTTATTCTCACCTAACACATATTTCTTAACATGAAATAGTGACATCTAGTAAATAATAATATTTTACTAATAGGTGAGATTAAAAATTGGGAAAATGTGTGGCTCGGGAATGCCAAATATATCTTTGGCTTTAGGACAGCTGTGGCTCCAAATTTTGGAGTTAACTGATAAGCAAAGAATGTTTTATTACCAGTATCTAAAACAAATTTTATTGGAAACTTTTATGTTTGTAGGTTTGAGTAGTTTTTATAGTGAGGAGTTCTGAAAACTGCTATAAAATTTTGCCTTGGGGGTTGTGATTGCATTTGTATCTTTCCTAAACTTATATAAATAAAGAAGACAGTTTTTACTGTGAACGCTTAAGAGGTTAGAGAGGTATTTGGTCTGTGATGAACCGTTTATAGGTTTGATGCTATAGGAATTTATTAAAAAATCAATAAAAGCACAAATTTAGAGACCTTGATGAAGAAATTTTAGAGATATTGAAGTTTCATTTATATACTTACTAAATATAATCTAATTTATTATAGTCTGTAAACTATCTTTAATAAGTGATGCTGAAATTTCTCATAATTATGATATGTCATTTATAAAGCTTTCTAATGAGTAGATAGTAATAGAAGGTATCCATTTCATTGAAAGTATAGACAGTTCACTGAATGTCAATAGATTATGTCATATCTTATAGGGGGGCCAGATAAACTCTATAATCTTTTACTAAGCTAGGCTTTTTTTTTTTTTTTTGGTTTTAGGGCCACACTTGGTGATGCTTAGGGGTTACTCCTGGCTATGCGCTCAGAAATTGCCCCTGGCTTGGGCTTCAGATGGGACGCTGGGGGATCAAATCAAAGTTCATCCTAGATTAGTGTGTAGAAAGCAAATGTTCTTTTGCTTGTGCCGCAGCTCCGGCCCCGAGGCACAGTATGTTAAAGTTGTAAGGTGAGTAATTTAAATGTAGTATATGGAAATAACACATTTTCTTTTCTTCCTTCACACAATAGGCTTTATCATGCAAAAATAGGTTTCACACAGAAAAGAAGAGAAAGCAGAAGGAAAATAAATCTGAGTGAATATCTGTTTTGCCTGTCAATTATTACACATAATTTAAGACCTTTTATTTCTTTTTTTTTTCTTTTTTCTCTTGCACACAGACCAGTTAATCCTAAATTGTAGTGCATCTTTTATACTTTTTCTTTTTTTTTTTAACACCACCCATCACCAGTGCAACATTCCCATCACCAATGTCCCAAGACCTTTTATTTCTTGCTAGTAGTCATATGTGTGCTGGATCTGTTTGTATGCCCCAGCAGTCTTCACCTGTATCTCTCATCTGCTAGCCAACTAGCTCAGCTACTTGAATTTTCCAAATTTTCCCTCATGGTCTATTGCTGTGGGTAGAGGTATGCTAGCATACACAATATTAGAAACCACCAAGGTGATCCCTGCCAGCTACTCTCATTCTAGTTTGTACTTTATAGTGTCTTGCATTCCACTTTCATGCTTTTAAGTATGTTGTTTTGGTCTGAAGTATGAGAAAATAGTTGTAGAAAATACCCTAGGACTTCAGGGTAAAAATTGCTGTATCTTAGAAATCCCATTTTTGATACAACTTGGTGCCCTGGGGTTTCTTGTCTAGAAAAAGTGTTTTTGTTATTATTCTATCTGGAAGCTATCTTTTATTTCCTTACCACAGAAACTGTTCATTCAAATTAGTTTGGTTTCTGTGTAGATTATTTTCTAAGTTTTGGTGTAAATTGGCTATAAGTGCAGGAGGCTGTATACACAACTTCTTAGGCAGTCATCTAGGATCAACTTTTCTGAGTAATATAAAGTGAACCTAATATAATAAGAATTAAAGCTGTGTTAGAGGAAGAGGAATGGCTGGACCAATATCCTGGTAGGAAGGGAGGTTGCCTTGCACTGGACAGATTTCAGGCATCCCATAGGGTTCCACAAGAAGCCTGCCAGGTATAATTTCCAGGCTCAGAGCCAGGTGTAGTCAAAAAGAAAAAGAAAAAAAAAAAAGGAAAAGGATAGACATATAGAAAATATCTTCCTGGTCCTATATTTTGCTGTCTTATGGTCAGTTTAATCCAGTTTTATTTTCATTCTTTTAATCAACCTATTTCTATGCAAACTCATTCAAAATCTCCTTTCTCTATGTGTACTGTCTCTCTCCACCTTTATTCTACTTCTCACTTGGTTTTAATGTTTTTTTTAAATTTAAAATGTTTTCATTTTTACATTATTCAGCTTTTTCATGTTCAGATCTTACTTTAAACCTTACTTTAAAACCATATTGAATCAAAGAAAATTAAGGTTATAGGAAGAAGAATTTCTTTCACATCAACTTTTACAGATTAATAGAAGTTCACAGCAATACTGGAAATATAAGGAAATATGTTGCAAAATACCTGGGTTTCAAGTACAGAATTTCTACCTACTAACAGTAAGAACTTCATCAATCACATTCATCTTTTTGATTTTCTGTATTCCTCATAATGCACTTGTCACAAGATTGCAGCAAGTATTAAATACTGTATGTAGATGTGCTCTAGGGAGGTCTTTACAAATATTAAGATTTCATAGACTATCTAGGTTACTCAATAAACTTTGCTGAATGATAATCTTTATTAAAGATTCCTGTATCTACCCAATAGATCTGTCAGTCTCTATAAAAATTGTTTCTTTAAACATTTATAGCTGGCAAGTTTTCTGGCATTAAGTATATTTTAAAAGCATTCCTGTATTTTTGTTGCTTTGCCTCTATCATAAATAGTAATGGCATAAAATTATTATACAAAAATGTATTTTTCATAATTACTAAATTATGCTAAGGATAATATTATTTTTCTGACTATTTTTCAAAAACTTCTATTTTCTCTTTCTTTGTAATATTTTTCATTCAGTTTTTAAGTCTGCTCAGATAACATAAAATTATTTAAATACTCTATAAAACTAGACATAAATGCAGAGCAACCCAGGAAAGCTATCATTTAGTTAGTTCATTCAGCCATGCTTTTTATATCACTTACTAAATTGTATTTATTGCCTAACATTTTTCCTTACTGTAAAATATTCAAAATTTACTTGGAGGTGTATATTGAATCTTAAGTCTTGATTATTTCCTACTCCTCCTAGTGACCGAATGGTGTTGCACCTTTGTATGCTTCTTTTCTTTTTTTTTTTTCTATCAGATATATTCCATTCCAAGCAATGCAATTCTAGCTAGTTAGATTTCAGGACAAACCTAGTACCAATAATCTATACAGATGAATAATGAAAACACAATACTACAAGCAATCTTCTGAAAACTAAGGCAACACCAAAAATTTTATGTTCAAAAACTGGCCTAGAAATAACTGATAAAAGTTATGTTGCACTAATAAACATTGTACATAGAAAACTTAAGATGATAATTTCACTAACACAATTGCATGCTAATAAGTTCTCTTTAATGATTAGAAAGCTTGTTCTTCTGGGTCATAGCTGTAGTATAGTGGGTAGTGTTCTTGTCTTGTACGAGGCTGACCAGGGTTTGATCCACAACATCCCTTATGATGCTCTGGTCCCTCCAGGAGTGATTTCCTGGAGTTTACAGAGCCAACAGTAACCCTGAGCACTACTTGGTATGGCCACAAAACAAAACAAAATAGTTTGTTGTTCATTTGTTTCTTGGCCTTCAAAATTTGTTCTTACTTTGGATTTTTCACCCATAACTTTTCTTTCTCAATCGAATGCTCTTTCTACCTTCAAAGGCACATTCCTTTATCAGTTTATTTACATAATCTCTCCTCTATTATATCCCTAATTATCTGTATTTCTCTAATTTGTTTATTTCTTTTTCTGGTTTCTTTTGGGGAAAGGTGTTCTCAAGTACTGTTCAAGATGCCCGGAGTTACTTGCAGAAATACTTCATAAGCTGGAATGTATGGTCTTATTCTCTCGTCTAATGGTGAATGGGCAAACATGGTAGCAAATTAGATTCAGAAATGATCACGGAGCCCGATAGTGCTAAGACTCAGACTCAGAATGCCTTGAACATGGAAGTATGCCACAGTTTTTTTGAGCTATCTCCTGGTTCATCTGTTTGCTTTTCCTATTTACCTTTATTTACATTATGATTGCTAGAAATTAGACATTGCTTTTTAACATGTGTTCATTATTTATTGAAGTCACTCCATGCACACTCTTTTTGACTTAATATTAAATATACCAATTCAAAACCTCTATTTTATTAAATAAAGCACATGCTTATCATGATATCTTTATGTCAAACACATAAATTTTAGATTCTCTTATGAAATCTCAAGGATGAATTTAGGTGAATCTTATTATAATAATTGTGAGTGCTGTGATTTAACATGAGCATTTTGCACTTAGAATTCTTACGCATTATGCTCTAATGATAAATTAAATCCAGTCACCGATATAGGTGAGAAACATCAGGTTCTCTGAGAAATCCCTGAAAACTTTCACAAAGTCCTTCAGGAGCAACTATTACTTAATATTATCTCTGGAACAACCAGATTGTGAATGGATTAAGGTAAGTGTGTAGAGCTCACCCTGATATGACCCCCAGGTTGCATCTGACCCTTGAGCACTAAAAGGGATAGGTATGGGTACAAAACTACCAACAACAAAAAAAATAACAAAACTTTTAGAAAAATAAAAATTAATACAGAAAAGGGCATATTTTTATATCTATGTATAGATTTTGTTTATAATAATGCATCAATATTGGTTCAATAAGTAATAATGCATTATGATGAATGCATTGGTGGTGGCAATGTTGCACTGGTGAGGGAAGTATTCTGTTTATGACTGAAACCCAACTACAAACATGCTTGTAATCATTGTGCTTAAATAAAGATTTATTAATAAAAATAAATAAAAATAAAATTTCCAAGAGAAAAAAATGTGTCAGCAATAGAGAAAATAGATGTTCTCTATATACTTTTTTTACTATATTTACATTTTTATTAAATATAAATATTTTTGGGGGTCATACCCAGAAGTTTTCAGGAGTTACTCCTGGCTGTATGCTCAGAAATTGCTCCTAGCAGGCTCAGGGTACCATATGGGGTGCCAGGAATTGAACCACTGTCCTTTTGCATGCAAGACAAACACCCTACCTCCATGCTATCTCTCTGGCCCTATAAATCAAACTTTTGATTTTTTAAAATTTGTTTTAGGGAAATAGCGAGATAGTTAATCTGATAGAGTGCTTGCCTTGCATTTGGCATACCTAAATTCAATTCCCACCACCTCCTTTGGTTCTCCAAATTTATTAGACATGATCCTTTAGCACAGAGCCAGGAGTAATTCCTGAGCATCTTCAGGTGTTGCCCCATAACAAAACAAAAATATTATTTTTTTGAGGTAATTAGTTATATGATTGTAAATGCTCATAGTATTTAGGGTAAGTGTTCCAGCTCATAAAACCAAAATGCCAATATCCTCCACCACAGTTCATTGAATTCTTTCTTTCTGCTTAGATAGACCACTTTTTTTTTTTTTTTTTTTTTTTGGTTTTTGGGCCACACCCGGTAACGCTCAGGGGTTACTCCTGGCTATGTGCTCAGAAGTTGCTCCTGGCTTGGGGGACCATATGGGACACCGGGGGATCGAACCGTGGTCCGTCCAAGGCTAGCGCAGGCAAGGCAGGCACCTTACCTTTAGCGCCACCGCCGGGCCCCCTTTTCTTTTTTTTTTTTTTTTTTTTCGTTTTTTCCCCTGCTTTCATTGTGTGTTTAAAGTCACAGGTTAGTTTCATTTTCTTTGAATATGTCTTTTCCTTAATTTGTTTCTTTATACTTCACTTTTTATTTCTTTATATTTCACTGAGTGAGCTCATAGATATTTGTCTTTCTTCTTCTGACTTTTCTTATGATGACACCCTCTGATATCATCCATGTAGTAAAAGTTGTTTTCATTGTTCTAATAGCAGAGTAGTGCTACATTTGTAACTATGACATATTTTTAAACTTATTTGTTGAACATTTATGTTGTATCTAAATGTAAATACCTCTAAAATGACCATAGGTATGCCTATATCTGCCTTAATTCAAATTCTTGTATTTATTTGATGCAAAAAAAAGCCTACAGTGGAATTTCTGGATCATATGCTAGTTCTATTTTTCAAATTTGAGAAATTATCATACTGTAAACTACTTTAGAATAAGAATTTATAAATGGGGCCGGAGTGGTAGCGCAAGCCTAGGACAGACCATGGTTCTAACCCCTAGAGTTCCATATGCTCCCCCAAGTCAGGTGTGATTTCTGAGCACATAGCCAGGAGTAACCTCTGAGTGTCACCGGGTGTGGTCAAAAACAAACAAACAAAATAATTTATAAATGATGAAAAGAAATATATAGTTGTTTTTTATTCTAGTGGTTATTACCTTTATGATGGTAAATAATAATAGCTAGATATTTCTTAATTTGTCACCTTCAGATATAAGGCATTATGTACAAGATCTCAAAGGGCTACAGAAACAGTATAGGAGTTAAAGGAATTGTCTTTCACACAGCTAATTCTAGTTAAATAGCTGGTATCATATATGGTCCCTCTAGCACCACCAGGAGTCATTCTGAGTACAGAAGGCAGAAGTAAGCCGTAAGTACCACTGGGTGTGGACTTTCAAAATAAATAAAAACTTGAACAATATGAATAAATTAACCCCAATATATACTTTTATTTCCCCTTATGTTATCTTTTTCCAAGTTTTATTTTTTTCTTTCCTTTAAAATTTTTTTTTTATTTTTTGTTTTTTGGGCCACACACTGTGCTCAGGAGTTACTCCTGGCTATGCACTCAGAAATCTCTTCTGGCAGGGCCAGAGTGGTGGGGCAAGTGGTAAGGTGTCTTCCTTGCCCACACTAGCCTAGGGTACACCGAGCTTTGATTCTCTGGTGTCTCATAGGGTCCTCGAAGCCAGGAGCAATTTCTGAGCACACAGCCAGGAGTAACCCCTGAGAGTCACGGGGGGGTGGCCCAAAAACCACTAAAAAAAAATCGCTCCTGGCTTGGGGTACCATATGGGAAGCCAGGGATCAAACCGAGGTTTGTCTTGGATCAGCTGCATGAAAGGCAAACGCCCTACCCCTACGTTATGGCGCTGGCCCTATTTTTCCTTTCAGTCATTTTTAGGAAACATTATAATTTGTTAAACAGTTATCTCAAAGATAGACACTTGATGATGCTGAGAGAGAGTCAATAATTTCTGACACTCTTTCTTCCACATCTCACAGTTAGTTGAGAATGTAGTTTTTTTCTGGGCAGTATGCCAGGAATCAACGATTTAACATTGGGAAAGGTACCTAGATCCCAATGTAGTCAACAGAACCTTCAGATGAAGAAAGAAGAATTGCTTATGGTTTTAATAATGTTCATTAAAAATATCTTTATTATATGTTATTTCATTAAATTTATTTAGATATTTACTTTAGGTTTTTGGGGGAGGGGTCACACCTGGTAGTACATATGGCTTTACACTCAGGAATAACTCCTGGTAGTGTTTAGGGGCCAGATCAGCAGATACCTGGAATCAAATTTGTCATCTGCATGTAAGATAAGCACCCATCCACTGTACTATCTCTCACACCTCTATTCTCTCTTTTTAAAAAAATTTTAATTGAGTTTTAAATAGATATGGGGAACCTCTTTAGACACTCTTTTCTTATTTTGACTTGGTTAAAATTACCATTGTCTTTAATTCTGAAGCCTTCACCAGAAGTTTCAAGTTTATACTGAGTAAAGAATGTGATCTCTTGCCCACTTCATTCTAACTTACATATTACTTTTGCAAATTTGGACTGTTCTTGTTCAATGGTGTATGAATTTGAAAAGTCTGGGGAAATAATTGGATAATGCAAAGTACTCAAAAGTTAATTATGTTTCTAATGTTTATCAGTTGTCAAAAGCCTGTTGAATACCAGATAATTATGAATAAATTTCTGTGGCTGGAAATTATCTTGGGAATGAAACGATAAGGCACTGTCTCAACTCATTTCCTCACAGATCTCTTTCCATTCACAAATCATTACCACTGCCATCCCAAGTTCCTTACAGAAAAGGAATCCCTAAGAGAGAGATAAAAGTAGAAGAAAAAAGTCACCAAAATCGTCAAAAGGAGTATCCAAGGAATTTCTAAAAGATAGAAACTTTTTCTATAATTCTACATGAGTTGCTTGTATTTTAGTGATAGTATATTATGGTAGTTTACACTTCCATTCTTTTAGTAAGTCAAGAAAGTGGCAAAAAGGTTATAGTAATTGCCTATATACAATGTCCTAAAAGTTTAAGAGAACATCTTGATTTGGGTAAACTGTCTTGCAAAAATATTGGTAAAAAAATTGCTACCTATGCTGTCTTCAACAAAACAAGTAATTTTTAAATGATTTATGCTACAATATCATAAAAACTTTATTTTTGAAAGTTTCATATACAAAAAGTTCAAAGTCTTATTCTATATAAAAGTTTTAAAACATTTTAGTATTATTCAAACTTCATTTTCTCCTTCAAACTTCAGTCACACATCTTTGCACCATCCATCCTTGTCAAAAATAAAAACAAAATATAATAAACTATAAAAAATCAAAACAAATATCTAAGAACAGCTTCTTACCTGTTTTGAGAAATCAGTTTGATGAGCTTTGTCTTAAGAAAATATCCTTCTTATTAAACCATGGTTTCAGATTTAAACTAAATTTAAAAGGCATTAAAGATATTGTCAGAGACTAATTTATTTTATTTATTTTGTTTTGTTTTGCTTGTTTTTGGTGGGGTCACACCCGGTGAAACTCAGGAGTTACAGCTGGCTATGAGCTTAGAAATCACTCCTGGCTTGGGGGACTATATGGGATGCAGGGGGGACCATATTGGATGTCGGGGGATCCAACTGCTGTCTGTCCTAGGTTAGCGCATACCAGGCAAACTTCCTACTGCTTGTGCACCGCTCCAGCCCCAAACTTCTTTCTTTTTTTTTTTTTTGAGACTAATTTTATTTTGTATTTGACTTCACTTACAAGAAAACACAAACATTTATTTTACTATAGAAGAAAGCTTTGTTAAGAATTTTTTGTGTCTAGTCTCAAGGATGAATGTCTTCTTGTTTTCTTAATGTTACTCTTACTTCTTGTTCACAAATATTAAAATCACTGTACATTGCTTTAATGCTTAAATAATGAAATCTTATTGAACCAACATTCAATTAAACCCTATTATTAAATGACTGAATATTACTGAATACCTTACTATGAATACAAGCTCACTAGAAGGTATTAATAATTTTTAAAGTTCTTAATTTCAAAGATAGGGAGATTGTGAAGAAAATAAATAATGGGTTGCACTTAAAGAAGACAGTTCTTGGAACAGAGGTTGATGGATAAATACAAAGATATATTTACTGTCTTGAAAAGTTACTCTACTGTGCTACACAAGATTATTCCCAAATATATATTCTAAAGTAACTTCAAATAAGGAGGTTGCAGCTATTATTCAATGGTATTAGGTAATATCTAATACCTAATATCTCATTGTACTTGTCAGTATTAAGTACTGTAATTTTTAATAATAAAAATATTTGCTCTATGTAAAAACACTATTTTTATAAGAAGTGCTTCATTAATGAGTCTACAAAATATAAATGTTTCTGTGAATTTTATTTCTACTTTTTATTTACTGAATGGTGACATTAAATGCAGCATTTGATAATTAATTTATAATAATTTTTTTACATTACATTTTGATTATTTTGTTTTATAAACATACTTAGTAAATTAGAGGTATAAATGAAATCAATTAGTTTTATAACCATCAGAAAGATAAGACGATGATTTGATGACAAAGTTGCTCAAATAAATGTGTGATGAGAATAGAATACTAGATGTTTTCTTTTTTTTGGGGGGGGGCACACCTGGTGACAATCAGGGGTTACTCCTGGCTATGCGCTCAGAAATTTCCCCTGGTTTGAGGGGCCATATGGGATTCCAAGGGATAGAACCACGGTCTAGGCAACACAAATGCCTTACTGCTCCATGCCACTGCTCCAGCCCTACATGTTTTCTTTTTGCTATGTTTTTAATTTGGCTGGATATCATAAAGATAATATAGGTCTGTTACCATCTTTATTAGTTAATGCTATTTAAAAGAAGTTATCACAGTGGAGGAGATGACTCAAATGGATGGATCTCACACTTTGCATGCTGGAGCCCTGAGTTTGGTTCCTGGTACCTTTTGATCTCAGGTGTTATGAAATCCAGATGTTACCCAAAATCACACTGTTTAATGCCAAGAAAAGGAAATTATGTAAAATTATCAACTGATCTAAAATATATTTTTTTTGATTTTATGTTTTGTTTTGTTTCTGGGCCACACCTGGAAAGCTCACAGCTTACTCCTGACTTTGCAGGGATCATTCCTGGCAGGATTTAGGGGTCTAGATGGAATGCCAGGGGATCAACTCTAGTTCAGCTGTATGCAAGACAAACACTCTACTTTTTGTACTATCACTCAAGACCTTACAAGAACATGTTAAAATGCAAAGTAATCTTAAATTATGAGAATGAATGGACTATCCCAAATACAATTCTTTGAATATCTTTGTTGTGAGTGTCAACTGTATTATGGAATAAAAAGCTCATTTTTTACTAAAAAGTGAAGTTTTGCTTGCACTGAAAAATATTTTTATTATAAAATAATGGGGCTTAATTATCATTTTTCTCCAATTGAAATCTAAGTGACAACCAAGTTATTGAGCTATAGAAATAATCCAGATTCTTGGTATTATGGAAATTTTTTGTTTGGTTTTAATCAAGGAATGTATAACCAGTTGGAAAAATTCAATATAGTAACGATTCTATCAAATGAACTAAATTTTAAATAATGTTACCATTAAAATATTGGTAATTAAAACATTTGGTGCAAGACTATTTGTTATACTGATTGTGCAGACATATGACCTCTGCTTTGTACTTGTCTGATAGACAAGAGATCCCATGCTAGAGATGGAAAACATAAGAAAATGTTCCTGCTGTTGTTGTGTCACACCCAGAAAAATCAAATTCCTGTTTCTGCACTCAGAAATGGGAAAGAGAGCTGCATTTAGTGAAGAGATTGAGAGGTATAGAAGAAAAGTTATGTGGTAACTACTGATATTCAAGGTTAGAACTTACTATGTATTATTCACTAGAGATTGTGTTAACTGCTCTCAAAACAGTTTTTTTTTTTTTCCAAATTGCTCCTGGTTTGGCACTCAGGAGTCATTTCTGGTGGGCTTGTGGGGCCAGATGGGATGCTGGGGTATCCAAGTGGGCCACGTACCTGCAAAGCAAATGCCTTATCCATTGACTATACCTCCGTCTCCCCTTTGCAAAAATTTTATTATTTTAATTTAAAATTTAAAGTTTAATATTTGTATATATTATTTGTTCACCTTTTCGGTATGGTAATATTTTTCTAAGGTGAATATAAAGTTGACATTCCATACCTTTCAGTGTTAGAACTTTGAGTGAAATTCCTCTATAAAAGTATATGGGCTAGTACAATACATGTGAGCATACAGAAGTGCTTTGATTCTATTTATTTGGGGAAGAGCACACATGACTGCTGAGGGCTTATTCCTGGTACTGTGTTCAAGATTGTTCCTTGCAGATCTTGGAGGATCATATCTTTCCAGTTCTTTGTCCATTGACAATATTATTATTATTATATTTTTAGCCATAAGGGTTACTTATTGATTCTATATTAGATAGTTGGTTTGAAAATGTTCTCTCTAATTCCAAGGACTGCCTCTAATCAGTACTAGCCATTTCTTTTGACCTAGTGAAAATTTAAAATGTGTTGTTTTATGTATGTATTTTTACTTTTTTGAATACTTTTGATAGCATAGCCAAGAAAACATGCCCCTCTTTAATTTTTTTTTAGTAATATTTCGAAGTTTTTAATGTACAAGTCTTCTACCTCCTTGGTTAAATTTATTCCTTCTGTTTTATTTTTGGTGTATTTGAAATTGTTTTACTTAATTAAATTTTTTTCATTGTTAGTCTTTAGAAACGGCTGGCTTTGTGTGCTGATTTCATATTATGCAGTTCAGCAAAATTTAATAATTTTAATTACATCTGTATGACCTATAATCATAGTTTTCTATGCCTGCAAGCAGAAAGTCCACTTGTCCCTTTCTAATGTGTTTTTCTTTCCCTTCCTTGTATAATTGCTTTATCTGAGACTTTCAGTACTCTGGTGAGTAGAAGTGGCAAGAGTGGGCATTGGTGGCTTCTTTCTGAACTTAGCAAAAATGTTTTTTATCTTTCGTTATTGGATACAGTATTTTCAGTGAGCTTGTCACTAATAGTTTTATTATGTAATACTTTTACTCTATTCCTCATTTGTTGAAAGTTATTAGGTTTTGTCAGATTATTTTTCTGCATTAAAAATGATTTTTTAATCTCCTTTCTGTTAATTTGAAGAATCACTTTTTTATCTGATTGACAAGTGCATGGTTCAAAGATGATTCAATTCAACTTCCTTAAGGTATAAATTTCTTTTATTTTACTACTAATTTATTTTGCATCATACTGAGATAGTTTACTTGAAATATTTGTGTTTGAATTCCAATTCTTTTTAGAATTTAATTTTTACTAATACTATTATTTTTTTAATTTACTTAGTACCAATTCAATTTTTCAGTTTAATATATAAGATGTTTTTGATGATAATAAATGAACTCAATATTTTTGGAGACTTTAATTTCTTGCATCATATAAAGTTCTATAGAATATCTTTTATTTGCGACTTCTAATTTTTTGAATTATATATCTTTAATATAGAGAGTAGTATGTGTTTTATATTACTTTTCTTAATATTTACTTTCTAAGTCAGGCATTACTAAGATGTATGGAAATTTTGTGGATGGTGGTTTTGGTGGTTTACAACTAAGCAAAGCTGGCTTCAGCCAGTTGAAGATTTCACAGAAGAAATGGAGATATCCACCACCTCGCTGACTGGCCTCAACCAGCAGATTACTTTGTTAGCTGAAGCAATCATCCAAATTCTACACACCTTGAACTTAAGTGTATCACTTTATGTGTATTTCTTAATTGGGGAATATTATTGTTGCTTGGAATTTGTTCAGCAGGATAAAAGGGGATATGTATATTTTTATATGTTTATCCTGAGGATCAATGTGTTATTATTATACCTCTGTAGCAGGGATTATAGAGTATGACATTTTTTAAGGGATGCATAGTATTACCCATGTAGTTCTATGTACTACCTATGTCTATTAGGGACAGGAACTCCAAAATTTATATCTTGCAGGTGGGCCCTAAATCCTGAACATTTGTCATATTGACTTGAATTAAGCTTCAGTTGTTCTGAGATTGGCCAAACACCCCCAGACTTTGGGTCTAATCAATGAAACTAGGGGCAGATTTTGAGCCATCCTGATAATGAAGGAACCAGGCACAAGGCCAGGACACCCTCGCGTTGGCTTGCTACACAGGCAGTCTTCGTGATGCCCTAGTAATAACATAGGACTTGTGAGAACCCAAGGACTTTAGTGCAATGTCCGACTATGAAAGCCACCAAAGAGAAGATGAAGAAAGAGAACATTTTACTTTTTCCTGTACCTAGAAGAAAGACTCTCTGGAGTTAGGCAAACTTAGACTGGTTGGAAGCCTGCATTTGGCATGTATGGCCAAATTCTTCCTGGGAAGGACCACCCTGCTCTTATCTAGACTACAAGTTTTTTTTTTTTCCTTTAATTTCCCCCAGCTTTTACTGTGCCTATGCAAAATAACAGCCACATTTATAAGCTCCTATTTGGGGCTCCCTCCTCTTATAGGGAACAATAGAACACCACCTATTTTGGTTTATCTTATATTTCAGCATATTAATAACAGAAAAGAGGGAATTTGTTGGCTTACAATTGAACAAAGCCAGCTTCTGCCTCTTTCCTGGTCTCTTTACATGTCAAAGATTTTGCAAAAATTTAAAGGACTCTGTCAAAAATTTAAATTTTGAGTATGTTATAACATATATTATTCTAGTAAGGTAAAGCAATAGATAAAAAATATGTGTGCTCTGTACTCAAAGCATTGACAAAAGTATACCTTATTACCAAGTCCTAGGCAGAACTAGTTTTATGTTTTTTGGGTCACACCCGGCAGTGCTTAGGGGTTACTCCTGGCTCTATGCTCAGAAATCGCTCCTGGCAGGCTCGGGGGACCATATAGGATGTTGGGATTTGAACCACCCTCCTTCAGCATGCAAGACAAATGCACTAGTTCCATGCTATCTCTTCAGACCCTGCAGGTTGTTTTGGTGCTGAATAAAAACTTTGGTTTTGGTGGGCAGCTCTCTCTCTCTCTAGATCCACAGGTTGAATACTCCCTGACCACACGTGTTTCGCCCTTTGAAGCTTGGCCTGGTTTATTTCCTGCAGTGACCCCTGCTACAGACTCATTTTTCCTGGGATTGGATGACAGTGAGCAGAGCCCCACAGTTTTTATTTTGTTTTTGTTTTAATTTTATTTTTTTGTTTTTTTCAAGTTTTGTGTTACTTTATTTAAATACCAGAGCTTATGATAGTTTATGTAGTTGCTCACAAAACATTTGTTCCATATTCCATCATAAATCCTACCACTAATGTAAATTACCTTCTACCATTTGTGTTTTTTGTTTGTTTTGGGGCCACACTGGCAGTGCTCAGGGGTTACTCCTGGCTCTGTGCTCAAAAATTGCTCCTGGCAGGCTAGGAGCACCATATGGGATGCTGGAATTAAACCTGGGTCCTTTCTATGTATGTGCTATCTCTCTGGCCCCTCTTCCTTCCACCATTGTTCCTTGATTTCCTCCTATATCTAAGCCTGCCACCTTGGCAGAGACAAAATAATTTACTGTATATTTCTTGTTTAAAACTAAATGAGATTGCTGTAGTTTGGGGTCCCAGACTGAGGTCCCCAATCTGAGATCTGATGATAAGCTTAATTACTGCAAATTTAAATCTCAATTAAATTATTGTAGAAAATCTGCAGCAAAAGAAAATGTATGAAAGTTATTATCTCTTGTAATGGAATCATGAAGTAATTGAGTAAAAGTTTGCTAAACTGTTTGTTGCTAGTTATTGATTATGTTATTGGTTTTTGTTTAACTTAGGTGGCTTCAATGCTACTTTGTCATCTAATTTGGAGCATTTCTTCAGAGGTGTTGTGTGGTCCAGGAATGACCAGTTCTGTGGCTGTCATGGAAGCAGCTGTGGGCAAGGTTGCAGCTGCCAGGCTTTCCAGAAGTACAAAAAAGGCAGTGATGGTGGTAGTGGGTTTGATGCTGCCAGCTGTCATTCTGACAAAACACTGGACATCTCAACCCAAATTCCTGCATATCTCAAATTTTGGTTGGTTTGGTGTTCTAAAATGGTGAAATTGGGCCTTTGGCATGGTGGTGATTGTGGGTTGTGGGTTCAAATGCCAAGACTTAGGTAGGGTGGGGACTTGGCTTGCTCCTCCTTCAAGGAATCCAGTGGGTTTCAACTATTAGGACATTCTACTGTTCTTGGTTTATATTTTGTTCTATTATAAAATGAGTCTTTGTAACTGGTCAATGAGGGGACATGGTTGTGGCTGTCTGTGGATAGTATTTTACTACAGAATATTATAGAATGGACTGAAACTCTTGAAGTAACCTTTCTTTGTTGTTTTTGTTTTTGTTTTGGGGCCACACCCAGTGCCACCCATGGGTTACTCCTGGCTATGCACTCAGAAATCGCTCCTGGCCAGAAACAGCAGCACAGAGAGAACAGGTATGTAATCAGCCTTCTACTACAAAGGCCCACAATAATCCCTTAGGGATATTATACAGGATCACAGGTAAAGAATACCATGGGAAATTACTGACCTCAACGGGAGCATCCCATAACAATATGTTTTAATGCCTTAATCTTACTATATTTAAAATAACCGCTCAGCTTTTCTGTCCAGAGGCATTCTTGGATACAATGGGTGGACAAACTAAGATGGCATCTCGGAGCTCAGTCACACGAGATACCATACCCAGCTTGTGTTACAAGAATATACCGATAAAATTCTTTAATATACCCTTTATCTCTAGGTCATATCTTCTTTTAGGACTTGAAGCACGTGACCAGCCAGACCACCGAAGCAGCAACTATGTGAATTTCAGACTTATACTACAGGCTCTACTCATCGAACACATCCAAGCAAACTAGCATTCCCTTGCTCTTTTCTCCTCTCTTCTCACTACTTTATTATTATTATTATTATTATTATTATTAATTTTCTCTTTTGTTCTCTCCTGACCCTTCCATATACTTTTCCCTTTCCCCCCTTTGGAAACCCGACTATCCCTTCACCCCTCAATCCCATCCAGATTTTCCACCTTATTAAAACTCTTCATCCTTAGTTTTTAATCCATTAGGCATCAAGACTGACCTCCTACCCCAAGAACCAATACCCAGCACCCAAGCAAAGGGACACCCAGTCAACCCACACCTCGTCCCCAGCAAGAAAAGGCAATCAACTCCCCTGCAGACTCATGTTGCGTGGCCCTTCTTACCAACTCCTCCTACCATGGACTGTTACTTGAAACCAAACTTAGCTCTAAATGGATCCCCAATGCAAGAACTCTTCCCATGACCTCCCTGCTGCAAATCGTTTGCCAATCTCAAGAAGGTCAGGGGGTGTGATGAAAGGGCGCCCGGGAACCCACACACCACAAGAAAATCTCAAAAGACAATGGGAAAACCTACACTTCCATCATAAGTATAAGTCCTGTATTACACTACCTCTTCAACTGTTTTGTTCCAAATGTAAGGTAGTCTCTTGCATCACTTTGTTCCTTTAATTACTTTTGTATCTCATTTTTTAAATATTTTATCTTTACATATATATATGTGAGCTCATATATTTTTATTTCTATTTTTATCTTCCTTGGGGGTGTGACCATTTTTGTTTTCTTCTCTTTCCACTCCCAAATGCACCAGCAATATAATATAGCACCATTTCTCCCTGTAAAGGCACGCTAAAAAAAAGGGGAAAATCTTATGTATAAAAATGAGCTCCTATCTACTAGGGATAAGAACTCATACTTGTTTACAATACAAGTGCATCTCCCACCTTGAAAATATGTCACGTGGACCCAACTTAGACCCCAGGTGCTTAGACACCAACCGTCCAGCCTTGAATCCTGGATCCCAGACATAGAAACAACACAGTTCTGCACAACAGCTACAGGAAACAAATCCCATTCTGGACATCCTTAATACTGCTTGGACACCAACAAATGACAGCTCTAATATGATATCCTGACAACGAGGAAATTGGGAAC
The DNA here is from genome assembly GCF_024139225.1 of Suncus etruscus. NCBI lineage: Eukaryota > Metazoa > Chordata > Mammalia > Eulipotyphla > Soricidae > Suncus > Suncus etruscus. Next base: position 68,596,729 of record NC_064863.1, on the reverse strand, counting down.
AACGTGATATAAGAGCACGTTATCATACCTCTCCAGCTAACGATAAGACAAAATCAGAAGACTTGTCACCCTTTGGTCTGTGCAAAAGCCAAAATCATGATCTACAGATGACTGGCTGATAGAACCATGACTGGGCAGTATGTATCCTGGGACCAATAAAAAAAAAAAAAAAGCCCTAGTCTAGGGTTTGATCTACGACCTGCACAACAACCAGGATCTCTAATTCCAGAGGTCTGACTGAGACAATAGCAAATGAATGGGTCTTCTGATAACATAATGAAGGAGGTTACCCCAGGCTCCATTCTAAAATCAGTGCAGAGACCCAGATCACCAACCACAGAAGACGGATTAAAACCACACTGAGGGAACAGAACTTCTAGAACCACAAAGAAAGACTTCATCATAAGTTCCACTCCTTGACTGTATCTCTAGATACAGAGGTCTGACTTTATCACCCAGGACGGAGCAGAAGTCTTTCATACACCACAAAAGCACCAAAATGAACCTGAAAGGAGTCTATAGTTAATCCCATGACAATATACTTCAAGGGTGGAGAAACTCTGTATCTCTTAGCCCAAGGGAATTCCTTTTTGAATGACCCCAAAATTTACTGTGCCTGTGCAGAAGGGGAAAAAAAAAGGCAAAAAGCACAAAACATTTTTCATTTTATTATAATTTTTATATATTTATTTATCTAGTTTTTGTTGATTTCTTTGTTTTGGTGTGGATATTGAAGCTGTTGTCTCCATTTTTATTTAGTTATTTATTTCTCTTTTCTCTTCTTCCTTTATGCACTCTTCCATGTTTTTCATCTCAAGATCATGGCTTTTATGTGGTGCTTATCTTTATTGTTGGAGTGCTCACTAGCTATATTATTTGACACTTCTTTTTTTACTGTTGTGGAGTTTCACCTTCTTTTTCCCCTTTGACTTTCAAACAGAGGATGAGAGCCTCTAGAAGGACTCCGCCCATTATCAACGTTTTTGATTTTTACCCCAGTTTATTACTTTACTTTTCTTCAAACAAAACCACATAACTTGAACTATCTAGTCCTGCCTCCCAATAAGAGGGGGAACTAAGGGAGGTACCAAGATCAAACAGGTGTAAGATCACTAAGTAGTAAGCTAGGCACAGAGGGGACCAGTCATGCTAGCAGCCCCGGGTGTGAGGGAGGAGGATAAGGGAGGCAGGACGGAACGGAGGTGGAGGGAGGACAATTCGGTGATAGGAATTCCCCTGATTTTATGTTAATAGGTACCTAAAATATTATTGTCAACAATATGTAAGCCACTATGATTAAAATAAAAAATATATTATTAAAAAAAAAAAAGAAATCGCTCCTGGCTTGAAAAACCATATGGGATGCTAGGGTTTGAACCCAGATCCATCCTGGGTCAGCTGCGTGCAAGGAGTAACTGGCCCTTGGAGTAACCTCTTTAATAATACTTTGTATTTTCCTCTTAAAGTTGGATAGCAGAAAACTTTTAATCTATTTTATGCTCTAAGACAGGCTGCCAGTAATCTTTTAGTTAAATGGAGAAAATTCTTAAAAATTTTAAGATCTTAAGTTATAGAAGCATGAATATTCTCTTTTCATATGTAGATTTTTACATAAGCTTTATGTTTTCACTCTAGTCTATCTATAGCCAGCTTAGCTGAATAGTTCTATATCCAGGGTCATTTAATTCAGCAGAAAATAGCAGCTCAGTCTTCTACAGTGATGGGTACAAGGTCAAGGTGAGGATTAGCTACTTTGCTGTGTGAATTTGGTATACAGTCTGGGGTTCCCAGTGATAAGCTTAATTGGGGCAAAGTTAATTCTCAGTAAACACACATTGTTGATAGATCTTGTCTTTTTGCATCTCTGAACAAAAGCAAACAATTTAGGAGCTAGAAAGTAGTGCAGGGTTTAAGCTAATTGTCTTACGTGCAGCCAATCCTGGTTTGATCCCCAGAACCACATATGGTGATTTCTGGTACACAGAGCTAGAAATAAACTCTGGGATATTTTGCTGTGCTCATCCCCCCAAAGAAGCAGAGAATTCCCAAAGATGCAGAGTATAATAAAGGAAGTATAAACAATAATCATTTTTTCTAATTTTATTTTAATTTTTTTGTCCATTTGTTTGCCTTTGGACCACACCCATCTGTGCTCAGGGGTTACTCCTGATTCTGCACTCAGAAATTGCTCCTGGCTTGGGGGACCACATGGGACACCAGGGATTGAACCCAGGTCTGACCAAGGTCAGCCATGTACAAGGCAAGCACCCTACCATTGTGCTACCACACCAGCCCCAAGAAATGTTTAAATAAGAAAATAAGGCTATTGTTAAAGGGTGGAGAACCTGAAGTAATAGCATGATTAATAGGGTGTGTGCCTTGCACGGTTCCCACCCTGGTTTGATCTTGGGCATCCCATATGGTTGTTCAATCCTGCCAAAAGTAACCTTGAGCACTGTTGGGTGTGGCCCAAAACTAAACAAATAAACTTTAAAAAGGATTAAAATTAATAGACTCTTGACATTTCTAATTGCAACATATTAATAGTGAATATATCATTAATTCAAAGTATTTTAAAGAAACATAATCATTAAAGTTCTTTCAGAAAAAATATAATCTTAAATGGACAGTTACTAAAGTGATTTTGCCTAGTTTTTGCATGTGGAATTTTAAAATATCTCTGCCATAGGATTCGAAATTTACGATATTCGTTAGTAGAATGATTTTATTTCCCTGAATAGCTCATTATTTTAGTTCTGGTGTTTTCAATGTATGCTATTTAGGTGAATATTAAAAGTGTGAATAGAAATATTTTGTACCCAGGATGCTACAGATTGGCATCTTCTAAAGGCAAGAGATATTGCCAAGTCTATCACTAATCAAGTTTTATAATTTACAACCTGTGCAAATTGAGGGCTGAGAACCACAGCAGTTGTGCTGAGCATTTCTGGGAAGTTACCATTATCCCAGCTCCAATTATTGAAACCTCTTATACACATTAAAGCTATAAAGATTAAAAATATAGCACACTTGTCATTAAATATGAATAACTTCATGTAATATGCATTATATACAAAAAACAATGTCCTGCCACTAGAGCTTTATCACTACCCTACGGAAAATCCACAAACCCAGAGTTCCACATCAAAGCTCATTTTGGCAAAGCCAAGGAACAACTTTGTCATGCAAAATAAACACAGATGTTCCACACTTCAGCAACTGGCTAGGAGGAGATGGTGCATAAAGGGATGCTCGGCTCTGTAAAAGAAAATGCTTTCTTATATACCCCACAGTGTCTTATGTGTAGATTGCACACATTCTTTAAAAGGACTGAATATTCTATTTAAAAACCCCTTCTTTTTCTGTCTAGAGTTTTGTGTGTGTGTGTGTGTGTTTGTGTGTGTGTATGTGTGTGTGTGTGTGTGTGTGTGTGTGTGTGTGTGTACCTATGAAGAGGGTGCTTATTTGAATGATCTTGAGTCATACAGAAGAATTGGATTTGAGATGCATTCTAAGCACAGCCTTCTTGTCAGTGATATATTGATTTCTGTCTGTCTGTATAATATTAATAACCATTTTAATTACACCAATGTCTGAAGGAAAAAAGTTTCTAGCCTCTTCCATTAACTGATAGTTAATGCTGAGAAGTTGAAAATGATCAGACAGCTATAATTCATTCCTTTTGTTCCTTTCATTCTGAGCTAATTGAAGTCAAACATTTCTGCTAAAAGAAAAACAACTACCAACAAGTAGGCTTAGAAGGAAGACTGGAACTTCTAATATTTGGTCTAGTTTTACATCGGTAATTCACAGTTAAAACATAAAAGTCATTTTTGTAACAATCCTCAGAGACAATTAGAGGAGAGCTGGAACACCAGCTCACTCCATGAAGCTCACCACAAGAGTGGTGAGCACAGTTATAGAAATAACTACACTGAGAACTACCATAATCAAGTGAATGAATGAGGGAACTGGAAAGCCTGTCTGGAGTACAGGTGGGGGTGGGGTGGGATGGAGGGAGATTTGGGACTTTGGTGGCGGGAATGTTGCACTGGTGAAGAGGGGTGATCTTTATATGACTGAAACCTTATCACAATCATTTATGTAATCAAGATATTCAAATAAAGAGGAAAAAAAACATGTCATTGAAAATTTTATTTTGGGACTTTGGGTTTCATGACAAACAGTACTAGGAGGTCCAGGGAAACCCCTACTTCAATTCTTGGTTTGGTGGTATTTCAGGTAAGGTGTCAGGGTTATAATGAAACCGAGGGTTCTATGGTGCTACGGATACTTCAGCTACCTCCGAATACCTTCAGTAGTGCACTGGGTGATGCTTGGGGGATCACGTGTTGAAGCAATATGAATGTGGCACCCAGCATGCTCCATAACTGCTGCATTATCTCCCGGCCTTAAATACTTCCTGTTATGGGCCCGGGGAGATAGCACAGCGGCGTTTGCCTTGCAAGCAGCCGATCCAGGACCAAAGGTGGTTGGTTCGAATCCCGGTGTCCCATATGGTCCCCCGTGCCTGCCAGGAGCTATTTCTGAACAGACAGCCAGGAGTAACCCCTGAGCACCGCCGGGTGTGGCCCAAAAAACAAAACAAAACAAAAAAATACTTCCTGTTATTCCCTATCACAAGGATAAAGATTCAGATGAGGTAAGACTACAAAAGGAAAGATAAAATTGGGAGGCATTGTGATTTGAAAATATTTTTGTGGACAACTCTATCTTGAAATAGTTTTAAACTGAAATTTCTCTACATGCCATAATAAGGAATCTTAGAAGATTAACACAAATATGTTATGCCAGTGACATTGACTTTCTTAAGTCTAATGGAAAACCAATCTTAGATTAGAAGTTATATTCCATGATTCTTATAATTATAATCATATAATCTCTTTTACCTTAGAAGTCAATCCATGGGGAAATATGCAAGAAGTGTGATAAGAAATGCATAAATTCTTGAAAAAAATCAAAAGTCTGCTATCATATTCCACTATTTGGCAGCTTCAGTAACATGTTTTAGCAGAAAATTTTGAACTGTGCCTCATTTGCCTACCCAGTAAAAAGTATTTGTGTGACCTCATGATCATTATTACAATGTCCTTTACTTACACTTTCATAATAAGGTATATTTTGTCATCTCGCCATGTGATACTGGTTTTCCTTTGCATAGGCACATTAAAATGAGAGATTATATACAAACATATTCTTATCTTATAGAGATGGGAACACGCAAATCTTGTAATGCAGTAGGACCTTACACCCTGAACATTGTCATAAAGACCTGGCTCATGTCTTGAAAGAATGGGCATTGTCCATTTACCCCTGAACCAGGGATGCCATCTACAAAACAACCATGATTGTATACTACATCACCTAAATGCAATTCTCTACCAGGGAAGATCCTACCACTGCTCTGGCATAGACCTATTCAACAGAGACTTCCCTTTAACATCCAGAGAACTTAACAACAGTAACAATCTGCTTTAAAGACTGAGCTCTCTGCATCAACCTCTAATTGTGAGTGAAACTAAAAGGTGCTCCGCATCATGCTGACTCTGAAATCCTTGGCTACAGAAACCTGACACCAACAACAGTGACTGTGTGAAAAATAAAAGTTGTATTGGCATACAGACAATGACTTGGGTTGGACAACCTAACATGCCTGGAGCCTAGAGTTGGTCTTATGCCAGAAAACTTCAGGGGTAAGGTCTTATATTTAGACCAAGCTTTTTCTTTCCATGTCCCCTATATTTTGCTGGGCCTATGCAAACAATTTCCACACTAACACAGTCTTTGCTGTGCTCCTTTGACTCATTCTTAATGAATTATTGTATTATGATCAATTGTGTCAACAATACTACAGTTTTTATTATTAAGGGAGTTGCATAAATATTTTGGCTTTGGATTGCTTTGTGTAAGAAATATAATGTACTACAATCTGGGGGCTCGAGGGACAAAGTAAATGTACATGTTTAAATAAATAAATAAATAAAAGAAAAAAAGGTATATTTTGTCAATGCTTTGAGTACAGAGCACACATATTTTTATCTATTGCTTTGCCTTAGTAGAATAATATATGTTATAACTCATACTCAAAATTTAAAATTATAAAGAGACAAGAAAGTGATATAATATAAAGTACAAGTTTAAGTTATCATTTATTTAAAACACCTATTATATTATTTTATACTAGGCAAAATTACTATAGAAATAAAAGCCACATGATCAATGTAAATAAAAATGCTTTCTAAATTTGATTTTTAATTTATATCTTTTTTGCTAACATAATTATAATGGATTATATATATATACATATATATATATATTAGTTAAACACCTTGATTACCTACATGATTGTGTTTGGGTTTCAGTCATGTAAAGAACACCACCATCACCAGTGCAACATTCCATCACCAATGTCCCAATTATATCTTATAATAGAATAATGGAAGAATCCAATTCTAAGATCAATTTTCTTCCATACTTGGTTAATAGCTATAGCTGAGAAGACTTTTATGAAAATATGCTGGGTCAAAAGGTAGGGAATTTTAAACTGTGTCCATTAAATAATTCTATTAATTTTAAAAGTTATAGTTGGAGCTGAAAATATTTTACAAGAAATATCTTTGGCCTATACACTTTACCCAAATTAACGTTCTAGCACTGCATATAATTATCTAAGCAATGTGAAGACTGATATCTAAACACAAAGTCAAGAGTAAGCCTTGAACACTGCTGAAATTAAAAAGTTAAAATTTTCCTATCAAGAAGGCTGTCTTGGGCCGGAGAGATAGCATGGAGGTAGTGCGCTTGCCTTGCACGCAGAAGGATGGTGGTTCAAATCCCGGCATCCCATATGGTCCCCTGAGCCTGCCAGGAGCGATTTCTGAGCATAGAGCCAAGAGTAACCCCTGAGAGCTGCTGGATGTGATCCAAACCCCCCCCCAAAAGAAGCTGTCTAGGGGAGGGTGAGAGGGAGGATACCTGGACATTGGTGGTAAAATGTGCACTGATGAAGGAATGTGTGTTGGGAAAATTATGACTGAAAATCAATCATGAAGAACTTTGCAACTGTGTATCTCATGGTGACTCAATTAAAAATATTTATAAAATGTAAATAAAATAACTTGTACGTTTGAAAAAAATCAAAGTGAAGAATATGATGAAGAAAAAAAAAATAAGTCAACCTGCCTATTAGAAAGGAGAGGTAGCAAAGAGTTATAGCACTTAGTTTTCTATAGGAAGTCCTGAATGAGATTACTGGTATTAGACAAAGCTACCTTTTTTAAAATCTCACTAATACTTTTCTATTCTCTTGATGTCAATAAGCTTTTCTTAAAAATTAATAAACATTGTTTAAATTGATCTGAATATATTTGCTTCATTCCACTTAAAATTAAGTGGAATTTTACTTTAGTATTCACAGATTTGAAAATTTTATATAGACATATTAATTTAGGCTAAAAATCTGACTTTATATAGGAAATTACATTAAACATCAGTTTTCAACATGCCCTATTTATAAACTTTATTTACTTTCTCATTTAGTACCAAAGTGTTATCTCTATCTTAATGGAACATATTAATAGTTTCACCAAAATTATGTTAGATTGCATGTCTGTCAGTCATTTGTGATAAAAAAATTAAATTAGAATGATTTTCTTTTCTTGTAAAAAAGTGACTCATTTTAATAGTGTTTATACTTCGCCATGAGACAGTGGTTTTTCTTGTGTTTAAACTCTATTCTGTTTATAATATGATCATATAATCTTTATTGCTTGAATATCTAGATCTTATATTATGAAATACTTTACTAATATTTTATTTAAACACTTTCTATAAGTTTTTTAATAATTATGTCATATATAGGACTATTTAGAAAGGTATCCAAAATTGGACATATAAAAAATTCTGTGGAAATGGATTATTTATTTATTCATTCATTCATTCATTCATTCATTCATTTTTTGGGTTTGTTTTGGTTTTGGCCACACCTAGAGTTGCTTAGGAGTTAATCCTGGCTCTGTGATCAGAAATCATTCCTGCTAGGTTTGCGGGACCTTAAGGGATGCCGGGTATTGAACCTGGGTTGGCTACGTACGAGGTAACACCCTACCTGCTATGTTATCACTTCAGCCCATTAAATGTATAATTAAAAAGTACTAATTCTGGAGCTGGAGAGATAAAACTGCGTTTAAGGTGCTGGTTTTACATTGTAGCGCACATTGTCTTAGACCCCAGCAGGAAAAGTGGTAGGTACCTCCACTACCTCCAGGCATTACTGCTTAGCACAAAGCCAGTAGTATTTTTTTTAAATATCTTTATTTAAACACCTCGATTAAAAACATGATTGTAGTTGCGTTTCATTCATATATAAAGAGCACCCCCTTCACTGGTTCAACATTCCCACCACCAATGTCTCTCTCCATCCTCTCCACCTCACCCCCACCTGTACTTTAGACAGGCTTTCCACTTCCCTCGTTCATTCATGTTGTTATGATAGTTTTCAGTGCAGTTATTTCTCTAACTGCACTCACCACTCTTTGTGGTGAGCTTCATGTCATGAGCTGGACTTTCCAGCCCTCCTTTCTTTGTCTCTGAGAATTATTGCAAAAATGTCTTTTACACCCCACAATTCTTATCAACTGAGTCTTCTAAAGCACTTAATAAAGTAGCTAAGTTTACAAATCTATGCCTTGTGAAAGAATTCTTTCACAATCATTATATTGTTCAGTTAATGAGAGATTTTTGGGCTGGCCCTAGCATTTTTCAGGCATTGTGAGAATGTTGATTCAGCTGTTAATCTAAGAAATGACCATGTCACATGATCAGGTCATGATTGCTGCATCTCCCAACAAGGTACTTTCACACTGAGGCACTTGGAATCGACGAGTAGGAGTATATGCTTGGAGTTTGGATTGATACATTTTTTACATTTACAAGTTATTATTTTTTACATTTACATGTTTTGTTTCTCTATGATTAGTTCTTAGTACAATATAAAGCGTAAGAATGGGTTTTAGTTTTTCTTACATGGTGTTTAGACCATGTGGGAGAGACAATTTTTATCTTGTATGTGTATGAAAAAAATCATCTTAATTTATCAATTTCACTCTACTATCTACACTTATCTTTAATTTTTCTTAATATCTATCAATTATAAAATATTTATCATTAAGGCCTGTTTATAGGCTTTCTGACATTTATATATTTTATTTTGATTTATTTATACCTATATAATTATCATCGGTCAAACTTTAATTATTGTATCTGTAACTTTTGACATAAAGGTAATCTCATATCTTCATTTTTATCTTCAGGAATGTTCAGAACTCTGGCATATTCTTTAACTTGTCAAACTTGTCATGAAAATATCCTTGACAACATCAGCATAATTATACTAAATGTACAAACTAAATTTGGAGGTTAAAAACATCCTTTGGTCTTGATCTCTAAACATGAATTTGATATATCTTTTCTTCCCTCACTTTTAGTATCTTCCACATAGATTTGTCATTTCCTTAACATAGGTTTCATGCATTTTGTTAGTTTTTCTCTCAGTAACTAAAACATTTTTCTTAATATACCTGATTTCTTTTACACTACATTTTATATTTGATATGGATGTATATACTAGTTATATTCAAAACTCCTACTTTTAAAAATGTATATAAAGGTTTTATATATTTTTAATATGGGTGATTTTTGATGTGTAAGTTGCATAAACATATTTAGAAAAGAGAATTTTTAAGTGCACAAAGGAGAAAACACATAAAGTAAATAGAAATGGCATAAAGTGAATAAGACGTGCTTTGTGATAAAGAAATATAGCCAGGGGTTTATAGAATTACTTGATTTGTCATGTAGAGATATGAAAAAAATCATTTGGAATCTATTAAGTTATAAAAAGTTGTGAAGAGTATTTAAATATTTTAAGTTTAAAGACTACTCAGATGTTATTAATTTTCATCCATCAATTGTGCAAAATTTTCCTTAGCATTCTAGAATGTATTATAATCAATCATGTTAGCAACTACTATAAACAAATGTCAGCTGGATGCCCTAAATTCACTTCCATTGGGTCAAAGAACAATTAAGGTTGTAGGAATTTTTTTACTTTCTCTGTATTGAGGTCATAGAATTGCCCTGAGTCCCAGCACAGGTGTCCACTCTCTGTGGGAAATGTCCAAGCTTGTGGCACAAGAAGATGTGTTACAGATCTGTGGCAGTCACTGACACCCCTAGTCCATCTCTCACTTCACCTGCTGAGACTAATATAAGCCAGAGAATTGGTTGAGATCAAAAAATACAAAACAGCCTGATTAGCGATGTATTTTTCCATTTAACTTGCACATGTAGTTGAGTGTTGGGGTACCACTCAGTACAAATATTTTATCTACTTTCTTTAAAGCATGATCATGAAAGACTTTGAATTATTTATTTTTTTCAGAATTTATCATGTCAGTAACTTACTTGTTTTATTAATAAAAGAACCTTTCTGGGGCAGGAGCGATACCACAGCAGTAGGGAGTTTGCCTTACTGATCCTGGATAGACCTAGGTTCGATTCCCAGAGTCCCATATGGTCCCCTAAAGCCAGGAGTGATTTCTGAGCATATAGCCAGGAGTAATCCCTGAGTGTACACTGGGTGTGGCCCCAAAACCAAAACAAACAAGCAAACAAACAAAAAATGAAGAAGCACCTTTCTCTTCCACTAGGTTTTATTCCAATATATTTTTGTCTCCTAAAGCCTTTTACTGATTAAATACTGAAGAATTTTTTTTTCAAGTTTTGGGTTTTGGGTCATACCCTGGCAGTGCTCAGGGTTACTCCTAGCTATGAGCTCAGATATCACTCCTGGCAGGCTCCAGGGACCATATGGGATGCTGGGAATCCTACGGGGTCTGTCCAGGGTTGGCCGCATGCAAGGCAAATACCTTGCCTCAGTGCTACCACTCTGGCCCCAGTACTGAAGAATTCTATCACCAAATCATTTTAGGGTTATCTAAGAGTAAGATTAAAAAGGACACTCATAAAATGGGAGAAACTATTCACCTAATGTCCATCAGATAAGGGGCTAATATCTAAGATACAAAGTACTAACAGAACTTAAAAAAATATTTAAACCCATCAAAAAATGGGGAGAAGAAATGGACAGACACTTGCTCAAGAAGAAATACAAAAGGCCAAAAGACACATAAAAATGCTTCACATAACTAGTCATCAGGGAGATGCAAAACAAAATAGCAATGAGGTACCATCTCATGCACAAAGACTGGCACACATCACAAAGGAAAAGAACAATCAGTGCTGGCAGAGATGTGGAGAGAAAGGAACTCTCATTCACTGCTTGTGGAAATGCCATCTATTTCAGCCTTTATGAAAAACAAAATGGAGATTCCTCAAACAAACAAACAAACAAACAACCTGGCAATTGAGGTCCCATATGATCCAGCTAAACCACTTAACCCACGCCTAGGAATATACCCAAGGAACACAAAAACACAATATAAAAATGCCTTCTGCACATCTATATTCATTGCGGCACTCTTTACAATAGCCAGAATCTGGAACAACCTAGATGCCCAACAACAGATGAGTAGCTAAAGAAACTCTGGTACATATACAAAATGGAATACAATGCAGCTGTCAGGAGAAATAAAATCATGAAAGTTTGCTATATATGGATGGACATGAAAACTATCATGTTGAGTGAAATAAGTCAGAGGGAGAAAGATAGACACAGAATAGTCTCACTAATCTATGGGATTTAAGAAAAATAAAAGACATTATTGCAATATTACACAGAGACAATAGAGATAAGGACTAGAAGGATGGACCATGATATGAAGCTTATCACCAAGAATGATGAATGCAGTTAGAGAAATAACTACACTAACAACTATATGATAATGGTAATGAGTGAGAGAAGTAGAATGCCTGTCTCAAATACAGGCAGGGGGTGGGAGAGGAGGAGATGTGGGCCATTGGTGGTGGGAATGTTGCACTGGTAAAGGGGAATGTTATTTTTAATGACTAAAACCCAAATACACACATATTTGTAATCATGGTGTTTAAATAAAAATATTATTTTAAAAATTAACAAAACCCCAACATAAATGCTTTCGCCTGCACCCTGTGGCTATTTGAGGCACCTTGGCTTCTCCAGCAGTGCTGTGAGCCTCCTGGGTCTAGTAGTATGAGGCATCTAGGGCTATACTGAGTGATGCTCAAGGGAACATGCAGTTACCCTGGTCTGGTGCATGCTAACCTTGTGCTCTAATTGCTGTATAGTGCTATGTATCAGCCTCTGGCATTGTCATTTGCAACCAGAGAATTGAACACTACTGAAATCATGAAGATAAAACAGACATGGTTTTCTGTCTTCCCTAAGTTATTGCAAACTTTGTTTTGGACAGGCTGTGCAGTTATTCAGAATTACACAAAGGTTATGACATTAAAGTTTGAAGTGTGTTAGGAAGTTGGAAGTGTCACTTTTGTGTATAACTTGGGTGCATGTTGGCCAATGAGGAGAATGTTAAAAACTATCTTGTGAGTGCCAATAAGAGTTCAGCAGTTTTGAACTCATGGTTTGCTTATAGGAAGCCCAGCTTCAATCTTCGGCAATGCATGGCCTCTCCAATCACTAGCACAAAGCTGAAAGTGGCCCCACGAAAAGGCAGAAACCAAACCAAATTATAACAAGAAATACTTTAAGTTGTGGACCAGCCACAGGAGACATTCCTGGTTCACTACAAATAGGGCTATCCATTGGTATTTTGGGGAGGGAGCCATATTGGTGCACATACATTCATGTTTTCTAAATATACGATATAAAAGAGTACAACCTTGTAGAAACACATTCGGTGGTGATGGTGGAGTATGTTTGAGTGAGCATCTGCTGATGTTCAGGGTTTTCTCAAGACTCTATTTAGGAATAACTTCAGGCAGTGCACTGCAAGTGGTGCACTGAAAGTGTTTTATAAGGAGAATATGGATGAAACTTGTGTAGACTGGATACAATGAAAGTGTTTAATTCCTATAATAACTTTCTGAATCACCCAAGCACATTATTTTTATCAGTATATCCCTAAAGTTTTTGGGAATATATTCCTAAAATTTTTGGCAAGATCTTTAATTTTGGGCAGTACAAACTGTAAATATTGATACGGTACAGAACTTATAATGTAATGCTTAAATAGATATAAAATATATGATATTTTTACGTTTTAAATGAGTAACAAAAGTTTTAGTATTTAAAAGGAATCATTTGCAATAATCTTTGCATTTTATTGAGTTATCTACTTAAATTAGAGACTGATTTCCTTATAGTGTAGAATCTTCCTTTAAAATATTTGAATAGCCTTGATCTCACAGTATAGTGAAGAGAATAAAAGAAACTGAATGGAGGAGAAAGACAAATATGAATGGATGGGGGCCAAGGGCCAAGCAGTCTCAGGTACATCAATAGAGAAAAAAAAAAGGACAGAACTAAATCTCCAAGCCAAAGTTAACAACAATGGAATCAAGAGACCCAAACACTAACAATCTACATTTTAAATTAGCAGACTGGAGGGCAAAGTGTGGTGGTTGGGAAACATCTAGGAACATGGTGGAGGCAGGTCAACAGTGGTGGTGGGACTGGTCCTGATTAATTGTGTGTCTGAAATTCAACTATGAAGAACTTTGTAAATCACAATGGTTCAATAAAATAAAATTAAATAAAAAATAAAAGTACAAAAATGCAATCCTAGTATCATAAAAGTTTTAGGAGTATTTCCCTCTACATCTAATTCTATCCTAGAGAACAGAAATATAATTGTTGTTTTTAAGTCATGAGGATTAGGATGAGTGAAACAATTATAGCCCTCAAGCTAATAATATTAACAGGTCATTTTACTTTATAAGGATTAGAACCAAGTATATACTATAACTATCTATTACTGTGAAAACATAAATATATTTATTTTATGAAGATAAATAAAAGTAATGGCTTTGAATATTAGTCACTCAAATTTTCAGAAGTGCAGAATCTGGAAACTAAAGTGTTAATATCTATAAGCTGATCCAACAAGGGAATATATACTGTTAAATATTGGGAGTTATTTAAAATGCCAGTGAGTATAATAGCAGTGCTCTGAAATAACCATTTCATCTGCCTACATTACTCTAAAATTAATGAATAATGAAGCGATGCCCTTCACATTCTCTTCTCTTTCCATTCCAAGATATATTGATCAGATGACATTTATTTAAGTTTGGGATAATGTATTAATTTCAAGATAATTATTCAATATACTTTTGTCACTGTTGATATGCTTCAATGTCATGCAGGGGCCGGGGGATGAATAAACTGTTATCTGACATTGCTGGACAGGGTGCTAGAAATAAATGCAATTTTTCTCCTTGAGATTCACTGACTTGGATTTCAAACTTGGGAGGGGCGTGAAAAAGGGGGTACTGGAGATGGAGTGGGTATGATGAGGTAACCTGCAGGTAAGTGGATGAGGATATCTTAAAAAATGGTTCTTTGGAACAAAGTGCTTTTCCATTGTTGCTGGGGTCAGACTGATCCTCAGCAAAGCTGACAGAGCCCATCCTTAGTGGATGCCACTGCAATATTAACACTCATTTGGAGCAGATGTGGCTAAAAGCATGAAACATTGAACAAACAGCTGCCACAGATCCAGTGCCATTGCATAAGCACTTATGTTCTATTAATGCAGTGGATTGCTGAGGCCAGTAGGGCAGACATATTCCCTACAGTTCTTTAGCAGATGGGCCATACGATGGTTTCTTGGAGTGATGCTGCTCCACTGAAGTAATTTATCTATCGTATGGAAAGAGCATAATACAAAATAATCTACCCTTAGGAAGATTGCTTCTAAGCTTATTTTCTATCCAGCTATTATATATATGTACATATATATCCTTCAATTATATTTCATTTTAATTCTATTCCATTTATTCTACTTTGCTTTTTTATAGGATGCCATGGTTATTATATTATTTCTTGCTATTTTCTCACCTTGATTGTGTATGTTTGTATATGGGATATGTAAGACATTCTGCACCATATAGAAGTTGAGACCCTGGTACTTCAAACTTGCTTCCTTACTTCCATGCTTCCTGATTCAATAGGCTGTATCCAACTCTACAATTGCTAGTTTGAAACCTATACAGTTTTCTCTGTTTTTCTCTGTTTGTTAGAATAATTTGAGATTTAGAACAACAAAGCAAAAATGTCAAACATGATAAGGGGTCATAGCTATAATTTATTCATTATAAAAATCAACAGGTCTCATGCTGTCCTATGAAGCAGATACTATGGATTGGTATTTGCAAGCACAGAGAGGTACAGAGCAGGCAATGATTATAGCGTGTTCACTATTAGCTTGTTTTGTGCTCTTTTGCCTTTCTATTTTCTCATGTTGTTGTGTCACCAGGATCATTAATTCTTAACAAGCTGACACACAATTTCAAGTGAGAAATTTCTTTAAGTTGAGTGGAGAGATATTGTATGAATCTCTCATTTTATAGGTACTCTGAGAACACTGTTTTCCCAACCATAATAGAATGACACCATCTATATGATCTGTTTTAATGTTTTAAGGAGTAATGAGAATAACAGAACACAAAAGTGTGTAAAGAGCCTAAATGGAGTGATAACTAAAAAAAATGACATAACAAAATTACATAGCAACCAGCATTTAATCTAATCATTTTGGGGGAGGGGATGCATCCAGGTTTCACAAACTAATACCAAGCACTAATATGAAAAGATTGTTAGGACAGTGAGCAAATGAAATTTATATTTTAATACAGAACAGTAAAACAAGCAATACAAGTGCGAGAAGGAGAGAAAGAGAAGCGTGATAGGCTTATTCTGTTGCACGTAGCTTTCTTTCTACCTGGTGGCAGTGTCAACTTAAGGTATAGGAAGAAAACAGGGGAATGTTGCCATGGGTGCAACAAATGTTAGGAAAGAGCTGTGAACACTGCCAAAGAGTTTGCCAGATAACTCAGAACTGAATGGAATGAAATGAACTCAGAATGATATCAGGAAGTCAGATCAAAATGTTCTTTAGTGAAGTTTTTTTTTAAAACAGAATACGAAATACATCCAAAGCCAGGAAGCAGCAGTGCTAAACAAGTTTGCTCAATAATGCGTAGAAACAGCAAGATGTGTGAAATGACTCTGTCATGTTGAAATGTTTGTTCACTGCTCTTCTGTGAGATAAACGACTAAATTCTACCTTTCTTTCAACTGTGGAATAGAAATGTGAGCAATCTCTCCATTAGCAAGTTGACACTGATAAAACGGAAGGGAGAGAATGGGCCACTTTGCTAATGTAATTATCAAACACCCGAACAGACATGGAAAAAGCTAATTCCTGTGGAAATGCCCTGAACATCCTGGTAGGTAGGGGAGGAAGAATGCTTATCACCTGTCTAAAGGTTGGCATATCAGTGCTTTAGTTCAATAGTTAATTTTGGGTAAACTCTATGGAAGTAATATAATTACATTATATGAGTTTTTGGTGTGCATTTGAAAATCAGCAGCTACTGCTTCTTACTAAAGGCCAAGTCTGTCACTATACATCCTTTGTTTTCTTTGACGAAGTTCACCCATCTTTTTCTCCCTGTTCCATCTGAGAACACTTAATTGATCTTATTGCCTAAAAGATTTTATTTTTTGGTAATATTTATTGTATTCATTTATTTGGGTTTCTATAAACACATGCGAGTGAAACTAAACTGTAGTTTTCTTTCTCTGTGACTTGTTATTTTGCATCTTCTTTTTATATTTTGTTAGTGCATTTGTAAATTGTCACTTGGCTATCAAGAACTTTCTCAAACAGTTTTTTGAGAGTTTGCAGGTTCTCATACATAGTTAAAATGCAATTTGGATGTTTATCGATTCTATATGGAAAACTGGGAAATACAATTTTATCACACTATCAACTATTGCTTGTCTCATATAATTTTGAAGTAAATATTGTGTATTTTATGAGGTAATACTCTTGTTTTTGTTTTTTTCTATGTATGTGATTGTTCAGTTTTACAGAAACTATTTATTGCAGTTTTCTCCAAACTAATATATTGAGGAATTTTTTCTTGTTCCATTATATGCTTGGTATCTTTGTTATCATTTTTTCCATATATATGTGTTTGTTCATAAATATATATATATATATATATATATTTCTAGACTCTACTTGATTCTACTGATTTTATGTGTGTTTTTATTCTCAACCTATTACTGTTTTAAGTACTATAGCCTTATAGCGTATTTTAAATTTGGGGAGCACAGTATATTTTGCTTCTTATTCTTCTAGCAGGGGTCTCAAACTCGAGGCCCACAGGCCGCAAACGGTCCTCCGTACAACATTTTGTGGCTATGCCCTAGAGGAATCTTTTTTGTTTTGTTTTGTTTTAGTTCTTTGGGTCTCACACCCCCCAATGTTCAAGGCTTTCTACTGACTTTGCACTCAAGGATCACCCCAACTTTGCCTCCTGCGGCCCCCAGGTAAATTGAGTAATTGAGCTAGGCAGGAAGACAATGAGCTTCTGGAAATGATTTAGTGATTTTGGGTAGGTAATTAAACTAAGTTATGATCAATAAAGTTACTCTGCCACCAGGGAAGAGCATTCCCAAAGCATGGAAGTTGGGCCTCCTTTGGAAATGTAGAGAACTGAGTGCCTATCCAAGGAAAACCAAAACAATCCTCAGAAGATGAGAACTTGAAACTCCAAAATAAAAAAGCCTTACAATAATGAAATAAGAATTTGAAAGAAAAGTCACTGAAAACTTAGGCTTCTTATTCTTTCACAACACCCTAGCAATTAGCTCTTATCTACACAGAAAATCCCAAGCAGGGCAGTTTGGGAAAAAAAACCATTTAAATTTGCCAAAACAAATGGAGCTCCTTCTTTTTTTTAAATCCTTTGAAAAATACTTATTACTGGCCTTGGTCCACTGCTCTACGCCTTAACATCCTTCCCAGCCACAACGTGATAATGAAACACTTTCCTGGGCAGACCAGAGCTGGTGCTTTTGGGCCATCACCACGAAGAGCTGGAGGAAATTCCACTCAGCTACATGACCCGTGAGATCAACTCACTACTGCAGGAGCTCAGCTTCTACCTCAAGGAGGCCCCCGATGTACCTGTGTCCCCGGAATACTTGCAGGCTCCTGCTAAGTCCACTGAAGGCGTCCTGGACAGATCTTCTGAGTTTTAGGCTCCGGGCTCCATGCCCGCCCCCTGCCTAAGTCCTGGGGACAGAATGAAGCGCTCAGTGGGAACCTGGAAAGAGGTCAGGACTGACTTTTCTTTTCATGTAAAAAGCAAAGATCAAATCTTTTCTAAAACTAGGTTAGTGAGAACCAATTATTGAACCAATTAAGTCCAATGGACCTCAGGTGTTCTTTGATGGCTGCCTCATGGGGTTGGTAACTCTGAAATTCTGCTGTACATGGTTGACATTATACTAACCTATTCCCAAATCCCCACCCTTGCTGATACTTAACTGGAGTCAGAGGTGGGCCAAGTAGGTTCTCAATAGGATTCTATCAAGTTTATAGCCTCCCTCTCATCCCACTAATATCAGATGTGCTCTTGTTTTGGAGGAACTTTTGATCCCCAATTTACAGATAAATTTCATGTTTAGGGTCATATTTCTGTGTAAAATTCCATTTATATTTTGTTATTGATTGTATTGACTCTATATATTACTTTGGATAATATGGAGGTTTTTATAATGTTGACTCTTTCAATCTTTCCATTCATTTTATCTTCTATTTCTTTAATAATCTCTTTAGATATACAAATCTTTCACTTATTAGTTTTATTCAAATGTATATAATCACTTTTGACACATTTGCTTTCTACTTTCTTGTCATTACTAGTTAACTCCTTATATATAACTGATTTTGTATATTAATTTTATAGCCTGCCTATTAATTGTGTTTAGAATTCTTCTAATCAGGCAGGAGTCATTTGGGATCATCTGTGTATATTATCATGTAATCTGTAAATAGTTATTGTGTTTCTTCTGATTATAATTGGCATTATAATATATATTTTAATAAATAAGTTTTTTAAGTGAATCACCATGAGATAGCTACAAAGTTGCTTAGACATTTTTTCCTAGTTGATTTTTTTTTATTTTGAACATTTTGAATCCATTGTGATGTCCAATTTTGTGTGTTTCTACTAGAATGACAGTACTAAAAAAATGAGAGTTATTGCATGGCTAGGTATGTGGCTACACTGTCCAAGAATCCCAACCTCTGTAGCTAATATTAAGGCTTTTAGCTTCAATAAGTATGAGAAGGCTGAGGTAGGATATCCTCAATTGCTCCAAAAAAGTCCTGGAGATGTCAGTTGAAATACTGGCATACCTATAGTTTTGGTCAGTTTGGTATCTCAGCAGAAATCCATGGTTGTCTGGACCATTGGCTAAGTGGCTTTTGTGGGTAACTGGTGCAGTTGGTATGGTGTCAGCATAGCAGGGACTTGGTTTACCCCATACTCCTGAGATTGCCACTTTCAACTGTGTGGCCACTGTATCAAGATTTTTTAACAACTTTGTATACATCTCTTTGAGAGTAGATTGTGTTTATGAAGCAGGCTGAATAAAGACATGGAAACTATCTTTTTTATCTTAAATTTTTAAAACTGTATTTATTAAGTTTATAAGTATAAAAACAGTAAACAATTTATTTTTATAAAGCTGTAATCATATAAGATTGATCATATAAGAAATAGCTAACAAGGAATTAAAATTTACTCCAAACTAAACATCTCTTAATCTGCCTTTTCATTGTGTGTGTTCTTGAATTGGCTTAAAATAAATTTTATAATGAATACCTCTAATTTCTTAGTAGATGCACAATCCTTTCTTAGCTAGAACTAAGACAATTATTTTCAGTCTTATTAATTGAAGTGTATATAACATGGACTGAAATATGTTGGTATCATTTATAGTTTTATATGTTGCAACTGCTGATGTTTCAGTTGGGATGGGAAAGTGACATTCAAACCTCTTGGTTTCCATTTTGAGATTAGTTTCAAGTTTGTGTAACTCTAATCTCAATACATCCCATTCTAATCTTAGAATTTTATTTTTAAAAGTTCCTGGATATATCTTCCTCACCTACTTCTGAGCAGAGTTCTTCATCTGACTTAGATTCTATCTGTCAGATACATTAACTACTTTTAAGAACATGACTTTACAACTTCTAGAAATAATTTTCATTGATTCTATAAGACATTATACCAAGGTATCTGATTTTTCTAGCCTTGGTGATAAGTTAAATGATATAGCATAAGCTTTATGTGAAGCATCTATGCCTCTAGTAAAATTGCCACCCAGCTAACAAGTCAAAAGAGAAATGTACAAGGGACTCCAACGTAATTTATAATAATGCCTATACATCAGATGACAAGGATAATGTTGGCTGCCTTCTCTGTTGGCTGCTTATCTGCTGGAAAGATGAATCTGCCTTCTGAGCTGCTGTTGGCCATTGCCACCTGCTGGTCTGGCACACCACTCCCTTGGCTCCCTTCCTGGTGGTGTTTTGGCAGTCTACCCAAACTGCCAAGTTTGAGCCAGAGAGCACAGGGGTGCTTGGAGCCCTTCATATTGCTGAGGCTGCATCATCAAACCAGCTGACAGTAGGATATCTTGGTGTTCTCCAGGGTCACAGTGTTGACTACTGCAGTGATCAGCTGGCTAGCAGCAGGAGTGATTGGAAATGGCCCGAGAGAGTGTCACATATTGGATGGGAAAAGATACCGAGGGAGAAAACCTTCATAAGAGAAAATAAACAATGCTTTATGAGGTGGCTGCAAGCATTTTCTATCCAGACTGAATTCATTTCAAGCATGCAAAACTTTCCTTAGGTAGAGTTACATCTAAACAGTTGTATTTTAGTATTGCATTTCTTCATCACAGTGGTTGGTTCTACTTTGATGTTCTTGACTGGAACTTAGAAGTCTGGGGGGGGGGTGTTCTTTACATGACTATACTCATGTTTAAGGTGTTTAAATAAAGATATTAATACAAAAGAGAAGGTAAATAAAAATAAATCTCTACAAATTGTATTATTCAAAAAAAAAAAGATGTTCCCATGTAGCATGTGAAGGATCAATGTCTGTGTGAGATCAAAAATTGTCTGGGGGCAGTTAATCACACTCATCAAAGCTGGTTATTTAAAAGCCGAAACGCATATTACTTTTACATACTTCATCATCTGCACAACTAACAAAATTGTTTTGCATGCATTGGCAGTAGAAAACAATGCTATATTAATATAAGTGGAGTCCTCTATGGTTTTGTGTTTAAATCTGGCAGTGACAGCCCTGGTGGAGATATAGCCAACTCTGAACTGTTTATGCTCAGCACAAAAAGATTCAGAACAAACCTAGCATTTCAAGGAATATGGATCAAGCCATGAAGTTTTAGTCTTTAAAAGCTTTATTAAATGTAGATCTTATTTTTATTCAGAGATAGTTCAACTAACAGACTATGAGACATTGCCATATAAAAAGTTGCTGTCATTCCAGATACCAAAAATAGAGGGCACTCCAGGCTACAAAAGGCCACATGGGTCAGTCAGAAAATAGAAAGAATATGGAGAAGTATTCTTTGTTTTAGTTTCCATGGAAAGAAATGGGCAAGCCATGGAAAGGGCAAATGTGTACTAGCAAGACTGAATAATTCTAGCAGATTCCAATAACACAGGAACCATCTAGCTGGATAGAATTAGTGAGCTGGAAGATGAGATGTATAACAACTCCAGACAACAGAAAAGATTGGAAAAGAGACTTAAAGCAAATAATCAGACCATGAAAAAATTACTCAAAGCATGTGAACAGATAAAAATAGAAGTCTTTGATAAATTCAACAGAAACAACGTAAGATCATTGGAGTCCCAGAGACCCAGGAAGAAAATCTCCAGGAAGAATTGTCTAGAATAGCACTGCAGAGAAACTCCCAGAGTTAAAGACTGCATGCAACCAAATCCTGCATGCGACTCAAAGAAAAGTACCCAACACATCCTACTCACAGTGATGAATCACACAGGTAGGAATAGAATACTGAAAGCAGCAAGATCAAAAAGGGAAATTACATTCAAAAGAGCATCCTTAAGAAATACAGCAGACCTGTCACAAGAAATTCTCAAGGCCAGAAGGCAGTGGTAAGATGTAGTGACAAAACTCAACAAAATGAATGATTTGTCTAGAATACTGCACCCATCCAGACTCACTTTCAGGTTTGAAGGAAGTATACAGAGATGTATGGATAAACAACAGCTCATAAACTCAAAATCCTCCTTAAAAGAAAAACTGAAAGGTCTACTTTAAGATAAGACAGACCAAGAGACACACCAAATTCTACATAAAGATGACGTTAAATCCTATGACAAATATTTTTCTCAACACCAATGGACTAAATGCACCAGTTAAGAGACACAGAGTGGCAAAATCGATCAAAAAACTGAATCCAACATTCTACTGCCTCCAAGACACATATCTGAATAGCCAGAACAAAAATATACTCAAAATCAAAAGTTGAAAGACAAATCATCCAAGTTAACAACTGCCTTAAAAATGCTGGAATTGTGCTCGCTTCGGCAGCACATATACTAAAATTGGAATGATACAGAGAAGATTAGCATGGCCCCTGCGCAAAGATGACACGCAAATTCGTGAAGCATTCCATATTTAAAAAAAAATGCTGGAATGGCCATATTAATATCAGGTGACACAAACTTTAGACTTAGAAAATTTATAGGGAAAAGATGGACAATTCCTAATAATCAAGGGGTATATACTCTTAAACATATATGCACCCAATGAAGGACCTCAAATTATTTAATACAATTGTTGATAAATCTTAAAGAAAACATCAATAACAACACAATAATAGTGGGAGACCTCTATACTGTCCTGTCACCCTTGATAGGTTAAACAGGCTGAAACCCAACAGGATTATACTAGCCCTGAAATGAGAAATGAAAAAAAGTGGATAGATCTGTAGATCTAGTAGATAGATATGGGGCACTCCATCCAGAAAACTGGAAACACATTCTTCTCCAATGCACATGGGTCATTCTGCAGGATAGATCATTCGGTGACTCATAAAACATATCTCTATAAAATCAAGGATATAGAAAGTGTACAATCTTCTCAGATAACATTGCAATGAAATTAGAAATGAGCTAAAAAGGGACAAAGAAGAAAAACTTTAATACCTGGAAATTAAACAGCTCACTACTGAACAACCAGTGGGTAAGAGATGAAATTAGAGAGGAAATCAAAACATTCCTGGAAACAAATGACAATGAAGACATAGATTATCAGAATTCGTGGTAGACAGCAAAAGCAGTACTAAAAGGTAAACTTATAGCTTAACAAGCACGCATCAGGAAGAAAGAAGTTACTTACATAAATAGCTTAATGATATAGTTTAAAAAATTAGAAAATGATCAACAAAATTAATCAAAAATAGGTAGGCAGTAGGAAATAACAAAGCTTAGAGCAGAAATCAATGAAGTGGAAATCCAAAAATGTAATCTAAAAGATCAACAAAATTAAAGTTCATTCTTTGAAAAAATAAACAAGTCTGATAAAGCACTACAAAACTAACAAAGAAAGGGGGAGAGTGAGAAAATTAATAAATCATATTAGAAATGAAAAGGGGGAGATTACTACAGATACTACAGAAATTCAAAAAGTAGAAACTACTTTTAGAAAATCTATGCCACAAAACAAGAGAATCTAAAAGAAATGGATAAATTATTGGACCCTTACAATCATCTACTGACCAATGGTCCTCAAACTACGGCCTGCGAGCCACATATTGTATTTATTCCCATTTTGTTTCTTCACTTCTAAATAAGATATATGCAGTGTGCATAGAAATTTGTCCATAATTTTTGTTTTTACTATAATCTGGCCCTCCAACAGTCTGAAGGACAGTGAACTGGCTCCCTGTTTAAAAAGTTTGAGGACCCCTGCCACAGTATGATATAGCATATCTAAACAGACACATCACTATTGAGAAAATTAAAACTATAATCAAAAGTCTTCCCTGGAACAAAAGCCCAGTCCCAGGTTGATTCACTAACAAATTCTTTCAAACATTTCTAGAGGAACAATTACCAATCCTTTTCAGTCATTTTCAGGAAATTGAAGAATCAGGAACACTTCTAAAGTTTATATAAAGCTAACATCACCTTGATACCAAAAGCAGACAGAGATGCTGCTAAAAAAGAAAACTATAGACCAATATTTCTAATGAACAAAGATTCAAAGATCATAAACAAAATTCTAGTAAATAGGATCCAACATCTCATCAAGATCATACATTATCACCAAGTAGGTTTCATCCCAGGAGTGCAAGGCTAGTTTAACAAATGTAAAAAAAAAATAACATAATACACCATATCAACAACAACAAAAACATATGATCTTACTAATAAATGCAGAGAAAGTATTCGACAAGGTCCAGCATCCATTCATGCTAAAAATTCTCAACAAGATGATATTGGATAAAACTTTCGTCAATATTGTCAAGGCCAATGACAAATATTATTCTCAATGAAGATAAACTAAAAGCCTTTCCTCTAAAACCTGGTACAAAACAAGGCCTCCCCTCTCAACATTCCTATTCACATAGTACTGGAAGTACTTACCATAAAAATTAGGCAAGAAAAAGATTTCAAGGGCATCCAGATAGAAAAGGAAAAAAAATCAAGCTTTTGCTGTTTGTAAATGTCATGATAATATATTTAGAAAACTCTGAAATCTCTACCAAAAAGCTTCTAGAAACAGTAGATTCATAGATCAAAGTGGCAGCTACAAAAACAGGCAAAATCAATGGCTTATACATCAATAATGATAGAGTAGAAATGAACATTAAAAATACAAACCCATTGAAATTAGTGCCATACAACTCAAATACTTTGAAGTCAATTTAACTAAAAAGGTGAAGGATCTATATACACAAAGAAAACTGCAAAACACTGCTTCAAGAAATAAAAGAGGACACGAGAAATTGTAGACACCCTGTTCATAGATTGGGAGGATATACATCATTAAAATGGCACCCCCCAAAGCCCTGTACAAAGTTAATGCAATTTTTATTTTTGGGGGGGCACACCCTTTTGATGCTCAGGGATTACGCCTGGCTAAGCGCTCAGAAATCACCCCTGGCTGCGGGGGACCATATGGGATGCTGGGGGATAGAACTGCAGTCCTTTCTTGACTCGCACTTGCAAGGCAGACATCTTACCTCTAGTGCCACTTCACCAGCCCCAACAATATTTCTAAGGATACTCAGGACATTCTTTAAAGAAGTGGATCAAACACTCCTAAAATTTATTTGGAACAATAAACACCCCAAAATAGCTAGGACATCCCTTAGGAAAAAGAATATGAGACCTATCATCTTCCCCAACTTCAAATTGTACTAAAAAGCAATAGTCATTAAAACAGCATGGTATTGGAATAAAGATGGTAGACCCTCAGGTAACTTAAATGACTTGAGTATTTAGAGAATGTTCCCCATACATACAATCAATCAATCTTTGTGTCAAGGGGCAAGAAATGCAAAATGGAACAAGGGAAGCCTTTTCAAAAAGTGGTGTTGGGACAACTGGTTAGCCACATGCAAAAAAGTGAACTTGGACCTCCATGCACAAAAATCAAATCCAAATGGATTAAAGATCTTGATATCAAACCCTAAACCATAAGGTATATAAAAGAACATGTAGGTAAAATACTTGATGAAATTGAGATTAAAGGCATATTCAAGGAGGAAACATCACTGTCCAAACAAATGGAAGCAGTGATAAATACATGGGAATATATTAAGCTGAGAAGCTTCTGCACCTCAAAGGAAATAGTGACTAAGATACAAAGGCCACCCACAAAATGGGAGAAACTATTCACCCAATACCCATCAGATAAAGGGCTAATATCTAAGATTTACAAGGTACTGACAAAACTTAACAAGAAAAAAATCTAACCCCATCAAAAAATGGATAGTAGAAATGAACAGACAATTCCTCAAAGTAGGAATGGCCCCCCGAAAAATAACATTAAAAATGTTCCACATCACTACTTATCAGAAAGGTGCAAATCAAAACAATAATGTGGAACCATATCACACCTCAAAGACTGGCATACATCACAAAGAACAAGAATAATCAGTGCTGGCGGGGGTGTGGGAAGAAAGAAACTCATTTACTGCTTGTGGGAATGCCATATAGTTTAGCCTTTATTGAAACAATATGGAGATTTCTCAAAAAACTGAAAATTGAGCTCCCATATGATCCAGCTAACTGCTCCTAGGGATATACCTCAGGAACACAAAAACACAATACAAAAATGTCTTTTTTATATTTTACATTTATTTTACATATTTTGCCTTAAAAATAAAATATTTTTATTTTATATTCATTGAAATACTATTTACAACAGCTAGAATCTGGAAACAACCCTGATGCCCAATAACAGATCAATGGCTAAAGTAACACGTACATTTACACAATGGAATACTATGCAGCTGTCAGAAAAATGAAGTCATGAAATTTTTCTATACATGAATGGACATGAAAACTATTATGCTTAGTGAAATAAGTCAGAGGAAGAATGACAAACACAGAATAGTCTCACTCATCTATGGATTTTAAGAAAAATAAAATACATTATTGTAAAAAATACACAGAGACAATAGAGATGAGGACTGGAAGGACTGAACATAATATGAAGTTCACCACCAAGAGTGGTGAGTGCAGTTAGAGAAACAACTACAGAGACAATAGAGATGAGGACTGGAAGGACTGAACATAATATGAAGTTTACCACCAAGAGTGGTGAGTGCAGTTAGAAAAACAACTACACTAACAACTATTATGACAATGTTAATAAGTGAGAGAAGTATTATGCCTGTCTCCAATATAGGCAAGTGGTGTGTGTGGGAAGAGGGAGATTGTGGGCATTGGTGGTGGGAAGGTTACACTGATGAAGTGGGAATTTTCATATTTTACAAGTGAAATCCAACTACAAATAGAATTGTCATTACAGTTTTTTAATAAAATCCTATTAAAAATAAGAAATAAAATTGAATAGATATTGCATGTAAAAATAAGTCTATTACTTTTATATGCTTTACAATACAGTATTTTTCTTTCTTTTTGTATTTCCTTTATCTTGATACTTAAATAGTTCTAATCATTTTACCAAACTGATACAGACAAAAAGATTAATCAGAAAATGCATTAACATGAAAAAAGACATTTTAAAAGTATAATTTGCCAACATGTTTTAGTCAAGTTTAATATCTCAATGAATTCTAGTCTCAATAAAATCATGTGCTCTAACTTTATATTACTTACATATAATGATTAAGATCTATTCAAAATTTTTTTAATATTTTATGTAGACTTATGGAGAATTAGAAAAATGCTATGAAAATAAATAAATAACACAATTAATGAACCATTGACTAACCTCTCAGACTAAAATTTTCTTTATTTTTCTCATTTGCTTTCTTTCTTGACCCCAAATAATTGTTTTAAGTATATAAGTGGTACTCTCATAAGACATATATTTTTAACTTTTGTATTTTAAAATGCTATTCATAAAGTAGTTATTTACTCATATTATTTTAATGACAAAATATTATATAATACTCTTGAGCTTATAAGAATTACTGATAGTTTAAAGGAGACATAGAGGCTATTAAAAGTAGGAATAAAGTTGAATTAGATGCTACTAAGGTCATAATTATGAGTCTAGAACTTTATCCATAGATACTAGAAACAAGAAATGTGATTGCACTATATATAGACAAACCACTTGATATAAAAACATAATAGAGATTTAATGTGTTTAAGGGGAAGAAAATGAGTATTAAGGTCATAAAAATGTAGGAAGATGACAAGTTTGCCTTTAAAATCTATGAATTTTTTCCTCTGAAATCTTAGGTTTTTGGAAGGAAATTTGCATGATAAATATTTTACTATTTGAATTAACTATAATGATTCCTTGGACAATTATACTCCCAAAGAATGGTGAGAAATAATTTTTATATTATTTGTGATTTTTATGATCAGTGCTTATAAGAGTCAATTCCATAGTTTACAAAGTCCAATCATTAGGTAGACTGTCCACTTCATTCCTCAGTGACCTTATCACAGTTTGAGAATTAATTTGTCAGTATGCAAAGGAGGAAGTCTTGTGACCTCATCACATGAAAATTATTTGGAATAATTAGCTTGATACGATTTCTTTCAAAAAGTTTAATATCTATTTGTTTCAAAAGAAAAAGATTCTATGAATATCCTTGCTATATTGACAGGAAATATAAGTAGAACTAGCTATACAAATAAACCAATGTAGACTCTTTTCAAAGATTATTAAAATTAGAGGGAATCTGTGGAAAATGGTATACTGGCTCAGGTCAGAATTGTCAGATTTGAAGAGGGGAAGCAAACACTGATTAAAACGAAAACTAGGATCTGATCTAGTCTTACCATTATATGATTGTGTAAGCCAGAGTAAACTAAAAGCAATGCCAGAAACTCCTAAAGTGCTAGAAAGGAATAGTAACTCTGAAACACAACTTGAAATTCTGGTAGAGCCAAGAACTGGAAAGTAATCTCTCTCCTACTCAGATTGGTGCAAATTGCCAAACTGCAGGGGAGTGAGAGCCTCAGTGTTATCGTGATAGACGGGTTGGTGAATCCTACACAGCTGTGTTGTGGAAATGTTCTCGATTTTCCTCATGATAACATTGAGTCATAAAAGGAAGAAATGAACATTTATTTGCCAACTCCACCTGTCTGTTGGGCCCACCATATCTATATTAGCATCAAGGGAACTTGCCTATAGTGTTGAAATTTTTATCAGTAGCAAAGAAGCAACTGTTCTTTCCCTTAAATTGTGATTAAAGCCCTTTTGTTTTTCTTTCTCCTCTGTCAAAGACACAGTAATAAAAATGATAATTGAATGATTCTTTTAACATTTACATTTAGCAAAATGTCTGGAATAAAAAAATCTCACAAAAGTTTGAAATTCATATTTATAAAACTGAGAATTGTAGCAAAAATTACTTTTGTTTTAAGTCTAGTCTAATTCCAAGTAACAGTCATAGAAGGAAAAGAAAAAAAATAGTGTTTTCTAAATAAGAGCAAGATAAGTGAGGGATGGGTAGTGAGGGGACTAAAAATTCAAGAGGAATAATATATTAAATATATATTTAATTTTGAGTTCAGGAATTTATCCTTAAATTTCTTGGAAGTTTTTTGCTCAAACCATTGCAATAAAATCTTTCTATTTTTCAAAGAAAATTAATTTTAGAGTTGAATTGGAAAATGTTTTAATTGTATCTAGATTATCAATTGCACTAATTGAATTTTGTTATACTCACATATATGTGATTTATATTATATTTTTGTAACAAACTTGTCTGGTTTTTTTGTACACTTATAATATAGTTTTTAGAACTAATTCTTTAAAATATATTATCCTGTTCTGTGACTTTGAGCCATTACTCTCTAGAGATAAAGGGTTAAACTGACCCAGGGAGATAGTGATTTCAAAAATAATGTAAAAGCAAAACATAAATAATGAATAAAAAAACAAAACAGGCTTGTACCACAGCAGCAAATCAGAGCTGGCATCTGTACCAACACCTTCACCATTTGATTGATAACTGTGATTTGCTGACTCTCTCGATTATTCTGGTTTCATTACAGTTTGAAAAATGTGCCAAATACTCATTTTGTTTTATTATCTTTCTACACTTGCACTTGTAATGAATGCCCCAAACAGATTTTCATAAAAGGATAGGTAAGTTAATGATAAATGACCATAAGAAAAAGAAGTCTGTTTCTTTATTGCTATCCCCCTATATTCAGTATCATAATGCATTATCTGCAAAATATATAGAGAAATGTATATAGAAATTTACCATATCATTAAGGGCACTGCCAACATGCACAAGACATATTCAAGCTCTCTTTATGTGCAATTTCTTTGTATGTTTTATTTTATTTTATTTACTAATGAAATTCCTTCTCTGAGTCAGGTGAGCCATTTTTCCAGTCCATTGTAACAAACTCTTGCTTCTATTTTTCATTTGAAATAATTTGCATTTCCTTGATAACAAGACAAATGACACTAAGATTTTAATATTTAATATTCACTGCTGTGTTACTAATATGTTGAAACTTAGAACAAACATGGCAAATCACGATTTTTCTCTCCATATAGTAAATCTTAACGCAAATGATCTGTTTGCCATAGCATCCTTGAGATGGGAATCCCCAAGCTTTAGACAGGTTAGTCAATGACCTTTTACAAATTAAAATCGAACTTTCTCAAAGACTAAGAATGATTTTAAAATAGGAGTTAAACGTAGAAATTAATTCCACTTGTGTATTTTGAAATATATATTTAGAAATCCAGTTCTTGTCTTTTCTTTGCTTTCCATAATTTTCAGTAACTACCAGGAAGATGGGGAAATCTTCAAGTATAATTCAGAAGCATGTCAGAAAATGAACAGTTGAAGTGGTCCCACATTTAGAAAACAATATATTTCACTGATTTGTTACAGCAACCCATAAAAAATCATTAAAGCATGGTGGAATACTTTTGAATTTAATTTTCAATTCAACAATTGTATTTTTGTTGCTATTTGTCTTGACAGTGACACCTAACAGTAGTATTTCCAGTCACCTTTCTTGACCAGTGCCCAACTGGGACTTTGCCAACAACCATGTGTGAAATGGAATTTGAAAGGGAACCTTTTTGTACAGCGACTTTTCAATAAGAAATCACAAAATTGGGCCTCTTTATACAGTCACTTTAATCACAGCTGCTGCTGTTTTAGCTCCACTGTTTGTTACATCTCTGAATTATTTTTATGTAGTATATCTTCTGGAAATAGACAGTCATATAATTTGGTATTGGGATACATTCAAATGTGTATTTGTAGTCTTCCTAGATCTAAATACAAAGCTAGGATGTAATTAGCTTATATAATATTTGATAAATATTATTAAAATTGTTTATATCACCATGATGTTGAGATTGTCTTATATAAAACCTATACTAAATTATACTTGGTCAACATTTACTCTTTCTCAAATGAAAATTATTTTTTAAGATCACATAGTGTGAAATGCAAAAATTAAAATATATTCGTGTAGGACTATGCACACCCTAAAAATGACTTGAAAAATAAAGAACAGTCTATAATAAATTCTGCTTTTTTTGTTTTACTAATGTTTCTCACATTTTTATTCCTTTACAATGTTTCTCACACTTTTATTTCTTTAAAAACTCTTCAAAGGTAGTAATTTAGAAAGTCCTGTTTTTTTTCCCTATAGTTTAGCCAAGCCACTGAATGCAGAAGTGTCAATGAATGATATCTCTATTTGGTGGTATTAACCTTTGGATTCAGTCCAGTTTTGAGAAATAATCCCTCCTGGAATTGTATAATAACTTTAGAAAACCACACCTAGACAGAAATTATTCATTAGAAAGTAAAAAATGAAAAGACAAAAGAAAAGATGATGTCAATAATGATATGTGTTCTATTTTATTAAAATCATATATTGAGCATAATGCCTATATAAATTTTGTAAGTTCCAAATAATGATATGTTTAATATCTCTTTTAGGATACTTTTAAAAATGGTTCATAATACATCCTTTTTAAGAAATCACAATCTGAGGCCGGATAGATAGCATGGAGCTAGGGTGTTTGCCTTTCATGTAGAAGGACGGTGGTTCAAATCCTGACATTCCATGTGATCCCCCGAGCCTGCCGGGGTGATTTCTGAGCCTAGAGCCAGGAATAACCCATGAGCACCACCGGGTGTGACCCAAAAAACCTCCCCTCCAAAAAAAAAAAAAGAAATCACAATATGAGGTATTAATTTCCATGTACCTTAGCACTTTTTTAAGTACTTGAGTATAAATAATATTTATTATTTTGTATTTCTTTTTCAAATAGTTGTAGTACCTTTACTTTTCTGTCTTATTCTGAGAAGGGAAAGGTAAGGACTTGCTTTAAAAAAGACTGTAAATATTGGCGCCAGAGCAATAGCATAGTGGTAGGGCCTTTTTTGCCTTGCATACGTCTGACCCAGGAAGGACCTTGGTTCAATACCTGGCATTCTGTATGGTCCCCTGAGCCAGGAGCAATTTCTGAGCAAATAGTCAAGAGTAACCACTGAATGTCACTGGGTGTGACCCCACAAACCAAAAGTAAATAAATAAATAAATACAAGTTAAAGAGTCTGTAAATGTTGTAAAAATAATAAAGAACAACAGTTTAGACTATTAAAAAACATAAAGTCTCTCATTTTTATTTAGCTGTGACTATGAGTTTTAAAGTTTGTTTTTCCTGTACTATGTAGCACTGGGTCACGATTTATCATAACTATGGCCTTCGGTCCAGAATTTGATTTTATAAAGTCTTGTTAGAACATATCTATGCCCATTCTTCTATGTTATCCTCAGTAACAGAATTGAGTAATGGTGATGATACTGATTGTAATTGCTTGCAATCCTAAAATACCGTATTTGCCTGTGTATAAGACGACCCTTCAACCCATGAAAAACTTCCTAATAGTTGGAGTCATATTATATGCTGGTATACTGCATGCTGAAACTTGCTCCAGCTTCAGGGCAGAGTGATCCACACCCCTCTTACTTTTAAGAAGTAACTTATTTTTAAGACTTTTAGGAAGTTTTTTATGGGTTGAAGGGTCATCTTATACTCTGGCAAATACGGTATTTACCGCCATGTTTTTGCAGAAAAATAATTGCCAGCACTTGTATCTGGTGAGGAACCACTTACAGCCAAAAAACTTTATCTTGTTTAAAGCACAACTCATCAAGGTTTAAAACACTTACTGTGTTTTATCAATGAAAAAAACTAAAACCCATAGCCACTGTGCTATCACTCTGGCCCTTATGTTTATTTCAATCTATTAACGTAATAGTCTTCTTTTTTGTTCTTTGCCTTTTAGCTGTTAGTTCACAGTTTACTCTTAGTTACGCTCAGGGATCACTCCTGTCAGGCTCAGGGAATCAAACAGGGTATTGGGAATGGAACTCAATTTGGCCACATGTAAGGCAAGTACCTTATGCGTTGTACTTTTACTCTAGCCCCAAACATGGTGGTCTTTTCTTATGTAAATATTGTCAATTCTCTTTACGCTGTGTTGTGAGGGACACAAAAGGAAACCATTTGCTTCATGGAATTATTAGTTTTTTGTTTTGTTTTGGTTTGGTTTGGTTTTGGTTTTGGTTTTGGGTCACACCCAGCAGCGCTCAGGAGTTACTCTTGGCTCCATGCTCATAAATCGCTCCTGGCCGGCTAAGGGGACCATATGGGATGCCGGGATTCGAGCCACCAACCTTCTGCATGAAAGGCAAATGCCTTACCCTTATGCTATCTCTCCGGCCCTGAAATATTAATTGTTTTGTTTTGTTTTGTTTTTTTGGTTTTTGGGGCCACACCCATTTGATGCTCAGAGGTTACTTTCAGCTAAGCGCCCAGAAATTGCCCCTGGCTTGGGGGACCATATGGGACGCCGGGGAATCAAATTGTGGTCCTTCCTTGGCTAGCACTTGCAAGGCAGACACCTTACCTCTAGTGCCACTTCACTGGCCCCGAATTATTAGTTTTTATAAATAAACTTTACTAGCAGATTAATTAATTTCAATATATATTTAATGAAAATGGTTAACAATTTATCATATCAATAATTTTATGCATTCAATTTGATTTTTATTACAAAAGATGCCAATAGGTTCTGGAATTCCAATATAACACCCATTAGAAGTACTAAATAGTGGATCATAATAGAAAATTCTACATTAAGTCATGGAAACTGACCAGTTTAGCTTGTCAGTCTGAGAACAATAAATATTCTAACATTTTTATAATTTCTGGTAAATGTGTTATTGACAACAATAAGGCATCCAAGAATTGAACTGAACCAACATGACCAGTATGGTTAATTTGGTTTAAATCACTCCTGGGATATTTTTTTTGTTTTTGTTTGTTTGCTTTTGGGCCACACCCATTGACACTCAGGGGTTACTCCTGGCTATGTGCTCAGAAATTTTTCCTGGCTTGGGGGACCATAAGGGACCCAGGGGGATCAAACCTCAGTCTGTCTTAGGCTAGCACTGCAAGGCAGACACTTTACCTCTAGTGCCACCCCTCTGGCCCTTCACTCTTAGAATCTTAATTCTGTGGTGAGACCTTGTAAATTCTAGCATAGTTTTAACCAAAACTTGTCCAGTGCCAATGTTAATATTTATGCCTCTGTCCTGGATTAAAACCTTATTCCCAAATAAATATCATCTAAAAGCAACCTGAATACAAGATGATTTCCATCATGTATTTCAGTATTATTCCAACACTGTACCAACTACTGAATGTTTATTCATCTTTCTTTCCTAAGAGCGTATTTTATGTATAAAGGACAAATATCAGACAAAAAATGTATCAGAAAATATCATAAAATAACAACACAAACATGGTTATTATGTTACAAAGAAATTGTGTCAAAATTAATTGACAGAACAAATGCCATGGTACTATGTCTATATAATGAAAATAATGGTACTATATAAAAATAGATATAGACATAACTGAGTCCATATTTTCTCTTCTTTTCTTTCTTTCTTTCTTTCTTTCTTTCTTTCTTTCTTTCTTTCTTTCTTTCTTTCTTTCTTTCTTTCTTTCTTTCTTTCTTTCTTTCTTTCTTTCTTTCTTTCTTTCTTTCTTTCTTTCTCTCTCTCTCTCTCTCTTTCTTACTTTCTTTCTTTCTTTCTTTCTTTCTTTCTTTCTTTCTTTCTTTTTTTTTGGGGGGGTCACACCCTGCAGCAGTCAGGGGTTACTCCTGCTTCCAGGCTCAGAAATCACTCCTGGCAGGCTCGGGGAACCATATGGGTTGCTGGGATTTGAACCAATGACCTTCTGCATGCAAGGCTAAGGCCTTACCTCCATGCTATCTCTCTGGCCCCCAGAATCCATATTTTCAATTCCATCTTTTTGCATTAGCACATCCCAGCAGAAATAAAATAATGTGCAGTATGGTTACAAATGATTACAAAAGATAAAAATCATCACTGCTACTAAAAATCTATATAATATATTAGCGTTTCAGTGGTGTCAAGCATCCTACTTCAATGTAAGTATTCTAAAATATTTGTTCAGTGTGTATACTCAAAAATACTTCGCAAGTTCAACTCAGTGAAAATATCTTATTTCATGGTGAACTTTCCAGCTAGTCATGAAACTTATAAACATTATGAACCACAGTACACTTTATAATAGATATCTCTCTCTCTTCTCTCTCTCTCTCTCTCTCTCTCTCTCTCTCTCTCTCTCTCTCTCAGCATATCTGGCACTGCTCTGAACTTATATCTGGCTCAATGTTCCAGGATCATCCTTTGGTGGTAGTGGTTTGGGCATTGTATATGGTCTCAGATTTGAATCAGGGTTGACAATTTACAAGAATAGGACTTTGCCCTGTGCTCTGTCTGTTCTTTTATTTAACTAGGAAAAATTAGTCTGCTATGAATTTACTTTGTAAATTCATTTCTTATGCTAAATAGGAACTTTGGCTGTTCTTTCCTTAAAAATATTCACTTTCTTGGCGTTAGAAACTTAAATAATTTTTCAACAAAATAAGTGGCTTAACATTTTTACTTAGTTTTTGTTTTATTTGCTGAAAATGGAGATGAAAACGTTTCTTTTAAAGCCTTAAATTGTTGGGTAATGATCAATATATGGAGTACAAAATTAATAGGAGTCAGTAGAGAACATGATCAATTAGAAGGCATTTCTATGTTATAAGAGATTATATATTAGTTGTCTGCTGACCCATTTGGTCAGCAAGAGTCAAATTCCTCCTACAGGTGCATTCTGGGGACCAAGATCCTTTTTCCTCAACTCAGGAGTGGGAAAGAATGTCCCAGGCAGATAACCATAAATAGTCATCTGATGACCATAACTCTTAAACGATGCTTATATAGAGCCAAAAGAGAAACTGGAATATCTGAAAGGCAAAAGGTTATAGCACAGAGGGTAGGTGCGGAGCTGGGGAGAAGCTATACAATGGGGCTTAGGAGAGCTCTGGATTCAGAGCTCTCTGTAAGGGAAGGAGAACGGCTTAAGGTCAATCCCAATTAGGAATCATGGGGGAATGGCACCCCTCTTTCTGGTGTCCATTCCCATCTCTGGTGCTATTGTGTCTCCTAAGCTTTTATCCTCAAGGAGAATCCCTGGAACAATCACTCTATAGGGTCTCCTGGAACAAATAGCTCTACAGGGATTCCATTGGCCAGGAAGTTCATGAATAGTATCACAGAAGGCATCCAACAAGTTGAACAAGCTGAGTAGATTTTTGGAATTGATTTGGATTCTATGAAATTGTGTTTGTGATTCTAAAAGACTTGTTATTAATATTTTAGAGAAGTCAAAAATATTAAATCCAAGATTATTGGCATCTCTCAAAATAAATGAGAGCCTCTGGCATCAAGGCCATGCATTTTTTTATATCTTTATTTAAACATCTTGATTACAAACATGATTGTGATTAGGGTTCAGTCATGAAAAGAGCATGCATTTTTTTAATCTTCACTTGCCTGGAGAGTTCAAAGGTTGCAACAATATACTATTAACATATTTTCCACAGAAAGGGCAGTGGAACAAGTGCATATTTAACCAGTGCCAAAACATAACAATACACCTCCTCTACTTGAGAATTGAATCTGTCAGCTCCTAAATTGTGTGCATTTTCAAGCAGTTAACACAATTGCTGTCTGAAAATCATCAAATCATTCCCATTCTCATAACAAATTGCTTCATAAATGTTAACTTACAGGATAATGTTATACTTACTATCATAAATTGCAGGCAGGAATCATGTGTTCCATGTATAGTTTATCAGTGATTCTATCATTATTTGTATATAAGAAGGCCATTGATTTTTGTGTGTTAATTATGTAGCCTGCCGCTTTGTTATATGGATCTATTGTATCTAGAAGCTTTTTGGTAGTCTTTAGGATTTTCTAAAAATAGTATTATGTCATCTTTATAGTCTGGTCGCATGGACTGAAATACACAGTTCAAAGTAACTTGATATTATGTAGGCCACAATAAAGTAATAAAAAAGTTTTATAGAGATATAGGAAAGCATAATGAATCTTGCCTATGGGAAGAAGTACACAACATTTGAAAGTACAAGTCTTAAAGAACCAGGATGATGAACCTAGCAGGAATGTGAAAGAATTAGTTCACAAAGTAAACATGGTGTAAAGAAAAATACAAGGTGCTAAGCTGCATAATATGTTGATTTATTAGATCCTTGGGAGATTGCATTAGGATTAAAATAGAGGTTATTAGAGAAATAAAGAGATGATAATGAAAAGATAATTTAAGTTTTGGGCTTTGAATGTTTTTAATTTTATGCTGTCATATTTATATTATGTATATATGTATGCATATATATGTACATATATGTATATATGTGTCATACTCAGAGATACTAGGAATTGAAGTCATGAGGCCAGTAGGGAAATACTTACCCAAACACTGTACACCTAAGGTTCTGTATTTAGATAATGCAGTGGGATCCCCTGGGCTTACACATGCTACAAATACTGATGGAAATGTGAGAACAATCAATCTGGTGCCCAGCATCAAATTCAGGGTCTCATATTAGGCATTATGCCATATCCCCAAACCCTTCCACATTTTTTAATCTTATTTCTGCTCATCACTATACAAGCTGTCTGTTATCTTTTTTAAAAGTTTTATAAGCAAGAATTCATCTAAAATATTAAATCAGGATTATATTTTGACTTTTCTTTGCACATTTCTCTTCTTCATTTTCTATTTGCACTTATAGATCACATCTCAAATTCAGAGACTCATGTTCATTTTCTCATCCAAGTAATAAATTGTTATTGATATTACCTGTTTGATATCCTACTTCCAAGATATCCTTCAAGACTACTTCAAGTTCTTTGTAAAACATGAAACAGTGACCTATTTAAACCTCTACACTTCAGTTTTTAAGAACCACTGTTTTATTTCACTGTGTGATAGCATTTGTTTGCTCACTTTGACAGCACATACACTAAACTAGGAACAATACTGGTAAAATCAGCATGTGTATAATTAGGGATCACACAAGTTCATAACGTATTAAAATAATAAATATACTAAATACCTTTTGTTGAGAAATTATATCTATGTTCCACCTGCTAAATTACTCTTCATTTTTATGTGTACTACATGACTTATTTAGAGCTTAATTAATTGAGGCCATAAACAGTGTCTAAAATATTGAAAATCTAATGATTAAAATAAATTGTATGAAAAACTTTTTAAAGTACAAACAATGTTTTATAATTAATATTCTTATAAGTAGCCAGAGTGACAGAAGGTAGGATAATGCCTTTGCATGCAACTGACCCAAATTAATCTTTGGGCATCCCCACGGGCACTATCAGGTTGTGATTCATGAGTCTAGAGCCAGCAGTAATCCTTGAGCATTATCAGGTATGCCCTAAAAATTAAACAATACAAAAAAATATTCTTACAAGTATAATATACTATAAGAAGAGTTTACTAATCTCTAAATTATAAAAAAAATTGTTTTTATTTTTCATGATTAAACTATTTTTTATTTTAAAATTATTGAAACCATTATGATTTATAAAGCCCTTTATGGTTAGGTTTCAGACATACAATGAATCAGGGCCAATCTAACTATCAGTGTCAACCTTCCTTCACCAATGTTCCCCAGGCTCATCCCATACCATCCCTCCTAGCCCCTCAGCATGCCAGTGTAACAGACTTGTTTTAAATTTAGATTGTTAAAGTTGGGTCTCTTGATTTCCATTTATGTGTCTGCCTTTGGTGAGGATATTTAATTTTGTCATTTTTATTCTGCTTGGCCCCTCTTTCATTCAGTTTCTTTCCTTCTCCTCACTATACTCATGAGACAATGTTGCTCAAGATAAATACCATTTAGATCATTGTTTCTTCTTCTTCTTCTTCTTCTTCTTCTTCTTCTTCTTCTTCTTCTTCTTCTTCTTCTTCTCTTCTTCTTCTTCTTCTTCTTCTTCTTCTTCTTCTTCTTCTTCTTCTTCTTCTTCTTCTTCTTCTTCTTCTTCTTCTTCTTCTTCTTCTTCTTCTTCTTCTTCTTCTTCTTCTTTTTTGGTTTTTGGTCACACCCGGCAGCGCTCAGTGGGTACTCCTGACTCTACACTCAGAAATCGCGCCTGGCAGGCTTGGGGGACCATAAAGGATCCCGGAATTCGAACCACCATCTTTCTGCATGCAAGGCAAACACCCTACCTCCGTGCTATCTCTCTGGCTCCAGATCATTGTGTTTCTTCATGCAGTTATTCTAAATACCATATGTAAGTGATATCATTCTGTATTTATTATTCTTCTGGCTTCATATAACAAAATATATTCCAGTTCCATCAATTTTGCTTCAAATTGCATGATTTCATCATTATTTACAAATATATAGTGTTTCATTGTATATATGTATCACATCTTCATGATCCACTCTGTTATTGGACATCTAGGTTGATTCCAAGACTTAGCGATTGTACTGAGAGCTTCAATCAATAGTGGTCTGCATACATCCTTTTAAATGAACATTTTTATGTCCTGTGGATAGATACACAAAAGAGGGATTGCTAGAATTGCTGGTAGCTCAATTTTGAGTTTTGTGAGAACCCTCCACTATGTTTTCCATAGGGGTTGGACCAAGCAGCATTTCCACCAAAAGTGGATGAGAGTTACTTTCTCACCTCATTCCTGCCAACTGAGATTGTTCCCAATATTTTTGATATGTGCCATCCTCACTGATGTAAAATGACACTTCATTGTTGTCTTGATTTAGATTTCCCTAATGATAAGAAATCATAAACATTTTTTCATGTGTCTGTTGGCCTTCTTTCCATCTTCATGGGTTTCTGTTCATTTCCTCTTCCTCTTTTTGACAGACTTTAGATTTTGTGAAGTGAATCTTTGTGATTATTTGTATATACTAACAAAACTTTATCTGTTATGTTGAGTGCAAAAGTTTCTTCTCATTCAGTTAGCTGTTTTTTAATTTTAGTCCATGATTCTTTAGTCACACAGAAACTTTTTTGTTTGATGTAGTACCGTTTATTCAGGTTAGATGCTATAGCTCTTGCCATTGGCATCCTACCATAAAAGACTTTTAATATGTAAGTCTTGTAGTGTTCTACCTAAGTTTTAAATCAATGAACTTTATGGATTCATTTCTAATCTCAAGGTCTTTAATCCACTTTAAATCGACATTCATATAAAGTGTGAGATGTGAATACAGCTTTAATTTATTGCATGTGGTTATCCAATTTTTCCAACAACATTTGTTGAAGAGACTGTCTTTATATTCCATTTCAAATTCTTGGTTTCTTTGTCAAGGATTAGTTGACCATATTCTTGGGTCATATCACTGGATATTCTTTTCTGCCACATTGTTCTGAAAGTCTATCTTTGTTGCAATACCATGCTGTTTTGGTTACTATGTCTTTGTAGTAGAGTTTCAAATTAGGCTATAAAATTAATCAAAGTTTCTTGTTTT
Source organism: Suncus etruscus (assembly GCF_024139225.1). Lineage (NCBI taxonomy): Eukaryota > Metazoa > Chordata > Mammalia > Eulipotyphla > Soricidae > Suncus > Suncus etruscus. Next base: position 68,556,027 of record NC_064863.1, on the reverse strand, counting down.
TCAATATGGATATGGCTATATAGGACTTTTATAGTTCCACATAAACTTTATAACTGATTGTTTTAAGCTCTTGGAGACTGTTACCTAAATTTGAATATGGATTTCATTTAATTTATTTAGTAATTTAAGATGATCATTTTGATGATATTAATTCTTCCATTTCGTGAGTGTGGAATGTTCTTCTATTTCCTTTGTCTTCAATTTCTTTCTGAAGTGTTCTCAAGTTTTCATGGCATAGTTCTCTCACTTCTCTTGTTAGCTTGATACCTAGGTGCTTGATAGTTTGGGACACTTTTAAATGTGACACTCTTTGATCTCTTTCTCTTCTGAGTCATTATTTGTATAAATTAATGCAAATGTCTTGATTTTCTAGCCAGCCATTTTGCTGTATTGGCTTATTGTTTCTAGGAGCTTTGTGGACTCCTTAGGGTCTTCAATGTACATCATCATGTCATCTGAAAATAGAGATAGTTTGATTTTCTCTTTTCTTATTTGGATTCCTTGATTTCCTTCTCTTGTCTAATTGCTATTACTAGGACTTCCAATATTATGTTGAATAAGAGTGGAGACAGTGGATGTCCTTGCCTAATGCAAGCATTGGTGAAAATGCTTTTAGTTTTTCACCATTAAGGATAATGTTGGCTGTGGGCTTTTTCTAGTTATGTTACTATCTTGAGGCAAGTTTCCACACACACACACACACACACACACACACACACACACACACCTATTTTTCTGAGAGTTTTCATCATGAATGGGTGTCATATTTTATTAAATGCTTTCTATGCCTCAATTGATATGATGATGTGGTTTTATCTTTCTTTTTACTGATGTGGTATATAATGTTAATTGATTTGCATATATTGAACCATGCATGTATCCCTAGTATGAAAACTTTACTGTATCATGATGTATGAAATTTTTGATGTGTTGTTGCATTCGGTTTGTTAAAATTTTTTTCTCTATCCTTTATATTAATATCTTTAATTAAACACCTTGATTACAAATATGATTGTAGTTGGGTTTTAGTCATGTAAAGAACACCCCCCCCCACCAGTGCAACATTCTCATCACCAATGTCCCAAATCTCCCTACTCCCCACTCCACCCCCCTGGCTGTACTCTAGACCAGCTTTCTACTTTCCTCATTCATTCACATTGTTATGATAGTTCTCAATGCAGTTATTTCTCCAACTGCACTCACCCCTCTTTGAGAAAAGCAGTTGCGCCCTTTAATGAAGCTTCCTTTGTAAGTTCAAGCTACCAGGACACATGCCCCTTCCACTTTCTAAATATACTCTTCAGATCTTCTGCTAAAAATTTTGGCTTTTACAATGAAGAATTTCTGTATGAGCTTTTCCTTCCCCAGAAATTTGTAGTAGTCCTATTGCACCACATTAATGATAGAAGCTGATCCAGTCTTATTTTTGGCAGCATTAACCCAGGTCTTCTCACTGACCAAGGTCTACAGTTTGTCAAGATTGACAGTTGGGCAGACACTTTAATTTCTTTTTAAATGAAATATATTTTTTTTTGTTTTTTTTTTTTTTTGGTGCCGAAACCCGGGATCGAACCATAAATGAAATATATTGAGAAAAGTTCCTTTCATTCCCATCTTGATGGGAGTTTTTTTTTTTTTTATCAAGAATGGATGTTGGATTTATCAAATGCTTTCTCTGCATCTATTGATATAATCATATGGTTTTTATCTTTCTTGTTTTTGATACTGTGTATTAAGTTGATTGATTTATGGATGTTAAACCATCCTTGCATTCCTGGTATGAAACCTTCTTGATCATGGTAAATGACCTTCTTGATTAGGCATTGGATCCTATTTGCCAGAATTTTGTTTAGAATTGTGTTCATCAGGGATATTGGTCTATATTTTACTTTTCTGGCAGTATCTTTGTCTGGTTTTGGTATCAAGGTGATGTTGGCTTCATAAACACTATTTGGAAATGTTCCCATTTTTTTCAATTTCATGAAAAAGCCTGGCAAGGATTGGTAGTATTTACTCTTGAAAAGTTTGAAAGAATTATTAGTAAATTCATCTGGGCCTGAGCTTTTGTTTATGGGCAAATATTTGATTACCATTTTTAATTTCCTTAATAGTGATGGGAGTATTTAGGTATGCTACATCCTCTTTATTCAACTGTGAAAGGTTATAGGATTACAAGAATTTATCTATTGATTTCAGGTACTCAGTTTCATGGCATAGAGTTTCTCAAATTAGTCTCTGATTACCCTTTGAATCTCTGCAACATCTGTAGTGTTCACCCCCTTTTATTTTTAACATGGTTTATCATGTTTCACTTTCTCTGTAAGTTTTGCCAGTGGTCTATAAATAAATAAATCTTATGTATTTATTTTAATAATTTTTACTGTGACCAAAAGTAAATAACAAATCTTTCACAGTAATATTTGAGGTTCATAGTGACAATTAATCAGGGCCATTACGACCACCAGGGTTGACCTTCCTCCACCCTTTTTCACAGTATTTGTTCTATATCACCCTCCTTTGCCACCACCACTACCACCACCCTCGAGCTCTGTTTCCCTCTGTGTATAGCTTGTTGTAGATGGGGCATCAATTCTGTTGTTGTAGACTTTGGGTTTCGTGTTTAAATCTGATCATTTTTTATTTTCACTCAATATTCATATGGCTGTTTGGTCCTGGTACCATTCATTTTTAGTTTCCTCCTCTATTTATGAGGCAGAACAAGATGATTCAAGTTGTGTGGTTCTGCTCTGAGAAGAAAAAAAAAAGAAAAAGAAAAGAAAAACATAACATAAAAACCAACAAACAACAGTTAAAACAAAACAAAACAGTAACTACCAAAAAAATAAAAAGCACCAGCAACAAAATAAACAAATCAAATAATAACCACAGAGTGAAAAAGAAAGAACAGAAAGAAAGAAAGGAGGAGAAAGAGAAAAATAAAAATAATAAATCAAACAAAAGCAAAAAACAAAGAGTTATGGTGTGGCAAGGCTTTGTGCTCCCCTTTTCTTTTATTCTTAATTTCTTTTCTTTCTTTTCTTCCTTCCTTTCTTCCTTCCTCCCTCCCTCCCTCCTTTCCTCCCTTCCTTCCTCCCTTTCTCCTTCCCTCCCTCCCTTTTTCTTTTTTCTTTCTTTCTTTTTTTCTTTCTTTCTTTTTTCTTTTTTTTCTTTTTCTTTCTTTTCTTTCTTTCTTTCTTTCTTTCTTTCTTTTTTCTTTCTTTCTTCTTTCTTTTCTTTCTTCTTTCTTTCTTTCTTTCTTTCTTTCTTTCTTTCTCTTTCTTTCTTTCTTTCTCTTTCTTTCTTTCTTTCTTTCTTCTTTCTTTCTTTCTTTCTTTCTTTCTCTTTCTTTCTTCTTTCTTTCTTTCTTTCTTTCTTTCTTTCTTCTTTCTTTCTTCTTTCTTTCTTCTTTCTTTCTGTCTTTCTCTCTCTTTCTTTTTCTCTTTCTTCTTCTTTCTTTCTTTCTTTCTTTCTTTCTTCTTTCTTCTTTCTTTCTTCTTTCTTTCTGTCTTTCTTTCTCTCTCTTTTTCTCTTCTTTCTTCTTTCTTTCTTCTTTCTTTCTCTTCTTTTTCTTTCTTTTTTCTTCTTCTTCTTCTTTCTTTCTTTTTCTTTTTTCCTTCTCTTCCTTCCTTCCTTCCTTCCTTCCTTCCTTCCTTCCTTCCTTCCTTCCTTCCTTCTTCCTTCCTTCCTTCCTTCCTTCCTCCCTCCCTCCCTCCCTCCCCCCTCCCTCCCTCCCTCCCTCCCTCCCTCCCTCCCTCCCTCCTTCCTTCCTTCCTTCCTTCCTTCCTTCCTTCCTTCCTTCCTTCCTTCCTTCCTTCCTTCCTTCCTTCCTTCCTTCCTTCCTTCCTTCCTTCCTTCCTTTCTTCTTTTTGCATAGGCACAGTACGTATTGAAAGAAAGAAAGAGAATTTCCTTGGCCTAAGAGATCAGGGTTTCTCTGTCCTTGAAGCATACTGCCATGGGAACAACTACTGACTCCATACATGCTCGTTACCACTCCCCAAGGTCTTTTTATAGTGCCAGGAATGTTTCTGCTCAGTTGTGGATGATAAAAATCAGGCCTCTGTAACTAGAGATCATGGTATTTGCACAGGTCATAGGAGAAAGTCTAGGATAGAATCTTTCTTTATGGTTCTAGAAGTTCTGTCCATCATTGTTGTTGTAATCAGTCTTCATCAATAAGTGGTCTTGATTTTTTATCATATCCTCAGCCAAAGCCTAGGATAGAGTGAGTCTTCATTATGGTTCCAGAAGTTCTGCTCAGTTTCAGCTATCAAAGTCGAACCTCTGGAATTAGAGAAATTGATTTTTGTACAAGTCCTAGGTTAAAGCCTAGGAGAGGGTCTCTCTTATTGGTCCTAGGATAAGTTCTTCCCAGTCATGGTTGTCAAAGTCAATTTTCTGTAGATAGCACTCTTGGTTTTTGCACGGATCAAAGGATGACATGTCTTTTTATTTCATCTTACCTTTAGGTGATGAAATAAGACAACCTGCTCTTAGATCAAGCTGTTGCTGTTTACTTGTCAGGATGTCATAAGATCTATCTTCTAGGGATAAGAACTCATACTTTTTATAATACAGGGTTGCCTCCCATCCTAAACATGTGTCATGTGGATGCAACTTAGACTTCATGATATTGGACAGTGACCGTGTAACCCTGTACTTCAGACCCCAGACTTAGAACCTATATAATTTCCTGCAACACCAGGAACAAAACTCTCCCTGGGAAATTCCTAATTACCTCTCTGGAACCAATTTGCACCAGTTTTTATATCCTGATTACTCGGAAATGGCAACAACTTAATCTTTTTAGTTTTTTTTTTATTTAGTTTTGGTTTTGAGGTCACATCCGGCAGTGCTCAGGGGTTACTCCTGGCTCTATGCTCAGAAATCACTCCCAGAAGGTTCAGGAGACTATATGGTATGCCAGGATTCAAACCACTGTCCTTAAATGCCTTACCTTCATGCTATCTCTCTGGTCCTCTTGTTTATTTTTTTAAAGAACAAACTTTTGCTTTCATTAATCTTTCAGATTATTTTTTGGATTTCCACTTCATTGATTTCTGCTATAAGCTTTGTTATTTCCTTCTGTCTACCTATTTTTGATTCCTTTTGTTGATCATTTTCTAATTTTATAAGCTCCATCATTAAGCTATTCAGGTAGGCTCTTTCCTGATGTGTTGCTTTGCAAAGCTATATGTTTTTCTCTCATTCCACTTTTGCTGTGTCCCATAAATTCTGATAGTTTGTGTCTTCATTGTCATTTGTTTCCAGGAAAGTTTTTATGTTCTCTTTGATTTTATCTGACTCACTGATTGTTCAGTAGTAGGCTATTTGATTTCCAGGTGTTAAAGTTTTTCTTCTGTATCTTTTTGTATTTCACATCTAATTTCAGAGCCTTTTGGTCAGTGAAGGTAGCCTGCAAAATTTCTATCCTCTTAATTATATATATGTAGGTCTGTTTTATGTGCCAGCATATAGTCTATCCTAGAGAATGACCTATGTACATCGGAGGAAGAATGTGGTAATCCAGGTTTCTGGGGATTAAAGTGCCCTCTATATATCAACCAGGCCTCTTTATTTCATATCTCTTTTCAGGTCTAGTATATTTTTGTTGGGTTTCAGTCTGATAGACCTATAAAGTGGTGACAGAAGTGTTGAGGTCTTCCACAATTATTGTGTTACTGTTGATATCTTCTTTCAAATTTGTCAATAATTGTATTAGATATTTTTCTGGTCTCTCATTGGGTGTGTATATGTTTAGTAGTGTGATTTTCTTCCTGTTGAAACATATCTGTGGATTAATATGAAATGTCCATCTTTGTTCCTCACAACTTTTCTGAGTCTAAAGTTTGTGTCATCTGATATTAATATGCGCCACCCCAGCCTTATTTTGGGTTTTTGTTTTTCCTTGGATGATTTTTTTCCAACCTATGATTTTGAGTCTATGTTTTTTCTGACTATTCAGGTCATTTCTTGTAGGAAGCAGCAGGTTGGATTCATATTTTTGATTAATTTAGCCACTCTGCGTCTCTTAACAGGTGCATATAGTCAATTGACATTGAGAGAGATGATTGTCATGGGGTTTAATGTCATATTTGTATATAAGTTTGGTGTGTATGTTGGTCTGTCTTGTCTTAAAGTAGACCTTTTAGCTTTTTTTTCCAGGCTGTTTTTGCATCTGTAAAGTTTCTGAGCTGTTGCTTATCCATGAAGCTGTGTATCCTTCCTTCAAACCTGAATGTGAGTCCAGGCTGGGGTGCACTGTTCTAGGTGTAAGCAACCATTTCATTCAGTCTTTTACAATATCTCACACCACTATTCTTCTGGCTTTGAGGGTTTCTTGTGACATATCTGCTGTAAATCTTAAGCATGCTCCTATAAATGTAATTTTCCTTTTTGATCTTGCTACTTTCACTATTCTATCTCTTTCTGTGGAATTTGTCATTTGGACTAGACATGTCTTGGGGTGCTTTTATTCAGGTCTCTTTTAGATGGTATTTTCAGGCATGCAGGATTTGATTGCATGCAGTCTTTAGCTCTGATAGTTTCTTTGTAATGATGTCTTTGACTTTCTTCCTGGGATTCTTCTTCCTGGGCCTCTGGGACTCCTATACATCTTATGTTGTTTCTGTTGAGTTTATCAAAGACTTCGATTTTCATCTGTTTACATTCTTTGAGTACTTTTTCCATTGTCCAATCATTTGCTTCAAAGTTCTTTTTTTTTTTTTTTTTTTTTTGGTTTTTGGGCCACACCCTGTGACGCTCAGGGGTTACTCCTGGCTATGCGCTCAGAAGTTGCTCCTGGCTTCTTGGGGGACCATATGGGACGCCGGGGGATCGAACCACGGTCCGTCCTAGGCTAGCGCAGGCAAGGCAGGCACCTTACCTCCAGCGCCACCGCCCGGCCCCTGCTTCAAAGTTCTTTTCCAATCTCTTCTGTTGTATAGAGTTGTTCTGCATCTTCTCTTTTAGATTGGTGATTCTGTTCCTTGGCTGCTGTTACCCTGTTGGAGAGAGTTCCATTGAGGTTTTCAGTTCATCTACTGAGTTTTTCAGACCTGTTATTTCAGTTTGGAGTTCTCTGATTTCTATCTTTGTGTTCTGTTCATATTTCTATTCTAAACTTCTTATCTTAGAAATTAATTAGGTGGTTGATATATTTTGTGTCATCAGAGCTATCATCTTCATTCTCTGTGCATGGTGTTTGTCTATGAGGTTTCCCCATTGTGAAGCTTGTAGTGTGATTTCTTTTTCTACGTGTTTTGGTGGGGTTCATTAGTTAGAAAAAGCATACTGCTGTGAAATGTATTGGAGTGGTGTCTTCTCGAGACCCTGTATGCTGTGGAGCTTTTAGGAGACAGTTTTCATTGGGTCTTTCTTGGCCTTCTCAGGAGAATTTCAGGAGACAAAAGAGAAATAGAGGAAGGCAGTAGAGATTGTTTTGTCTTTCTCCTGTGACTATGCACACAGCAGGGGTCAGACACTTCCCACTTTCATTGACAAAGAGAAAGGGTACTTGTCTTCTGTGGAGCCTCTAGAAAACAGTTTTCACTGGGTCTTTCTTGGCCTTCTCAGGAGAGTTTCAGGATAGAAAATAGTGCTATAAATTATTTTAAATGATATATTTAGAGAAGTACTGTTTTTTTTGTTTGTTTGTTTGTTTTCGCTTTATGGACCACACCTCACTGGTTACTATGTGATCCTGGCTATGCTCTCAAAAATAGCTCCGCTTGGGGTGCCATATGGAATGCCAGAGGATCAAACTGTGATCCATCCTAGATTATTCACACTCAAGACAAATGCCTTACCACTGCGCCACTGCTAGGTGCCTACTTTTCTTTTTCTTCTCTGCTTCCCTTATTCTGTGACTTATTTTTAATTTTATACATTTAGTTATTTTCCCCAAATTTCTTTCTGCAAATTTCAGCTATATTTAAATTTACTTCTGTTTTTCACAAACTGTAACTTACATGAAAAATGTTTTTATATTGATTTTTTCATTTAATATATTACTCGCCTATATTGGTCACTTAAAACTACCTAATTTATGTTAATATATGTGTAATATTCTGAAATTAATTTTAAATAAGACTAAATATGATAGTGCCTGAATTTTTATTCTACTTTCTAGATAAAAAGACCAAGTTTTCAAAACAAAAGTTTTATTTAACTTTCAAAAAGAAGCCTATACTCATTTCTTTTTTTTTTCTTTTTTTTTTCTTTTTTTTTTTTTTTTTGGTAGTTTTTGGGTCACACCCGGCAGTGCTCAGGGGTTACTCCTGGCTTTATGCTCAGAAATTGCTCCTGGCAGGCACGGGGGACCATATGGAACGCTGGGATTCGAACCGATGACCTCCTGCATGAAAGGCAAACGCCTTACCTCCATGCTATCTCTTCAGCCCCCCTATACTCATTTCTGATACTATCCTTGATTTTCATGAAGGCCAGATCATTCTTTTTGCTTTCTGTATTTGACTTTGTTTGTGTATGTGTGTATGTTTGACAAATTAACAATTTTGGGTCTTTACTGATAGGAATATGAGAAGTGTTCTATAAAGTAAAAGACTTCCCCAGGATTTTCACCAAAGAAAAAATTTTTGAGATGTCAGATATGCCTGCTCAGCTTAACTTTACATTGAAAGAGTTTTGGTAGTTTGTAACCACTTGAAATATTCTTGCTGTTTTTAAAACTCAGCAGAAAATCAAATATATTTTAGCTAATTACACTGAACACTGTAGAAGGATATTCTCTTCTTTTAATGGAAGTTTTCCTAATTTACCACCAAAGATAAAATTTCAATATCTACTTACTCTCTAATGATTCACAGACTCAAATAAGCTAATAATAAAGATTCTATTTAGTGAGAGAGCACAAAGTACTGAAATGCATGCCTGTATTTCAAAAGACCAAATTTGATACCTGGCACAGCATGTATTCTTCAACTACAATAGAGAGTAAGTCCTAGGAACCAAATAAGCATCTCTAGCTGTGATCACTCCCTTCAATATAAAAAAATAAACCAAATTGTCTACCTCAATGGACTAAATTAAAATTTTTTGATCTATAGTTAATAAGTTATAATGTTCCAAATATCAGTTTAATTTTTCTATGTTGTGGTCACTTTGTATGTATAAAGGTAGTAAAAATAATGATGACAATAAAATAACTATATACATAATATACTGTGTTGTTTTGGCCAGAGTGTTAGTACAGTGGGTAGAGTATTTGCCTTGTACACAGATTACCACACCATGTATGGCCCACTGAGCTCTGCCAGGAGTAATCATGGAGTGCAGAGCCAGCATTAAATCCTGAGTATCATGGGTGTGGCTTACAAAAAAAACAAAAAAAGTTATAATTAATATCTACAAAGATAATAGTCCTATACTATATAGAATTTAAAAGATATAATATTCTTTTGTTTTGTTTGTGAGCTTTGCTGGTAGTGCTCAGGGGTTACTCCTAGCACTAAACTCATGAGTTAATTTTAGTGGTGCTTGAAGGACTGAATGATATGTCAGGGACCTAACCTGGATTGTCTACATTCAATGTAAGAACCAAACCTACTGGCCTCTAGGGAAATACATAAATATTCATATTTATTTCATGTATAACATACATAATACATACATAATGTATAAACATAATATAAAATAATGCCTAGTTTATTAATTGAATTCTGGTTTTGTGGTTTACTTATTATAATAGTTATAATTATTTCATTATATCGAAAATTTCAAGAAGTAGGTGATACTTAATCATAGATAACCTTAAATATATTTAAACTATGTATAAACATATCAATATAATTATTTATAATATTAAAATAATATTGTTAAAATCAAATAATTAAAATGTCTGTAAATAAGGGCAGACAGAAATGAAATAATTATCCTTTTATGGTTAAAAATAAATATATTTAAAACACAATATTAAGCTCTGGAGGACTTTTGCAAGAGTATAGTTCCATAATATGAAAGAAAATATTCCCATTTTTTGAGATAAATACAGCACATTTTCTCTTAAAATACATATAAGGAATGAAAGTTAGGTAGACATACATTGCAGTTCAAATTTGTCCACTTACAGATGGCTACATTTTTTGCAATAATAATGTTCTCAAAACCATTTGAAAATTTGTCCAGCAACAACTATGCATTTAACGATGAAGTTTCCACAGTGGCAGATGGCAGAGTGAGCAGTGAAGGATGCTGCCGACCCACCAGGGTTATGTCTGTCACTAAAGTGATCTGGCTCCCAAAGCCAAAGTCTGTTGAGGTCACACTAGCTATTGCTCCATTGGAATGACTTGATTGATCACATTTGTGGTTATTTTATAAATGGTGACCTCATAGAAAGGTCCCAGGCAGTTTCATCCTGCTGTATGAGAGTGATACAGAGCATCACACAGTATCTTCAGTCCATCAACTTATTCTAGAAACAAATGGGCAATTTATGAAACTTAAAAAAAAAAGAAACCTCAGTCACTGACTTAATGCTTATTCCCTGTGTTTAAATAGCTATGGAATCTATGGAAACAGACTGATACTATTTTTAATAGCTATATCACATTTAGAAAGAGAAATAAATACTAGGAAATAGAAAGAAAATAGAATAATTTCATGGGTTAAAATAGCAGAGATTATTCTATTGATAGTAAATAAACAAATGAAAATCATTATTCTCAAGTATCTAAAATGAGTAGATAATGCAAATAAAATAGCTTTAATGCACAAATAACTTGATTTTTTAAAAGAAGAACTTTACACTTTTCCTGAAAGCTAAACATAATATAATATGGTTTATTATGTTTAGAGTATTTAAAATGTCAGATTTTATTTTTTATAGTGTGATATATTTGGAGTCATTTAAAACATAGTGGGTGATATACCTTTAAACACTGAATGTATTAAAATTTGCTGTAGGCACACAAAAGAAAAAAGTGCATTAATTTTATAAATTACATAAAATGTTAATTTTTCTCAGATATATGTAAAGGTCACATTGTAAAAATACAATTGCCATTAGTAAAGTTGCTCATTAAAAGCAAAATCTTTAGTAGTAGTTTTTATTTATAATTACTTGCTAGAGTCAGATATTTTCTAAGTATTTCACATGCATTGCATCTTTCATTTTTTTGTGACAGTCATGAGACTTACACAGAATTTCTTAAAGAACCTGCTAAGTCAGAGAGAAGTATTTATTACTTTTTCAGGAAATTTTTAAGCTACTGGTAAGAAATGAATATTATTAAGAATAAAATTAAAATTTTTTATAATTTTATAAATGATGTGAAAGGCAAAGGAATACAAGTTTTCTCTAACACTAAGTCACCTTTGCCAAACCTTACTGCAACAGAAAAAGGAGGTAAGTAAGGAAGTGTCCAAACTATGCCTAGCACAATTCTGAATGCCTGCAAATGATAAAGAAACTAGGAAAAACTTACCATAAAGATTACTCACAAAATGTGTCCTCTCTACTGGAGAAGCAAAGAAAACTCATTCTTATGCTGTATCACTTTAGGAAATGTTACTTTGACAATAATCCACAATTTCTTTTCAGCTTTTGGTAACAGAAATTGGTCATACTTCTACATAGTTTTTGGTACTTTGCAGAAGGCAATAGAGGCATTTTTGTTTGACTATTTTTGAAGATATCAACTGCATTATCATCATCAAAATCTAACAATTTTGCACAGAGCCATCAGTTATCATGCCACATTCTTGGAGAACATACTGAAGCATGTGCTATGGTTGGCGATAGAGTACAGGACTTAAGCCACTTTCCTTGCAGTTGACTTTCTATGGCTCAATCTCAGGCCTTTCATTTGGTCTCCTTAAGCATGATCCTTGAGCACAGAGCCAAGCAACATTTCTGAGAGTGGGTTTCCAAATTCCCAGCTACCCCTCAAAAAAAAAAAAAAAAAGAATCAGTCACGATAGAAACATTTCATTCTCATGTTTTTGTCTTGCTATCATAAATTCACACAACAGATACTTTCCCTCCAGGGATAAAAGGTATATTAGTGTGAGATTTATTACAAGTGGATATTACAGTGGATATTGGCAGGTTACCTATTTGTGTATGTGAAATTGTTATCTAAATATAGGGGCAGGATTTCAACCACCATTTGTCCTGATCAGCTGCATGCAAGGCAAACACACTACCACTGTGCTATCTCTGCAGTCCCTGCTCTATCCTAATTTTTAAGTAGAATAGTCTAAACATTTTCAATTATGCTGAAGAATCAGAGTCAAATAAGCTATAGTTTTGCTAATACTGGCCAGAGTGTTGGCTCATGTGAAAGGTAACAATATTGCATTGCATTGCATTCCTTCAAAGTCAAAAAACTTTTACATATTTTTTAATTAACTCACTTGAAAATCTATGTTTTACTATTGAGATTTTATAGAAAAAGTAAAGAATAAATTAGAGGTAAAGGAAGCAAAACAGGAAACAGTTAAGATAAATTTGGATTTACATATTGATTGCAGCACTATTTACCATAGCCAGACTCTGGAAATAACCAAGATGCCCTTCAACAGATGAATGGCTAAAGAAACTGTGGCACATATAAACAATGGACTATCATGCAGCCATCAGGAGAGATGAAGTCATGAAATTTTCCCATACATGGATGTACATGGAATCTATCATGCTGAGTGAAATAATTCAAAGGAAGAGAGAAAGACACAGAATAATCTAACTCATCTATGGCTTTTAAGAGAAATGAAAGACATTCTTGCAATAATTTTCAGAGACAAAAGAGAGGAGGGCTGGAAGTTCCAGCTCACTTCAAGAAGCTAACCACAAAGAGTGATGAGTGTAGTTAGAGAAATAACTACATTGAGAACTTTCCTAACAATGAGAATGAATGAGGGAAGTAGAAAGCCTGTCTAGAGTACAGGAGGTGGGGTGGAGAGGAGGGAGATTTAGGACATTGGTGATGGGAATGTTGCACTGGTGAAGGGGGGGCGTGTTATTTACATGACTGAAACCCAACCATAATCATGTTTGTAATCAAGGTGTTTAAATAAAAATATTAAAAAAAGAGTTTTCTAAACTTAGGTGATAATCATGACTAATGTTTTTATCTGTAGTCCTAAAGCTTAAACATTTATCAAAAGAAAAGTCTAATTTATCCATGCAATCTTCTGTCAGATGTGTCAAGTATTCATTGCAAAAATAATTATTGTCCTCATTCTACATGCAATGAAATAGATATGGTGAAATTAAAAATTTAGGGCTATTCAATAATTGCAATCATTAGTATAGTGGTTTAATATTTAAATAAACTAATTCATTAGTCTAATTCAGTTTTTTTTCCTCTCTAAAGTAAAGCAAGGGGTAATATATTACATCATAATTTAAAATGCTGATCAATAAGTATTGACCAGTTGGAACACTGTATTATTAAGAATAAAATACCTTCTGTAGTTCAACAGCAAACAATGCCATTTAAATCTAAAATATTTGTGTTATATAATAGAGGTAAGGTCAGTAAAGAGAAACTAATATTAGGACCTAGAAAAAGTTTGTTGAGGAAAGTATCTAATGCCTAACGAAGAGTAGATCACCAAACTTCACAGTGACCAATCTCAAGCAGTTTTTTGGTTTTTATAAAAATCCAAGCTAATACAGAAACATTTAATTTTCCAAAAGAAAACAAAGGAATTGCACAACACATCTCATCTGTTATTTCTTGTTTCCATATAAAAAAGGGAGTTGTTTCTATAAATTTATTTGCAAATTTATAAATTTTAGTTGAGTTTGCTTAAGTGTTCCCTTCACTCATGAATAATCTGACATAATTGTGGTCTTGAAAGCAATCCTTTTTGTATCTTGGCTTAGAAGTATATAGACATGTGACTTCCTTCTCATGTGAGTGACTTGAAATCCCTGGAATGCAAATTGAACAAATTTATCAACCTATGAAAGTTATATGCATATATGTAATAATGCTTGTCATTAAATAGTAAATATATATATGACTGTCACAAATATCAGTGGCCTACATAATAAAAATCAACATTTTCATTTCCTTCTTTAAACTTTTTTTTCTTTATTTAAACATCTTGATTACAAATATGATTGTGATTAGGTTTCACTCATGTAAAGAACACACCCCTTCACCAGTGCAAGATTCCCACTACCAATGTCCCATATCTCGCTCCATCCCACCCCACTCAACCTGTACTCTAGGGAGGCTTTCCAATTCCCTCATTCATTCACATGATTATGGTAGTTCTCAGTGTAGTTATTTCTATAACTGCACTCACCACACTTTGTGGTGAGCTTCATGGAGTGAGCTGAAAGTTCCAGCCCTCTTTTCATTGTCTCTGAGGATTGTTGCAAAAATGACTTTTATTTTTCTTAAAACCCATAGATTAGTGAGACTATTCTGCTCCTCTTTCTCTCCCTCTGACTTATTTCATTCAGCATGATAGATTCCATGTGCATCCATGTGTAGGAAAATTTCATGACTTCATGTCTTCTGATGGCTGTATAATATTCCATTGTGTATATGTACCAAATTTTCTTTAGCCATTCATCTATTGAAGGGCATCTTGGTTGTTTCAAGACCGTGGCTATTGTGAATAGTGCTGCAATAAATATAGATGTGAGGAAGGGGTTTTTGTATTGTATTCTTGTATTCCTAGGACTGAAATATCTGGGTCGAATGGGAGCTCAATTTCCAGTTCTTGGAGGTTGGACTAGACAGCATTCCCACTGGCAGTAGATAAGAGTTCCTTTCTCTCCACATCCTTGCCAGCACTGTTTGTCTGTCTTTATTCCAATACCATGCTGTTTTGATAACTACTGCTTTGTAGTACAGTTTAAAGTTGGGGAAAGTAATGCCTCTCATTTTCTTTCTTTTTTTTTTTTTTGTTTGTTTGTTTTTGGGCCACACCCGGCGGTGCTCAGGGGTGACTCCTGGCTGTCTGCTCAGAAATAGCTCCTGGCAGGCACGGGGGACCATATGGGACACCGGGATTTGAACCAACCACCTTTGGTCCTGGATCGGCTGCTTGTAAGGCAAACACCACTGTGCTATCTCTCCGGGCCCCTCTCATTTTCTTTTTCCCTAGGAGTGCTTTACCTATTCGAGGGTGTTTATTGTTCCAGATAAACTTCATAAGTGTTTGATCCACTTCTTTGAAGAATGTCATGGGTATCTTTAGAGGTATCACAGTAAATCTGTACAGTGCTTTGGCAAGTATTGCCATTTTAATGATGTTAATCCTGCCAGTCCATGAGCACGGTATGTGTTTCCATTTCCATGTGTCCTCTCTTATTTCTTGGAGCAGGGCTTTATAATTTTCTTTGTATAGGTCCCTTACGTCTTTGGTCAAGTTACTCCAAGATATTTGAGTTTGTGTGGCACTATTGTGAATGGGATTGCCTTCCTGACTTCCATCTCTTCCCTATTATTATTGGTGTTTAAAAAGGCCATTAATTTATGTATGTTAATTTTGTAGCCTGCCACCTTGCTATATGAGTCTATTGTTTCTACAAGCTTTTTGGTAGAGTATTTAGGGTTTTCTAAGTCATGTCGTCTGCAAACAGTGAAAGCTTGACGTCTTCCTTTCCTATCTGAATTCGCTTGATATCTTTTTCTTGCCTGATCACTATAGCAAGCACTTCCAGTACTATGTTGAAGAGGAGTGGTGAGAGCAGACAGCCTTGTCTTGTACCAGAATTTAGAGGAAAGGCTTTTAATTTTTCTCCATTGAGGATAATATTTGCCATTGGCTTGTGGTAGTTGGCTTTAACTAGATTGAGAAAGATTCCTTCCATTCCCATCTTGCTGAGAGTTTTAATCAAGAATGGGTGTTGGATCTTATCAAATGCTTTATCTATGTCTATTAATATAATCATGTAATTTTTATTTTTCTTGTTGTTGATGTTGTGTATGATGTTGATATATTTACTGATGTTAAACCATCCTTGTATTCCTGGCATGAAACCTACTTGGTCGTAGTGTATGATCTTCTTGATGATGCATTGGACCCTATTTGCCAGGATTTTGTTGAAGATCTTTGCATCAGCATTCATCATAGATATTGGTCTGTAATTTTCTTTTTTTTTGCAGCATCTCTGTCTGGGTTAGGTATCAAGGTGATGTTGGCTTCATAAAAGCTGTTTGGGAGTGTTCCCGTTTTTCCAATTTCATGGAAGAGGCTGGCTGGGATTGGTAGTAGCTCCTCTTGAAAGGTTTGAAAGAATTCATTAGTAAATCCATCTGGGCCTGGGCTTTTCTTTTTGGGCAGATGTTTGATTACAGTTTTAATTTCCTCAGTAGTGATGGGGGTGTAGATATGCTACATCCTCCTTAAATGTGGAAGGTTATAAGTGTCCAAGAATTTTTTCATTTCTTCTAGATTCTCATGTTTAGTAGCATAAAGTTTCTCAAAGTAGTCTCTGATTACCCTTTGAATCTCTGCAATATCTGTAGTGATCTCCCCCTTTCCATTTCTAATATGGGTTATCAGGTTTCTCTCTTTCTTTGTGAGTTTTGCCAATGGTCTATCAATCTCGTTTACTTTTTCAAAGAGCTAACTTCTGCTTTTGTTGATCTTTTGGATTGTTTTTTTGCTTTTCCACTTCATTGATCTCTGCTTTCAGTTTTGTTATTTTCTTCTGTCTCCCTATTTTTGCTTCCTTTTGTTGGTCATTTTCTAATTTTATGAGCAGTGTCATTAAGTTATTCAGGTATGTACCTTCTTAGTTCCTGATGTGTGCTTGTAAAGCTATAAATTTTCCTCTCAGGACCACTTTTGCTGTGTCCTATAGATTCTGGTATAATTTGTGTCTTCAATATAATTTGTCTTCATTATAATTTGTTTTCAGGAAAGTTTTAATTTCCTCTTTAATTTCATCTCAGATCCACTAGTTGTTCAGTAGCAGGCTGTTTAATTTCTAATTGTTAAAGGTTTTCTTTCATATGCCTTTGTATTTCACAACTAATCAGAACCTTGCAGTCAGCAAAGGTAGCCTGTAAGATTTCTATCATCTTGATTTTATGGAGGTATGTTTTATGTGTCAGCATGTAGTCTATCCTGGAGAATGACCCATGTACATTGGAAAAGAAAGTATATCCAGTTTTTTTGGGATGGAGTGTCCTGTATATATCTACTAGTCCTCTTCCATTACTCTTTTCAGGGCTAGTATGTTTTTGTTGGGTTTCAATCTGGTTGACCTACCAAGTGTTGACAGGCCGTGTTGAGGTCTCCCACAATTATTGTGTTATTATTGATGTTTTCTTTCAGATTTGTCAGTAATTGTATTATATAATTTGCTGGTCTCTCATTGGGTGCATATATGTTTAATAGTCTGATTTCTTCCTGTTGCACATATCCCTTGATAAGTACATAGTGTCTATCTTTGTCCCTTTCCACTTTTCTGAGTATAAAGTTGGTGTCATCAGATATTAATATGGCCACCCCAGCTTTTTTTTTTAAAGCAGGAGTGTTTATTTTTAATCAACTCTGATTTATTTTGAGTTCTAAATTTTTTGTAATATAATTTTAATTTTGATCATAGTGTCTTACATATTGTTGACAATAACATTTTAGGTACATATTTACATAAAATCAGGGGGGGATTCCCATCCCCAAATTGTCCTCCCTACCCCTCCGTTTTTGTCCTACCTCCCATTTCCTCTTCCATCACCCTCAGGGCGGCTAGAATATGTGGTCCCCTCTGTATCCAACCCACTACTTAGTAGTCTTGCACCTGTTTGGTCTTGATGCCTCCCTTATCTCCCCCTCTAACTGTAGGCAGGACTAGCTAGTTCAAGTTGCGTGGTTTTGCCTGAAAAAGAGAAGATAAATAAACTGGGGTAAGAGTCTAATACTCCAAAAATGGGTAGAATCCTTCTAGAGGCTCTCATCATCGATTTGGGAGATGAAGGAGAGAAAGAAGGTGAAACACTCCACCAGTACCAAAAAAAGTGTCAATTATCCAGTGAGGACTCCAGCTATATCGATAAGCACCACAAAAAACAGACGAAAAACAAAGCAAAACAAACAAACAAACAAAAAAACAAAAACAAAAAAATAAACAAACAAACCAAAAACACGCCATGGTCTTGAAATAAGAAACATGGCATAGCACATAACGAAAGAAAAGAAAATAAGAGAAAAAAATAAGTATAATTGGGAACAACGATTTCAATAATCACACCCAAACAGAGAAATCGACCAAAATAGATAGGTAAATAAAAATAATAATAACAATAATAAATGAAGGTAAAAAAATATATATATGTATATATATATATATATAAAATAACCAAGGTTTTGTGCTTTTTGTATTTTTGTTTTTTCCCCTCCTGCCCTGGCACAGTAAATATTGGGGTCATTCAAAAAGGAATTCACTTGGCCTAAGAAATATGGGGTTTCTCCGTCCTTGGAGTATACTGTCATGGGATCAGCTCTAGACTTTGCTCAGGATCATTTATTCTCCCGGTGGTGTTTTTTTGGTGTGTGGAAGACTTCTGTTCTTTCCAGGGTGATACACTCAGAGCTCTGTGTTTAGAGGTCTCAGTATCTGCACAGATCCTGAGGTGGGACTTATGATGAAGTCAGTCTTTGTGGTTCTAGAGGTTCTGTTACCTCAGTGTCGTTTTAATCCATCTTCTGTGGTTGGTGACCTTGGTCTTTGCACTGAACCTAGGATGGCACTTAGGATAGTGTCTTTCTTTGTGCTTCCAGAAGCCCCATTCTGTTGCAGTTGTCTCTGTCAGACCTTTGGGACTGGGGATCATGCTTATTGTGCAAGTCATAGTTCAAACCCTAAACTAGGGCTTTTTTATTGGTCCCAAGATGTATACTGTCTGGTCGTGGTTCTAGTATCCAGTCATCTGTAAGTCACGATCTTGGCTTTTGGACCTACCAAAGGGTGCCGAGTCTTCTGGTTTTGTCTTGTCGTTAGCTGGTAAGGTAGGCTAATCTGCTCTAAGGTCAAGTTGTTCACATTTTCCTCGTTGTCAGGATATCATGTTAGAGCTGGCCCTTGTTGTTGACCCCACAGTATTAAGGCTGTCCCGGATGGAGTTTGTTTCCTGCAGCTGTTGTGAAGAGCTGTGCTGATTCTATGCCTGGGATCCAGGGTTCAAGGCTGGATGAATGGTATCTAATCATCTGAGGTCTAAGTTGATTCCACATGACATATTTTCAAGGTAGGAGATATCCCTGTATTGTAAACAACTATGAGTTCCTATCTCTAGTAGATAAGAGCTCTTTTTTTATATGTAAGATTTCCCCTTTATTTAGTGTGTCTTTGCAGGGGGAAGTGGAGCTACATTGTATTGTCGGTGTAGTTGCACCCCACTTTTTTAAGGGTGTTGTTTGGTTGGATGATTTTCCTCCAGTCTTTGATTTTGAGTCTATGTTTGTTCTGACTATTCAGGTGTGTTTCTTGTAGGCAGCAGAAGGTTGGATTCATCTTTTGGACCCATTTTGCCACTCTGTGTCTTTTTTAGTTGGTGAATTGAGTCTATTGACATTGAGGGAGATGATTGTCATAGGATTAAATGTCATCTTTGTAGATAAGTTTCTGTGTTTGTTGGTCTCTCCTGTCTTAAAGTAGACCTTTCAGTTTTTCCTTTAAGGCTGGTTATTTAAATGTGAAGTTTTTGAGCTTTTGTTTATCCATGAAGCTCTGTATCTTTCCTTCAAACCTGAATGTGAGTCAGGCTGGGTGCAGTTTTCTTGGTGAGGCATCCATTTCATTCAGTCTTGTCACAATATTCCACTACTGTCTTCTGGCCTTGAGAGTTTCTTGTGATATGTCTGCTGTAAGTCTTAGGGATCCTCCTTTGAATGTAGTTTCCCTTTTTGATCTTGCTGCTTTCAGTATTCTATCTCTATGGGATTTGTCATTGTAATGAGGATGTGTCTTGGGGTGTTTTTCTTTGGGTCTCTTTTAGCTGACACTCTTCAGGTATGCAGGATTTGATTGCATGTAGTCTTTAAGTCTGGGAGTATCTCTTTGATGATGTCTTTGACAGTTGATTCTTCCTGGTGATCTCCTTGCTGGGTTTCTGGGACTCCCATGATTCTTATGTCATTTCTGTTGAGTTTATCAAAGACTTCTATTTTTATCTGTTTGCATGCCTTGAGTACTTTTTCCATTGCCTGTTCGTTTGTCTTAAGGTTCTTTTTCAATTTCTTCTGTTATGTTGAGTTTTTCCACATTACATCTTTCAGTACTCCGATTCTCTCCTCAGCTACTGATACCCTGTTGGCGAGGCTATCCATTGAGGTTTTCAGGTGAGCAACCGTGTTTTTCAGATCTGTTATTTCAGTTTGGAGTTTTCTGATGTCTTTATTTGTGTTCTGTTCAGATCGATCTATGCTTTTTCTGAGTTTTACGAACATATTTTATATTTCTATTCTAAACTCCTAATCTGAGAGGTTAATCAGGTGGTTGGAATTTATAAGGTCATCTGAGCTTTCATCTTCATTCTCTGTGGATGGTGTTTGCCTGCAAGTTTCCCCCATTGTCACACTTGTAGTGTGGTTTTTCCTGCGTGTTCTGGTGGGGTTCATTGGTTAGAAAGAGTGTGCTGCTGTGAAGCTGCCTCTAGTTGACAGTTATTTGGGGGTGTGCTCCCTAGACCTCTGAGAAAATCTTCAGGGATTCAGAAACACAAGCAGATAGGCACAGGCAGGAGAAGTTTCCCTTTAAGTCCTCAGACTGAACAATGGCACAGCAGTGCAGAGCCTTCACAGGCCAGAGACCTCAGCTTATTGGACAGAGACCCCCACAGACAGAATGTACTTACCGAGAAGCTTCAAAATGCAGTTTTTTGGGGGTGCGTTCCCTAGGCCTCTGAGGAAATCTTCAGGGATTCAGAAACACAGGCAGACAGGCACAGGCAGGCGAAGTTTCCCTTGAAATCCTCAGAGTGTTATCGTGAAGTTTAAAATAATGCTGAGTTGGATCCAGAGAGATAGCACAGCAGTAGGGCTTTTGCTTTGCATGCATCTCATACAGGACCAACAGTGGTTCGAATCCCAGCAATCCATATGGTCCACTGAGCTTGCCAGGAACGATTCCTGAGCAGATTCAGAAGTATACCCTAAAGGAAAAAGAAAAAAAGAACAAGAAGTAAACCCTGAGCACCACTGGGTGTGACCAAAAACCAAAATAATAATAATAATAATAATAATAATATGGAGGAGGAGGAGTCATATTTGAGGTCATTGGTCTGTTTGTATGGGCTTAGTGATGCCTTCCAACTACAATGTTTCTTTTAATTAATGGTCAACTCTCTCATATGACTTATAAAACACTGAATAAAATCATATTTCAATTAACAGTTCATGACTGATCATTTCTTCACCTAATTCACAAAAAGGCTTTTACTTTATATAAATCAAGAAAGTTTAATAAATTAAGAACTCACTCATGTGGTGTTATTTTTGTCTTAATTGTCTTATTAATCAATAATGCAAGTATCTGAGTTTTTGAAAAAAATATGCATTCAACCTTACATATGTATTGAGCCTTACTAAATATAAAGATTTTGAAGAAATATAGCTTTAAAGTACTCCACTGAATTCTTGTTTGACTTTGATAATGTGTTTATTTATAATAATCTATTTGTCTTCATGAACAAATTTGTGCCATTGTAAAATATGCTGTATATACTTCAGAAGGAAGTGAATAACAATTTTTATTCATAGGGTCACCTTATTATAATACTAGCTTCCTTTTGGACCATGAGGTGACTACATGTCTACTCAATTCTGACCACCTGCCTTACGAAAGAACGAATGGCACCAGAAACACACACACACACACACACACACACACACACACACACACACACACACACACACAGAGATCAGATGGCAGAATTTGGGAAAAAGCCAGTTTGCAGAATGTGAGATTCTACTGAATATATTATCAAAAGGTCCCATATTGAACTTATTTTGAGTACAAATAGGAGTTGTCTGCTCAGTTCCTTGCTGGACTTTGATTCTGAATAGCTACTGTTCATCATTTCTGTGAGATTATAAAAATATTTTCTAAGTAAGCATTTGCATAAGTTCTTTCAGAATCCAGAGAAATTACACACCAGAAATTTAGATTAAGCTGAGGAGTTTCATACAGGTGTCAGGTTGTTGAATTCACAAAACACTTAAAATTCATTTGTGTCTCTACCACCAACCATGCTCCACCTCTGTTCTCTTACTGCCAATTTATTTGTATGTGGTCCCATAAAACAAAAACTGCCTACTGTCACATTCTATAGAGCCAAATTCCGAGAGCTGGAGGAAAACTAAGTTAGGAGACAAGAGCTTTTATTCATTTTTCTTAGATGAAACTATTAGATTATTTCTAAAATAGGTAAGAACTTAGTTTTAAATTTGTTTAAATGGCTTAAAGAAAGAGGGAATATTTTTTGACATTCATTAGGAATCTAAATGTTCCAAGGAGGGTTGTAAAATACATTTTATTGAAGCTCATTTAGCTTGGAAGCAGAGGAACATCTGTAACTACTCTGAAGGGGACTCTGGAAGAACTTTTTATGAGTAAACTGGGATAGTTGCTTTTAATTATTTGAGTCTATAGATTATTCAACAATGTGTATAAAGAGCTTATTTGGCTACTACCTCCATGCCACATCACTAAAATCGAAGAGAATTTTTTTCCAGTTTACTTGGCTGTACTCAGTAATTTAAATACAATCTTAAAAGTAACTGAAGCAAATGAAAAGGTAAAGTGATTTATTTGCATCTATGATGTCAGTGAAATTCTGTGGGTTTAAATTTTTGTATATATTTTGCAAAGTCAGTAATAGTGAAATTGTTTTCTTTGATATTGGAGTGCAAAAATATAATTTTTATAATGTTTTTTCTTAACTACTCATGTATAATCTTGTTTAGAAATTTTTCTGTAAAGATTTCTGAATTTAAAGTAGGTGTCAAAAGACAATTTTTATAAGGCTGTATATAATTAAGTATAAACTGACCCAAGTGTAAGCTGACCCTCTCATTTTACCCTAAAACGGGAAATTTAGTGACTCAAGTATAAGCCGAGATGGAAAATGTAGCAGCCACTGGTAAATTTCAAAAATAGAAATATGGACCCAAAACAATTACAATAATTGAGCAATCAGTAGGTTAAATGTTTTTGAATATTTATTGCTAAAAAACCCTGTAAACTAGCAATAATAACTTTAAAACTTTAAATAAAGTGCAGAAAACTGTAGCTTAACTGGTAATCAAGCTAATTCACAGAGTTTAAAATCCTTCAAAACTGGATTCCACCTCATCTGTTTGTCCAAAGAAACCTTCAGCCATATCTGATGTGAGGGTATCAGCATAGGTATTGTCATCATCATTGAGTTTTCAGAGATAATCATCACTGCTGTTGGTCTCATACAAAGCACAGAATATTGTGTATTAAGTCATTCAGTGGCATACAGTTCTATTCAGCCTTCTACCTCTTCAGCTCAGCTGCAACTTGTGGACTGAGCTGAAGCACCGTCCTCTCCAGCAGATGTCAGAAGACACTGGAGACTATGTGCATTTGATTCAGTGAATCCTAATCGAATCAAATAACATGTATGACCCGAGTATAAGCCAAGTTCGAGTTTTTTGGGGGGCACACATTTTGTGGCTAAATACTCGGCTTCTACTCGAGAATATATGGTATTTAGTTTCTAATAGATTTAATTTTAAGTGCCAGTGAGTATTTTGTTTTTGAAGACATCAACATGTTATGGCTCAAAACTAACGGAGGATGGACTGCAGTTCGATCCCTGGCATCCCATATGGTTCCCCAAACCTGGAGCGTTTTCTGAATGCATAGCCAGGAGTAACCCCTGAACATCACTGGGTGTAGCCCAAAAAGCAAAATATAATGAAATAATAAAATTTATGGGGCCGCAACAATACAACAACAGGTAGAGAGTTTGCCTTACATGCACCTGACCAGAATTGGATCTCCAACATCCCATACAGACTCCCGAGCCTGCCAGGAGTGATTTCTGAGTGCAGAGCCAGGACTCCTGAGTGCCACCAGATGTGGTCCCAAAGCCAAAACCAAACAAAAAAAAATCACCTAAAATGTGGTTTATAGATTCTAGTTTATTATATTGAAAAAGGTAAATAATTAGTGGACATTTATCATTATGCTCAGACCTTATTTGATAGAAAAACAAAATTAATGGAAAAAACAGCCATTGGGTCTCAGCATTTTGTTAATTTTGGGTTATTCTCAGAGATTTGCAGAGTGTACTCCTGGTTCTGCACTCAAGGGATGACTCCTGGTGAGCTTAGGGAACATGGAGTTCCAGGATCTAACTGGGTTGTCTGCAGGCAAAACAAGAGCCATACCTGCTATACTATCTCATTTCTTTTTTTTTTTTTTTTAATAATTGAACATATAAAGATGAAAAACAAAATCACACACATATAAAACAGGGGTCTCAAACTCGCGGCTCATGGGCCATTTGCAGCCCTCCATATACATTCTGTGGCCTTGCCCTAGAGGAATCATTTTTCTTTTGTTGTTGTTTTAGTTGTTTGGGTCACACCCCCCAATGTTCAAGGCTTACTACTGATTTTCACTCAAGGATTACTCCGACTCTGCCTCCTGCGGCCCCCAGGTAAATTGAGTTTGAGACCCATGATATAAAAGATATATATGTATATTTTAAAATAATTTTTATTTTGACCACAGTGGATTACATATGTATTTTTAACTGCACTTCAAGTGCAACTTGTTTTATTTGACAGGGTATGTCCTAATGAGAGAAAATCATTTTAATTGCTGTTAGGTAGAATGGCATCAGCAATTAAAAGAAGATTGCTAAGGTAAAAATATTCTTATTTCCAAATATAAGAATTCTGTTCATAATTTAGATAAACATTGAGTAAAAATGTCAAAGTCCACATACAGCATTGCTAAAATAACATTAGTAATTTGTGCCAACAAAATTATCTTTGTGTAGAGAATTCTTGAAACTGTTTTTGAGAATTACTTGATTTTCAAAGAAATTTATCAAACCATGCCTTTTTCTCCACTCTCTTTTATGCTATAATTTAGAAAGATCTTTTTAGAAGAACAAGCATTAAATTGGTCACTCTCCATGGCAGATTTTATTATGGATGCCTACGTGCTCCTCAGAAAGACACTTTTCTCGACTCCCTGGGAAGAAAGCATATGACTGAATTTCAGTAGTTCAGTTTTTACATTAAAATATGGCCAGTGAGGGGTTCCAATCTGTCAGGGAAAAGTGGCCATGCGGCCAGAGTTATCATTTTACTTTGGGGGTCTTGTGTTTGCCAAGTGGTCAGCCAGCTGTCCACACTTTTAATATGAAGAAACTGAAAACCTGAGGTAAATTGTTCTGGAATGTTTAATACCCATGTAACCAGGAGAATTTTTTAATAAATTAAAAGACATTGTTAGTTTGAATTTTTATGTTTTAATAATTACTCCCTTAAATTCTATGTAATCAAGCATGAAATCTAATCCTATATAGCTGTGAAAATTCTCATATAGTACAAAGAACATGAATATGAAGATGAATATTTGATTTTAAAGCTTATTGTTGCTATTCAGTACTTTTATGAACTTCTCTCTGAGCCTGGCTTGTCTGTAAAGTGAAAATAAAAACAATAAGGACAACTTTTCAGATGAGAATATGTTTTTTATTTACATTGACCTATTTAAATTAGTAACTAGAAACAATAAATTGGTGATTTTTTAAGTGTACCTTGAAAGGGATAGTTAAAGAAACTGGTTGAAAAATAGATTCCCTTGTTACCCGTCATTATGCAAACAGGCTGATAATTCCAGACTATGTATAAAGAATCAATGCAAAACATTGACATGAAAAATCATTAAAGGCACGTCATTCTACATGAATAAGGAGATGACAAATTAAGACCTAGGAGTAATGGCTTCTTAATAAAGGCTTTTCTTAATAAGTTATATTTGTCTTGTCTCCTTCCTTGGGGTAGCCATGGGAAACACTGCAGGGGAAAGCACCAGCTAGTCACGTTTGTATAAGATAAATAATCAATTGTGAGCTCAGTGTGTGATTTTTGTTAAAATCCAGACATTGGAACAGCTCCCATAACACACTGCCACCATCACCAGTATCAATCTCTTTTGCATCTCATTGGCATTTGAGGACTTTAATTGACTCATTATTGCAATTCATATTCAGGAAAGAAAGTTGATTAAGGAAGGCAGATGCAGAATCTCCAGACACATTCATAGCTGTGTTGTTTGTCCCAGCAGTTTACTTGAGTTATTAGAATACTTAGGAAGCTATAGCTAGAGGGACAACAAACGTGTCCCACCAAGGCTCACCCTCACAGAGTGTTTTTTTACCAAAACTATATAATTTTTAAACTACCTTCTTTTACCTTAAGGTCTAAATCACAAAATGATTATCTTAGCTCTTCCATACTGACACCAGAAATTTCACTTTTCTGCTTTCACATAAATTTGATTCTGGAAGTTTTACTATATCTGAATTTTCTTGAAAGTCATTAAAATATATTTCTAGGCTCTATTAACATTAAAATGTTGAAGACATTTTAAATGTTTATGCTCAATTAATTTAAATGCAATTCTCAATTTTTATTAAATAAAGCCAAGTAAATTTATATATCTATTTGCGTCATTATGTATATAATGTTATGATATGTTGTTCATTTTTATACAACTGGGTTAGCTTATATTTATATTATCAAACTGAAATAGATTGATGAATAAAGTTATATACCTGTTAGCCAAGAACTTTCTACATTTGGTTTGGAAGTAAATAGTATTTTGTATTCAGTATTGAGAGTTGTTCTTGAGTTAGTTTCATGAACTAACAAATATTTTTATAATTAAAATATATAATTCTGAATTAAAGTTAACATGAATAGTATAAATCACTTGTTTTTCCTTAATTTCCTTAATGTCCTATTATTAGATAGTCTCTAAAAATAAACCAAGTAGCAACTTCTCTAATTATTGAAAATAATATTATTGTTCATTCCATAATTGTGCAGAGTCAATTTTGAAATTTTATTATCTGTAAGAAATAGAAATTGGGGACAGAGCAGCAGAGCAGAGGTAGCGTGTTTGGCTTGCATGTGACTGAACCAGGATGGACTTCGGTTTGATCCTGGCATGGTCCCCCAAGCCAGGAGCGATTTCTGAATGCACGGCCAGAAATAACCCCTGAACCAGCTGTGGTGAAAAAACAAACAAACAAAAATAGAAATTAAACTTTTTTTTTTTTTTTTTTGCGTTTTGGGGCAAACACAATGGCACTAAGGTATTACTCCTGACTATGCACTCAGAAATTGCTCCTGGCTTGGGGACCAAATAGGATGCCAGGGGATAGAATCACGGTCTGTTCTGAGTCAGCTGCATGCAAGGTAAATGCCCTACTGCTGCGCCACTGCTCCAGACCTTACTATAAACATTTTTACAAATAAACCAAATTGAAAAAATATCTATGTATTTAACTATATACATGTCAACAATAGTTTCTTTTTCTAAGTAGTTATTGTTATTTATTTTTTTTCTCCTTCACTTGATCTATATCTATTAGCCTGAAAGCACAAGAAATTTAGTATAGGTAATAAATCGTTTTATATTAGATGACATAAAATTTAAATGAATAAAAATTTTTAACATATTTCCTTTTTATCTTGTCCCAATGGTTTTCTTTTATTAATTTTGATTCTATGGTGTTCCTCACATTTAGTTATTTAAATACTACAAGCATTAAAATGGTTTTCTCATACAACAATTAAGGGAATTCCAAAAACATAATAGATGAATTATTATGCACATACCTGATATTTAATGGTAGTGTGGTATGGATTCATAAAGCATGATTTTCACTATCCAAGAGTTTACAGTCCAATAGGGAATGACAAATTAGAGCATGTTATATATACTTAACTGCAATGAAAGCAAAGTTAAATGAGAATTTCAAGAAATAATTATTAGAATATTAAAAACAAATAATAAGAAAGAGAAATAAAAATAATTTCCTATCATTTAAAAGTAAGAGGAAAAACTGGGGCCAGAGAGATAGCATGGAGGTAAGGCGTTTGCCTTGTGTGCAGAAGGATGGTGGTTTGAATCCTGGCATCCCATATGGTCACCCGAGCCTTCCAGGAGCGAATTCTGAGCGTAGAGCCACCAATAACCCCTGAGCGCTGCTAGGTGTGACCCAAAAACCAAAAACAAACAAAAAAAATAAATAAAAAATAGGTCTATCAATCTTGTTTACTTTAACTTTTTCAAAGAACCAACTTCTGCTTTCGTTGATCTTTCTGATTGTTTTTGGTTTTCCACTTCAGTGAGTTCTGCTTTCAGCTTTGTTATTTCCTTCTGTCTCCCTATTTTTGGGTCCTTTTGTTGGTCATTTTCTAATTTTTTGAGCTGCGTTATTCAGTTATGCCCCTTCTTCCTTCCTGATGTGTGCTTGTAGAGCTATAAATTTTCCTCTCAGGACCGCTTTTGCTGTGTCCCATAAATTCTGGCAGTTTGTGTCTTCATTATCATTTGTTTCCAGGAAAGTTTTGATTTCCTTTTTAATTTCATCTCGGACCCACTGGTTGTTCAGAAGCAGGGTGTTTAATTTTCAATTGTTAAAGTTTTTCTTCTGTGTGGCTTTGTAGTTCACGACTAATTTCAGAGACCTGTGGTCAGCAAAGGTAGCCTACAAGATTTATATCCTCATTTTCAGGGAGGGACTTCAGAGCATAAAAACCGGCTATCCTTTGCAAAAGCTGGCTCCCTGTGTGTGACACCAGGCGGGGAAAATCCGCGAAAGTACACCAGCCCAGTGGGGCTCAGCTGTGAAAGACTGTGAGTGTGACCTGTCTATGTCTGTCTACTGTCCTCTTGCGTGAAACTCTTGCGAGTGGGGCAAAAAGAGCCTCCAGAAACCTCGCTCGCCCAGACGCCATTTTCAGGGAGGGACTTCAGGGCATAAAAACCGGCTATCCTTTGCAAAAGCTGGCTCCCTGTGTGTGACACCAGGCGGGGAAAATCCGCGAAAGTACACCAGCCCAGTGGGGCTCAGCTGTAAAAGACTGTGAGTGTTACCTGTCTATGTCTGTCTACTGTCCTCTTGCGTGAAACTCTTGCGAGTGGGGCAAAAAGAGCCTCCAGAAACCTCGCTCGCCCAGACGCCATTTTCAGGGAGGGACTTCAGAGCATAAAAACCGGCTATCCTTTGCAAAAGCTGGCTCCCTGTGTGTGACACCAGGCGGGGAAAATCCGCGAAAGTACACCAGCCCAGTGGGGCTCAGCTGTAAAAGACTGTGAGTGTGACCTGTCTATGTCTGTCTACTGTCCTCTTGCGTGAAACTCTTGCGAGTGGGGCAAAAAGAGCCTCCAGAAACCTCGCTCGCCCAGACGCCATTTTCAGGGAGGGACTTCAGAGCATAAAAACCGGCTATCCTTTGCAAAAGCTGGCTCCCTGTGTGTGACACCAGGCGGGGAAAATCCGCGAAAGTACACCAGCCCAGTGGGGCTCAGCTGTAAAAGACTGTGAGTGTGACCTGTCTATGTCTGTCTACTGTCCTCTTGCGTGAAACTCTTGCGAGTGGGGCAAAAAGAGCCTCCAGAAACCTCGCTCGCCCAGACGCCATTTTCAGGGAGGGACTTCAGAGCATAAAAACCGGCTATCCTTTGCAAAAGCTGGCTCCCTGTGTGTGACACCAGGCGGGGAAAATCCGCGAAAGTACACCAGCCCAGTGGGGCTCAGCTGTAAAAGACTGTGAGTGTGACCTGTCTATGTCTGTCTACTGTCCTCTTGCGTGAAACTCTTGCGAGTGGGGCAAAAAGAGCCTCCAGAAACCTCGCTCGCCCAGACGCCATTTTCAGGGAGGGACTTCAGAGCATAAAAACCGGCTATCCTTTGCAAAAGCTGGCTCCCTGTGTGTGACACCAGGCGGGGAAAATCCGCGAAAGTACACCAGCCCAGTGGGGCTCAGCTGTAAAAGACTGTGAGTGTGACCTGTCTATGTCTGTCTACTGTCCTCTTGCGTGAAACTCTTGCGAGTGGGGCAAAAAGAGCCTCCAGAAACCTCGCTCGCCCAGACGCCATTTTCAGGGAGGGACTTCAGAGCATAAAAACCGGCTATCCTTTGCAAAAGCTGGCTCCCTGTGTGTGACACCAGGCGGGGAAAATCCGCGAAAGTACACCAGCCCAGTGGGGCTCAGCTGTAAAAGACTGTGAGTGTGACCTGTCTATGTCTGTCTACTGTCCTCTTGCGTGAAACTCTTGCGAGTGGGGCAAAAAGAGGCTCAGAGGAGCACGGCCGCTCCGCTTCGCTACGCGGCCGTGCACTCTTTCTAAGGAAAGAACTCCATTGCAACAAGAAGGAAAAATCACACTAAGAACGGCGCTATATCACAGAAGCAAACATATCTCTCTGGACTCTCTTCTCTGTTGCATGCTCGGGCCTAAGATTTGACCCAGTGTGAGGCTTCATCCACAGAGGACTCCCCTCCCTTAGAGGCAAGTCAGCCCATCCAGAAAGGGAGGAGCCAGAGGAGTGTGCTGCCTACATCATATAGACAATGAATACCACCACAACACGTAGAAAAACCCACAATACAAGTGTGACAATGGGGAAACAACGCAGGCCAGCATCAGACATAGAGAATGAAGATGACCATTCTGAGAACCAGATAATGACTGAACAACTAATCAACCTCTCAGATAAGGACTTTAGACTAGCAATATGGAAGGTGCTCAACAGACTCCAAGAAACCATGGATCGAGTTGAACAGAACACTAATAAGAACCAAGAAAATATGAAGGCAGAAATGACAAAACTCCAAACTGAAATAACATGTCAACTAACAGGATTGAAAAAGTCAGTAAACGAAGTGAATGACAAAATGGATAAGCTCTGGGACAGGGTATCAGAAGCTGAGAATAGACTTGGTGCTGTGGAAGATGAGATACATAACAATTCCATACAGCAGGAGAGATTGGACAAAAAACTTAAAGCAAATGAGCAGACCATGGAAAAATTAGTCAAAGAATGGGAACAGATGAAAATAGAAGTCTATGATAAGATCAACAGAAACAACTTAAGAATCATTGGAGTCCCAGAGACCCAGGAAGAAAATTTCCAGGAAGAATCAATGGTCAAGAACATCATTAAAGAGAAACTTCCAGAGATAAAGAATATATGTGATCAAATCCTGCATGCCCGAAGAGTACCAACCAAAAGAGACCCCAGAAAAACCACCCCAAGACACATCCTAGTCACAATGACAAATCCCACAGATAGAGACAGAATTCTGAAAACAGCAAGATCAAAAGGGGAAATCATGTTCAAGCAAGATTCCCTGAGATTTACAGCAGACCTGTCACCAGAAACGCTCAATGCCAGAAAGCAGTGGTGGGATATTGTGACAAGACTGAATGAAATGAATGCTTCACCCAGAATACTATACCCAGCAAAACTCACTTTCCGGTTTGATGGAAGAATACATGGTTTCACAGACAAAAAACAGCTCAGAAACTTCACAGACACAAAACCAGTCTTAAAAGAAAAACTGAAAGACCTAATCTAAGACAAGACTACCCAAAAGACACACCAAATTTTGAAATAAAGATGGCGTTAAATCCCAGGACAATTCTTTCTCTCAACGTCAATGGACTAAATGCACCAGTTAAGAGACACAGAGTGGCTAAATGGATCAAAAAACTCAATCCAACCTTCTGCTGCCTACAAGAAACGCACCTGAATAGTCAGAACAAACATAGACTCAAAATAAAAGGCTGGAGAAAAGTTATCCAAGCAAACAACACCCATAAAAAAGCTGGAGTGGCCATACTAATATCAGATAATGCAAACTTTATACTCAGGAAGGTTGTAAGGGACAAAGACGGACATTTTATATTAATCAAGGGGTACGTAGAGCAGGAAGAATTCACTCTCCTAAACATATATGCACCGAATGAGGGGCCAGCAAAATATTTAATACAACTGTTGACAAATCTGAAAAATAATATCAACAACAACACAATAATTGTGGGGGACCTTAACACGGCTTTGTCAACACTGGACAGGTCAACCAGACTGAAACCCAACAAGAATATACTAGACCTGAGGAGAGAAATGGAAGAAAGAGGCCTAGTGGATATATATAGGACACTCCATCCCCAGAAACCTGGATACACATTCTTCTCCAATGTACATGGGACATTCTCCAGGATAGACTACATGCTGGCACATAAAACATACCTCCATAAGATCAAGAGGATAGAAATTTTGCAGACTACCTTCGCTGACCACAAGGCTCTGAAATTATTTGTGAACTCCAAAGGGACTCAGAAGAAACACTTTAATACCTGGAAGTTAAACAGCCTCATGCTCAATAACCAGTGGGTCCGAGATGAAATCAAGGAGGAAATAAAAAGGTTCCTGGAAACAAATGACAATAAAGACACAAACTCTCAGAACTTATGGGACACAGCAAAAGCAGTACTGAGAGGAAAATTTATAGCTTTGCAAGCACACATCAGGAAGGAAGAAGGAGCTTACCTGAGTAGCTTAATGACACAGCTAATAGAACTAGAAAATGCTCAACAAAAGGACCCAAGAATAGGAAGACAGAAGGAAATAACAAAGTTGAGAGCAGAAATCAACGAAGTGGAAACTCAAAAAACAATCCGAAAGATCAACGAAAGCAGAAGTTGGTTCTTTGAAAAAATAAACAAGATTGATAGACCACTGGCAAACCTAACAAAGAAAGAGAGAGAGAGAAACTTGATAACTCGTATCAGGAATGAAAAAGGAGAGATCACTACTGATATGAGAGAGATTCAAAGGGTAATCAGAAACTACTTTGAAAAACTCTACGCCACTAAAAATGAGAACCTGGAAGAAATGGATAAATTCTTGGACTCTTATAATCTTCCACGGTTGAAGGAAGAGGATGTAGCATATCTAAACACCCCCATCACCATTGATGAAATTAAAACAGTAATCAAATGTCTGCCGAAAAACAAAAGCCCAGGTCCAGATGGATTCACTAATGAATTCTATCAAACTTTCCAAGAGGAACTACTGCCAATCTTGGCAAGACTCTTTCATGAAATTGAACAAACAGAAACACTTCCAAATAGCTTTTATGAAGCCAACATCACCTTGATACCTAAACCAGACAGAGACGCTACCAAAAAAGAAAATTACAGACCAATATCACTGATGAATGCAGATGCAAAGATCCTCAATAAAATCCTGGCAAATAGGATTCAATGCCTCATTAAGAAGATCATCCACTACGATCAAGTAGGTTTCATCCCAGGAATGCAAGGCTGGTTTAACATCCGTAAATCTATCAACATAATACACAACATCAATAACAAGAAAAATAAAAACCACATGATCATATCAATAGATGCAGAGAAAGCATTTGATAAGGTCCAACACCCATTCTTGATCAAAACTCTCAGCAAGATGGGAATGGAGGGAACCTTTCTCAATATAGTGAAGGCCATCTACCACAAGCCAGTGGCAAATATTATCCTCAATGGAGAAAAACTGAAAGCCTTCCCTCTAAATTCTGGCACAAGACAAGGCTGTCCTCTCTCACCACTCCTATTCAACATAGCACTGGAAGTACTTGCTATAGCGATTAGGCAAGAAAAGGATATCAAGGGAATCCAGATAGGAAAGGAAGAAGTCAAGCTCTCACTGTTTGCAGATGACATGATACTCTACTTAGAAAACCCTAAAGACTCTATCAAAAAGCTTCTAGAAACAATAGACTCATATAGCAAGGTAGCAGGCTACAAAATTAACACACAAAAATCAATGGCCTTTCTATATACCAATAGTAATAAGGATGAAATGGACATTAAGAAAACAACCCCATTCACAATAGTACCACACAAACTCAAATATCTTGGAATCAACTTGACTAAATATGTGAAGGACCTATACAAAGAAAACTATAAAACTCTGCTCCAAGAAATAAGAGAGGACACACGGAAATGGAAACACATACCCTGCTCATGGATTGGCAGGATTAACATCATCAAAATGTCAATACTCCCCAAGGCATTATACAGATTTAATGCCATCCCTCTAAAGATACCCATGACATTCTTCAAAGAAGTGGATCAGACACTCTTGAAATTCATTTGGAACAATAAACACCCTCGAATAGCTAAAGCAATCATTGGGAAAAAGAATATGGGAGGAATTACTTTTCCCAACTTTAAACTGTACTACAAAGCAACAGTTATCAAAACAGCATGGTATTGGAATAAGGATAGGTCCTCAGATCAGTGGAATAGGCTTGAATACTCAGAAAATGTTCCCCAGACATACAACCATCTAATTTTTGATAAAGGAGCAGGAAATCCTAAATGGAGCAGGGAAAGCCTCTTCAACAAGTGGTGTTGGCACAATTGGATAGCCACTTGCAAAAAATTAAACTTAGACCCCCAGCTAACATCATGTACAAAGGTAAAATCCAAATGGATTAAAGACCTCGATATCAGCCCCAAAACCATAAGATATATAGAACAGCACATAGGCAAAACACTACAGGACATTACAGGCATCTTCAAGGAGGAAACTGCACTCTCCAAGCAAGTGAAAGCAGAGATTAACAGATGGGAATATATTAAGCTGAGAAGCTTCTGCACCTCAAAGGAAATAGTGCCCAGGATACAAGAGCCACCCACTGAGTGGGAGAAACTATTCACCCAATACCCATCAGATAAGGGGCTAATCTCCAAAATATACAAGGCACTGACAGAACTTTACAAGAAAAAAACATCTAACCCCATCAAAAAATGGGGAGAAGAAATGAACAGACACTTTGACAAAGAAGAAATACGCATGGCCAAAAGACACATGAAAAAATGTTCCACATCACTAATCATCAGGGAGATGCAAATCAAAACAACGATGAGATACCACCTCACACCCCAGAGAATGGCACACATCACAAAGAATGAGAATAAACAGTGTTGGCGGGGATGTGGAGAGAAAGGAACTCTTATCCACTGCTGGTGGGAATGCTGTCTAGTTCAACCTTTATGGAAAGCGATATGGAGATTCCTCCAAAAACTGGAAATCGAGCTCCCATACGATCCAGCTATACCACTCCTAGGAATATACCCTAGGAACACAAAAATACAATACAAAAACCCCTTCCTTACACCTATATTCATTGCAGCTCTATTTACCATAGCAAGACTCTGGAAACAACCAAGATGCCCTTCAACAGACGAATGGCTAAAGAAACTGTGGTACATATACACAATGGAATATTATGCAGCTGTCAGGAGAGATGAAGTCATGAAATTTTCCTATACATGGATGTACATGGAATCTATTATGCTGAGTGAAATAAGTCAGAGAGAGAGAGAAAAACGCAGAATGGTCTCACTCATCTATGGGTTTTAAGAAAAATGAAAGACACCCTTGTAATAATAATTTTCAGATACAAAAGAGAAAAGAGCTGGAAGTTCCAGCTCACCTCAGGAAGCTCACCACAAAGAGTGATGAGTTTAGTTAGAGAAATAACTACATTTTGAACTGTCCTAATATTGAGAATGTATGAGGGAAATGTAGAGCCTGTTTAGGGTACAGGCGGGGGTTGGGTGGGGAGGAGGGAGATTTGGGACTTGGGTGATGGGAATGTTGCACTGGTGATGGGTGGTGTTCCTTTTATGACTGAAACCCAAACACAATCATGTATGTAATCAAGGTGTTTAAATAAAAAAAATTATGCATTAAAAAAAAAATAAAATGATAATACAAATAAAAAAAAAAAAAAAAGATTTTTATCCTCTTGATTTTATGGAGGTATGTTTTATGTGTCAGCATGTAGTCTATTCTGGAGATTGACCCATGTTCATTGGATATTGTGTATCCATGTTTTGTGAAAAGGAATGGAGTATATATCTCTACTTGTCCTCTTTCTTCCATAACTTTTTTCAGGGATAGTATATTTTTGTTGGATTTCAATCTGGTTGACCTATCAAGTGTTCGTAGGGCAGTGTTGTGGTCTCCCAAAATTATTGTGTTATTATTGATTTCTTCTTTCAGATTTGTCAGTAATTTTATTAGATAATTTGCTGGTCTCTCATTGGGTGCATATATGTTTAATAGTCTGATTTCTTCCTGTTGCACAAATCCCTTGATTAGTACATAGTGTCCATCTTTGTCCCTTACCACTTTTCTGAGTATAAAGTTGGTGTCATCAGATATTAACATGGCCACCCTAGCTTTTTTAAGGGTGTTGTTTGCGTGGATGATTTTCCTCCAGCCTTTGATTTTGAGTCTATATTTGTTCTGACTATTCAGATGTGTTTCTTGTAGGCAGCAGAAGGTTGGATTCATCTTTTTGACCCATTTTGCCACTCTGTGTCTTTTTTAGTTGGTGAATTGAGCCATTGACATTGAGGGAGATGATTGTCATAGGATTAAATGTCATCCTTGTAGATACATTTGCTGTGTTTGTTGGTCTCTCTTGTCTTAGAGTAGACCTGTCAGTTTTTCCTTTAAGGCTGGTTTATCATCTGTAAAGTTTCTGAGCTGTTATTTATCCATGAAGCTATTTATTCTTCCTTCAAACCTGATCATGAGTTGGGCTGGATGCAGTGTTCTCAGTGAGGCATTCATTTCATTTAGTCTTGTCACAATATCCCACCACTGTCTTCTGGCCTTGAGAGTTTCTTGTGACATGTCTGCTGTAAGTCTTAGGGATCCTACCTTGAATTTAATTTCCCTTTTTGATCTTGCTGCTTTCAGTATTCTATCTCTATCTATGGGATTTGTCATTGTAACGAGGATGTGTCTTGGAATGTTTTTCTTTGGGTCTCTTTTAGCTGGTACTCTTCAGGCATGCAGGATTTGATTGCATGTAGTCTTTAAGTCTGGGAGTATCTCTTTGATGATGTCTTTGACAGTTGATTCTTCCTGGTGATCTCCTTCCTGGATTTCTGGAACTCCAGTGATTCTTATGTTGTTTCTGTTGAGTTTATCAATGACTTCTATTTTCATCTGTTCGCATGCCTTGAGAAATTTTTCCATCGCCTGTTCGTTTGTCTTAAGGTTCTTTTCCAATATCTTCTGTTGTGTTAAGTTTTTCTGCATCACATCTTCCAGTACTTCAATTCTCTCCTCAGCTGATAATACCCTGTTGGCGAGGCTATCCATTGAGGTTTTCAGGTGAGCAACTGTGTTTTTCAGATCTGTTATTTCAGTTTGGAGTTTTCTGATGTCTTTATTTGTGTTCTGTTCAGATCGATCTATGCTTTTTCTGAGTTTTATGGACATATTTCATATTTCTATTCTAAACTCCTTATCTGAGAGGTTAAGCAGGTGGTTGGAATTTATTAGGTCATCCGAGCTTTCATCTTCATTCTCTGTGGATGGTGTTTACCTGCGAGGTTTCCCCATTGTCACTCTTGTAGTGTGGTTGTTCCAGCATGTTGTGGTGGGGTTCATTGGTTAGAAAGAGTGCGCTGCCGCTAAGCGAAGGGGCTGCGCTCTTCTGCTGTCTCTCTAGTTGACATTTTTTTGGGGGTGCGCTCCCTAGGCCTCTGAGGAAATCTTCAGGGATTCAGAAACACAGGCAGACAGGCAGAGGCAGGAGAAGTTTCCCTTGAAGTCCTCAGAGTGAACAAAGGCAGAGCAGTGTGGAGCCTCCACAGGCCAGAGACCTCAGCTTATTGGACAGTGACACCCGCAACCAGAGTGTACTTATGAGGCAGCTTCAAAATGCAGTATTTTTGGGGTGCGCTCCCTAGGCCTCTGAGGAAATCTTCAGGGATTCAGAAACACAGGCAGACAGGCACAGGCAGGAGAAGTTTCCCTTGAAGTCCTCAGGTGGAAGGGGATAACATTTTGGAAATAAAAGTACAAAGATATACTGTATTTGGGGGTCGTCTAATATGCCAGTATATCCCGAAAAATGTTTCAATTTGTAGCTAAATGAAAATTGTCTGAATATTGCCACTAAAAGAATTTTCCAACTCGATCCTGCACCAATCACTGCAAGGCTGCTTGGACCGCCTCTCTAACTGAGCCAATCCAAGCAGGCTTTCTATGGATGCAAAATAGACAATATTCTGGACCCGAATCTACACTGTAAAATATCTGCTCAGATTGGCCAGAATCAGAGAGGAAGTCTATTATAGTAGAACCTTTGAACCTTTGCTTATTGTGATTGGCTCACTGTGGTACATACAGTTGCAGCACAGGAACGTTCTGTCTGATAGAGTAAATATAGGCCTAAACCTATGTTTTAACTGCAAAATTAGGGGGTCGTCTTATATGCCGGCAAATACGGTACATGCCTTAAGAAAAAAATAAGTTATTCTCTGGTTTTTGAAGCATAGCATGACTGAAGAGAGTGCTAATGGAGTAAATTTTGACTGCTTATTGCTTTCATACATACACTTAAGTGTTTGTTCTTTATTCTATAGTTTACTAAGACCTAGGCAGGTTCTAGAAGTGGGTAGGTGAGTGTGAAGTTGCCTTTGGTAACATGAGAGGCTATTGTAACAGACTATTTTT
The DNA here is from genome assembly GCF_024139225.1 of Suncus etruscus. Lineage (NCBI taxonomy): Eukaryota > Metazoa > Chordata > Mammalia > Eulipotyphla > Soricidae > Suncus > Suncus etruscus. Next base: position 68,517,468 of record NC_064863.1, on the reverse strand, counting down.
TCAAAGAGCTAAACCTTGATATAAACAGATTTGACACACTGTAATAGTGAAACCTTGGAGACAGGAAAAGATATTAAAAAATAATGACTAAATTCCAAAGAGGTTAACTCCGAAGAAGATGCAGTGGACATAAAAAATGAAGAGGACATAAAAAGTGGAGCTTATTTATAGGAACAGAGTATTTGAGAACTCTCTATAGAAATGGAGTATTGGGCCCGGAGAGATAGCACAGTGGTGTTTGCCTTGCAAGTAGCCGATCCAGGACCAAAGGTGGTTGGTTCGAATCCCAGTGTCCCATATGGTCCCCCGTGCCTGCCAGGAGCTATTTCTGAGCAGACAGCCAGGAGTAACCCCTGAGCACCGCCGGGTGTGGCCCAAAAGCCAAAAAAAAAAAAAAAAAAAAAAAAAAAGAAAAGAAAAGAAAAGAAAAGAAAAGAAAAGAAAAGAAAGAAATGGAGTATTAAGTATAAATGAAGACTGTTGAGGAATGTGAGAGAGAAGCCATATTGTGACAACTGTAAGACTTTTGGATAGTTTATTAGATTTGTAATTGATGAGGGGTAGAATAGGAAAGACATGAGAGAGACAGAGTGAGAGAGTGAAGAGAGAGGAAAGAGAAGCAGTAGAAAGTCTGTATAAATTTATACAGCAGGTCACTATATATGTGGACCAGAAGGCCAAGTAAGGGATTAGGGTTTCAAGTAGAAATGGGAATTAACATTGTGACAATGAATAGAGGAATGTTATTGTGAATATGCTTTTTTATCATAAAGAGGCCTTGGAGGATGAGGCTTTTCAAATGTCTACTGGATTGTAATGGCTTGATGGAAGAGAAAAAAATCATCAAAGAGAGTTTTCTTGCTCTCACAGAATGCCAACCTGTTTATGAAAACTTGAAAGGACAAATTTCAAAGCTGGGTGGCATGATAAAAAGATTTCAGAAACATAATTACAGGCAAGGTAAGGCAATGACTAAAAGTCTTTCAAATATTCATTTAATTCTTCATTTTCTCACTGTACACTAACAGTGCCAGGTTGTTTTAATAAATAGAATAAGAATAAATATAAATAAAAATACTTCATGATTTGTCTTTTTCCTTCATTTATATATTTTTGGTATATTATATATAACTAAATATGACAGTTTAGTGATATATAATTGTATATATTATATAAGTAATATATTATGCTTATAATTATATACCATAGTATAAAATAATGTAATATATTGTAATGATATACAATTGTCATTTAAATAATATTATAAAGCTTGATACTTAACAAAGTTTATATAAATATATTCACTCAATTATTTTGAAACTTTATTTAGTAGTCAAGCATTATTGTCACTATATTGAGAAAAAATGAGTTGATCAATACTGAATACTCAATAGATATTTTTTAGAATAAAGTATACAGTTGGCCAAAATATATTTCTATAAGAACTAGGTTGTAATTTTGTATTTAAACATTTCTCTTAAACACTAAAATAATTCACATAAATAGAGAAAGTAAAACTCAGTGTAAAAGTACTTACTATATCTAACTAAAATAGTTTCTCTTTCTTCTCTGCGTCACATAATCCTTAACTCCTCTTGGTCTAGTTTCAGTTCTAATTTTTATTCTATATCCAAATGATACCATTTCCAGGTCTTAGCATACTAGCAAATTAAATAAAAATAAACTTTTTGAATATTGTATGGATTTGAGCTTTTATGCCCCTTGTTTTTATAGAAAATGTAGAAGAGTGTATACAGTGTCTAGAGAGACTTTTGAGATAAGTTGGATTACTTCCAGAAGATTCCAAAGTATTTTTCACTGCTCTATCAAGTTAAGAATCCAAATCAGTACTTTCTGAAAGTGATGGTTTGGATAAATTGACCAAAAGCCTCAGCTTAAGATAAATATTTAAAGTCACCCTTGTGTAAAAGGACTCACATTATATTTTCAAAGCAAGTCTAAAGAATAATTTTATTAATTATGAGAGTTCCAGCCTATTGCTGCTTCCTAAATCACTTGGGTAAGAGGCATTCAGTAAGAAAATGTGCTACAAGTGATTGTCAGTGTCTATCACAGACACAAGCGAGAAAGGGTAATTCATGTTCTGATATTTTACCACCAAGCCCTAATGGTAATTTGATTCACCCTCTGCTGGGTTCAGATTATGAGGTTTCCTGAGTGAACAATGTAATGTTGTCTTTCTTTAAATTTTTTTAATTAAAATTTATTTTAGGTGTTTACAATGCTCTTTATGGTAGGGTTTCATGCATAAAAACATGCTAGCACGACACTTTACACCAGTGTCCAATTTCTTCCATTGTCACAGCTCCTACCAAGCAGCACCCCCTAAAACTTCCTACTAAATATCAGTTAATAAGAAAATACAGTTTTCAGTTCCTGTTGCCATTAGGCATCAAGGTCAGGCCTTAGGGTAAAGTGCTACCTTAAGTAAGAAATGTAGCCTTTGCTAAGAAATCCAGTGTGTAGTGCAGAAGAAGTTGATGCTTTAATTAAGCCCAAAAGTAGACAACTGATTTAGTCAGTTCTTAATTGCATGTTTGCAAATACTTTTACCCTAAGTCTCAGTATTCTCTGTATTAACAGGCTGACATTTATTGCAAAGGGAAATAATGATAAATTTAATTTAGATAAGAGCTAAGCAATTGTTTTGAATGTGTAAAACAAATCTCTCTCGAGGGGACCTGTGGAGCTAATGGGAATGGGTGTTGGAAGAGATATAAATCCCCAGTGCATCAGTATAAACAGAGATAACTAAACAAGACTGATTTCAATAATAGAGAGAAGTCTCTAGAGGGTTTTATGCACATGGACACATCTAAATGGTATTTTTCTTGCTGTTTTTTTTTTTTAGCAGTGAATATCTCTGTAGCATGTTAGCTCATAAAATTAATTGCTATCTCAGATACTAGATCATTCTCTTTAAAGCAAGAGTTGCCTCCATTTAGGTAGCATACTCAAGGTCACTGAACATGAGGGCCAGGATAGAGAATACAAAAAAGGTTTTTGAATTCCAGGCTGCTGATTAATCACTGAATCTCATCAAAAAGAATGTACAAAATCTGATGCTCTATTTATCTACATACTTCTTTTGGGGAGGATCTGCTGAAACTGTGCATTTATATGAACATCTATAACGTCATGATTTCTTCATTTTAAACAGTGAAAAAACTTAATTCTACCTTGAACAAGTATAATTTTGAGTTACTCTGGGATTATATAACTTGACATATATAAACTTCATATTCTGCAGTGCAAAATGCAGCAAGAAAATGGTTTGACAAATAAAGATACCATATAGTTTATATATTTAAATGCAAGTGAGTTAGAAAATGGTTCACAATGTCTTAAAACTTTTATTTTTATGAGATATTCATTGAATATCCATTATTATATGGATATAATATACCACTATTATATCTAATATTTCAGATCTATTTTATTTTCAGAAAATATATTTTTTATTCTTTTATTTCCTTCAATGGAATCAGGTTGTTTTCCTTCTATGATCAGTATCCAACGAGGAAAACATAAGCCATTATAGATCTCCCATATAAAGGCATATATTTTCGATTCCATGAGCTTGGGAATAGTTAAAACCCAAAAGGAGATAGTAAGACAAATCAAGTTAAACAAGAGAAGGTACCAACTGAAAAGTTGAAGGAGCAAATGAAGGAGGCAGTGTCCCCAGGATTTAGAAGTGTTTGGAGATAGAACCTTGCAATGGATTGCCCAGAGGGAGCTGGAATCATGAACACTATCTAGCAAAAAACTAACAACATGGATAAGAGCTATTCAGGAAATATTCTTTTGAGATGGCATAATATAGGTACTTTAACTTGACTTTCTGGTTTTCCACTCTTCTATTAAGGCCTTAAAAATAGAAGGAAAATGAGTATTGAATATAGTTTCATAAACTGAAAAGAAAGGAAAGGTAGAAGATGAATCTAAAAGCAAATGGGAAATTGGTTGTTTGAGTACCTTATCTACTAAAATTTTTTGATTAACTAAAACACTTCTGTAATGAAAAAAACTCTCAATTTCCTTAAAGACAAATTGATCTTATTTCTAATATCATAGTTTATTTCATTCCAGAGCATTGGTAGGACTCCATAAACTATGAGTAAACATGAAAAAGAAGGGATATCCATTGACATAGGAAGCTAGAGTAACAAATAACAATAATAAATAAAAAATATTTCTAACATTAACAAGAAATTCCCTTTCATGGAACCTGGTTTCTTAGTCACTACCTGACTATTTTTAACTTTTAAAACATTGTCTTAAATTTTGCATAGAAAATTATTTGAAACTTTGTTTTTTTTACTCATGGAGATGGATGAAATCTTGAAGGTTACTTAAAGAAATGACTCTTCAAGTAATCAAGGTCTAAAATGGTATTTCCAGGTAGAGAACCTGTGCTGTATTCATATTTATTTATACTTTTGCTTTTGTACCTCTCTGAAGAAAACCCAATCTACACAGCAAGATATGATATTATATGGCTACAAAATCAACCTCCTACATTTCAGACATTGTAGTCTACATGTTACAGTTTGTTCTTATAAATTTCTATTAAAGAAGAGTTAAAATTTAAAAATAACATATATCCTAGATAGTAAAGCATGTCAAATGTATGAGAGTCAAGACCATTTTAAATGGAAAAAGTATTAAAATGCTAGTATAATGAATTTATTAAACAGAATAAACTAAACTTACAAGAACCAATCAGCAATATTTGTTATGTATAGTTCTTTGAAGTACCACAATGGTTCTTCAGGAATGGAGACTATATTCATTTTTTAAATATATTTATTTAAGCACCTTAATTACACATGTATTATAGTTGAGTTTCATTCAGTAAAGAACACCCCCCATAACCAGTGCAATATTCCCATCACCAGTGTCCCAGACCTCCTTCCTACCCACTCCACCCCCACCCCTGCCTATACTCTAGAAAAGCTTTCTACTTCCCTTATTCATTCACATTGTTATGATAGTTCTCAAGGTATTTATTTTTCTAACTGTAATCATCAATCTTTGTGGTGAGCTTCATGTTGTGAGCTGGACTTTCCAGCCCTCTTACTACTTTGTCTCTGAGAATTATTGCAAAAGTGCCTTTTATTTTTCTTGAAACCTATAGATGAGTGAGAATATTTTACATCTATTTATCTCCCTGTGACTTATTTTACTCAGCATAATAGATTCCATGTACATCCATGTATAGGAAAATCTCATGACTTCATCTCTCCTGATTGATGCATAATATTTCATTGTGTATATGTACCACAGTTTCTTTAGCCATTCTTTCCTCCTTAAAGATGCCTTTAGTTTCAGTGTCATGGAGTGTTTTACCTATGTGTTTTTTCTATATACCTTATGGTTAAAGCTCTAATATCAAGGTCTTTAATCCATTTGGATTTGACCTTTGTACATGGTGTTAACTGGGGGTCAGAGTTATCTTTTTTTGCAAGTGGCTAACCAGTTTTGTAAACACCACTTATTGAAGAAGCTTTCATTGCTCCATTTAGGATTTCTTGCTATTTTATGAAAAATTAGGTGATTGTATGTCTGGGGAACATTCTCTGAGTACTTAAACCTACTCCACTAATCTGAGGGTCTGTCTTTATTCCAATGCCATGCTGTTTTGATAACTATTGCTTTGTTAGACAGTTTAATGTTGGGGAAAGTAATACCTTCCGTATTTCTTTTCCCAAGGAGTGCTTTAGCTATTCATGTGGGTTTATTGTTCCAAATAAATTTCAGAAGTGTTTGATCCACTTCTTTGAAGAATGTCATGGGTATCATTAGAGGGATCTCATTGAATCTGTACAATGCTTGGGAGTATTGCCATTTTAATAATGTTAATCCAGCCAATTCATGAGCAGGGTATGTGTTTCCATTTCCGCGTGTTCTCTCTCATTTCTTGGAGCAGGGTTTTATAATTTTCTTTGTATAGTTCCTTC